>NC_053134.1:26057806-26690306 GCF_010015445.1 Perca fluviatilis | reverse complement strand
TCACAGAATTATTGTTCTTTTTGATGTAGGAAACGCAACATACTTCTTGTCCAATTCAACTAAATCCATCTACTTTTTGTCAGATTAAGCCTATCTTTACTCATTGGAATAGCTGTCTAATTGCATAACCACTTCTCAGCAGTCACTCAGCAATATCCTTCAAAAGCACTGATGGTTTAATCCTAAAATCCCCCTTTTCTGCAGCAAAAAGCTCTAAAGAGCTCTCAAGGACAGCGCTAATGTCCGGTAATGAGGGGCTCCTTCTCGGAGACAGCCAGCTTCTTTTGGATTGTTTGCTCAAATATTGATCCACGTCATGGGAGGTCAGACATAAAGCTCAACTGGTTGGAAATCCCTCCGCCACCCAAACAAGCCACCTACCACCCCTCTGCCCCCCCCCCCCAACCCATACGCAACCACACAAAGCCCACACACACACACACACACACACACACACACACACACACACACACACACACACACACACACACACACACGTCGTTAAGTATATCCCTGAAGTCAGAAATAGCTCAGGCACTGAACACACACACAGACACACCCTGTTAACTCCCCCCCCCAAAACACACACACACCCAGAGGTCAAATGGCCTTCCTCCCACTGTTAAGTCCTGGCCAAATACTGTCAAAGTTGCACAACCCATCACATCCACCCATCTGGCCCACCACCCTGCCTCTATGGAAGCAAAGCCATTGCCAAGTGAGTTGATACAAAGCTAATTCACGCCTTCACTGCTGCCCAGAGAAGGAGTTATAGCTGCTGACACATATTAATAAACACTTATATCTGCTTACGACGACATTATAGTCTGTTATAAACCACCTAAAAAAAGTGTGAACCTAAAAACACCCTGGCAAAAGTTGAAATTTTGCCAAAAATGTCAACAACATGAATTTAAACCGAAATGAATTTAGATCGATAGTTTAGAAAAAAACAAAAGTCGGCAACTTATAAATATTACATTTAAACTGATTAGATTACATTTCACAGGAGTTGTAATTGTATGAGTTCATGTGATAAATGAATGGATTCATTGATCGCCTTATACAGTTAATATGGGAAAAGTGTATGCAAACTTTCCTTATTTAGACACTCAGCAGACTTATGCCAAGTCTCCATCCAAATTAAGTGCTGTAATGTTCAACAGATGTCCAGTATATTGGCAAAAGAAAAAAATGTTACTTTTAATTTCCACGATTGTTATGCCATTTTTAGGTTTTGGGCACAGACAGCTGCTGGTGCTACTGCACTTTTCCAGGTGGTATCATTAAACCTCTGCAAAAGAAAAAAGGGAACACAACAACATGATATCACTGAAAGAGATCCAGTCAAAGCTCAAACGATGGGAAAACCATGTGGAAAACATGATGGAAATATGAGATTTCGGCTTGTTTGGTGTGTTAATGTGAGGAAGGTTACAATCTCCTCATGGCGTCACACAGATCACAGTTTTGGTGTCTTCAGTGGAAGCTAACTAGGTTTCCATTCTCTTTTGGAGATATTTCACGTGAAAAAGCAACATTATCATTCCAATATAAATCCAATATTCACACTCCTTTTAAGCCCAACTCGTAAAATCCTGACTCTTGGTCAGTGTTTCTCAGCGTCAGATACCGACGCATAAATCCCCCTTTAGCGTCTGTATGGGACGCACCGGGCAGAGCAGCTCGACCGCGGCGCTGCATGATGATGTAGTATTAAGAGAGACAACGGTAGAGAGTAGTACATTTTATATCCTCACCCACCTTCTTTTCCTAAACCTGTTTCCTAACTGTCCCGTTTTTGTGCCGCATGTCAGTTAAACGTACGTCCCGACCCAGAGCGCCAAAAAGTGACGCCAGTCCTGACCAAGCGCGTCTAAACATGACGCTAAAGGAGACTTTTTGCGTCAATAACAAACGCCAAAGGCACCTGACCAAGGGTCGCTTTCTGACGCGATGGAAGTGAGAACGTGTTGCTCCTTGTGGCTCTTTTTTGGTCTCCACCAACTCCTGAGAAGAATATCCGCCTCGTTATGCGCCACGTTCAGCAGCTGGTTCTGTCTGCTGATGAACCTGCGACTGTTGGAAAGGACGTTGATGAGAGCGGTGAGAAAGACGCTGAAGCTCTTTGTAGAGCTGCTTACAGCTGCATGGTTGGATCATAAAAAAAACTACCACATACAAAGAGATCATTTCATGCATTGTTAGCATAAAATAAACATTATAGTATTCAGTAGTGGTTACATTTCACAATAAGGTACCCAGTTGCTTATACAAATGATCACAGCTTTCCTTGCTTCCATACCTGTTACATTCATTAGCAACTAATTGATACAATAAAACAGGACGGTAGTTCAACACTTTCCCAAACAAAGTCCACTCAAAGAATGATAATACATAAAACATTATGTATTTTAGTCTATATGGGTCTATCCAAGTTTATCATTCTTGTTTACAACAGTAATAACTCTTTTTGGGCTTTTACTTTGAAAGGCTGTCCACAAGAAAATTATATACACTGCATTAAATGTGTGTGTGTGTGTGTGTGTGTGCGTGCGCGCCCCCCCCCACGGGAGCCCTCCATAAAGCCAGCTAATTACTAATCCCCTGTGTTCAAGGCAGCCGATTAGAGCACGTGCAGTGCCGCAGACAGACAGACAGACAGACAGACAGACAGGCGTGTTAGACCCTGGTTCAGGCTGTGAAGGTCAAGCAGGGACAAACCGCATTACAGTGTAATGTATTAACTGTAGTATTATTGTAGTAGGCCTATTGTCAGGGCTCACAGCTATTAACCATACCTTGGCACGTGCCTGGAAAGCCACGACCGACAATAAGCAATGCCAATAACTTCTGTGTCTGTGTGGGTTTCTCATAGAACTTAACAGTTGACACTCTTGACAATATTCTGCACTATGCATCTTTATTTATTTATTAGTCTGTGTAACCTCCCACTGTGCAATATGTCATTTCTATTCATCCGCACCTCACTCATCACTGTATATTTTACCTGTTGGTTTATAATAAAGGTGTTTACAGTGTACATATTACTATTATTAGTATAACCCCTATTCTAGTTGTCTTTCTTATAATACTATAATACTATTTTTTCCTATGTCAAGCAGAAATTCTGGTCATCTGGAGATACTTCCACCTTACGGAATACAGAGCCTTTATTTTAAATATCACTTCAATGCATATGCATCTCCTGCTGGTCTACATAGCATGATTATGTGTTGATGCCATTTATTCATTTTGTAAAACATGGAACCAACACATAAAGTGTAGTAGTCGTAGTGATATCATCACATGCTGAGGGAGAAAACACAACTAACTAGTTTATCTTTTGCGATGTAAAAATGTTTTCTTTAATAATGTTCTTATTTTTGTTTTAATAATTACTTTTGTTTAAAGGGTAAATTGTTTTGTTTTTCAACCTGAATTGGTCCAGTATTAAGCGTGAACACTGTAACTGGCAGCCAATGACCGGGCTATAATGTAACCCTACGGGGCAAATGTTCATCTTCAGTCAGCGTCCATTTAAAGTTCTGTTGTTGCCGCTGAAAGACTCCGATTATTATTCTAAGTGTCTGACAACATTATGGAAAGGATCCCTACAGAGATAGACCTTTAAAAAATAGTTATTCCAAGCCTTGTTCGAGCCTGTGTATTTTTTAGAAGGAACATCTGAACATCATTTTTGGCCAGTTTTGACAGCTCTTATGTGTATTGAATTGATCAGATGAGATGAAAAATGAAAGGAGCCTTGTGTGTGCCTCTCACAGTCGTTTTTTTTCTGACTACCTTTTTCAAGTTGATCGCCGACGGCTGACAGCTGCCGATGCCGATTCCATCAAAAAAAGGACGACGAAGGACGATGCATGGCGACACTGGTGAGTCAGGGCCTTTAGCAGCATAAAGCTAACAACCCGTAGGATGCAGGACATGAACCCGTTTTCTGGGACAGAGTTCTGTACTTTATATGCCCAAACATCCACCACTTATGTTTCTGTGCAGTATAAGAATGTCAGACAGATTGAAAAAATAATTCCAAAATGCATGATCAGGCTCCTTTTAAAAAAACTAAAATAAAAATTGGCAAAGCGAAAAAATCATTAGTATACCAACATATTTTGTAAGAGACAGGGTTGGTGTGTGCTCTGTCAGCCTCTTGCCCAATACATGCTGGGAAAGGCTCTCGCCCCCTGTGACCGAAACAGGATAAGCAGTTTAGAGAAAATGGAAGGACACTCTTTAAACAGTTATTGTTTTTCAAGCAGAAAGCTCCTAGAAATATAATCAGAAGTGAGTTTTCCTTTCATGCTGGACAATCAATTTGCTAGAGTACGTATCACAGTTTTCCAATAACAGATATTTGGCTTCACAGTGAAACTCTTCATATAAATAAGTTCCCCGGTGATATCCCCATCCATTTCCTTTCCTCAACAACCATCTCAGCAAGTTTTCTTCTTCAAAGAGAGCAGCATGGTAAATAACATTACCCAATGGGCTAAAAGCCTCTCAAACCCACTGGGTGCTAATTATTCCAGTTAAGTAGCCACATTACAGGGATACTGGCCAATGGCCAGAGGCTTTTTTTCTGAGAAGGTAGCCCTGCAGTGCCAACTATGACCTATTTCACATGCTTAAATCCAACAAACACAGATTACACAGATGCATGAACACAAACTTTTAAATGAAGCGTAAAGAGCACACACAAATATGTACATTAACTATACAGAACAGGTGATCTCTGCCTGATATGTAGTTGCAGCTTTAATCCAATTCTCCCAATTCAATTGGACAGAATAACAGTATTACACAATCCAGTACAATTGCCCTGCAGGTGAGGCCAGTTGTTAAAGCTCATAATGTTTTGTAAGGCTGTTAAAGGTCTTATTTTAGCTCAGTGGCCATTTTTGTACTAAACATTGCAGACATCTCGTTTTGACATCTCGTCTGGTTCTGTGTGATTTGGACAACTTCAAGTTACGCCCCTATCTTGCAGTCCCCAGACACACTCGCCCTGTGTTAGGATCTGCAGCTTTCACTGTGTTTTTCCCTTTTTTATCCCTACTCCTCTTGTTCTGTTGCCTGTCTTCCCTGTCTGTGGCTGCATCTCATCCCCCTTATCTGATAGCTCCACGACTCCTCGTCCCTCAGCTGAACCGAAAGTCCCTCCTCTCTGAAGGCCGTCTCAAAGCTCTTATTTCTGCCTCGAGGAACGAAGACCGAGCATCGAGGAGGAATCATCGAGGAGCTATAGGGGAGGATACACGAGAGCAGCCTTCCCGGAAACCGTGCAGCTGAAAGGGTTGCTAACTCCGCCCATACAGCTGACCAATATGTGGCGCTTTAGAGGAAAGGATGGCTCATCCCTCTAATACACATTCGCTCGTTTCCTCTCTCCTCCCATGATTTCCTCGAGTCTCTCCCGTGCCTCCTCGGTGGGAGGAACTAAGACGCGAGGAAGGGAGGCAAGGGAAGGAGTGATGAGGCACTTTAAGGGTTATGAGATGCAACCTGTGTCTCTGTGAGAGGCTGGGCGCGGCCAATCTGCTGCCAATCACCTGCCAGTTCAATCCACCACCTGCAAGCCTTCAGCACTGATTGCTATCTACTCCTGCTGCAGTATTTAACCCGGTCTCACACTCCACTCCTCGCCAGCTCCTCGTTATGCCTACAGTGGTAAACGCTGGTCTAATTTTTGAACCTTTTTCCCTTGTATCTTGCATTTTTGCTCCCTGCCTTTTCTGTTACCATCTTGTCTGACCTTGTGCTCTGTTTTTGCCTCATTAGCACTGCCATGCTCCACCAGCCCGTTTGCCTCGCCCAGCCTCGTTCTTGTATATTTTAGACTACACTCAGATCTCCATTTTCTAAACTGCCGACAACCTGCATCTACGTCCAGCTTCTCCATTGATCCCCATTCTTTTTATTCATTTTTTTTTTTTTTTTTTTTAACTGTTGAAATCTGCCTCATCTGGGTTCACTTTTGTTCTTGAGCATAAGCTTAACACCCTGACTGCAAAAAGCCCAGTCTATAGTGCTTATAAGACAATATTATGTTGGTCATACTGCCATTGTTGGTCTGCTCTGACCACTGTTTCTACTGCAGTTTTCCTAGATTTTACATATTATTAATATTATTATTGTTATCCTTCTTCCCAACGGCACATTGCAGAGCTGCTGAGTATTGTGGCTCTGCAGTCACATTTAAATCAATGTAGATGTGGCTACAATACAAAAAAATGCAATACTATAAAAAAGTGCCATACAAGGACATCCATTTCACACAGTATGGCTCCTGCAGCCATTTGACACTGAGGTGATTAAAGCGCCCATATTCTGCTCATTTTCAGGTTCATAACTGTATTTTAAGGTTGTACCAGAATAGGTTTACATGGTTTAATTTTCAAAAAACACCATATTTTTGTTGTACTGCACAGCTCTCTCTCACTGCTGCAGATCCTCTTTTCACCTGGTTTCTGTTTTAGCTACAGAGTGAGACCTCTTTTCTTCTTCTTCTGTACTATCTTTGATTGCACTCGCACATGCTCAGTAGCTCAGATGTAGATCATGTCAGCTAGCTAACTCTAGAGACAGTAAAAGAAAGCCTGTTTCTCCAACTTTGGTCAGTTACAAGGCAGGATTAGCTGGGAGACTTCTAAATGAGGGCACACATGTAAGTCGTTCTTTTGTAGATTATGGTGAACTTGTGTGTGTTGTAGAAGGTCTTTGCTATTGAGAACGAGGTAGCATGCTAGCGTTAGCAAGCTAACGGTTGTGGTTAGCCAGCTCGTTTCGGATTATGACGTCACAATCCGAGCCGATTTTGAACAGCTCACTAGGAGACTGAAGGCAGGACACATTCAGAAACCATATCTCACTCAAAACAGCCTGGATGTTTTTTTTTGTTTGTATGCGTGTTGAAGCACAAGAGACACAAAATAACACCCCAAATCCCAGAAAAAGTGTTTTTTTCATAATATGGGCACTTTAAAATAATCGACATATGTACTGATGTGATCTGCTCCCTTTAGGCAAAATAACAAGACTTCTCGAGATACATTTAAAGACTGTAATCAGCCTGAAGAAGCTGCAATACTTGTTCCTCCTTATACAATAGAGATTTGTCCCAAAATGCTGTCCTGACAGGTTGACTGACATCATCTCCATGGTGTGTTCAGATTGGATGCCTCTGGTTATTCACATGAAACTGGCTGCTGGAGTGTTTTTGCAGTGCATGTTTTTTTTTTCCCAAACAGCCAATTTACCACCAGTACAGACATTAGCTGTAGTGTGGCAGCTCAGATTCAATATCACCAGCAACTCCAGTCCTTAGTTATATTTTCCCTTCATTCGCTTTTTCCTATTGTCCCTTTACATTTATTGTAGGGTCATTGTTACGCCCCAGTCTAGGGGTGCCTAGGACGCAACATAAAAAGGTCCCATCTTCCCCGTCTCCCAAGTAGCCACAAACAATTCCGTGATTAGATTAACAAAGGTATTTATTTTACATAGAAAAATATATGTATGTAACAAATGTATAAAGCTTCAGGGTGGCCTACCATAAAAGTAACAAACAAAACAATCCTAACTGAGAGATAAGCAACTAACCTAACAAACAAATGGGCAAAACAAAAGACAAAAAACTTACCTCCCTAACTAACAAAAACATGAGAAAACAAGCTCAACACATCTGGAGGTCCACCCTTACTAAACAAACGAAAATCAATATCCAATCTAAACCAAAAAGCACAAAAGGAGTGGCCGGTTGGGAGATTAGGAGGATGAGGAAGTGCCTGCTGCCCACCAGACGCCGCCATCTTGGCTCCTTATAAACGGGTTGCTTCCCCAGCTGCAGCCAATCACAGGGTCGGGCCTGAACTCCTCCTCCAATCCACGGATGGCTATGGCACACCTTCATTTGCATATATAATTAGAACAAAGAGAAAAACACAGGGCACCCACAGCACACACACAGCAGACCATACACAAATATGACCACAGTCATAACACCCCCACACCCAAGAATTAAACCCACCCCTAAAAAGGTTTAATTCCTAGACATCTGAGGAACATCTGAACAAAGCGTCTGCTATCACATTCTCTGTACCCTTCTTGTGGTGAATCTGCAAATTAAAATCCTGCAGAAGAAGAGACCAGCGCATAAGCCGCTGGTTAGAGTTACGCATGTGGGCGAGGAAAACTAAGGGGTTGTGGTCGGTGAACACCTGTATAGGCTGGAAGCTAGACCCAAAATAAACCTCAAAGTATTGTAGGGCCAGCAGAAGGGCGAGAGCTTCCTTCTCGATAGTGCTATAATTAAGCTGATGCTTATTAAACTTCCTCGAGAAGTAACAAACAGAATGGTCAATAGTTTGATCGTCCTCCTGCAAAAGCACAGCACCTGCGCCACACGCGCTGGCGTCAACCTCTAACTTAAAAGGTCGCGTAAAGCAAGGCGCAGCGAGAACAGGTGCATTACACAGTAATGCCTTGGCAGACTCGAAGGCAGCCTGACAAGCGGGGGACCAAACAAGGGGTTTTAGGGGATTTACAAGACTTGTGAGAGGAGCCACCACATCAGAAAAGTTTCGACAAAAACCACGATAATATCCACACATTCCAAGAAAACGGCGCAACGCTTTCTTGGACTGTGGGACAGGGAAATCAATGATCGCCTGCACTTTTTCAGCCAAAGGACGCACCTGCCCCTGACCCACCTGTTTACCCAAATAGGTAACAGTGGCCCTACCAAAGTCACACTTAGCGAGATTAAGAGTAAGGGAGGCCTCGCGGAGACGGCTAAAAATAAGGGACAATGTATGGAGATGGTCAGACCAGGTGGAGGAGTAAGCAACTACATCATCTAAGTAAGCTTCGCAATTGTCGATGCCAGATAACACGGTACGCATTAACCGCTGGAAAGTAGCGGGTGCATTACGCAACCCAAATGGCATAACCGTATATTGCAGGAATGTGTCGGGTGTGACGAAAGCTGATATCTCGGAGGCCCGTGGTGTTAAAGGAACTTGCCAGTAACCTTTTAACAGGTCCAGCTTTGTCACATATTTAGCGAAGACGTACCGGTCTATGCAATCCTCCATCCTGGGGAGCGGAAATGAATCGGGTTTGGTAACTGAATTTACTTTTCGGTAATCGTTACAAAAACGAGAGGTGTTATCTGGTTTCGGAACCAAAACACAGGGAGAGCTCCACGCACTGGTACTTGGAACAGCTAATCCATGCTCAACCAGATAACTTACCTCCTGCTGCATCATAGCCCTTTTTGTCGGATTTACTCTATACGCATGTTGTTTAATAGGTTTGTGGCCCTCCACGTCGATGTCGTGGTATAGGACGGATGTTTGACTAGGATGGTCAGAGAAAAGCAACAGGTTATCCTCAATCAACTGTATAATATCCGCACGGGCCGAATCAGACAGATGGGACAAAAAGCCCTCCAAGTTACTCAGTACCTCTGAATTTCTCAAACGAGCGGCCGGCGTTAAACCACTTTTCTCTGTCAAGCCATCATCAGCAAGACTGTAACGAGGAAGAGTATCGGACACGGACATCACGGGCGCAACAGGAGATGGCGGAGAATCACTCACCCTGGAAAAGTAACGTTTCAACATGTTAATATGACATACTCTAGATTTTCTTTTCCGATCTGGAGTTAGAATGACATAGTCTGTGTCACTAATTTTACTTTCCACCGTATAGGGACCCGAAAACCGAGACTGCAAACTAGATCCAGGTAACGGAAGCAGAACCAAAACTTGTTCCCCTGGTTGGAACACACGGAGCACCGACTTTTTATCATGACGACGCTTCATTTTAGTTTGGCTTTGTGCCAAGTTGTCACGGGCTAACTGACATACATGATTGAGACGTTCACGAAACGAATGGACATAATCCAGCACGTTATGCTCCGTTTTTGGCGACTCTGACAACCATTTTTCTTTAAGGAGTCGAAGAGGACCGCGCACAGTATGGCCAAAGACCAACTCACAAGGGCTAAAACCTACAGACTCTTGAGGTGTTTCACGCACGGCAAACAATAGGAGAGGGAGGCCCTCATCCCACTCTCTGTTCGACTCGAGACAATACTTACGCAACATGGACTTTAATGTTTGGTGGAACCTCTCAAGTGCGCCTTGGGACTCTGGATGGTAAGGACTTGACGTTACATGTTTGACTTTCAGCTCTCTCATTACCTGTGCAAACAGTTTGGACATGAAATTTGTGCCTTGGTCACTCTGTATGGTTTTAGGCAGACCAAAAGTTGAAAAGAATTTAGTGAGAGCTTTCACCACTGCTTTTGCTCTGAGAGTGCGCAATGGAATAGCCTCCGGATACCGCGTCGCAGCGCACATCACAGTTAAAATATACTGATGACCGGATTTGGTTCTAGGTAACGGACCCACACAATCTATTAACACACGTTGAAACGGCTCCCCAAGCACCGGAATTGGGTGAAGCGGGGCTGGAGGAACAGGTTGATTGGGCTTTCCCACAACTTGACATGTGTGACAGGTGCGGCAATACTTCGCTACTTCAGACTTTAAACCAGGCCAAAAGAAGTTGCGCAACACACGATGGTACGTTTTTTTAACACCCAGGTGACCAGCTAAGCTGGAGTCATGTGCAAGACTCAAAATTTGCGCTCGATAGTCTTTTGGCACAACCACCTGAGTAACAACGCGTATCTCACTGGAGTCGGGACTCCACCGTCTCATCACGACACCGTTGTCCAGATAAAAAACACCAAGCTTGCTGTCTTCCTCGGCGGCTACAACAGAGGAGAGACACAACGTTAGAGACGGATCGTTTTTCTGAGCATCAATCAACATTTCTCGGGTTACGTTTAAACTCAGGTCTGAGTCAGCAGGAAAGAGATCAAACTCATTGACACATTTTGATACCTTTTCACTCTCAGTAACAGGAGACACTGAAAAGGAGGGCTCACCCTCACCTAATGTAGCCATAAATGACTCAGACAAATCAACGACTTCACTTGCTTTACGAGCCTGTGCGCGCGTAATTGCGCACACAGGAAACAGATTTGGCACAGACACAGCAGAAGACACAGAGGCGGGACAGCAAACAGACGCAACCGAAATTGGGTCTTTAACTACTTCGGGCAGAGGAAACACCTTTCCTCCGGCCAAATCATTACCCAGAATAAACGAAATGCCATTAATCGGAAACTGTGGGAGCACAGCAACTTTCACCTGTCCCGACACAAGCGCTGAATGCAAGTGGATCATATGAAGTGGGGCGTTAAGTTCACTCATTTTAATACCCCACACTATCAAATCGGAGGAACACGACGTTTCATTTGAAAGAGGCAAAACACTAGCCAGCATGAATGAATGATAGGCGGCTGTATCACGAAGAATAGTTACCGGTACTTTGTCTGATTCTTCGCCGGTTACAGACACAAACCCGTGAGAAACGAACGGCTTAAAACGAGGGTCAACCTCCACCTCTTCAGATACAACCTCGGGGTGTTTTAGAGGCGGGGACGCGGTATTTATGAAACCCACACCTGCAGGAGATTTAGCGCTTTTGTGAGGTCCTTTTCTTCTAAGAACCGGACAAACAGCGATCAAATGGCCTGGCTCATGGCAATAATGACATTCGCGGCGCTCACCCGCAGCTGGTGAAGTGCTTACGCGTCAGCTTCGGTGACCGATTTCTGCGCTCAGGCATTACCGGTGTAACACGTGGTGCTGGCATAGAAAAAACGCTTTTATGAGTCAGAATGAATTCATCAGCCAACACAGCCGCTTTTGTTACCGACGATTCCTTTTGTTCGTTCAAATAGACAACGATTCGTTCCGGTAAACACTTTTTGAACTCCTCAAGTAAAATAAGCTCTCTGATTTCCGCCATAGTTTTAACATTACATGCATGGCACCATTTATCAAATAAAACGCTCTTGTCACGCACAAACTCAACATATGTCTGGTTAGCAGTCTTCTCACTGTTTCTAAATTTTTGTCGATATGCTTCAGGGACCAGCTCATAGGCCTGCAACCATAGGCGGCGCTAGGCTATTTTTAGGGGTGCTGAAGCACGCATCTCTGCCTCATTTTGCATTGCCTAAAGTAAATTTGCATCTGTGCATTTCTGTTTGGGCCTATTCACCTCTTTCTTTGACTATGTATGCAGTCCCACCTTCTTCTGTTCAGTCTGAACACACTGCTGCTACTAATGGGGAAAATGCAAATAGGACCTTAAATGCCAAGGCTAGGGATGTTATGCATTTTTCTTAATTTGATAAGCTGTTTTAGGAAATTAATGAGCCCTGTTAAAGATGAAAACTATCTAGGTGTTTTAAGATTTACGTCTTAAATAGGAACAGGCTTGGAGCTGAGAGCCACAGAGGGTAAAGAAGTCAGAATGTAATGCGAGTTGTAGTGACACATTGGCTTTGGTCTTTTATTGGGATTATTTAATAACAAGGAAAAAAGAGAATGAAATACCTTTTTTTAAAGTCAATTCTAAAAGAAACTTGTACAAAGTGATTGGCGAGGGAGGGTGTGTAGCCACAGTCATGGCGCGCCCCCCTCCCTATCTCTGCTTATCCTCATAGTTGTCACATTCATCTACCAACCCTTTGTAGGCTGGCCCAGGTTTGCCTTGGACCAGCTCTTAGTTATGCTGCTATAGTTCTAGACTGCCGGCGGACGTCCTCTGACACACTGAGCTCCTCTCTCTTTCCACCTGTGTGCATTCATGTCCCAGTAATGCTTGTTGCTAACTTAGCTCCAGGGAGCTATCCTTGAACAGTCCTTCTGTTTTCTCGCCTCGCAGATTTCCTTGGATTGGGGTTGCACCTAAATCATGTTTGCAGCTGCTGCCGTGGTCCAGCTCGATGCCCTGCTACGCCCTGCACTGCTACTGCTAATAGTTTTAGTATCTTTATTGGTACTATAATTGCCACTGTTTATCATACCAACTGCTATAATTATTTTGAATCATATTTCCCCACATCTGTGTCTCTGTATTTCTGTATCTGTCGCTCTGTATTTCTGCATATCTGTATCAGTGTCTCTGTGTCTGGCAGCGGCAGATGGCCGCCCACCAAGAGCCTAGTTCTGTCTGAGGTTTCTGCCTGTTTAAAGGAAGTTTGTCCTCGTGAGAAATTGTTGGGTCTCTGTAAATTATTGAGTGTGGTCTTGACCTACTCCATCTGTATCTGTAAGTGTCCTGAGATAACTCCTGTTGTGATTTGACACTATAAATACAATTGAATTGAACTGCTCTGGACAGATGTGAAAGACTTTGTTTGTTTCGCCATATACATAGTTAAATTTCCCTTCAGATACTTCCCTTTGTCCTTCAAGCTGTGGCTCAGGAGGTATCGAATTTTTTGCCAATCCCCCTCGCTCTTTCTCCCCTGTGGTTTTTTTTTTTTTTTTTCCCCCGCCCGTCTACATGTCAAAGTGTCCTTGGGTAAAAACCCAGAATTGCTGCCGATGTTTCATCGATGTGTTAATGTTTATCTCTTATTATTGTATGGCAGCCTCAGCCACGTGGGTGAATTTGGCCAATGGTGCCTATACTACGTAAAAGATTTATTAATTGGGACTATGCACATTAATCAACATTTCTGTAAACGTGCCAGTCTTAGCTAGTCGGCTAATTTTCAGCTGTAGTCCTAGTTACCTTGAATGCATGTCTTTATGGTGGGAGGAAACCGATCACCTGGATGAAACCCACGCAAACACGGTGAGACCGTGCAAACTCCACACCGACAGGCCCTGCCCAGACCGGGGATCTAACTCTGCCCAGATCTGCAGTGCTAACCACAGATCCACCGGGCCATCCACGTAGCGCTTTGAGTAGTCGTTAGACTAGAAAAGCACTATATAAATGCAGTCAATTTACATTTACATACATCACACTTCATCTTTCTCCTCTCACTCCAGTTTATCTGTTTAACCTCCATTATGTCATTCCGTGTATTCTCTTTCCCTCCATCTTAAGCTGACCTTCGTTTCATTTTTATGCCCACAATATGCTCAGATAGCTGCCCTGCGGCCCGCAGGTCCTTACCAGCTCCCACTCATGCTGTATACAGAGAACGACAATTGACGTACATGTGACATTTTGCTTAAAAAACACTAACTATGTGGTGTAGGTCAGTGCATTTGTATGGATGTACGTCGTTACAGCAGATTCTCTTCCTTTTTTGAAGCTCCTTGAACTGTCACTACCTTCCTCTGCTCTCTGTCCCTGAGGTTTAATGTTAAACTCACTGTAAGTGCCATAGCAGTTGCCTTGGATATCATTGTATTTGCAAGCCATTAATTACAAATGACCTATTTACATATTAGACTAATATGATATGAAGATGTCATAAGAGGAACTAGTCCATGTACAGTGGCTGGGGTGTGCCAATCCAGTGAGAAAATGTGGTATAAGTGCTGCTTTTTTGAGTTGTCATGAGTTAATCCTAGATAAGAGAACAGTGGCGTATCCTGACATGCTGACGTACACCAAAATGCAACATCATTTCATTGGAGTGCTTTCAACTGCCAGCTTAAGACTGACATTATCAGCTGTCATATTACGTAACCGAAAGGGACTGCTTCGAACAACGTGGTAGTAGTTTTACATTGCATTTCACCATTTGTCATAATGGTGAATTATTGTGTTTGTGCAGGCTACACACACTCCAGCCTGTCAGGATGTGGAGTCCACAGTTTACAGGACTGGAGTTGTTGATGTCTGGGTGCATTTGTGCAGGTGAAGAGACGGGTCTTCACTGTTGCTTCTGTAACAAAAAACATGGTCGTGTACGCTGTCATTTTAGACCGGAGGGTTATGTTCCCAGCAATATGATGGAGTTTGTGTCATATTCTACAGGTTGGAAAGAAAGGATGGAGAAGGCAACAATGGAGTAATGAAGTCAAGTAAGAAATCGTCAGGAAAAGAAAGTGTGGTGGTCTCGTTAATAGTTAGTCCATGCTTGTTCAGTTGTTTAGATCTGTTGTGTATTGTGCAACACCCTCTGTTGATGACACATCCTTGATTAAAGATCCAATGTTTATGAATTTCTCCCATCTAGCATTGAGATCATATATCGCAATCAACTCTCTCGCACCACGCAGTTCAAAGTAGGTATTACAGCTACGGTAGCCTTCATGCTTTTTTCTGATGAAGCCGGTCTCTTGCTCTTTTCCATATCCTTTTTCTTTTTCTGGGTGAAGAAGAAGACTCCTGTTCCTGAAATTCTGATTTTGAATACGTATGGTCCTCCATGTTATCCTTCTTCACGCATGCCAGGGCCGGGAAGCTACAATACCCATTAGCAGCATTAGCAGCAGCTGTGAGTTTATCATGTGACAGCGAAAGACAGAAGACACTGTGACTTTGCGAATTTTAAGCGAATATGTGTAGAACCTCCAAACCTTCCAACTTTGGCGTTCCTCAGTAGTCATATCATAAAAGAACTATGTACTATTTGACTCATCTTCACAGTTCTGCAGATGCTGGTGGAAATACAAACAGGAATGTGCAAAACGCTTGCTGGGCTTCTAACAAGAAATGTGTTTGGGCAAAACAAAAGCCTTTGTCACAGAATACTGTAAAGGTATCGTGTGTAGTTTCTGTCACCCCCATGAGGAATTCTAAGAAATGACAAAAACATGACTCTAGCCTTCGGTGATTGCACCCCCACCCCGCCTCCATGCAGTTGCTAGCTAACCCGTCAAATAAAAGAGGACGAAAAAAAACATGGGCTTTTCAGAAGAGGCAATTATCTTGTAGTTTTTATGTATCTTCGTTTCCAAAGCTGACCGTTAACTGTTGTTCTTTCTCAGCGGTGACGTAAAGTGCATCACTCGAACTTCTGTGCGCGAAAGTCGCTGGACCACACCTATTTGTAGACATAGCCATACTGAGAAATACAGAGAGAGTTTTGTAGAGCTGAATTAGCTATATAGCAACTCAATTGAATGTAACGGACGTTCATTAATATAAATTAGTTGCGCACTATAGCTTTAAAAGAATGCTTTAATCATATACAAATTCTCCACATAGTGGCTTCAAAACTTTTAATGTTCAAACACATCCTGAAAATAAAGCACTGGTTCTGAACTTTAACAAAGAATATAATGCCTTTGAAGGCAGGAGGTTCAGGGGGAAACGAACTGAATGTTGCTGAGTGTTGCATGCCTGATTGATTTTCACAATCAGAGAGTCCAAACTGAAGTTGAAAACAATTTTAAGCTATAAGTAAATAATGGGCATTAGTGGTATTGAGTGTAAATGAATCACAGCCGTACGCCCTGTTTGGGTGGGATTGGTTTCGCTCAAGGTGGTCAGGTAATATCATTTGCAAAAGGTAATTCAGTTCACTGCAACACAACACAACATTATCTGGGATAATTACAGGGCTTGTGTGCTCTTGGCTGTAATACTTAATATAATAATAACCTCAGCTTCGTGAATGACCTCTTACTTCACTTCTATTTTTCAGGTACTACTCCAAATTAAAGTCATATTGTTTTATGACTAACAATATTCTTTCTAACTCTTTGACTTCATGTGTCTTCAGTAATCAGACTGTAACAGAATAGCACACGATCATTAAATGCAGGTGTAAATGCAGATTATTTCATCCAATTCACTTTCAGAGAGGGACTCAGGGACCCATTTGGCTGCTCTGACATCAGCCACTATGAATTCCATCCATCCATCCATTGTCATTTGCTTATCCAGGGCCAGCTCTGACTGGGGGATCCCGAGGTGTCCCCAGGCCAGGGTGGATCAATCCCTCCACCTTGTCCTGGGTCTTCCCTGAGTCCTCCTCCCAGCTGGACGAGCCTGGTACACCTCCCTAGGGAGGCGCCCAGGGGGCATCCTTACCAGATTCCCAAACCACCTCAACTGGTTCCTTTCGACGCAAAGGAGCAGCGGCTCTACTCCGAGCTCCTCACGGATGACTGAGCTTCTCACCCTATCTCTAAGGGAGACGCCAGCCACCCTCCTGAGGAAAACCATTTCGGCCGCTTGTACCCTGGATCTCGTTCTTTCGGTCATGACCCAGCCTTCATGACCATAGGTGAGGGTAGGAACAAAAATTGACCGGTAGATTGAAAGCTTTGCCTTCTGGCTCAGCTCTCTATTTATCACAACTGTGCGATAAAGTGAACGTAATACCGCCCCCGCTGCGCCGATTCTACGATTCTCCCGCTCCATTGTCCCCTCACTGACTAACCAGGACTTGAACTTCTTCCCTTGGGGTAAGGACTCATTCCCTACTTGGGATAGGCACTCCATTGGTGTCCTGCTCAGAATGGTTTCATGCTATGAATTCCCACTTTACATATCAACTAAATAATAAGCTTTCCATGACACTTCAGGAGACAGCAATCCAGGAGACAGCAGGCAGCTGACATCATCACCAACTTGTCAAAAATGGATTATCAGGATATTTTGGGATGAGTGTTCTGCTAGTTTAAGATCAAAATATGGCAAGAGGAACATATTTCAGTGGATTCACCACAGACACATGGCAGATGACATAAACACACAGCTTCAAGTTTGATTATAACTCTAATTTGACAAAAACTACAAATGTTACAACCCTTTTGCAACAACAATTAAGTGAAGCTTGATTAAAAGGTAAATTCACAATTGTTCAAGCCTGTCTTAAAACAATAGTGAGGTGAATATATAAACTTGTTATTGTTTTTTGAATTGGAGGGATATTAATAGCTATTTGTCTGTTTAAGACTTATTCTGTACAGAACACATGTAGTGTGGCTGATGGTGACGTTTAGAAATCAGAGAGACTAAATCTGTTCAGATTACGGATCATCTACAGTCTGTTGTATATTAATGCCAGCAACAGATCGCATGTAGAGCATTTTAACAGCATCTCTGTCATGATAAATACAACTGGAGACTGTGTACAAGCTGATAAATGGGTCTGATGACATTTTAAGTGAGTGTTTCCGTGATTTCCTGTTCAAACTGATGGCTGCTGGAAATGAGGGTCGCCCCTGAATGATCTCTCAAGTATAAATAAAGGTTGAATGAAAAAATGAAGTAATGATTCAAGAAGGCACAAACCATTTATGACCCCATCTTCCTGTGGTTTTATGACTGTCACATTCCTTTGCCCATGCAGGTTGAGATACGCCACAAACAACATTATAAATAGTGATTAAGATATTGATTTTGTAGCAGGAATAAAACTTAACCAAAGTGTCTGTCTGGGGCATGTGCCTCCTCCCTCCTTCTGATCATCACACACACAATCTTACTCCTGATCAATTGCATTGATTTGACCCATTTACTGTGCATATAGGGACACAAACACTATATCCACGTTAGCTTTATAGGCCGCATGCCCACCTGGTATTAAAATAATATCTGAATGATCGGATCACACAGCTCTAAATATGTGGGTTTGCAGCTGGCAGTAAATTGCATCTTTAAATGCGTCTTGAGTGACCACTTCAATTAGCCCAATATTAAACCCAAACAAAACATCCCATAAATAGACAAACCCTAACTTAATTAGATATAGACTTAGTGACCATAAAATCGCCAATGAAACAATAAAAGGTAGTCACCAACAAAAAGGCCCTCATCTTTAATTTCACTCAGAAGCTATATCCAGTACTTCATTCCTTCTTTGCGCGGCATCTGATTTGTAGTAGTTGTTCCTGTGATGTAGCTTTGTTCACCAGAGCCTGTCAGCATCACTGCGAAGGAGGTAGGTCTGGATGTCTCGGACAACCACATCCTCTGTTCCTGGATCTGTCCGGATGAAACAGGGACAACCACCAAACGGCTCCACGGCCTCCATAAAGTATCCTCCTATGACGCGTGGGCTGCAGCCTGTATGCGCTGCTTTCAGCCATATCATTTTTCGGGAAAAGCCATCTATGCAACCATTGATGCAGATTCCATATGGTTTAAGCTTGTAAGAATCTACATGCAAGATATAGTTACATGCTTAAGCAAAATACTGCCTCAACAATGGCTGAGTATGGAGTTATATTCCTATCTTTAATCAAGAGCGCATTCTTTCAATTTGAGAGCATTTCTCACTGATATTACGTTCAGATTTTGTAATAATTTCCCTCAAAACCTTGCTCTCACACTCAAATAGTCACTGCTCGCGCTTGGATTTGCTCTGCTTGAGCTCAAAGTTTGTGCTCGCGCTTGGATTTGCTCTGCTTGCACTCAAACTTTCTGCTTGGACTCAGATATGTTGTTGTTTGGACAGATTTCCTGCTCTCAGCTTTGAACCTTCTCCTCGCACTCAGGCTGATTCTGCTCACTTGCAAAGTTTCTGCTCTCGGATTTCTCCTGCGCGCTTGGATTTTTTTTGTGTTATAACCCTATCAAAAGTCAACAACCAATAGAATGCCAGCTGTAGTGTTGACCAATGAAATGATCCCAACCCCGTTGAGGGTGCGTTCACTTTACTTTAGAACGTCTGTTGAGGGCGGCTGCACTGTAACCTGACTGTAACCAAGTTTATATATCCCCGCGCCGTTTATAGCTTTATTATAAGTATATGTCAACATTGTGCACAGAATGGTCGACGCACTTTCACCTGCACCCGTCAGGAAACGGGAGAAAGCTTTGAAGTGGGACGTATGAACTACGAGGGTGAGTAACATAACTTAAGCACCTAGCTAGCTAGCATATGGCCTAGCTTGATGTCCAGAAACAAATAGAGGTGGTTTAATGTACCTAAACAATGATCAATGATTACCAAATTTCTCTCTCATATTGCTCCTCATAACCACTGAAAACTGTCAAAAAAATCTAACCCAAAGTCCAATTATTATGGACGTTATGTAACTGATAACTGATTGATATCTGATTGATCATTGTTTAGGTACATTAAGTTACCACGTTAAGCTTTTTCATGTTAAGCGTTAGAATGTCCCGGCTGCTGTTGAGGGAAACTGTAGTCTATAACTTCCTGAGCGACTGATCCATTTTTGCCCCCTTTACATAATAAATATGGACTATGAAATGGAACATGAAATACATAAATGAGGCAATACATATATAGGCATTAGTCATTATAGTTCAATAGCCTAAATACATATGTTTTACTTATATTTATTTCCGGGGACTTTTATTTATTCCGTCTATTTATATGCACGCGTTATATTCAAAGGAAGTTTAGTTATCTCACAGGCTCAGACTAAAAAACAGCAGCAGGCCTAGCCTGACATCAGTGCATAGCATATCACTGCAAAGAAAATAAAATATGAATAAATCACGAGCGCGGTAGATTCCCAGGTCAGCTAGAGCGGATAACGCAGCTCTGCAGACGGACCAGAGTCAGTCAGCACCGGGGAGCGAACCGCGGGGACCAAGCTCACAGGGCTGGTAGCTAGCTGCTAGCTAGCTGCAGCAGCTAATATTAGAATATTAGACCCAGCACCGGAGGTCTGATCCCCATGATTTAAAACGAAAATCAAATAACCATTTGTTTTTAATACCTGTTTATGAAATGAAAATCAAATGAACGAAAAAGTACACGGGGCCAGTCTGTTAAGTACAATTTCACCACTAATAAAACAGATCTAGAGATGATATGCTTTATTTGCAACTTAAATGTAATTTTTTTAATTAATACAAAGCAAACTGAGCAGAAAGAACAAATATTTTGTTGGTTTGTTTCTCTTCTTCCAGGTGTGACTGAAGTACCCCTGTTGAGCTGCATCACAGCTGCACTATGTGCATGGACCTGTGCCAGTCAGCACATTACTCACCTGTGTGCAGAGGACAGGCAGCAGTAGCACAAACCAAGAAGGTTGGCAAGTCTGATAATAATGCAATTGTAAAAATAATAATATAATAGCAAAATCATGTTACATACACTTATGTTTCTTGCTTAAATTCACAGGGTGCACAACCAGGCCTGGGAGAGAAAATTACTGATGTCCACAAAACCAAATCAGAGAAGGTAAGGTAAGATAGTAATGATGTTAAAGCAAGCTATGTACACCTAATATATTACGTGTTGATGTCTATGAATCTGTCTTTAATAGGAGCATGCTATACAAAGACAACAGTGGAGAGTTCCTGGATCGGTCTGTCCTCAAAGTGCCATCTACAAGGACTTCACCCTTCTCTGCACCATCAGCGTATAATCAAAGTGATAAAAGAGAGAACAAATTATTGTTTTCTCTGTTGACATGAATAGGTGCCTGTAATGTCTGCCCATATATTCAATCAATTCAATAAATGTTGATAAGTATCATTGCTATTTCTTAAATCATTGTAGTTTTTCAGAGCAATAAGATACAGATTATTAAAACCATGTTCACATTTGCAACAAATTAAAACCCTGATCAAGGCAAATTGTTTTTTCATGTTCCATAACATTTATAAAAAACAGTACAATTATATTTACCAGAGCTGACACTTGGTAAATAGTTTTAATTTACCTTGTCAAAACAATGAGTAATTCATAACAAATTGCACAATATTTGACACGAAACCTTAAAAGTGTATGGTTCATACTACGGTGAAGCAGTACAATGTGCCTATAGGATTTACTGTAGCAGGAACATTGATATTGGCAAACAGATGACCCAGGTTCAGGTGAGTTTGTGAGCAGGGTTATGAATAAAGATAAGGTAGGCCTAGTGTTCACAAGAGGGATGATTCAGGTATGGCAACACAAATTAAGAATAATTCAATTAAATAGGAGGTATGTACAACTAGCAGAAGATAAATTAACTATACAAGAGCAATTAAGGTAAAGTTATGAGGTGGCAAGCTAAAGTATAGTCAATAGCATGGAGTCAAGTCAACAGTGTACACCAGAACAATATATACTGTGATTAAGTAATGATACTTACTGTTGTCTGTACTAATATAACACAAAAAATAATACAGTGTTTGATGCAGTATGGAGAACAACCAAGTCCCATATGAACCCAAGAGACTTTAAGTGTAGCTGTTGATGATGTTCACTACAAACAAAACTTGCAGATGGTTGTAGTCTGTAGCCAGTCATACAGTAGGTAGATCTGGAGCAGATGGTTGTAGTCTGTAGCCAGCCGTACAGCAGGTAGATCTGGAGCAGATGGTTGTAGTCTGTAGCCAGTCATACAGCAGGTAGATCTGGAGCAGATGGTTGTAGTCTGTAGCCAGTCATACAGCAGGTAGATCTGGAGCAGATGGTTGTAGTCTGTAACCAGCCATACAGCAGGTAGATCTGGAGCAGATGGTTGTAGTCTGTAGCCAGCCGTACAGCAGGTAGATCAGGAGCAGATGGTTGTAGTCTGTAGCCAGCCATACAGCAGGTAGATCCCGGAGTATAAGGGTGAATTCTAGCTGTCATGGGTTGGTGATATGACACACAGATCAACAGGGGTCAAACCCCTCAGCCCCACCTGGATGAAAAAAAAGTAAAACAAAATTCTTGTTTTTTCAGTTCAGTTTGCTTTGTATTAATTAAACAAATAACTGCTATTTAAGGAGCAAATAAGAAACCATATCATTTCTAGATCTGTTTTTATTATAGTGATAAAATTGAACTTAACATTACGTTTTATACAGATTGCTATGAATCTATTTTCAAACTAATGTTATATGAAGGAATGAAGACTAAATTCCGATGAACAACACACAACAGTGATGCAAAAACTGACACAAACAATCCAGTTTCTTGTGTTCTTTCAGCTATATTACAGTTTAGGTTTTACTACTGGCTCTAACATGAAATTAGCCAAATCCCAGGAACATGGTTAACCAAACGAGGAAAAAATACAAAGTAGGGTCATCACATATACACACACTGTCCGTCATATGTCGTTCAATCTAGCTAGCTATACAATAAAGAACATATATTTGTTTCTGGACATCAAGCTAGGCTATATGCTAGGCGCATATGTGCTGCTAGCTAGCTAGCTAGCAGGTGCTTAAGTTATGTTACTCACCCTCGTAGTTGTGGACATAACTTCATACGCCCCACTTCAAAGCTTTTTTCCGTTTCCTGACGGGTGCAGGTGAAAGCGCTCGACCATTCTGTGCACAATGTTGACATATACTTATAATAAAGCTATAAACGGCGCGCGGGATATATAAACTTGGTTACAGTCAGGTTACAGTGCAGCCGCCCTCAACAGACGTTCTAAAGTAAAGTGAACGCACCCTCAACGGGGTTGGGATCATTTCATTGGTCAACACTACAGCTGGCATTCTATTGGTTGTTGACTTTTGATAGGGTTATAACACAAAAAAATCCAAGCGCCGCAGGAGAAACTGGAGAGCAGAAACTTTGCAAGTGAGCAGAATCAGCCTGAGTGCGAGGAGAAGGTTCAAAGCTGAGAGCAGGAAATCTGTCCAAACAACAACATATCTGAGTCCAAGCAGAAAGTTTGAGTGCAAGCAGAGCAAATCCAAGCGCGAGCACAAACTTTGAGCTCAAGCAGAGCAAATCCAAGCGCGAGCACAAACTTTGAGCACAAGCAGAGCAAATCCAAGCGCGAGCAGTGACTATTTGAGTGTGAGAGCAAGGTTTTAAGGGAAATTATTACAAAATCTGAACGTAATATCAGTGAGAAATGCTCTCAAATTGAAAGAATGCGCTCTTGATTAAAGATAGGAATATAACTCCATAGCTGAGGCGTTACGGTCCAGAGCTGCAAGAATCAAATGTTCATCTTCCTTTTTTTTGCACAAATGTCATTTTTCACGGATTTGTTAAACATCCACCAGTAGCCGTGTAGTCTTCCAGGTCTTCACAGCTGTTACATGATAAAATCCCAAACTTCCCCGAAGTCAGCATGTTGTTTTCGTGGGAGCCCGTGCTTTTTCAGAAGCCAAATAAAATAAAATAAAATGTCATTGTAATTCATCACCAAGCAGTAATATTGTTACTGCTACGCCTTCTAAAATAAGATAAGGTGAACTTTAATAATCCCACATTAGGGAAATTAAATTGTTACAGCAGCTCAAGAGTAACAAAAAGCAAAGGAAAAAAGTTACTGAATGATAAATAGAAGTGAAACAAGATAAACAACAAGACAAAAATAACAATAAAATAGCTATGAACACTAAGCCTTTCATTTATACAGATGAGTCCATGATGGATGATAATTGCTCAGGATAATAGTACACACATGGTGTGTTGCATTGTACTAGCGAATAAGAGTATAAACAGTATACATCAACATTTAATTGTACAGGATCCTAGCAGGACATTGAACAGGATGTTGTTAAAGGGTGGGTGATGGTGTCAGAAACAACAGTGTTACATCAGTGTTACATCATCAGTGTATCTCTAACAGGCTGTAAGGAAATGTTAGAGGGCACCAGTGGTGCACTGGCCATCTAGCATACTGGGACAAATCCTGATGGGCCGCCGCATCGGTGGGCTGGTGGAACGTCAAAATATTGATTATAATTTTTACCGTCTGTCTCTTGACACAGCCCATGGTATGTCTGTCATTTGGGGTGAGCATGAGAGCGTGATGTGTGCATATGTTTCGGGACTGGGCTCAAAGGCCAATCACAACGAAGTTAGTTAAACTTGTGCTTACGTCATAGGCTCCGCTGTAGCCAACTCCATGGCTGCTGTTGCCGCTGTAAAACGGTGTCACAACCCCCACAAAAATGCAATCAATTCAAAATTTGAGAAAAAAGTAAAGAGAGCATTAGAGACACAAGCTTCCAAATGCAGAAAAATGACCTACTGTTTGGGCATTAGCATCCTCAAGTGGCCATCAGCAGCAACGCAATTGTGAAGAGCAGACAGAAGCGGTAAGATGGATGTTAAATTATTTCGTGAAATTGTTTATCACATTTTGTAGTCCCAGTGGATAAGTCCAGGGAGGATTTTCTTTCCCAGTACACCCCTTGATGGCGCTATGGCTTAGAGGGTTAAGATGTCCACCATCAACCTTTGTGTTCTTGAGAGAATCACCAAGGAGGATTAAATACACACATGAACGCACGCACAAATACAATCAGCTCCCCAGCAGGGTTCCATTATAATCGCACAGCCGTGTGTGTGTGTGTGCGTGTGCGTGTGCGTATGTGTGTGTGCGTGCTTGTGTGTTCAGGCCCTCAAAAACAGACCAGTTAACTAATTGTGGCTTACTGTTTGATATCTTTTGTTTGCTCTAATGTGCCTCTTTTGAAGTAGAATATGGTAGTTAAGTGTGTGTGTGTGTGTGTGTGTGTGTGTGTGTGTGTGTGTGTGTGTGTGTGCGTTAGAGAAAGATCCATATGTGTGATTAACGCTGCAGCTCTGTGGGGAAAGATAATTGCTACCAGCTGGGATACCCACAGAGACTTCAGCCTGGATGTTGAACTTCGTGTGTGTGTGTGCGTTTGTGTTTGTGTTCTTCTCCCTGTATACACTGCTGTGTATGTGTGTATTTGTGTCCTTGTCTGTGTGATGAACAGTATGACACTCACTGCGACATCTTGTTATCCATCTCTTAAGTTTCGTCTCAATAATAAACGGGATCATGAGCTGGCTAAGATGAATTGTCAGATCGCTGAAGAACTTTATTTATTCAAAGTGCAAAAGAAGATAATGTTTCTCCCTGCTGTTCCTTCTCTCTGAGTCATAAATGTTTTTAATACGGAGAGCAAATACAGGCAGCAATTTTACATTAATAAATGATTACTTCCTTAAATTGGCTTTAATTGATATGTATCAACTATGTATCAAAGCTAACTGGTGAAAATAGAGGATCTTAGAAGTTGATCATTTGTCAATGTTGTGCTCACAACTTGTCTCCACTTCAACCAAGTTGCTCCAAAATATCAGTTACTGCAAGTTTAAAGCTAAACCTTTTTATTATTCATATGCTAAGTGCATATTGCCAATAAAACAAACACAAATGTATTTGAGCTTGGTTCCTTGTTTGACATTAGACATAGCAGATTGACAAAAGAAGTCTCCAGGTCCATTACACGGGGACAGATTCTGTGTGGATTCATGACTGAAATAAAAATATGTGTACACATTATTTTTGTCAGATTCATAAAACATTGCATAAGCATAGGTGTGTTTTATAAAAGCTAATTAATTGTCAAACTGATCAAGCCTGATTTTCAAACACATTCTCACTCCCAACGCGACGCACCAGCGATGCAGGGTCAGGTGCCTTTGGCATGTGTTATTGACACAAAAAGTCCTATAGCTTTATACTTAGACACGCTCTGGGTCATTCATTTAACTGACATGCGGCACAACAATGGGACAGTTAGGTTTAGGAAAACATGGTTGGTGGGGTGACAAAATTTACGTTTCAGTGACACGCGGGACAAGAACGGACCTCGGTCTCCTGGGGGAAAGTCCTGTGTTGTTTGACCCATCCACCCTCCAACCTGCCTCCTTACGAGGATTTTTGGGCTTCCACACTACTCAATTGTTGTCTCTCTCCATACTACATCATCTTACAGCGCTACAGACTCTAAAGGGTGATTTTTGCGTTGGTATCCAACGCTGAGAGCCGTTGACCAAGCGTCAGTATTTTACGAGCTGGGAGAACGGGTTGGCTTTTCCACTCCCACAGTTAGCCATTCAAACCACCAACCAGATACGTTTGAACAATTTAATAATGAAAGATGATTGGTGTGCGAGGCATGAAGTCGCTTGTAGTCATCCGTTTGTTGACTGCAGTTTGGGAAAGTTTCAGTAGGGAATCTGCCGTAGCACCCGGGCATGACAGCCCGCCCCTCCCAAATTCTCCAGTTATTTAAACCAAGATAGAGTGGATCTGAGATTGTTGTGATCTGAATGGATGTAGCGGTGGAATGATTGGGTGGGGGGGGACTAATAACCCACGATTTGTATTAATTGTTCGAGGATGCCATGTGGAAGGCGGAGGACGATCTGCACAGATGTGGCAGTGAATGCGCACAGTCAGAATCCAGAAGGAAATAAAACAGCGTGTCTGGCAGAGGGAGAAGGAAGGAGACAGGATCCAGGCACACGGTAGAGGAGTTTGCCTGCTTTCTGCCAGAACAGCTGTTCAATCAACACAGAGATAAGCATCGCACAATTACATTGCAATTACAGAGCTTATAGACCAAATTACCGTGACTTAGTAGAATAAAGTAAGTAGAATCTGGGATAACGGGACGTAACCAACGTTGGCCACGTTTATCCATTACTGTAGCAGACGGACTGTGACCATCATATGTTCGCCTGTCTCTGTTGCAGGGTTTGGGGCGTGGCAGCGGGAGAGCGTGAGACTTAAGGTGAAAGCCTGTGTCACCCCATGAGCGTAAGAGTTGGCAACAGGGATATAAGACTCCACCCCCCACACACACACACACACACCCAAAGCCACTACACTCTGCTTTAACCTATATACTCCTGTCCAATGTACGAATAGTATTATATATTTTTGCACATTCTGCACTAAACCATTTTGCCTCTTTTTTTGTTATGTTAAACAGCTATTTTGCATATATTTGTTTCTGCATTTATAGTTTATCTCATAATAATGTTTAATATGTTTGTTGGTGTGTATGTATGCACCAACCACCATGGCAAATTCCTAGTAAGTGTTACTCACTTGGCAATAAATCATTTTCTGATTGTGAAGCTGAATGAACCCTCTAGAGAAGCATGCTCCTTTAACCTGGCTGTTCACAGTGGGTCTTTTTGGATTTTGAGTAAAAGATAATGTTGTACACATAGGGGAGCATGTCAGCAACTTCCTGCTGGATCACACGCAGTACAAGTGAAGGTTCTGTATTTTTTTCTATTTTTGGTCCTGAGGCAGACAGTGCTGTGCTGTGTCCTCACTAGTTGCCGGTCCTCCGGCTGTGATATTTGATACCGAGGGACTGGTGAGAGTTGTGTCGTCCGGGGCACGGCCAGGGCAGACATTGCCAAGGGGGCCTTCAAGGGAAATGAATGAGAGGAATGCCAATGTCGCTGTATACCAAGTTTGTTTTCATCGAACCGTGTATGCATGTGTGTCTGTGGGTGTTTGAAAGAGATGTGCAGGAGTCAGAGGTGTGCAAGGTTGGTGTTGAGGACAGACATGACAAGCATTCCTCTCTCTATGTTGCTGTGTTGCAGCGGTGGAATGTAACTAAGTACATTTACTCCAGTACTGTACTTAAGTCCAAACGTTGAGGTACTTGTACTTGACTTGAGTCTTTTCTTTTCATGCCACTTTCTACTTCTACTCCGCTACATTTCAGAGAGAAATATTGTACTTTTTACTCCACTACATTCATTTGTTACAGCTTTAGTTACTAGTTACTTTACACATTAAGATTACTGCACACTAAACACATGTAGTTTATGAAATCTGATGTTTGATTCTAAAGTAAACTAGCCGACAATATAACGGCTACAAGTCCAGCTGAGCTGACGAGACCATTAAACACACAACTGGTTGGATCCTTTACACTTTCTACAATGGGAGGAGAGTTCTTTACTTTTCATACTTTAATTACATTTTCCTGATGATACTTACATACTTTTACTTAAGTAACATTTTCAATGCAGGACTTTTACTTGTAACAGATTTTTTTACAGTGTGGTATTGGTACTTTTACTTAGTAAAGGATCTGAATACTTCTTCCACCGCTGCTGTGTTGTGATTATAACTTGAGGTTAGAATAAGTGTCAGAAGCACTGCAGAACACAGGTAGATAAGGCACGCAATGTTCTATACTTTTATTATTTTCAATAAATCCCATGTAAATCCCATCAAAATGTTGAAATGTCAAGCAATCTGATTTCTGATCTGATTTCAATCTGATGATTTTGGCATGCGCTTATATTTTGTGATGAATTTGGGAATTTTCTTTGAAGTTTGTTTTTTATGTGAGTGTCAAAGAAAGCGTTGAGATTCCTCACAGTGGGCCTCACAATGAGCTTCGGAGGTGTTTGGGGCCAAGTTCAATAACTTTATTTAGTTTTGTCTGAGTTTAACATCAGGAAATTGTATTGTATTGATATTGTTTTTATGTCCTTAATGCATGCTTGGAGTTTAAGTAATTGGTTTGGCTGATTGGTTTCTTCTGACTTGATCAATAGATATAATTGGGTATCATCCGCATAACAATTAAAGTTTATGGAGTGATTCCTAATAATATTGCCTAAAGGAAGCATATATAAGGTCGAAGCACAGACGGGAGGCTTTCAATTTAAATTCAAGTCAATTTCAAATTTTTAGTGTTAAATCATAACAGAAGTTATCTCAGGACAATCTACAGAGATTTTTTTTTTTACTTAATAGGTGTGCTTTGAATCCCAAAGCACCCCTTAACCTCTAACCCTAACCCTCTTAAAGCGTAACTCTTGCCAAAATGCATCCTAGGGTATTTTTGTGAATGTACGTGAGTCAAACTTTAGTTTAAAAGCATATTTAGGACCGAATCGCCACTTTTAAGATTCACTGTATTCTCGTTTTTGGGTCAAATGGCCTTTTGAATGGGAGTGCTAGGGGCACTCTCATGCTAGTCTCAAAATAGCTATTTTTGAAATACTAAGAAGGCTCGACACAACATGAAACTTTGCTTCAAGTATCACCAGGAGCTCTACACCTTAACGCAAGCATTGACAACATTCTTTGTGTACACAGATTTACTAAAAAGAAAGTTTCTGAGCAACTCACCACAGCTGTTGTTGTTTCCGGCAGCAGCCATTTTGTCAGTCAAAAACAAGTGATTTCCGAATGCAACATAACAGGGAGGAGAGTAAAGACGGAAAGCTCCTAAAGCTTAGTTCCATAAACATGCACGAATAAGTCGTTGTTTTGTCGTTATACAACAATACAACAAGTTAAACAGTATTGACCTTGTAGTTGAAAAAGGAGCCTCATATGGAGTCTCGACTCGTTTTGACTGCTGAGGTGGTAGTGGCCGGAAACAACAGCTGTGGTGAGTTGCTCAAAAACTTTCTTTTTAGTAAATCTGTGTACACAAAGAATGTTGTCAATGCTTGCGTTAAGGTGTAGAGCTCCTAGTGATATTTGAAGCAAAGTTTCATGTTGTGTCGAGCCTTCTTAGTATTTCGAAAATAGCTATTTTGAGACTAGCATGAGAGTTCCCCTAGCACTCCCATTCAAAAGGCCATTTATTCAAAAACGCAAAATGAAAACACGTGAATCTAAAAAGTGGCTTCGATCGCCTAAATATGCTTTTAAACTAAAAGTTTGACTTTCCACTACATCTGAAAAATGCATATACTTTTAACATTTCATATTTTCATCATATTTTAGGGAAAACATGTTTTTTGGTTTCCTCTCTGATGTCCTTTGGCTGCTCTGCCTCAACTCCTTGGTTTACGGACTTTCCTAATGGACAGAGAGTTTTACTTGTTGCTAAAGTAATGCTAAGCGCTAACTGCTGCTAACAGTAGCTGCCGTCAGCTATTACGTAGCGCAGTCATCTCTGCTGCCAGGACTGGGAGATCGGAGCACAGAGGGAGTGTTGGTGTTTACACCGCTGGCACCGGAGCTTTGGACCACTGGGAGGTGGTTTTCAGGCCCTGGGCGGGGAAGGGAATGCTTTATGGGGCAGGTGCGGGTGTTGTGGCAGAACTGGAGCCAGGCGAGAAGGCAACGGAACCATGTTCAGCAGCCTTTACAGACATCATGGCAGAGGCAAAGACACAGTAGAGGACATTGACGGAGGTAGCTAAGAAGAGAAAAGGAGAGAGTGCCTGTAGTGTGAACCAAAACAGCAGTCCTTTTTTTATTTATTATTTTTTGGCCATTAATTACCTTTATTGATATGACAGGTAAATCAGGACAGGGGTAGTCTCGCTTTGCCAGACCATCAACAAGCTGGGGAGTGGAGGAGGGTCTGGCTAGTCCACACAGCATTCTGGGATGGGAGGAAAACGTGCTCTGGTTTATTGCCCGGTAGTAAAATTCTCTTAGATTGCCAGCTGACATTAAATTATCCTTGAGTGAAAACCACATTCAGACTGGGTTATGCAAGGGAATTACAAGCACAAAACTTACACAAAGCTTGAATGCTGTTAATTTCAGCTGTTCAATATAGAGTTTCTCTTAATACACAGAGTGACTAATCAATAAAGAAAAAAATCTAATTGTCTTGGCTGGGTAGGACGTGGAGGTTGTTCTGGCTGAATCTCTCATGTGGTGAGAAAGGTGAGAGCTCCTTGTATTCAGTCCAATTTCATTGTCTATTGCAAGATTCCAGATGAGATCAATTCATCCCCAAAAAGCAATTGGATCTAATTTAAATGTGACTCTGTTGTGCTGTCTGGGGAGGGCAGGGAGCAGGAGGGGGGATGCCGCAGTGTCTCTAATCAGTCTGTATGCGGGTATGTAGGCTGCAATGAGTAGCTAGCTCTAGCTCTAAAAGTTGCCAGATTACAGCATATACATACACATTTGCATACTGGTGATGTCATCATATATATCATTTGCATAAAGATCTGTGTCGGCTGACTGCCTGCTGCTCACAGCTTCGGAGGAAAGCGAGAAAGACCCAGACTGAAGAGCCGTGGACTGTGATTTCTCTGAGCAGCAGGCATGGAAATAAATTACAATATAACTTTTTTTTCCAATGATGGTCTAAAGTCGCTAAATTTGTCGCTAGTCACCTTTTTTTTAGGAATGAAGTCTCTGGGACACCAGCTGGCATGGCTAATAGCGAACTGTTGCAAACAAGCTAAAACAAAAGCTGTCTCTATGTAGTATGTAGTTCTTTTTCTTGTAAACTTAGCTGCCAGCTGAGACAAACCATCAGCTCTCTCTACCAGAACCTGCAGCGTGGCTAATTATTATGCACGTCAATCATTGGACCTTTTTATTTCAGAGCAGCAGCATTTATTTTATGACATTTTAGATTTTAGCTTTGTGCAGTCTGAATGTTTTTCACAAGTAGCCTATTTATTGTGTATGCTTTGCCCCAATGCTAGGTCTTATTTACAGTTTTTCTTTATCGCTTTGGTACTTTATCCCAAGTAGGTGGTAAAACCTCACAACTCTTCAAAACCCACACCTAATCAATGTGTCATCAAGGACAATTCCTTTCATATGAAGTCATTGTCTTTCACCACACAATGCTCACAATACTTCTGTTACGCTTCTCTTCTGATATCTTCTGCACAAATATATTTCACCAACATTTAATACAAATGCTCTTAATGGTTAATCACTGTTGAAAAGTCTTTAATAAACCATTTGATTTGCCAAATTGATTTGTCAGCAATATAAAATTTGTGTTTGTATGAACATCTAAATAGAATGCAACCACAAATAATGAATACTCGTTAATGCTAATTAATTCAGTCTAGTGGTAACAACAATTGATCATCCAATAAAGGAGGGGTGTAAACACTGGCAATTTTGTTCAACACGGAGCAGGATGGACAGTAAGGAGAAGGGGAGAGCTTGTGGACAAGGAATCCGTCAGAGAGGTGGGCATGGGCACCAACAGAGAGGTGGGCATGGGCACCAAGTGGAGGGGTGGGTATGGGCACCAACAGAGGGGTCAGAGAGGCGGGCATGGGCACCAACAGAGAGATGTGCATGGCCTCCAACAGAGGTGGGCATGGGCACCAACAGAGAGGTGGGCATGGGCACCAACAGAGGGGTGGGTATGGGCACCAACAGAGGGGTCAGAGAGGCGGGCATGGGAGCCAACAGAGAGATGGGCATGGCCACCAACAGAGGTGGGCATGGGCACCAACAGAGAGGTGGGCATGGGCACCAACGGAGAGGTGGGCATGGGCACCAACAGAGGGGTGGGTATGGGCACCAACAGAGGGGTCAGAGAGGCGGGCATGGGCGCCAACAGAGAGATGGGCATGGCCACCAACAGAGGTGGGCATGGGCACCAACAGAGAGGTGGGCATGGGCACCAACGGAGAGGTGGGTATGGGCACCAACAGAGGGGTCAGAGAGGCGGGCATGGGCACCAACAGAGGTGTCAAAGAGGCGGGCATTGGGCCCATCTGATGGTAGGTCATCAGAGAGAGGGAGGCAGAACTGTTGTCTCTAATGACGTCTGGGCCATCATCATTGATCATGTGGTGAGCCGAGGTTTTACTTCGGCAGAGTGTGCCAGATTATGTGAGCCACATCTAAAAAGAACTGTCAATTCTTTCATCCAAACTTTTCGCGGAGAAAACGATAAGCCTGTATAATATATACCATGCTTTACCATTACATTTACAGTAGATGCAAATAATTGTAATTCATCAAACTTTTTACAGTATTCTTACAGTATGATATATCAAAAATATACTCTTTCTATGCTTAGAACTGACAGAAACCCCCATAGTGGTGGCTGTGGTCGTGTGGTGATCGACCAGCAGGAGTGGGCCGTAGTGGAAAGGCTGAGGGCCAGAAATGATATACGGCTGTCGGAAACAAAGCAGGCAATTGAGGAGAACAATGACACCTTTGCCAATGTGGCATCCATCAACTTCCAACAGCAGCCCACCTTTTGAAGAGAGAGACTTTTGAGAGACACAACGACCGGGTGAAACAACTGAGGCCTGAGTATGTTCAGATACAGCACTGTATACTCTATTACTGTTACTATTTGATGCATTGCCTACTTCATATGTATATTACAGTTCTGTACAGTAGAGCTACACTTTAAAAAGAACTAACCACGCCAAAATATATTTTTACAGGGTGATGGTGCTTAATGCTGATGTGAACCATCATAAGTACATTTTTGTTGATGAAGCGGGCATTGACCTGGACAAAACTCGTCGCCGTGGACGGAAACTCATTGGCCAATGGGCCACTGTCCAAGTACCTGGACAACATGGAGGCAACATCTCCATGAATGCAGCTACAGTATCTCTGAAGATGGTGTGGCAGGACTTAGGTGATTACTTGGCTCCTGCAACACTCATTGAGTTTCTCAATGAAATTGCGCCAGCCTGTCAAGGTGAAGGGGTCACATATGTAATTGTGTAGGACAATGTCAGGTTCCACTGTGCAGAGGTGGTTCAAGCATGGTTTCAGGCCCATCTCCGATTCAAGACCCTCTACCTGCACCCATACTATACTTTCATCAATCCTATTTCAGCATGGAGGTGTAAGGTCTATGATCGCCAACTCCCTTCAAGCCTTGGAGGAGGCATGTGATGAAATCAGTGTTGACCAATGTCAAGCATGGATTCGCCATGCCAAATGTTTTTTCCAAAGATGCCTGAACAATGATGACATTCTTTGTAATGTGGATGAAAATCTATGGCAAAATGCTCAAGAAGGGCTTGATGCAAATTAATGTAATGTGTGCTAAATATTATGTTTGGTTTTCATTTATTACATTTGATTATATAGTAAGGAGTATACCAATGTTAAAATTACGAATATCTGAAAAATAAAAGAACTAATTTGGCCAAATTATTGTAGAGGATGTCTTCATTTATAACAACTTGATTTCACATAGTATTGATAATATGGAAATGATTGATTCTGTAAATGTTGGGTAATGTAAGAGTATTACCTAATGTAAAAATTGCAATCTGTCTTTTACAGTACTAGCACTACAGTACTAGCAATCAGACCTGCAACATTCTCACTGCCTTCTTTAACCCAACCTGGTCTCAACACCCACACTCTCACACTGCAGGAAGAGGATGTGAGGTGTGTGCTCAGGTCAGTAAATCCAAGAAAGGCTGCCAGACCTGATTGAGTACCGAGCAAAGTACTCCAGGCATATGCTGATCAGCTTCCTGGGGTCTTTACAAAAGATATTTAACACCTCCCTATCACTAGCCACTGTACCATCATGCCTAAAGTCAGCCACTATAATCCCAGTTCCCAAAAAGCCAGTCTCCGTGGACCTGAGTGACTACAGACCAATCGCACTTACTCCAGTAATAATGAAGTGCTTTGAGAAAATAGTCCTGCAACACATTAAAACCAGCCTCCCTCCCACATTAGACCCACATCAGTTGCTTACAGAGCTGATAGATCCACTGAAAATGCAATCGCCATAGCAACCTACACAGCTCTGAACCACCTGGAACACAGAGCAAGCTATGTGAGGATGCTCTTCATTGACTATAGTCTACATAGAAACTACACTACTAACTATAGAAATTCCGCCAGATGTCCCTCATATTAGGCCGCTTTCTTTATGTTGGCATTCTAAACTGCTCCTCAGATCTCTGCAGGGTAAATCCAGACAGCTAGCTAGACTGTTGAATCTGAGTTTTTTGTTACACGACTAAAACTACTTTTGAAGGTACACATTCCACCAAAACAAGTTCCTTCCCGAGGCTATTTTGCAGAGGCACCGTCAGTGTGTCCTGGGCTTACCACCGTCCAAGATGATTGGGATTGGTTTAAAGAAATGCCAATAAACCAGAGCAAGTTTTCCAATCCCAAAGTGCTGTGTGGACTAGCCAGACCTTCCTCCGCAGCGCTGTGGTGGAAGGTCTGGCAATGCATGTAATACTATCATCCAGAACATTATAGTGAGCAAACTACAAGATGTAGGCCTCTCAGTCCCCACCTGTATATGGATCAAAAACTTTCTCACAAACCGCCCACAGAGAGTGAAATCAGGCCCTCACCTTTCCTCCTCCATCCCACTAATCACTGGTGCACACCAGGGCTGTGTGCCGAGTCCAGTCCTCTACTTCTTATATAGCTTTGACTGCACACCAGTTCACTCGTCTAACACCATCATCAAATTTGGCGACGACAAAACTGTCGTTGGGCTCATCATCGGGGGAGATCATTCAGTGTACAGGGACGAGGTACAGAGACTGTCAGAGTGGTGTTCAGTGAATAACCTGTCACTTAACACCACACAAACCAAGGGAATTGATACTGGACTTCAGAAGGAAACACAACACAGATTCCCCCCCAACATAAAAGGGGTGCTGTTTAGTCCTTTACACACAGGCTAAAGTAAAAAGGTTGTTTTTTAAAATACGCTTAAAACAGTCCAGAGATTCAGCAGACCTGACAGACTGAGGGAGAAGGTTGGAGCTAAAATGGCAAAGGCACGATCACGTCTGATCTTGTAGTTGGAGCGAGGAATGGATAAAAGACCATGGTTCGAGGATCTAAGAGTGAGGAACAAGGAGCTCAGAAATGTAATAGTGGGGGGGGGGGGTGCTTTGAAGGTAATCAACAGGATCTTATACTGTATTCTGAATTTTACCAGAAGCCAATGAAGGGATGCAAGGATAGGTGTGATATAAGAACTGCGAACTGTTCTGGTCAGTCTGGCAGCTGCAGTTATAGGTCCGCCAAAACACGCACCTCCAGATTCAGGGTCTTTTTCCTCAAGCAATTTGCACATTAATTAATACAAATCAATAAGCACTTTCATCCACCTATGCTGCACCTGCACTTGCACTTTACGTAATCATGTGCAGTGCGACTACATTATTTTATAAAATGATTTTACTATTTTACTTTTTACTCTATTTTTCATCTTTTTATCATCTTCATATTCTCTGATCCATGTTCTTAGTTTAATGTGTGTGTGTGTGTGTGTGTGTGTGTGTGTATATTTATGTTCGCATCCTAGAGTAGCACTTTTAGTTTGGTTGTTTGTATGACAAAGTCAATTCTGATTCTGAATTCTGATATTACTTTCAGCTTTTCTAACGGCGATTTGAAAACATGTTGTAATGTAGTGTCTGTTTCTCCTGTGTCAAGTCTTGTTTTACTTCCTGCCTTGTGTTTTCCCACCTCTGTGATTGTCTGCCCCGCCCTGATGTGTTCCACCTGTTCATCAGCCCTCAGGTCCCCTGTCCCTCGTTACTACCCTCGTTACCTCATGTATTTAGCCTCTGTGCTTTCTTGGTCTCTTGTCTGACTGTTTGTCATTCCCTACGGCTCTCCATGTGTAGGTTTGCTCTTGGTGTTTTGGGATTTTTCTTTTGCCGGTTTTTGACCAGCTTACTTCAGGACACTTTTTGTTGTAGCTGTTTTAATTTAATAAGCCTTCGAAACATTATGCTGCCTCCTCTTAACCCTCTGCATTTTTGGGGTCCAACCCTATACTGCTTACATTGGTTATATTGACAACTATATCAGAGCATTCCAAAATCATCTGTGTGTCTTAAAATACATTCAGACTCCAGGGGGTAAAAAGAATGGTTCAACATTTTGTGAAGTATGCCTATTTGCTTTCTTTCCAAGCTTGAGACAAGAGGATTACAGTACTATCTGCCTTTTAATCTTTGGGTTAGTTTTTTTTTTCAATTGCTAACACGCATCAATCAATACTGAAGTCAACTTTCAAAACCGTTAACCTCACTTTTAAAACTCCCTCAAATCGCCAAAACGCATCATTCATGTCTCAAAATAAGCTCTGTGGACCAAGACACCCACAACACCTCACTCAGAAAGCAAACCTGTCACTCATAACCTAGACATTTGGTCAGATACTGATTTGGTGACGCTAATCTTAAACCGTGGGGATTGTTAAGATCTGTGCTGCTGGGTTGAAGATGTGTATGAAGCATCAAAGTTTTACCAAAAAATACACCTACTGTAATACTTTTTATTTTTATTTTTTTTTAATATTAAATTCCTTCAAAGTCTTCACTAGATGGAATATAATATGAGTCTGGACAGACATGGATGTAAACTGCAACACACTGGCGAAGCTACAAAACCGCAAGTTGGTTTACACATAACTTAGGAACAGTAGTAAATTAAACAAAGAAAATGCAGTTATAAAATCAACAACAATAAATAAATAAATAAAAGCATGTGAGCCACAGGTTGACTTTATCATTGTTGATCCCCAAAACCACTTACAAAGAAAGCAACCAGAAAACAAAACCAGAGGCCCGTTCCAGGTAGGAGGTTTAACAAACTCTGAGTCTAACCCTGAACTCTGAGTTGATTTACCGTGAGATGGAAACTCTGAGTTTTCGGTTCCAGAACAGCTGATCCGAGTGGGTTCAATCAACTCGGAGTATGTTCACTCAGGGTTACGCGCGTGCACATAAGGCAGTATGAATGGAGCCATGATTCTACGATTCAACATGGTAACAACCACAAACAAACTGGTCGGTGGAAATACTCATGCGCACAAACAGCGAGTTTGAACATGCATTTATTTAAAAAAGCAAGACAGCGGCTGCTGCTGCAAAAGAGAGAGAATTGGTGTGGGAGAAAATTGCTGCTCGAGTCAATGCGTACGCATTAACAGTGTATTAATTTCATATTTAATCACAGTTAACTTATAATATTAGGCTAGCCTACTGGTGAAAACTGTAATTGTAGGCTACACCTATAATTTTATTCAGGTGCAATCCTGCGGGCGAAAAGGTAAACTATACTAATCCCATTCTGAGTCTGCAGCACCATGATCATTAACAGAACTATAAGTATAATCATTTATTTCTTTTTAATGGCTCTCACTGGTTTGTGTCCAGGAAACACATTTAAAAAACGTTTCAGAGCGAGTCACACTTTTCTGACGGCTCTACATACAGTGGCTTTACTATTACAGTATGATCCGCTGCTGTTATAAAGAAAACTGCTGTTTGCAAAAAACGTAATGCGACACAAAGAATCTGCTGGGATGTTAAAGCCTGTCCGCGATGTTGAACTAGTGGAAGGATAAGGTATCTACATATCTAATAGACTGTGATAAAAAATACCACTCAAATCGGTTATGTGGAAATGAAAAAACATCTAGTCAGGACTCAATATCATCTCCCGACATAAACTCTGAATTAATACAGCTTTTTTATCAACGGGATCGTCGACAAAAGGACATGACATGTTTGAGAAAAAAAACATTTTATAATCTGCTTAACATAAACCAATACGTTTTTTTATTCATGCAGATAACAAACTGCATTAAAATGTGCCTGATACAGACTTAATGAATGAGGAAATGAGTTTCCCCTCCCTCTCAGTGGGAGGAGACTGAGAGAAACTCGAGGTTTCTTGAAGAAAACCTGCTCCCGACCAGGTTAGGTTCACAGACTCAGTTACCATAGTAACTGACTCTGAGGTTAAGTTACCTCTCTTTCTGGAACGGAAAACCCAGAGTTTCCCTCATCTCAGGGTTAACCAACTCAGAGTTTTCACTAAACCTGCTTTCTGGAACGGGCCTCAGGGACATTCACTACATGTAAGACTCCAAATTCCACTTCCATCATCACCATCATCTTGGTATTTTGGAGCCAGAAGTGACCATATTTGGACAAATGAGCAGAGCTGGGGAGGATGACACAACTAATACAGTGTTGTGTATGGTTTTAATGGCACTGCACTAAGCTAAACGCTAAAGAGGGTAAGTCGCCGATTTTCAACCCTTCTGAAGCGAGTCATCCAATGGAGATTTAACGGTGGGTTATCACGGATAACCTGCCATTCATCTGCATGTACGGAAGGACACAGATCTGGTTGAAAATCGGCAGACTTTCTCTAAAGTCAACAGCTAACGCTATCTAGCTACATAGCTAGCTTGGTTGGCGAACTCTGAACAAGACCTTTTTAGGTTCCAATTACCTTTTTGAAGTTAATACACACAATGAGAGGGTCAACGTTTAAGATGAAAACATGGACAACACCCAAAAACAAGTTCACAGCTATTTTAATGTCTCCAGTGTTTGCATGGTTAGCATTACTAAGCCACTGTCCTGATTGACAGGTCCTAAAGCATCCCCTGCTTTGTCGTCCATTTTAAAATAAATGGTACCATCATTTACTAAATGAACATCATGCTGTATTGAAGAAGGGTTGAAACCATAAACTTATTATGAAAATGTTTAGTGACGTAATAATTCTAGTGAGAAGTAGGCTAATTTTCTCATAGACTTCTAAGGAAACTGACTTCTTTTTGGAGCCAGTGGAGTCGCCCCCTGCTGGAAATAAGATAGAATGCAGCTTTAAGGCGCTTCAGCTTTTGGCTTCACTGTTCAGCCATGGAAGTTGCCGTTTGGGTAGGAGTTTGTGTAAACTTCTCCACATGGACTGATTCAACATACCTGTAATTTTTACATTAACACTCAATTTTTCCACTGAAAAAAATACTGTATTGGCAAATCCTAACTGTTATTAAACAGCAGACTTTTTAGTGATTATACTGATTTTGTTACTGGAATTTTTCAAATTTGCTAGAACTACCCTGCAATCAGACTACTTGGCTCAGTGGACGCAGCTCTGTATTCTGGCTTTTATTGCAGCAACTGTGATAGATGATATGTGATCTCTTCAGTGCAGCAGTAATCTACAGCTTGGCCCTGTGCTGAGCCAGATGACGTGCAGTACGGCTGCAACACAGGCTGTCTCTAATGAGATTCTGAAATAATACTATACAGCCACCAGCCAAATGATTCAACTGTGTGTGTGTGTGTGTGTGTGTGTAAATGTCTATGGGCATGAGTTATAATTGTATTGTTTTGAATGCATGTGTGTATGCTAACTCTTGTCTTTGTGTAATCATTCTGATGATAAAATAGCCAGCATTAACAACATGAGGGCATGGCGTGACCTTTAAACAGTAGCTGGGGAGAGGCCATCATGCATCTCAAGCAGATTGCTCAGGACTTAATTGCCTGGGCTGGGACTCTCATTAGCCTCTTTGTGCCTCTCACGTAATCGTTGTTTTTTTACTGGAGACTTGCAGTGATGATTATTCAGAACAGAAAAATACTTTGCACATCTATGTCTATAACGTGAGACAGGTGCGTCAGAGGGGGACGAGTAGGTCAGAAGTTGCAAAGAATACATAGATCTTGCTTTGATTGCAGCTAGGAAATGCATAGCTTTAAAACGGAAGGCTTCCAAATAGTCCACTGGTGGAATGATCGCTCAAGCTACTTTTTTATGGACAGCATTTACTATAAGAGTAAAGACAAAACCTCCGATTTCTTTTTTTAATTTCTTTTATCAATTTATTTATTTTTTCATTTTAAACCGAACAGAGAAACACACTTGAACAGGAACAACCAACCCCTGCCACACCCCACCCTCTACAGTCTCGAGGAAAAGGAAAAAACAAACGAACAAAAACAGAAACCACACCTTGCCTAGTCCCTCTCCTCTAGTTGTTGTGATGCCTAGGTCATTAGGACTGATACTTGTGCTGCTGCACCTTTCCATAGGTCTATAGTAGATGACTTGGCTTTGTTAATCCTTGCTGTAGAGAGCTCAAGCATAACTATGTCTAGAAAATACACCAAACACTGTTTTATACAAAGCGAGTGGGGGGGGGGAGCCAGCGTTGAGCTATCATTTTCTTGGTCACGGTTGAATCGGCTAACGAAACTTTCTTTTGTCTTCTGAGAAGATGTAGTTTAGAGTCATCATTAAGTAACAAAACAATCGGGTCAGTAGGAATTCAACATCCTATCACATCAGATATTATTGATGTTGTTTTATTCCAAAACTCATGCACCTGTTCACACTCCCAGACCATGTGCAGGAAAGTTCCAGTTTGTTCAGGTTGGCAGAACGTGCAATAAGGAGTAGGAATGACTTTGGAGACGTATGTCTTCTGAGGAGTCTATGTCCTATGACATATGTTGAAGTGGATCTGATGGTGATTTGGGTTCTTGGAACAGTGGGAAATGTTGTCCCAAACTGTCCGAATTAATTATGTTCCCCTCTGGGCTCAGTTCTCGCTCCCATTTCTTTAGTATTGGGAGTTCTCCTACGGATACTTGCATCAATTTAGCATAAATCCTGGACACTAATCCTCTCGATACATACCCTTATCATCTCCGTGCGTGCTGTAAAGCTGTCTGACGTCTCCAGCGGCATCAGCCCATCACAGAACAGGCAGGTGAACGGTTCCAGTAATCCTACTGCTCCGAATAAGTGACAAAATAATGTCAACATGTTCCTATTTACATGTTGTGATTTGTAGAGTCACAGTGTGTACAAAAAAACAACGTAACATGAGACACAGCCGTCTTCTAACCGTAAACAAACCGGGAACTATATTCTCAGGCGGAAGAATATAGTACTTGGGCGGAGTGATATGCTCGCAGCAAGCCTGTCTGAGATATATATTCGCCTGTTTGTTTACTGTTAGAAAATCGCTGTTCTCATGTTACGTTGTTTTTGTACACGCTGTGACTCTACAAATCACAACATGTAAATAGGAACATGTTGGCGTTATTTTGTCACTTTTGTCACAATTTGGAGCAGTAGGCTAGTTGGAACCAGTTACCTGCAGGATCTGTGCTAGGCTAAACTAATGCTTGAGCCGTCAGACAGCGTTACAGCACGCACGGAGATGAGAAGGGTATGTATGGACTTGTCTAACTCTGGGGGTTACGGTGAATAAGCTAAATTCCCAATAAGTCGGCGTGTTCCTTTAAGCGAAGATAAAGGAAAAAGGATGTCCTAGGGATAGAGTATAAATACCTCGGTCACTCCACTGGTTACAAACAAAAGGTTTGTTACCAGACATTAAGTGCATGTTGGGCCAAATTGGGATGCTCAAATGCCACTTATTGGTGTAGCATAGTTGCTCCTCCACCTGTTTAAAGTTGGTCAATGTGTTGGTGATAATAGGGCCATAGGCTAGCATACACTTTTTTGGACACCCATCTGTAAAGGTGATGTATTGCAGTCTTAGACTTCCAGTGAGACTTCCGTAGCTGAAAGGCTCTGTGGTACACTTTAAGGTTGGGGAGGGCCAGGCCTCCTGTGTTCGTGGTACACTGCAAGCTAGAGTATTTTAGCCTAGCTTGTTTACTATTCCAAATATACTGCCAGATTACGGTATCAAGTTTCTTCCAGAAATGTATTGGTGGGGGTAGGGGGATCATTGTACTTAAGAAGTTCACATGAGGAACTATGTTCATTTTAACAACCGCAATCCTAGACTGTAGCGATGCCGACAGCACAGACCAATTAGTCAATCTCTTTGAACACAACTTAGTATAGTTACATAGTTGTCGTGGACAACTTGCTGTAGCGATGCGTGAATTGCGTGAATTGTGATGCCCAAATATATAATTTTGCTTTGGGTTGGTATTGTATCACTAATAGTTGATGTCACCTGTTTGTCGTTCAACAGGAGCAGATTAGATTTATTCCAATTGATTTTATAGCCGGAGATTGAGCCAAATTCGCTAAAGATCTCAAGGATTTTTGGAACAGAGTCCTCAGGGTTAGATATGTACAGTAACATATAATCTGCAAATAACGATATTGAGTTGTTATTGGATTTAATCTGGACATTACATATTTTATTTTGCCTTATGGCATGGGCTAACGGTTCAAGAGAGATCGAAAATGGCATGGGAGAGAGCAGGCATCCCTGTTGCGAGCCCCGCACGATGGGGAATGGCTGTGAATGCAGGCCATTGGTTGAGACTATGGCTGTGGGATTCTCATATATAGTACGTACCATGTCAATGAATTTGGCTCCCAAACCAAGCCTCTCCATTACTTGCCCCAAGTAGTTCCACTCTAGGCGGTCAAAAGCCTTTTCCCCATCCAATGATAAAACTGCTGCCGTTGTTGGGAGGTTTTTGGCTTCTTCTATTACATGGAGTAATCTGCGTATGTTGTCTGCAGCGTGACGCTTTGGTATAAACCCTGATTGGTTGGGGCAGACTAGCTTCTCAATGAAGCGTTCTAGGCGTAGTGCCAAGACTTTGGAATAAAGTTTAATATCAGTCCCAATGAGGTTGATGGGCCTGTAGTTTGAGCACTACGTAGGATCTTTGCCCTTTTTGTGTATGACCAAAATTAGTGCAGTGTTGGTTTGTTGATGAAAGGTGCCTCACTCCACGGCCGAGATTAAAGTTTGTAAAATGATAGGTCCTAGTGTGTCAAAGTACTGTAGTAAGAGTTCTGATGGAATTCCATCCAACCCCGGTGTTTTCCCTTTCTTAGCTGTTTTTAACGCTGATTTGAGTTCCTCTAACGTTAGGCCTATAGGTTGACCCAGTTCTTCTGCCTCCTCTGGGTCAAGAAGAGGCAGGTTTAGCTCTGTCAGGGACTTTTGGCACTGTGTTGGATCCAGATTGCAGGAGGATTCATACAACTTTGAATAAAAGGATTGGGAAGCGGCAATGATATCTTTAGGATTGGTTGAGATACCTCGGTCTGTGTGGATGCTACTGATAGCAGCTCTGGACTCGCTTTGTTTTAATTTCAGAGCTAGCAATTTACTTGGTTTACAACCATTAAAATAGTAATTTTGCATTATTTGCATTATGAATTCAGCTCTTCTTTTTAGCAACTCATTTAGCTGTGCTCGATTTGTGACTAAACGAGTATGTGTAGGTTTAGAAAAGCACGTCTTTAGAGACTGATAATGATTTACAACGTTCTTCCAACTCCACAATCCTTGCCTCTCTCTTTTTCTTCAAATTTGCTGCAAAGGAAGATGTGAAATCTCTAAATCCTTTAGTGGCTTGCCAGATGTACGCCGGGTCCGAAACAGAGTCAGTATTGATTGAAATGAACACTACTAGTTTGGCTCTAAACTCTATCAAAAGCTGTGTTTTGGAGAAGGGAATTATTAAATTGTCATCTTCTAGATTTTTCTCCTAACATATCACAATGGAATGTGGTTATCAGCGCATTGTGGTCAGACAGGATTGCTGGTTCCATTGCTATCATGTGGAACATTGCCTTAAGTTCATTGGAGCACAAAAAGTAATCAATGCGGGAGTGGGTGTGGTGATGTGTGGAAAAAAAGGTGTAATCCTTGCTAGTAGGGTTGTGTATTCTCCAGTGTTGGGGAAGTTACTTTAAAAAAGTAGTGTATGCTCGTTACTCGTTACTTCTTAAATAAGTAATGCGTTACTTTACTTAGTTACCCCCTATGGAAAGTAATTTTTACGTTACTTGTTACTTTTACGTTACTTTTATATTGCTTGATTTTGGGCAGAACCCAATATCTTTTCCTAAATGTGTAGGCCTAAATGTGTAGGCCTAAGTAGTATAAATCTACTAGTTATACTATGGAGGACATAACAGGTATTTCTTTTGTGCTCTTTATTATAAATAATAGTATCAATAGGCTCCTTAGGAACAACATGATTACCTCAAAATGGGTCATATGTCTCAAAATAAAACATGCCTCATCTAAATCCAACAGAAAAAATAACTTAAAATGGCTTGATGTCGATGTTGCTTGTGTAAATAAAAATAAAATGGCATAATACAGCTTAGAGGCAAAGACAAAATAAAATCAAGCACAACTTAAAGCATGACTAACCTCAGAATTAAAAGGCTATGTTAAGTGAATATGCTGGCCCTTCTTCACAGTATGATGGCAGATAAAAAAAGAGGATATTAGGCATAGGCTTGAGCTATGTCTATAGCATGGGTGGCAGGCAACATATTCCACATCAGCACAAAATGTGATTATACCTCATCAGGAGCAGTCTTTCAAAACGTTTATCTGAAAGTCTGTTTCTTCTGGGGGTAAGCACAAGACCTCCCAGGCTGAACAGCCTTTCCACAGGTGCACTGGATGGTATGGCAGTGATTTCATGAACACAGCTTTCACTCTGGTGAAACGGTTGAGAACTTCTAACTCTGAGCCTGATCTCATGTACTCAAGTACCTCTGAGTCTGCGCTAAAGGACATTGCGTCTTCTTCCTCCTCATCAAAAGAAAAAGTCCTTCTCATTGGAGCTGCTGTGTGCGGCAACTTCTCGGTTTTTATTCTCAGCCGGCTCTGTATCATGGGGTAGAGTGCGACACTCCGCGATGAGCAGCGCATGCACCGCTTCTCTCCGCTCCGTTCACCCTATCCATTGAACTTAAAATTTTGGCAACGTCATGGCAACCAATAAAGCTTCCTTGCTCTTCAACACAGGTGCAAATCGCGTCTTGATAGCCTAGGACAAAATGATATTGAAGACATAAACTTAGTTTTCAGACACACGACTCGCTATATCAAGGGAGGCATAATGCATTTATCAAAATTTTGAATATTTATGAAGAAATGCCCGTTAATGGATAGGCATATATATGCATGGGCTACTACTTTTCAGATATTAAGAATTGGCTTACCTGTACAATTACACCCGGTAGGTCTGCTGTCATCCTCGACAGTCCATTTTGGAGTGCCAGCTTCCTGGATATCAGTGTCTCCAGAGTTGGTAGAAGACTACCATAGTAAGAGTTATCTTCACCTTGCAAGATATCAAGTGCTACTGTCAGCGGTTTCAAAACACTGCAGTATTCCTTTAGGAATAGATGTTTGCGCTGTGTCGGGGCTCTGACGTCCAGTTTAGCACAAAGCGTATTCAAATCTTGGGCCGGGATGTTACTGATACGGGACAAGGCATTGTAGTAGGAATTCCACCTTGTTGATGTAGGTACGATCATTTTTTTTTTCATCAACAATCTCAGAGGCCACGGTAGAACGGCTTGCCTTTGTCCAAAGAGCACCGCACTTCGCCGTTACACTCCTGTAAACCCATTTTGAGTCACTGTTGGATGACAGCTATTTGTCAATGTCGTTGCACGAGATCAAATTGAGCATATGCGAAGCACACCTAAAATGCGGGGGAAGAGAAAACTGTCCTCCTGTGGTCCCAAGCAACTCTTCCACGTCTGTGAAAACTACACCTTGCTCTTCATCTTCCTCCTCGTCAGGCTCAGGGGGAGCATACATCTTAAAAGTGTTAACGAAATTTGACCCGTTGTCTGTAACTGTGGCGGTGATCCTATGTGAAAGGCCAAACGCTGAGTGAATCTGTTCCATTTCAAAGCCTATAACATCATATGTATGCCTTCCCTTTATTCTTTTGTATGCGATGGCAGCTTTCTCACGATTAAAGTGGCGTGGATTGATCCAGTGCACAGTGATTCCCAAAAAGCTTCTGTTATGGCTACTCCATATATCCGCAGTGGTTGACACATACTCCAAACTCTCAAAGGTTTTCTTTAATTCACTCTCCATTTTTTGGTAACATTCATCCAGATAGCCCGTGAAAGTTTTACGATCTGACCATGGTCGCCTGTCTCCTGTTATTGGTATCTTGCTAAGTATCTTTCTGAAAGCGGGAGATTCGACAGTATTGATGGGCAACATTTCTTCGACGATGAACGAAGCGAGTTCACAAGTTTGTCCAACTCTTGTTTAGGTACCGGCTGCTGATGGTGAAAATAAAGTTTTAGCTGCTTATTTGGGCTTGGACTTGACATATCATCATCATTTCCCCGGGGATCTTGAGCTAGTAGCTTTGTGTTAGCATGTTTTGCTTTCAAATGCTTGGCGAGGTTGGCAGTTGAGTTAACGGCAGTGGACAAAAGTTTCTCGCCAGGACCCAGTGTACACCTTACACTCACATTCCTCCCCTTAGTTTCAACGAGTTTGAAGTAGTGGGAATACCTCCATCCCTCAGAAGTTAGCGTTGGCGGTGGCTTCTCGCTTGCAGTTGCCATGATTGCAGCCTCTGTCACGGAACTTGTGAGCGTGCAGCTGAGAAGGCAGTGTCACTGTCAAATATGTCCCCGGGAAAAGTAACGTTGCGGCGAATTGAAAAAGGAACTACGTTTCGTTACCAAATTTTTCAGTAGTAGCGCGTTACTTTACTTTTACCCGAAAAAGTAGTTACGTTACACACAACACTGGTATTCTCCATATATCTGTAAGATGGTGGAATCCCACAACTGCATTGAACATGTCCGATATGTGTTTACGGGCTTTCGTGTTGTTGACCCCTGATCTATCCTGATTTAAATCTAGTACCGCATTCATGTCTCCCCCTATAATTAGTGAATATCCACTGAGAGAGAGCAATTCATTGGTTAGGCGCAGGAAAAAGCTTTCATCATATGTAGCCAGTGCGTATACTGAAACGAAGACTATTTTCCTACTCCTTATCATAGTACATATATAAGACATCCTGCCTGAAGAGTCTTTACTACTTTTGTCTATGGTGACAACAGCACAATGGTGTTGTAACTAGATGAAGCAGCAACTTTGAAATATTTGTTTAGTAGATGATTTATATTTCTTTTACGTAAATGTGATTCTTGAATAAGCGCCACGTCTACGTTCTTCCTTCTTAAATAGTCCAGGAATTTAGCTCGTTTTATCAGCCCGTTTAGCCCCCTGATGTTAACAGAAAGGATTGAAAGTTCAGCCATCTTCAAAATGTACACGTATATATGTCTCGAGTACCCTGTCGGAATTCACTGATAAATTTGTAGAAAATGGTGAGCTGTTAGATCTAAGCACAGTGTAGTGAAAACACAAAACATAAAATAAATCCCCTAACCCTCCGAGAGCGCAGAACCCCTTCCCTCTCTGTAGGATACGTGGCCGCATCAAACACACATAAACTCAGCTCAAAACTGCCCCTCCTGTCTAAAGTCACAGGTTAACTGAAACAGGTCTAATACTTTCCTATGTTAAACATTAACAGTGTTACAAAAATAAACAACCTTAAAACTAAGGCCCAACCATCTATTAAGTTCTGAAATAAACGGTATGAAAAACAAATCAGCCATGTAGGAGTAATAGACATAGCTTATAAAATAAAGTCCAATCAAATGTTCCTTATAACTCGGCTCCCAAGCTCATACATTATAATTCGACCAGCTACGCTCTGAAATAGCCTATGTGGGTAACAAACCATGTAAGTAGTAAATATAGATTATAAGAATTTTTACATTAATGTTAAGGACTATGACAACAGTGTTATCTGAGTGCATTTGTTGTGTTATTTGATATGTTGTTTGTTTGTTGTTTTGTGTTTTGATTTATTTTATTTTATTATGCTAAAGTTAGACATGGCGTTCCACAAGGCTCAGTGCTTGGACTAATTCTATTCACCTTATGTATGCTTCTTCTATGCAATATTATTAGGAAACACTCCATTAACTTTCACTGTTATGCAGATGATACCCAATTAGATTATCAACTAGTCTAGACCTACTCTATCTGTAAAGTGTCTTGAGATAACTCTTGTAATGATTTGATACTATGACTAAAATTTAATTTAATTTTCTGGCAATGTGAAATTTGATGGTGGGCCTTGATTCCTGTATCCAAACAGTGTCACAAGTAGGCAGCCTTTCATATCTCTTTTCCATTTGAGACAGCAAACAAGTTGTTGTTGTTATTATTATTTGTATTTATTTGACTGTAAAAAAAGATCGGTGACACGTCTCCACTTTCTACCACTGTACAAAAGAAGCAAAAAATTAACGGACACGAGTGCTGCCATCTTGTAATGTTTGGAGCCAGAATCTGCGCAGTAGTGATCGGGCGGTGGAGTCGCAGTAAATCCTGCCCACATTTGCACGACCAATCACTGTTGTCAATCATGACTTTTGACTTCAAATCAAATTGAACACATGAACAAACCCCAGTATATACAGAACTACCTTATCTTTGGCAAAAAGTTATTTGACTTTGGCGCCTGGGTAGCCCACCTGGTAGAGCGTGCGCCCGTATACAGAGGCTCGGTCCTTGCTGCAGTGGCCGCAGGTTCGGTTCCAACCTCCGCCCCTTTGCTGCATGTATTCACAATCTCTTCCCTTCGATGTCTAAAGCTCTCCTGTCAGAAATAAAGGCCTAAAAATGCCCCAAAAAATCCTTAAAAAACAACATTATTTGATGTGTACTTTGTTTTTTTAGTGTGGCCCCTGTACCATCTGTAATCACCTCTAACATGGAGGGAGGTGGGGCTTATGACTACACTGCAGCCAGCCACCCGGGGTGGCGATCCAGATGTTTTGGCTTTACACACAGTCTGTGCATCTGAGTTTGAATTTCTTGAATTTTTTTTATTTAAAGCTGCACCAATCAATGTTTTTATATCAAATGTTTTTGCGTCCCATATCCATCTTCATGAGAGGGGGAGCATACATCTTAAAAGTGTTAACGAAATTTGACCCGTTGTCTGTAACTGTGGCGGTGATCCTATGTGAAAGGCCAAACGCTGAGTGAATCTGTTCCATTTCAAAGCCTATAACATCATAATGTATGTATGATTATTTAAAAATAAAAATCTGCCTGACTCTATGGGAATTTAACATAGGGGTGTACTGACTTTTGTTGCCAGTGGTTTAGACATTAATGGCTGTGTGTTGAGTTATTTTGAGGGGACAGCACATTTACACTGTTATACAAGCTGTACACTTAATACTTTACATTGTAGCAAAGTGTGATTTCTTCAGTGTTGTCCCATTAAAAGATATGATGAAATATTTACTAAAATGTGAGGGGTGTACTCACTTTTGTGAGATACTGTATATACATGTTGTAATTATTTAGAAGACTGTCAAAGAGAGACGGTATCTCTCTGCCTTGTCAGACGGTGGAAAAAGGGATGGGTTCTTAAGTTTTGTCATTTTCCTAAACAATAACTCCATTTCCCTGGTTATATCTGAGGGTTTGGCTAGTACCTAGAATTATCATTCCCATCCCATAAGGTTCTTATGCAATGCAAATGTTGTTCACTGCTTCAGGGAATATGATGAACCTTAGGTACGACAGATTGCAGGGACCCCGGGTTCCATTTTTTTTTTTGGGAGATGTGATGGATAGACACATAACAAGCTGGGTCCAGACTAGTTTAAGACAGACAGATTGTTTTAAGAGGATGCCCGTGGCCAATACGTGAGTGTGACTGGCTGGCCCAAGTACTGATTACAATATTGCTGTAGATTCCGCTTTTGTTTGCATTCTGCATACTACTTGCTACATTTTGGCCAAATCAGTACATACTGCTAGTGTAGTATGCGTATTTGAATACAGCCTTTGTCAATGTCTCTTCACTCCATGTACAGTTGAAACCAGATATTTACATACACTTAAAAAAAAAACCATTTATTTCTTTACTGTCATACATTAAATCAGAGTAAACCTTTTCTGTTTTAGATAAATACATATTAACATATTTTTTGCATTTGTTAAATGTCAGAATCAAGCGAGGGAGAAATTTTATGTATTTTTTTTATCACTTTCATCAAAGTCAGAAGTATATATACACTTCCTTAGTATTTGGTAGAATTGCCCCGAAACTATTTCACTTGGCCCAAACGTTTTGGGTATCCTTCCAGTAGCTTTCTACAAAAGTTTGCTGGAATTTTGGCCCACTCCTCTTGACAGAACTGGTGTAACTGGGTCAGGTTTGTAGGCCTTCTTGCTCACACTCGCCTTTTCAGTGCCGCCCACAAATGTATATATATCAATATATCAACAAAATTTTCTTTTCTCATGATGCCATCTATTTTGTGAAGTGCACCAGTCCCTTCTGCAGCAAAGCAGCCCCACAACATTATACTACCACCCCCATACTTCACAGTTTGGATGGTGTTCTGAGGCTTCAAAGCTTCGTCCTTTTTCCTCCAAATATACCGTTTATCATTATGGCCGAACAGTTAAATTTTTGTTTCGTCAGACCACAGGACATGTCTCCAGAAATTAAGATTTTTTTCCCATGTGCAGTTGCAAACTGTAGTCTGGCTTTTTTATGGTGGTTTTGAAGTAATGGCTTTCTTCTCCCCAGAGTAACCTTTTAGCTCATGGTGGTACAGGACTCGTTTTACTGTGGATAATGACACTGTCTTACCAGTTTCAGCTAGCATCTTCACAAGGTCTTCTGCTGTTGTCCTGGGATTGATTCACACATTTCGCACCAAAAAACGTTCCTCTCTGGGACTCCGAATCCGTCTCCTTCCTGAGCGGTATGATTGTTGTACATTCCCGTGTTTTTTATACTTGCGTATTATTGTCTGAACAGATGAACGTGGGACCTTCAGGCATCTGGAAATTGCACCTAAGGATGAGCCACACTTGTGGAGGTCCACAATTATTTTCCTGATGTCTTGGTTGATTTCTCTTGATTTTCCCATGATGTCAAAGAAAGAGGCTCTGTGTTTGAGGTGTGCCTTTATATGCATCCACAGTTCTGTCAAGAGGAGTGGGCCAAAATTCTAGCAAACTATTGTAGAAAGCTTGTGGAAGGATACCCAAAACGTTTGGCCCAAGTGAAACAGTTTCGGGGCAATTCTACCAAATACTAAGGAAGTGTATGTATACTTCTGACTTTGATGAAAGTGATGAAAAAAATACATAAAAAATTCTCCCTCGCTCGATTCTGACATTTAACAAATGCAAAAAATGTTAATATGTATTGATCTAAAACAGAAAAAGTTTACTCTGATTTAATGTATGACAGTAAAGAAATAAATGTTTTTGTGGGTTTTTTTGAAGTGTATGTAAATATCTGGTTTCAACTGTATTTAACAGAATCATAAAGATATAATTGGATCCACCCTAGCAGGTGCAGGAGAGTCATGCAATGCCTGTTCACACCCACACAGTCCTGAGAGAAGGTCTGATTAGAGAGGAGAGAACACCTGTGTAAGTGGATAATGATTGTGTAGGAACTTTACTTTCCGCCTTGTATATATTGGGCAGGACAGAAACAAACAAGTTGGAAAAGGCTGCTCATTTCCTGTGTGTTACCATTTCCCTAGTCTATGTCCACAACGTTCCCCTTCCGACATTGTCCAGGTGCTGCCGAAAATTCCGCTGGATGTCCCTCTTTTCAGCCGGATGTCCGTCACCTTCCTCTTTCTTTGTGTATTTATCAGGACTCTGGTTATCTGCTCCTCAGATCTCTGCAGGGTAAATCCAGACAGCTAGCTAGACTATCTGTCCAATCGGAGTTTTCTGTTGCACGACTAAAACTAATTTTGAACGTCCACATGTTCCACCAAAACAAGTTCCTTCCCGAGACTATTTAGCAGAGGCACAGAGGCTCCGTCCGGCGCTCAGCCCTGCCATGACGATTGTGATTGGTTTAAAGAAATGTCAATAAACCAGAGCACGTTTTTCTCCCATCCAGGAATGCTGTGTGGACTAGCCAGACCTTCCTCCGCAGCGCTGTGGAGGATGGTCTGGCTAAGCTAGACTACGGTTTCCCTGTTACTTGTTCATGGTTATGTTTTTCTCCTTGTTCTCTGTTCTCTGTTCTCTCTAGTTTCCTAGTTCCATCCTTATGTATGTTTTCATGCTTCAGTTTCCTGTTTTATTTTGTAGTGTCCTATGTCATGTCTTGTTTTACTTCCTGCCTTGTGTTTTCCCACCTCTGTGATTGTCTGCCCTGCCCTGATGCGTTCCACCTGTTCATCAGCCCTCACGTCACGTATCCCTCGATACTACCCTCGTTACCTCATGTATTAAGTCTCTGTGCTTTCTTTGTCTGTTGTCCGATCGTTGTCATCACATGTATCTTTTCCTGTGCCGATCGCTGCATCATTCCCTTTGCTCTCCCTGTGTAGTTTTGTTCTTAGTGTTTTTGATTTTCCTTTTGCCAGTTTCTGACCTGCTTACTTCAGGACACTTTTTTTTTGTAGCAGTTTTAATTTTAATTTAATAAACCTTTGAAACCTCACACTGCCTCCTCGTCTTAATTCTCTGCATTTTTGTTTCCAAGCCTAGTAGTAGTAGGAAATCAAGGCTGTGTCAGAAATGACTCCTTATTTAGTGCATATTTTTCCTGTACTGTTTTTCTGAGTGTGTAAATGTATATGCACTATAAGCAGTGCCCATGGCATGTACCACTGCTTGTGCTAACAATGCAAATGCAGATTGAATAAATGCAAACATTACTGTGACTCTCATATAAGGGGTAGTCTGACCTGGCCATGAAAAAGGAAGGGAAGTTTGTATGATTGTTCTGAGAAACAATCAAATGTATTTATTTTAAGTGTAACAAAACTATATTTACTAAATGTTTGTAGGGAACAATCAGTATTAGGGAGTGTATGTGTGACTGTGTAGTGTTATATCTATCTTGCTGATATCTATCTATTAGCAACATGCAATTTAAAGTAGTTTACATTAAATATCAAAGAGCAGTTTAAAAAGAGAGAGGAAATAATTATCTGATTTGATAGGTTGTAGGGACGGAGTTGGGAGGGGAGAGGGAGGGGTTTTATGTTGTGTGGATTTATTAAATGTTCTAAATAAATAACAAAAATTTCTAAGTAAATAGGATAAATATTTTTGGAATTATTTTTACAACTGAAATTTATTTTATGTTATTACAGTGGGAAAATACCCCAAAAAAGGTATTGTTGGGTACCGGAACCAAATTTCAGGTACAGGTACTGGTATGGTATGGTATCTGGATGTGTGACAGCTAGACGAAAATAAGGGGACATGCTGAATCTCTAGATGAGCCGCAGCCGAGCTGCGACAGATTGAACCGTGCTTATAGTTAGATAAAATTGTAAAAAAATAAATACTGGGAACCAAGCAACCCTTCTGAACAGGCACGCACGCTAAATGGGCACTGCACTACTGATGTAAACTAAGGATAGGGGCTACATAAAAGGTGTGGCCCAAAAGGGAGAGCCAGTGATGGAGGAACAGAGGGAGGGATCGGGGATGTCTGATCTGGGCAGGTGCCCCCAGTTTCACCCGTACAATCTCTACCTACCACCAGGACCTGAAGGGAAGCATAAAAAAAATCAATCAATCTATATTTGTATACAAAAGCCATGTAACACAAAGTGCTTCACATTATAAAAATGAAGACAATAATGTCACCCCCACCCCCATCCAAACATATCTTATTGTAATTCATCCCATTTTGTACATTACATTTTAAATGTTCTTTCTTTCTAATTTTCACTGCTGCCTACTGTAAATGGTGTTACTTAGAGAGGTGATGGTATCTTTATGAGCCTTTTCATTGCTTCTAACCTCCCTGCATAATGTTTTACTTTGTATTAAGACTAATATGTATTTTTTAAATGTGTGAATAAACTAAACTAACGTTCAACTCATCTCAAATTGAGGACTATTTTAATGTGGAAAGTCTGTTAAGCAAAAAGATATTCAGAACCTGTAATGTAGTTAGCGTAGCTTAAACTGCGCCTGAACGCTCCGCTGTGAAGCCAGTGCTAAAAGGAGAGACGTCTTCCTGTGATTTCTCGTAAACTAAAAGCTGTTTGATTTTTGTTGAAAAGCTTCAATACGTTGAATTCGAACCACAGCGTACTATTTGCATCATGTCCTGCCACCTGCACCGCGGAGATTTTCCAGTAGGTGAGAACATGTCTGATATGGAACAATCTCCTGTGTGGTACATGGACACAGGCGTAATTTACAGGGGGAAATGTTACAACCCCTCCAATAATCAAAACTGGGGGGGTTTTTGGACCCCATGAATATAGTTAAAGAAACACACACACACACACACACACACACATACATACTGGCGAGGACCATGGAGCATGTAACAACAAAGTCGGCTAGATAGACCACAGACAGTCTGTACCGACCCATCCTTGAGTTTTAGTTTGGAATTCTGGTTTGTACTGACCCTCGCCGAGAAATTGTTTTCCAGTTGTTGTGGGGACATTTCGGTCAAAAATCAGTTAATCCACTGGGTCTTCACATTCTCAGATGATGGGAGTACAAATACTTTTGTGTTGGTTCTTGCAGCCAACAACAGAACAAGTATTGTGCTTTGCTCATACCTTCTACTTTTTTTATTCATCTATCCCTCACTCTAGACTAAGTTGTTTATGTGGGTTTGTGTGATGCTAATTGTCTTTACACTTACTGGTAAAGGTAAAAGAAAAAAAAGTTAGTCATCTTTTCTTATGTCTTTTTTTCTCTTTACTTTAAGTCAGCTTTTCTGTTTAAACACACAACTGTTATATTCCCACCCTCCCCCCCCCCCCATTTTCACCTATAAAATGGTGTAAATAAATGATGTTGATAAAAAGAGTTAAAGGGTCTTCTCCAATGACCCTCTGAGCCAATCCCAAAAAGGTTTTTTTCTTGTGCTGGTATTTTTTCCAGATCTGTTAATTCATCTGGGAAATAAGTATTTTTTTCCTGTTCCCGCCGCAAAAGTTCCTCCTCAAAAACACACTCGAGGAAATTGTTCTTCGTTTGAGATGTGCTTTTCAGAGGAAGACTGATTTGTGCCTTTGAGGATCAAACTTCAAGAGACTGTAGATGTAAGCGCAGGAAGTTTTGAGATAGAAGAGGCTCTGGCACATCCTCTGATAAAAGATTTAAGTGTCGACGTTCAGAGAAAGGCCTCTGGAAACATTCTTTTCCACTTCATCTACTAGAGAGAATCAACTCTTACCGTCCAAGGAAATGTCTTACTCTAAAATCTTCATTATCCAACAAGGTTTGAGATTGTTTCATGCTTGCAGAGTGCCAGATTTTTCTGCATTGGCAGAAGTCGGCAGTAGTCACAAGGACAACTTCCTGAGACACCTTGCTCTTTTCCAATTGTATTTACATGGACCTTAGCAAAGGTCAGATTTATTCCCTCTCTCAGTACTGCTCTGGTCTCAGATGCAAAGCATGCTAAAGTTTCCAAGTTTTAACCTCAATTTGACTGTTGATTTTATTGAAAATTCACTCTCTTTCCATTTTCCTTTCACATGGCTTTTATTTGGTGCTGCATTACAATACTTCATACTTTTCTTGTTTCTTTCTCTCTCCTGATGCCTTTAAACATGGTTTCTTCTTACTGTTTATCCCTGTTTCTTTGTATGTCTGAGGCTTTCTTTGAATTGCATGAACTTCCTTTGGCATGTCTCCTCTTGTAACCAAAGCAAGAGAGAAGTGTGATAGAGCTGGAAAAACTCCGGTCTAACCAGCCTTCCCCCTGTTTTCGCCCCCAAACCTCCAGGCTGCCTGGACAGAGGTGGTAATTAGTGGCTGAAAAAGGGAGGAAAACAGAAACCACTTATCCTTACAAATTGCTTTCCAATCTGTTCAGCTGATTTACAGATAGCTGCTGATGACAACAGCCCCATTCCTGCAGGGGCATTAACCACTATTGCCTATAATCCAACACTCACTCTTCAACCCATGTGGTAACACATGCATCCGCTGCTTGGAACGGCGGTGGGTCTTGCCAGAAAAGTCTCACAAAGTCACACAACCAGTGTCCATTCCCTGGTAGAGTTGGCAGTTCCACTGATTGATTGAGTTGTTCTTCTCTTTAGCTGTCATCGATGCTCTACTCCTAGTCTATATCAACGATGTTTCATTTCTGGGATTGTTTAGGTGGCGCCGGAAATTCCACCGACTGTCCCTAATTTACGGCTGGAAATCCATCACCTTCCTCTTTCTTTGTGTTGGTGTTCTAACCTCTGGTGGATTTGTGAGGACTATGGTTAACTGCTCCTCAGATCTCTGCAGGGTAAATCCAGACAGCTAGCTAGACTATCTGTCTGTCTACCTGTCTGTCTACCTGTCTGTCTAACTGCTCCTCAGATCTCTGCAGGGTAAATCCAGACAGCTAGCTAGACTATCTGTCCTATCTGAGTTTTCTGTTGCACGACTAAAACAACTTTTGAACGTACACATGTTCCACCAAAACAAGTTCTTTCCCGAGGCTATTTTGCAGAGGCACCGTGGCTCCATCTGGCGCTTTGTTATTGGTTTAAAGAAATGCCAATAAACCAGAGCACATTTTTCTCCCATCCAGGAATGCTGTATGGACTAGCCAGACCTTCCTCCGCAGTGCTGCGGAGGAAGGTCTGGTAATGCATGACTGTTCTACCCCCAACCCTAAAAGAACATCCACTTCAAATATGCCAGCTCAAGTTATGGCTGATTCCAGTAGCAAAATGGAACCTTCTTGAAGTTGTTGAAGTTCAGAATATAGCACAAAAGATAACATCAATGCGGCATTGATTCTGATTGTCTCTTGCCTCCTAAAACAGTAACTCCAGTTGAGTAATTTGTAGCCAAATCTAGCCGTCATGAAGCGTTTTAGATTGGGTCATTGACAAGTCATGTAGTGTAAGAGGCATACAAACATGCATGTAGCAATTGCTACTTGGCTAACCTTATTGCCAGACAAGAATGTTTGCCATGATTCTGCAAAACCCCAAATTATGTTCAAGGAGAATAATTTTTTCCATCTATGCCGAAGTTTTTCATACGGTACATAAATGTCTATGTCTCAGAAGACTGGACTGGAGAAAAGATGCCCTACTCAGGTGTAGCTTGGGCATAAGGATAAGGAGAGCCCTTCACTTTCTTTATTTGACAGGACAGCTGAAGACATGAAAGGGGAGAGAGAGGGGGTATGACGTGCAGCAAAGGGCCACAGGTTGGAGTTGATCCTGGGACCGCTGTGTTGAGGAGTAAACCTCTATCTATGGGAGTTCACTCTACCAACTGAGCTATCTGGGAGCCCAGCACTTAACTTTTTAACTGCTCAAAATGTCTTAATTACTTAGTTGTCCATATTTGAATCAATATCATATAAAAGAATGACAAATGCAGTATTAGAAATATAATTGCACAATATAACCATATTTATTTAGTGTATAGTTTCTATGATTATCATTATTATTATTATTATTATTATTATTATTAGTAGTAGTAGTAGTAGTAGTAGTAGTAGTAGTAGTAGTATTAGTAGTAGTAGTAGTATTAATAGTATGTTATACTACTATATTATTATGTCACTTTTACTATTATACTATTTTATCAACTATTCTTATTTTATTATTTACTGTATTATACTACTATATACTGTTTATTATTATTTATTTAGTTTTTATTTATTGGATTATTTACATATGGCGCACACTCAACCAGGTGAGCTACAAAAATGCCCCATACTATTGTATTATATATTACTACTATAATATCATAATATACTCATATACATCTTATTGTATTCCTAAACTAATATAATATGCTATACAGCTGTACTATACATCTCACTTTATACTATATCACACTTACACATATTTATACTGTTCTGTATTTATTTTTTACCATATCATGTAAATATGTTGTACTGTTACACCACCACTAGGTCAATGGCGTTTGATTAGTCTCGAACCCCATGAACATAAAAACCAGGCGTGTGCACGGCCTCCGCATGAAGGAGCATTTCTGCTTCGCATTCATGTGTTTACGCTGCATAATTATCTATCCTCTTGAGACATATTAATTATCATTCCATGTGTTGGTATTTATTAATAAGGCTGTTATTGCATATAATTTAGCTTTTCCTCCATGAACCAACACCTAATCACATAACGGATGTGGATGGAAACACGCATTAATTGGTTTATTTCACTCATTTACTTTTGTTGATTTTATGGAAATTCGGTTAAAATTTGAGCTACATTTGGATGGAGACCTGGCTATTGTTACGTGCTGCAAAATCATGTCGGGAGGAGTTTTGAGTAGATGGAAGGGTTGATGAAGTTTTAGATCAGGTCTAGACCATACTACTCAAAATAACAATTAACAGAGACCCAACATTCCCCTGTGGGCAACATTTTGAGGCAGCCCTCTAATCCACACACACATGAAGTTTGTGGGCAATGGCCCCCTCCATACTCCCTACTCCCATACTTTTGGCGCTCTTGCTCGGACCACACCCATCTTCGAACTCAGTGTTTATTTTTATCTCAACTACACACCTGTAAAGTTTCGTGACTGCATCTTGCACGGAATATCTATATCACAGAATATAATACCTGACTAGTATTTTAAAACTCAGCTGCGTGGATGCAGGTAGCTGTAAGGGTGTGTATGACCATATGGCACAAAGCCTGCATTAGTCCACAGCCTTAGCCTGACAAGCCAGACACACATCCAGATGTTGGGTCTAGGAACTCACCATTGGCAGGGCTCAATCCGAGGGGCGGGATAAACGGTTGTCTTTCAAATTCCCTCTGCACGCAATAGGATAGCGCTACAACCAGGCAGAGCAACGAAGAAGGTAGCGGAGCTAGTTGATAGATTAAACTTTTGCTGTATCCGGTCGGCAAAACTCAGAACACATCTTCCTTTATGAAGAATGATTTCAGAGCCGTTCTTCGTTCTTTTCTCAAAGAAAAGCTTAACTCCAAGTCTTCCAGAAGACTGCTGTTCCCAGCCAATGTGATTGGCCTGACCAGAGTTTGGTTTTTCCAGCTCGCAAGCCAGCGGAAAGTTCCTAGACCCCCCTGGCTGCAAATTACATTTGCTGCCACTAGGGTGCGTCTAGATTTCTAGGCTACCACAGCCTGCTTCATTTTGTTAATACTGTCACCCAAAATAACACTGCCTGAAAACTGACTGGACTTATTTCCAACATGAAGCCTCTTCTCTTTGTTAATTGTGCGGTGTTCTAGTGGGGTAATAGGTAGTCTTGCATTACCACACCTAACTCCACAGCACTGCGGAGGAAGGTGTGGCAATGATGCCTCCCGCAAAATAGTCTCGGGAAGGAACTTGTTTTGGTGGAACATGTGTATGTTCAAAAGTAGTTTTAGTCGTGCAACAGAAAACTCCGATTGGACAGATAGTCTAGCTAGCTGTCTGGATTTACCCTGCAGAGATCTGAGGAGCAGTTAACCATAGTCCTCACAAATCAATATATACTAGGTAATAGTAAGTAAGTAAGTAAGTAAGTAAGTAAGTAACACTTTATTTATACAGCACTTTTAAAAACACAGTTACAAAGTGCCTCACACACACATGCACAATACATACTGTATGAATAAATAAATAAAAAGAAACATGAGTTACAAAATACAAATTAAATTTAAAATACAGCATAAAATGGGCGCAGCACTTTACACAAAGTCTAAAGTATGAAGGTGGGGTTTTAAAAGATGCTTAAAACAGTCCAGAGATTCAGCAGACCTGACAGACTGAGGGAGAAGGTTGGAGCTAAAATGGCAAAGGCACGATCACGTCTGATCTTGTAGTTGGAGCGAGGAATGGATAAAAGACCATGGTTCGAGGATCTGAGTGGGTATGTAGTGGAGTGAGGAACAAGGGGGGAAAGGTCATGTAATGTTTGAAGGTAATTAACAGGATCTTATACTGTTTTCTGAATTTTACCGCAAGCCAATGAAGGGATGCAAGGATAGGTGTGATATAAGACCGGCGACTTGTACTGGTTAATAGTCTGGCAGCCCCATTTTGTACAAGTTGTAATGACGTACAGCAGCTTGACTGAGGCATGAGTAGAGGGAGTTACAATATTCAACATGATAATAGGGTACTATGAGCTCTTTAAGATATGATGGTGCCTGACCATTGAGGGCTTTTCTTGGTCAGGAGAAGGATTTTAAATGAAAAAAGGCAGTTCTTGGATTTCAATGGAGCATGTGACTTTTACGTGGTAGACCACTGTTCATTTGCTGTTTTTTACTAACAGTCAACATTCTTTTCCTAACCTCAACCATGTAGCTTTTGGTCTAAGTGGTTATATATAACACTTTTGGAAGAGGCTGACAAAATGTGTCATCCTGCCCATACTGCCTGATTTTTTTTTTTTTATGTTTATGAAAAGCAGTTGCATATATAACAGAGCCATGGAGAGCAGGGATACCAGTTTAAATGAGTTTCTGAGATGTCAACTGAAAGTTTGAGACATTTGAAATGAACTTCTTAGTCTTCAAGTAGCTCATTTCAGATGATAAAAGAAGGCAGCTGCTCCGCTCAAATTTCATAATTATTTAATGGGTTACGGGCCTAATGATGCCTTCTTAACTGGATGAACGATTGCATTTTTAAAATGAAAGGCCAAATCCGGTTGATAATGACCTATTATAGAACAAACAGAATAAAATACTGCATTGCATAATCAAGTTGAAAGTATGTCAAGTGAACTGGAAGAGGCATCATGTTGGAAATGTTGAAAGTCCTTTAACTTTTCAGGGAGTGTTATTTTGGGGGAAAGCATTAACAAAATGCAGGCTGTGGACTAATGCAGGCTTTCTGTTATGTGGTCATGTACTCAATGTGTGATGCAAACAAGGAACATTCTGTCCTGACTAACCTCAAGTAATCATCATGCTAATTTGTGCCATCAGCAAACAGAATCTCTTGCCTTACATTACTGATACCAAATTACTAATTTGTTCTCTCTAATCACTTCTCCCTCATTTAAGCTTACAGCTACTTGCACCCACACAGCTGAGTTTTAAAGGATTAGTCTGGTGATATTGTTCTTATTAACAACAAATCCCACACAGAGAGCCAAAACAGTGAACGTATCTACTAACAGGTATTGTGTGCAGGGCTTGACATTCACTTTTTTGCTCACCAGCCACTGTGGCTAGTGGTTTTTCAAAAGGGACTAGCCACGCAGCATTTTCAATTACTTTCTATTTGATTGAAGGTGACTATTTTGTGCTGCAATTTACTTGAAAAATAGATTCACAACCCTTTTTAAATTTAAATGACAACTGTTGTGTGTAAAGCTCATTTCATTTTCAATTCAACTCAATTTTATTTATAGTATCAAATCATTACAAGAGTTATCTCAGGACACTTTACAGATAGAGTAGGTCTAGACCTAATCTATCATTTACAAAGACCCAACAATTCCAGTAATTCCCCCAAGAGCAAGCATTTAGTGCCACAGTGACGAGGAAACCCTTCCTTTTAGGAAGAAACCTTGAGTGGTTAGGAAAACTTCCTTTTAGGGAGAAACCCAGGCTCTTGGTAGGCGGTGTCTGATGGTGCCGGTTGGGGGTGTGATGAACAGTGGAAATTATAGTCACAATAAAGATAATGGAAACATGCAACCGATTAAGAGACACACATTAAAAAATTTGCTTCTTATTGCATAAGTGGTGCAGGAGTGTAGAAGGTGGTTTGGAGCGGGTGTGACCTTCTCTATTTTGTTCTGCCAAACCAACCAAACACTTCCCGGAATCAAGATGGATGGAGCATTCAGATGGATTTATTCTCAAACAATGGGACATAAACACAACTACAGTTGCTCGGTAACACTTTATAATAATGGTGCATGAATTATCATGCATGACTTCATGCATGAAAAAGCATGAATTAATTCATGTAGTACTTCATGAACTATCAGTAATGTACAAGGATTAATATCTCATGCATGCCTTAATAAAGAACAATATGTTAATTAATGCATCAATTAAGGTATTTCAATCATCATGACTTCTGATTTATTGATGATGTTCATATCTTCTTTATATGTAAATCTGTAGTTAAAGTGACAGGCTGAAGAAACTGAATTGTAGTGTTGTAATGATGATTAACTAAACATTACTTCTACATTACTTCATCATGTTTGTGGCCCTTCAAATAAAGTGCTGACCTGGTCCAGCTTTAATGTTGATAAATAAGATATGATTCATGGTGGCATATGAAGCAATCATATTTGTGACCCATCAAATAAAGTGTCTTCAGACACTTAAAAGTTAGTAAAAAGAAAAAGTCTAAAATGCCGTAGGAGCAGTGCAAGCGACAGAAGAGGAAGGAACAGAGGGCTCCCAAACCAGCCGAGCTGCCGCGGAGAGAACAGGAGCCATCCCATGACAAAGACATGCAACTTCTACAAGACGGGTGACAGCTGGAACCGCTACAAGGTCCAGAAGATTGGTGTTTTCGCGTTTTAACGTGCACCATAGTATTTTCAGCCATATACATCTTGCCATACCTTGTCATAAAAAGAGCCTTAGTCTCCTATTCATCAGGGATTATTTGTTTTTAGAATTATCTAGCTATACAATTAATCAGCTTCTCTTACCTCCATTGGTAAAACCTTGACAATTTACACAGCATTGTTTTTAATCCCACTGTTGAGCTGAATCTCAGAAATGAGTCTCAAAGAACTACTCTTCCCAGAGGGCACCAGCAGCAGTAAACCTGCTGCTTGCCACCTGATCAGTCATTATCACTGATTTGGAGCACCTGTGGAGACATGGAGGTTTTCAGTCATTCAGACAAACATACTTCAGAGAGGAGACGCTCTAAGTTCACTCGTATGTTCAGTCCAAAGACGCCAATGGTCAGTGAAATGTTTTATTTACTTTCATGGTGTTTGAAATGGTGCTTAATATGTTTGAGTTATGTTTAACTGCTATGTAGATTGGTTAAGGAACACATTGCAGCATTGACTTAATTGATTTTGTGGTAAATGGGTTTGTGCTAAAATAATGTTTCAGTTTCAGTTTGAGAAAGTAAAAGATACGAAAGTATAGTACAAAGTTAAAATTCTGTTAAACTTTAAAACTGTGCTAACGAATTTGGAATTTCATGACATTATCTTTTTCTTTATTCCATGTAAAAGTCTTAAGTGGTTAATTAATTTAAGTTATTTAGAATGTTTAAATGTTTAAACTAATTTAAGTTCATTAAAAATGTTTAATTAAAATGTTTAATTAAAATGGTAACTTTTGTTCTCTGTCTTCAAAGGTTTACAACCTAATTTACTGAACAGACCAATCAACTGACAAAGCCAAAATAAAAGTGATTTGAGTTGGAAATTTGAGTTGTCCCTGTGTCCTTTGGAGGTTGAACAAGAGTAGGACTTGACACCCACCATACTAACATTTAACCTATGTAACCTTACATCTGATCACATCATTCTTCAATGATAAAATTACAACAATTAGAGATAAAATTCATCACCTTTTACACTCAACTTCTAACGGTTCACCTTTAAACGCAGAGTCGTTAGAAATAAAGACTAGTCTCGACATATACTTAGACTGCTTTTATCCTATAGATCTTCAACAATTATTGTTAAAGATATCCTCAGCTAAGCCATCTACCTGTCTCTTGGACCCCATCCCAACGAGACTACTCAAAGAAGCATTACCTGTGGTTAACACCTCATTACTAGATATGATCAATATGTCTCTATTAACAGGTTATGTACCACAGTCATTTAAAGTAGCTGTGATAAAACCTCTTCTGAAAAAACCCACCCTGGATCCTGAGGTCTTAGCAAACTATAGACCTATATCTAACCTTCCTTTTCTATCCAAGATCCTTGAGAAGGTGGTTGCTAATCAGTTATGTGATTTTCTACATAGCAACAGTTTATTTGATGACGTTCAATCAGGATTTAGAAAGAATCATAGCACAGAGACGGCACTGGTGAAAATTACTAACGACCTTTTAACTGCTGCAGACAAAGGTCTTGTCTCCATTCTTGTTTTACTAGATCTTAGTGCTGCATTTGACACAATTGACCATTCAATCCTGTTACAGAGATTGGAACACTTGGTTGGCATTAAAGGAATTGCTCTGAGTTGGTTTAGGTCCTATTTCTCTGATCGATCTCAATTTGTGAATGTTAATGATAAATCCTCCAAGTAGCGGTAAAGTTAGCCATGGGGTTCCTCAAGGCTCAGTGCTTGGACCAATTCTATTCTCCTTATATATGCTTCCTCTAGGCAATATTATTAGAAAACACTCAATTAACTTTCACTGTTATGCGGATGACACCCAATTATACTTGTCAATCAAACCAGGACGAAACCAGTCAGCTAGCAAAATTTCAAGAGTGCATTAAGGATATAAAATCCTGGATGACCTATAATTTTCTGATGTTAAACCCTAACAAAACTGAAGTTATTGTGCTGGGCCCTAAACACCTCCGAACTTCATTATCTAGAGATATAGCTACTCTGGATGGTGTTGCCCTGGCCTCCAGCACCACTGTTAGAAATTTAGGAGTTATCTTTGATCAGGATATATCCTTTAATGCCAATCTAAAACAAACCTCAAGAACAGCCTTTTTTCATCTTCGTAACATTGCCAAAATTAGGAATATCCTGTCTCAAAACGACGCTGAAAAACTAGTCCATGCATTTGTTACTTCCAGGCTGGACTATTGTAATTCCCTACTGTCAGGTTGCTCAAATAAGTCTCTTAAGACTCTCCAGCTGATCCAGAATGCTGCAGCGCGTGTTCTCACAAGAACTAAGAAAAGAGATCATATTTCTTCTGTATTAGCTTCTCTGCATTGGCTTCCTGTTGAATCCAGGATTGAGTTTAAAGTCCTTCTCTTGACCTACAAAGCTCTAAATGGTCTAGCACCATCATATCTAGAAGAGCTCCTAATACCCTATTGTCCCACTAGAGCACTGCGCTCCCAGAATGCAGAGTTACTGGTGGTACCTAGAGTCTCTAAAAGTAGAATGGGAGCCAGAGCCTTCAGTTATCAGGCTCCTCTCCTATGGAACCAGCTCCCGATCTGGGTTCGGGGGGCAGAAACTGTCACCTCATTCAAGAATGAACTTAAAACTCTCCTATTTGATAAAGCTTATAGTTAGGGAGTGAGGAGTTGCAGTGTTCACCTAACTGGCCCAACTGCTTCTCTTCATAATTGTTAGATTAATAATGCATAACAAAGTAGAGGGAGGCAGGCCAGCCAAGCCAGATCCGGCAGGGGGAGAGTTCTAAGCCCAAAAAAGCTACCTCTCCTTATGACCTGTCTCTCTTAGTTACCTGTTATAGTTACGCTGTTATAGTCCTAGACTGCCGGGGGACTTCCTTCCTTTGACACACTGAGCTGCTCTCTCCTCTCCCTTTCTATTACTGTTTCTATTACTGTTACTATTACTATTACTATTTGTGTGCAGCCCGTCCCAGAAATGCTTGTTACTAATCCTAGCTTCTGGGGAGTTTACTCCCCGGAGTCCTTATGCTTTTTTTTTCCCCCAGCGTATTTCCTTGGAGAACGTTGGCACCAAGACCCTGTTTGCAGCTGTCGCCGTGGTCCTGCTGCACTCCCTGCTGAGCTCAGCGATGCCCTGCAATGTCATGCTGCGTCCTGCTGAACCCTGCAGCTTCCCGCTACATCCAGTCACTGTTCCATTATTAATGTGACTACTATCGCCACTGTTCATCACACCCCCAACCGCGTCGTCAGACACCGCCTACCAAGAGCCTGGGTCTGTCCGAGGTTTCTTCCCAAGAGGGAGTTTTTCCTCGCCACTGTCGCACTGCTTGCTCTTGAGGGAATTACTGGAATTGTTGGAATTGTTGGGGCTTTGTAAATTATAGAGTGTGGTCTAGACCTACTCTATCTGTAAAGTGTCTCGAGATAACTTATGTTATGATTTGATACTATAAATAAAATTGAATTGAATTGAATCACATTTTCTTTCCAGCGCCTTCTGCAGGGCATGAGCCTGGAGGACCACCGCCATCTCACCTCAACTTTTGGAAAGTTTGCCAGGGCTAGTTTTGATGCCTTGTACCAACGCCGACATGGTCACCCTGCACCTGTAGAGGTCCCAGGACTACCGTGGTGCATCTGTGGCAATTGTACAGATATGCCAACAGATGCAGAGCCCAAATATTATGGTCAAGATCCTGTCCACTGCGTAAGCCTCCTACCACATTTGGACCTTACTGTTTGGATGAAGATGTCCTAAAGATCCACCGGCAGTACAGAGCAGGCATCACCGTATTATGCCATATTAGAGAACCAGGTGATGACAACAAGGAGTACAGGTATGCTGCATACCGGCACTTCATTTTCTGGCAACACGAGTCACTGGGCCAGGGAAACCGAAGAGTTATTCAAGCTGCTGTGTGGCCAAAATAAGGGACACATTTCCTGACCCTCGGGGACAATACACCGGGTATGTCACAGCACTCTATATTTTGCACATAGTTTCCATGGTTTTTGGAAGTGTCAGGAATATTTATTTTGTATTTTATTTAGTGTTATACATTTTGTGACATTTGTTGTTGACTGATAACACACTGTCAATGTTTGCCTTGCATAATAATGACATAGGATAACGAAGGGTACAATAAGTAGGCCTAACCTGTAACCGAGTGAACGGAAATCATGTAAAATGAGCAACAATAAGTGGAAAATTGCAATACAGATTTATTACCATTTACATTTATTTAAAACTATCCATCACTTTAGTGCCATATTGAGATAAAAGGATTTGCAGGTCCCACATTCAGCAGGGACTGGGATCAATGTCATGACGGCCATGGTTATCATTGTAGGTTGAGAGCCGATTCTGTGAAAGAAGTGCAGTGCAATTGGTGCACACAAGTGACTGGGATCTAGTCAAAGGATGCACACATGACATATACCAAGACCTTGGCTGACTTGCATCTGTACTGCGACTTTGGTGGTGGAGGGATGGGTGGCACAAGACCTAGCCTTCTGGGATCATCTTCTCTCATTGTCCTGGTATGAAGCAGCCCGACTCCACTCGCCACTCTTGCCTTGATGACTTTTGCTTGCAGGTCTGGAATGTATTCATAGCCCTTTTCAGATTTCAGTGCGTACACACTGTACCTTATTGCATTTTTGTTGTATTTCTGTTGGCATGGTTTTATGTCTGTTAGCCTAATAGCTGGTTTGATTTGCATTGAGAGATGATTTTAGGGAAAGTACCCCATGCCAATCTCTAGGTATGGTGAAGGGTATGTGATGATGTGGGGCTATTTTAACTCCAAAGGCCAAGGTAACTTTATCAGGATGCATAGTATCCTGGATCCATGAAATAACTGGCCTTTAAAAATAAAAATCTGCCTGCCTCTATGGGAATTTAACATAGGAGTGGACTGACTTTTGTTGCCAGCGGTTTAGACATTAATGGCTGTGTTGAGTTATTTTGAGGAGACAGCACATTTACACGGTTATACAAGCTGGACACTTAATACTTTACATTGTAGCAAAGTGTAATTTCTTCAGTGTTGTCCCATTAAAAGATATAATGAAATATTTACTAAAATGTGAGGGGTGTACTCACTTTTGTGAGATGCTGTACATATATACTGATGTCCAAAACAACATACCTAGGAGAACTGCATCTTTTCCCTGGAGTTGACGGATAGCCTCAGACCTCCTCTCTTCCCAGAAGTATTTTACTGCATCAACACAGTATGTGTCCTGGATGGTAAAGTAGGTGTTTGGATTCACCATGCCCAGGTTCATAAATTTGAAGAGGAGCGCAGGTTTGTAGTAGTTGTTTCCCTAGAGTAAAATGTTGGTTGATAGAAGAAAGTCCCCTGCCTGCATACCAAATTTCAAGACCGGTTGAGAGTTCCACCTCCATAAGCAGTGTCCATTGGGGCAGATCTAAAAGTCAGAAAAGGGAAGCAAATGCCACATGCAGCTCTGTATGGCACCATAGTTCTGATATGATATTCATGGTCAAGGCTTACCCATTCCACACTCACTGCTGTGCCCTTGAAGGAGATGTTTGTGTGAAAGGGTGCAGCACTGCCACACACTTGACCTGTCCGGAGAACGCTGGTGCATCTGTCCACAGGCAGAGCTACAAACTTGACAAACTGCCTCAAACAGTTCTCATAAGTCCCAGCTGCTCGGACACTAATGATGTCTTCTTCACAGACTATCTTCTCAGGGCCTGGCAAAATCGGCAATAATAATAGAAAGATAGTCAATGGAGGGAGCTGCTTTTAGTGCACCAACCATTCTAGGGAGGAAGAACATAGAGATTGAGGTAAAACTGTTATAAAAGGATGACACAAAGACAAAGGAAACTAATCACAGTCGATAGCTCACCATAAAGATATTGGAGGAAAATACTCATCTGAGCTGTCGTCCCTCTCTCCACCATGACCTGTAAGCTCATCTGCCCAATCAATTCTGTCAGTGTTTTGGTGGAAAATAACAATTGTATAACTAAGCTGACAATACACAAGCAGCAGTAGAAACCAGGAGTTAGTGTCACTTACACACTGTTCACGGGGTCATTGAGGACATCCTCATCCAAGTCCGCTTCAGCAATATTCATATCATGCAAGCTTTGAAAAATACAAATAATATCATTAAAATGAAAATGTAATGTTTTGGAAACATGCAAGGGACCACATATGTCAACCTGGTCTCATGCCAGGTTGTGAAATAGTCACGTTATTTAGATTTATTAATTTGTGTACAGGTCATGATTTTGACGTGTATTTCGTGTACACGCCACGAATTTTCACGAGGAAACGAGGCACCGCACACCGACCACAACAACAGGACGGACCGCCACTTGCAGGACGCGATCCACGGGCGCAGGGGCACACAACGGGGAAACGAAACGCCACAACAATGGGACGGTTGTGGTTAGGAAAAGAAGAACGGGGAAAGGAACCGTCACACGCGGGACACGCCAACAACAGCGGGACGGTTGTGGTTAGGAAGAGAATAACGAGGAAAGGAACTGCAACACGCGGGACGCGATCCCTGGTCTCCGGCATGAAAGTCCTGTGTTGTTTGACCCATCCACCACCCTGACCAACCTCCCAGCGCGGACTTTCGCCTTATCAATACTACTCGCTACCGTCATCGTTCTGTGATCACGAAATATGCTTCCCATTGAAATACATTGCTTTAAAATTCGTAATCGCCACACGAAAAAAAACGACATTTCTGTCCACGACTTAATAGATTCAATAACGTGACCATATCACGAACTGCCATGAGACCGGGCTGCATATGTCAAGACACTTTGGCTGTTTATGGGTTACCTTTGCTCAAGGCTTTCCATTTCTGGTGTTTCTGCAATTGTACTCAAATGTTCATCTCTATAAATCATAACAGAACACAACACAACTTCGTTGATCATCTTCATTTGTACTAGGACATGAGATAAAATGATCAAAACCGTTTCATGCAATAACTTGCCGGTAAGTTCCACTTGTTCATCACACCCCCAACCGGCCCGTCAGACACCGCCTACCAAGAGTCTGGGTCTGCCGAGGTTTCTTCCTAAAAGGGAGTTTTTTCTCGCCACTGTCGCAATAGCCACTGCTAATGCTTGCTCTTGAGGAAATTACTGTAATTGTTGGGGTTTTGGAATTTATAGAGTGTGGTCTAGACCTACTCTATCTGTAAAGTGTCTCGAGATAACTCTGTTATGATTTGATACTATAAATAAAATTTAATTGAAATGCTGGACAATGGTGGTTCATCAAGCACTTGACGCTTCCCCTTCATGGGATTTGATGTGGTGGTGGCGAGTCTCCCTTCGTGACTGGAAAAACAATAAAAAATTTTGCCATAAGCAGCCACATTCAGTATTAGTCAGTGTGAAATGAGAGTACTTACTACCCGTTCCCAAGTGATTGCTAAAATCATAACAGAGTATGAAAGTAGCCTAGTTTGTTGGTATGCAAGTCAAACTATTCCGCAGGGCTATTAAACGAAATTAGGCTATGTAAAGTAGCCTAGACGAAGCAAAAATAAATAAATAAATGAAATTTGGATTTTGAATACGTGTGGTCCTCCATGTTTCCTTCTTCAAACTTGCCGGGCCGGGAAGCGACGATACCCATTAGCAGCATTAGCAGCACCTGTGAGTTTATCATGTGACAGCGAAAAACGCGAAAGGTGGAGCAGTATGTCCTGTATGTCCCTTACCTGCCAATGTATTTCAAGATGGCGCATGAATATGCAGTGTCTACCCTAGTTCATGCAAATGCAAATGTAACACAGATTTTGATAATGAACAACTAAACATGTTACACACTGGACCTTTATTCTTAAATATCTTATTCATCAATGTTAAAGATAGACCAGGTCAGCACTTTATTTGAAGAGCCACAAACATGATAAAGTAATGAAGAAGAATTGTACATTGCTGTAATTGGTGAAGAGGACATGAACATCATCAAGAAATCATAAATCATGATGATTCAAATACCTTAATTGATGCATTAACTAACATATTGTTCCTGCATTAAGTAATGCATGAGATGCTATTAATCCTTGTACTTCACTGATAATTCATGATAATTCATGTAACAATGAATGGAAAGTTGGTCCAACATACGCTCTTGCTCGAGCCGCAGCGCAAAATTCCTAACTACTGTTTTTCTCTCATATTGTGACTGTATAGTGGTACAGTTGAATAGGAAAATATAAAATGTAAATATAAAAATCAAATTAAAAATTACTTTGTAATCGTGAGTTGACATCAACAATAAATGCAATGTTTTATAATGACAATAGTCACAAACACCTGCTATTACATTGCACTGTACATTTTAACCAAATACTCTCATTCTAAAACTCAATTTTACAAAGGCAGAACCAAAATATATATCTTGTGGTGATAATGGAATATCACAGACCTGTCTGCCAGTTTAACCAGTGAATGACATACACTGTAAGAAAATACTCAACAGTTCAATAATAAACATACCTGAAACAATGGGACATAAACACAACCACAGTTGCTCAGCATGAATAGAAAGGCGGTCAGAGGTCCGCTCTCTCTCGAACTGGAAAGCAAGGTTCCATATTAACAGACTAGTCGGTCATGTACAGTAACGTTATACCTCAGAGCTCCTAAGCAGCTAGCCAAAATGCTGTTTTTTTAATGAGGGAGGACATGAGTGGATCACAGTAGGGATGAATGGAGGGAGGGATGAGGGGGAAAGTGAATGGATGAAGGGAAGGGAAAATGAGGGTGCGTCGAGCAATAAGAGACAAACAGGGTATGCCGCAACGATATGTCATTTAATGGTTTAATGAAAATACAGGATGTTTAGACGTTAAGAGATGGATGAAGAGGGAAAGGAGGATGATGGAAGAAGGATGTCATCTGATAGGCTGGTATGGGAGGATGAACAGAAGACCAGGTGGAAGAGACTCTGTGTGGGGGTTCAATCTTGGAAGAGTTTTCACTTGAGCGTATTACGGACCCCCAAAGGTTGAATTATATTGATCAGAGTTGAGAATGGGCTTAACGGAGATCGTTTCGATTGTTTCAGATGTAGGAGCGGTATGCCTGGGATGACCAGCGTCTGAGGACCTGAATGGTTTGATCGGAGATGCCTATAGTCTGGCTTCTGAGGACGTGGCACCGATGCGAAGGCAATGGCTTGAGTAGTGTTCTGTGGTTATGCCTGAAATACTGAGGATTTAGTGTAAATGTTTCTGGAACCAGAATCGAGTGGCCATTTTTCTTGTTTCTGTAAGGGCCGGGACACATATAGCCGACGGGCGACCGTTGACAGAAAACCCCGTCGATATGATCAGTCGCGTCCCCGAGGTCCAAAAAACTGCCACAGAACAGACCAAAAAGACCAGAGGAGACGAGACGTAATACATCTCCATAGCAGCAGGCGGCGCTAATCTGTAATGTTGCCCAAGAAATGAAAACTGGCAGTTGATTGGACAAACGCGTCACATGGGTTTGTTTTCTCTGGAAATTGAAAGCCAGACAATACAATCTCATATTGTACTAAAATAGTTCACTGAAACGTGTTTCTGAAAACATTTTAAGCGAGAAATAGGCCGTGTAGTTGCTGAATCTGTCTTCATTTCAGCTCAACAAAGGTCAGTTTAAAAGATTTTCATCAAATTTTGAGAGACTCTAGTCACCTCATTCCGCTTGTCATTTCCGGGTGAGTCCCGACTTCCCTGCCGCTGACCGAACATGTCAGGTCGGCCAAAATGAACGGTGACAGCCCCTCAGACGGACGACGGCACGGGACACACCGAACAGATTTGAGTCACTGACCTCGCCAGACTGTCCCACGGCTGATAATCGGCCTGATGTGTCCCGGCCTTAAGAATAAGTGGGTGTTGCGGTGATTCTGTGGCGGCATACCTGAAGCTGATGTATTTGGTCAGTGGCTCGTATGTAGGAGTTGAGGCAGAAAATGTAGATGGGGAAGGAAACTCCTAGCTGATCTCTTTTATGTCTTCGGAGAGTAAAAATGAGAGAGACGGAAGTGTGGACATTGATGTCGGATAGACTGGGATGATGATAAGGATTATAGGTAGGGCTGGGTATTGTTCAAAATCTTTCGATCCGGTGCCAATTTCGATACCTCAGTTTCGATACCGGTTCCTAACGACACTTTTTTTGATCCCATATGTTTTAAAATCCATTTCAACATCAACAAAAATACATTAAACACAAAAGTTTTATTTTTCACCTTAATTAAAACAAATTCTGGTAACACTGCTCACTCACGGTCAAATTTTTAATAAAACTGGTTGTGCTTTTTGGATAGGGGTGCGCCAGTCAGATACTCAGGATTGGTATCAATCCTAACTTGGCCAAAATTAACAAAAAATGAGAAACCTTTTTGCCACAACATGAACATATTATAAATAATAAATAAATAAACAAATGACATTGTGTACAGGCTAATATTGAACCAACTAAAATGCAAAGGAATGTAAAAAAAACTTTAGTGCAAAATCAAACTGCATTAATTTTTTTTTTTTTTTGGATTAGCACGTGTTTTTTACATCTCCACCACCAATTTTTTAAATGTCGCTGGATTCACTGTGGAGAGTGTACATGGCAAACCTCTGTAGAGCTGTATCTCCTCCTGAATCTTCTCTGAGGTGCTGGTCATGCTCTTGGCTCTTATTCTATCGCCATGTCTTCCCCTGCAAAAATCTCCTCAAGGGCAGAAAGCTTTGCCCGCTTCTACAAACAGAAAAGAAAAAAACTAAATAAGGCAACATTACTGGGTAGCCGGACTCAAACATACATATTCATTTTCTTCTGAAAATGAAGCAGGAAGAAACAGGATGTCCGTATATATATTTACCTGTATGGCTACTGGCGCTGCACAAGCTTCATCAGATAAGTCATCATCACTTACTGCCTCTTCATTGTCTTCTTCGGGCTGCTGGGCCTGGGTCCTTTCACCTTTATTCTATATTTGATGGAAACACAGGTATCATATACATTGATTTGATTTACAATGGAAGAGGAGAAAGATTACCAGTAATAAGAATATTAAACACACCTGATGTGTGGCCCTACTAATCAGCTCCTCCTCTACTCTGCCCCACACTGCACCTGCCACTCTTGACTTAAATCTTGAGTCTAAGGCCGTGCTTTCCTCCAAAAACTGCTGAATGCACTCATCCTGCAAGACAAGAACATAGTATAGAAGTTAGGTTTCTGAGTATACCTTATGAAAACAATTGACAAATCAATAGGATTATGATACTCACTTAGTATCTTTTTGAAAGATCACCCCAGATTTTTTTCACCCCAGAGGCTATTCCATCTGTTCCTAACATCCAAGATGACTGCATGTTCTGGAAGGCCTCCAGAGAGAGACAGATGGGTCAAACTGGTTATCCATTTGGGGAAACGGTTTAATAAACAATTTAATCAAGACAAGTTAAGTTTAGCGTATTTTGATTTCTACTTACCGAGACGTTTCTGCTTTTCCTTTAAGATAGGTTTAGCCAGGCTAGACCTCTTCAACCAGACCACCATTGCACAGATCCTTCCTGCCCACCTTGATACTGAGGGCACATTGTACAGTTTTTGAGCAGCAATGTCTAGTGTGTGAGCAAAGCAGCCAATCTTTATTATGCTCATCTTTTTCACTGCCACATCCATGTTTGCTGCATTGTCTACAGTGAGGGCTACAACTTTGTGCTTTATTTCAAATTCATCCAGAATGCATCCTATTTCCTCTGCTATGACTTCCCCTGTCTGGGACGTGTAGACTGCCCTTGTATAGAGTACCTTCTCCTTCATGGAACCTTCTTTCACATAGTGGACTGTAACGGTCAAATAGTGACCTTGAGCCACACTGGTCCACCCATCAGCAGTCACCGCCACATCAGCCACAACTTGCAACTTTCTCTTCAGATTTCCTTTTTCTACTGCATACCATGCAGGAATAAGTGTATTTGACAGCAGGTCTCTGCTGAAGGATTGATCCTGGGGGTTTATGGTGCTTATCATCTCCCTATAATTGACATTAGAGCACAAAACATTAACAATATAATGGTTTCATTTTTTTATTGACAATAACAGTAAAATATGTCATCCAGGCTAAAAGAGGCTATATTGGCAAACTACATCCTTTATATAGATAGCTTGCTCACCTCCACCATGGGGCCTCCACTGTCGAAAAAGGTAGCAAACCTTTAACAATAAACCCTGTGACTGCTCTGTGGCACTGATCTCTTCTTTGCTTGGACATTTTCCCTCTTGCTGCCATGTTTGATGGTTGTGTACTGCATGGAGAAATCTGGACTAGGAATGATGCTGTTGATGCTCGGAATGAGTGAGCCATGTGGGGAAAATAGGTCTATAATTAGCCTCTTTTTCCAAGAGTATTTGTGAGTAGCAACGGCTACTGGTCTAATGCCGTACACCGGAAAAGGAGGATTGTCAAATGGGCCTATCATGAATCCCTCTTTCACTTCTTTAGCCAACAGAGTGTTGATGGTGTGAAGTTCTACTGTATGAGACAGGAAGTTGTGGCAGGTGTGAGAAGTGTTGGGAAGGACTTCTAGTTAGAAATGAAGGAGTGTTTTGCATATGGCGGGGCAGTTTCAGTCGCTGGACTGGGCTCTTGTACTGCTACGGGGAGGAGCAGAAGCTGTAATGCTGTAAGCGGCTGAAGGAAGTGTAGATGAAGGGATGATGGGATGAAAGGATGTATGTGCATGGGGGTTTTGTGAAGCCTGCAAACACAGTGTTGAAAAGAAGGCAGAAATTGCCTGAGACAAATCGGGCACAGGGGGAGATACAACTTTAAAGTGATGGTTCGGAATAATTCACCCTAGGGTCCTTTGCACCATGACCTCGAGCCAAACACCCCCCCAGAAGCTTTTTTCACCTGGGTCGAACATTGAGAGAGTTAGCTAGAGTAGCGTTATCAGCTGAATAGCTTAGCGCAGGGGCTAATGGACCCACGTTTGTATCTTGTAAGTTACCCCACTAATAATGCCCGAAATGATACCAAACGTCTACAAGTAGTACAAATAGGTTATGCTCTCATAAAACGATGGATTGGAAAGTTTGTAAGTACACCAGAAGTTTATGAACACTTGCCTGCTCTCTTCAGCCTCTGTTGCTGCTGCTGCTAGCAGTTAGACGAGTGCTTAGGGCCGGTCTATAAATTACTACCGAAAGAGATACAACAAAAATATTTATTAATTTAATGATTAAATATGGTAATGTCTCCAAACTTACCTCAATTATAACTTGTCTAATGCTAGTTATACTACAGCACTTACTTAAAAAAAAAGTTAAATTAAAAATATTTTTGTTGCATCTCTTTCGGTTGTTGTAATTTATGAAGCGTCCTAAGCACTCGTCTTTAACAGCAACAGCAACAAGCCAGAGCAGAAGCCAGCAGGCAAGTGTTATTTACATAAACTTCTGGTGTACGCCTAAACTTTCTCCATCGTTTATGAGAGCATAACCAACTTGTACTACTTGTGACGCGTTGTGTATCATTCGGCATTAATTAGGGGGTAACTACGAGATATAAACGTGGTCAATTAGCCCCTTAAGCTATTCAGCTGATAACTTGCTAACTCACTCCAATGTTAGACCCAGGTGAAAAAGCTTCTGAGAGGTGTTTGGCTTGAGGTCATGGTGGAACTCAAGTGACTCATCACTCTTCCCCCTCAGGAGATGGCTGTGGCCCAGAGGATATGACGTCCATGATTTCCAAAACCAATTTGAAATGTGGACTCGTCAGACCACAGCACACTTTTCCACTTTGTGTCAGTCCATCTCAGATGAGCTCTGGCCCAGAGAAGCCAGCGGCGTTTCTGGCTGTTGTTAATAAATGGCTTTCACTTTGCATGGTAGAGTTTTAATTTGCACTTGTTGATCTAGTGACGAACTGTGTTAACTGACAATGGTTATCCGAAGTGTTCTGAGCCCACGTGGTAATATCTTTTACATAATGATGTCGGTTATTAATACAGTGCAGCCTGAGGGATCAAAGGTATATCACAAGCCATTCTCTCATTGTTTTTATTATTAAAATGTGTGGTATAGTTACATAAGAAATTAATTGCTCCGAATATAGGCAGTTTAAAACATGGCAACCATGCTATTAATTTCGGCAAACAAAAGCTGATGCCTGGTTGCCAAGCCGGCAACCACTTTAAAAAGCTAGCGTTGAGCCCTGTATAGGTTGGAAAAGATTTGCCAATCATTGTATTCTGTTTTTATTATATAGGTCCCAACTTCATTGGAATTGGGGTTTGTACTGATATTTTCCACCTGACAGAATGAGCTACCCTACTTTAAACAACATTTATTTAGGGGGTACGTCATTGTGATACATATTTCAACTTGACAGAATGATCTACCTGAGTTTTAACTAGAGATGTTCTGATACCAACTTTTCCTTCCCGATACTGATTCTGACGCTCTGCATATCAGCCGATACTGAGTACCGATCCGATACCAGTGTATCATATATTTTATGTTTTAACAGCAGTATACTACTATTTCTCTATGAATGTGATATGATTGCATATGCATTGAAACATGAACAAGGACAAACAATAAATGCTTTCTTTTATTATCCAGTTTGACAGTCACGATGGAAAAAGAACATAAATACATACTTTAAAGTACATTTTCTTCTGGTCTAAATTACGTGGTATCAGATCGGTGCATAAACTCTGGTACTTACCGATACCGGCATTTTAGGCAGAATCAGAAGCTTTTTCGATACTGGGATCGATATCGGAATATCTCTACTATTTACTACATTTATAGAGATAGGCCATTCTGGTATTTTGCACCTGACTGAATGAGCTACCCTACTTCAATTAACGCTAGGACGGTAACAAAACATTCACGTAACTGACACATTTTATATCCAGCTGCTCATTTGAACCAAACTGTCACCAATACAGGATAAACTAAATATTTCAAGCAAGTTATGTGTGTAAAATGTGTCAACGGCTTGTGCTCTTGTGTATATGTATGAAATATGTCTCTATGGCATATGTGAGAATAAACCTTGCTAATAACAATAATTTTGAATAATGAAGTTCTAGCTGGACCAGTGGGAGACAGGGGGCGGCAATGGAACAGTTGTTCCAGAGCAAGTTTGGACTGGAATGCCTTCCATGATTGTTCATACTGCATGCTTCTAAGAAATACGCCCAAAGTGCTCTTTATGGCTGTTAGAAGACCGGAACCACATTAGATTGAATCCTGACAAGACAAGATGGATTATGTTATCTAGGTCCCCTGGCTTGGACCCCTTTCCAAGTATTCATACACTTTATGGCAGGGAAATTGAAATTGTAGATTCATATAAATACCTTGGTATTTGGCTTGACAATGAAGTCTCATTTCAGACCCATGTGGAACAACTAACCAAAAAAACTGAGGAGGAAAATTGGTTTTCTGTACAGAAATACGTCTTGTTTTTCAATTTTTTGTAGGAAAACTGTGGTGCGATCATAATGCCTGTTTTTGATTATAGGGACATTCTTTACATGCATGCTACATCTGCCATGTTGAAGCTGCTTGATGCGGTACATCACAGCGCTCTGCGTTTTATTACTGGTGATGGGTTTCTCACCCATCATTGTATTTTGTATCAAAAAATGGGCTGGCCCTCTCTCACCAAGCGTCATTGTTTAATATTTATTTACAAGGCTTTATGTGGCAGGATCCCCCTGTATCTGTCTTTGCTGCTAAATTTAACACAGCATATCAGACAGGCTCAAAAGACACACATTAGACTCATCACGCCACGCATCGATTGTAAATTAGGAAAAAGTGCTTTTAACTTTTACGCTCCTGACAGATGGAACTGGCTTCGGGATTCTCTCAAATTAGAACAAGTTGTTTCCATTGGGACGTTCAAGATCATGCTTGAAAATGTGTTACATAGGGATTGCACTTGTTTTTAATAGCCCTCTTATTCAACCACACTAGTGATTCTCACTTGTTTTTATTTTATTTACATACCGGTATTGTAATTTGGGTATTGTTTTATGATCAGATTATTTATTTGTACTGTAATTTTTTTGAGATTGTTTTTATTTCCTTTTATTAGTTCTGTAATCAGGGAATTATTGGAAAAGAGAGCTTGCTCTCAATGGCCCTCCCTGAAAATATATTCTATAGGTTATATAGGTGTCCTAAAAAGGTACAATGAGGGCATGGTCTGCCAGGAGGTACTGGAGGGCTTCGAGATTAAAATATGAAGATGGCTCAAAGTAAGGATATTTCTCCGTCAAACTTGACCACTTTCTCAATCCGGCAGTGAAGCTGACACACCAGCTACTCTCTCACGTCTGACATGTGCCTTAAGTAAGACTTAACCTTGAGATGGTGTGGTAGAAGTTGTGGGTGTGACAACTCACATGTCACAATCACTCTACTTACAGGTGCTTGAAGAGCATTTGGATTTGGGCATGTGGGCAGTCAACATAGAGCTGTAAAATGTCAGCTTCCCCTCCTTTCGCAGCACGTCCAGCAGGGCTTGGCTGACATCCAGGCGGTTGAGGTGTGTGTGTGTGTGTGTCTGTGTGTGTGTGTGTGTGTGTGTGTGTGTGTGTGTGTGTGTGTGTGTGTGTTGGAACTTGGTGGCCTCATGCATCCTGTGGGTGGAAAATAATCTGCCCCTGACACCCACTAAGTCTCCCAAGCCTCATCTTGAAAACAGAACATGGGCTTCAGGGTCATGAGCAGCAATGTTGCATGCCAGGTGAATGGAAACACCCTAAACACCTGTTGGATCAACGATATTTGTCAACTCCAGAGAATTGCTATAATTCTGGCCAAACTGGTTGAGGAAGACCCCTACCTTCACAAAATTATATGTACTCCATACTCCTCAGATATCCTTTACCCAATTGGTTTTCAATCTACATAATGATGCATTAGAATGTATGTTAATCTGGGTTAGTAGCTTGCTCACGATCTAAGCTAACACAAGCAAAGTAACTTAAAAGCATGACAGCTGAAGACATGAAAGAGGAGAGAGCGGGGCAATGATATGCAGCAAAGGAGGAATTGAAGCTTGACTGGCTGCAACCCATTCAGATTAAAGTGACTGTTGATATACGGGTGGATGTAGCAACATGCAGTCACAACATTTATTCAGTATTTATGATGAAGCAAGGTTTGCCATTTTCCTACAAATTGTATACTTCCAAAACCAGTTTGTGTTGGAAAAATATGTAAAATCTCCTGCACACATTCTTGCTCACTGCTGGTATTTATGTCTCCATGACATTCATCAGCTATATGAACAAGCATCACCAGTTTCTTATATCTGTGATTTCCAAAGCGGGTACCACTGTGTGCATGTGTGTTGTTTTAACCCTTAGGCAAGTTCAACCTTCTCTCCGACTCGTTTGTCGCACATTCAGATATGCAGATATAGAATGATGACAGTATCCCTTAATCCTGACTCAAACTTAAACTGGTTCTTACAAGGATCTTACAGTGATAACACACACAGGAGTTACATTCCTTACAAACTGTACATGTAATTACCACGACTAAAGCAGTGCTTTTCTTTCATGTGGATTGTTTACTACTTGACAGCTGGAGCTATGTACCTGAAGCCTTTGTATAGGACGCACACTTAACCAGGTGAGCTAGCAGGGTGCCCCAATATTTTCGCTCACTTAAAAGTAGCTAGGACCAAATTGGCCCGGTTGTTTGAACTGGATCCATATCTAAATGCCTCACTAAGTATTTGGTGAAATCCAAAGTTAGGTATTAGTAGATCTTCCCTTTTTTGGAGGGAAATTTGTATCTTGGTGGCTTATTGAAATCCTTTAAAGATGTGGTGTAGCAATTTGGAATCCCCAGCTCTCAATTTTCCAGATATTTGCAACTTCGCCATCTGTTAGTTGGGTTTTTTGGATGCAGTTCTTCAGTGGTGAACAGCGACCTCCTCATGAAATTTTGTAATGGTTTCTTTAATCATGACTGATTAAGCCTAAAAAGGCTTATGTGTATATGAGGGAAAAGACAGGAAGGACGGCAGCACTCTACAATATCCTAAACATTATTATTCCCTAGCATCATCAGTTCTCTTATGGTGTGACAAGTGTGTTTACTTCAGCAGGAATACAGCAGCATAATTGAGATAAGTTTCTCATTATGTTCTTGGACAAGCAGGGAACAATGTAATGCAGTTATTGATCTAACCCATCTAGTCCCTACTATCACTTACAAAAAGAATAGCTGTGTGTGTGTGTGTGTGTGTGTGTGTGTGTGTGTGTGTGTGTGCGTGTGTGTTACTACTTGTCCTCAATAGCCCCGGAGCATGGAGTCTCTGTTTTAAAACAGGAGGGCTGTAGCCCGCTGATTAAGAACCATGTTTGAACAAACTGCAGTTTTCCCTCTCTGGCTGTCAGCACAGCGGTTCATCCACTCTGTCTGTGTGGCCAGGAGGAGATAAATCCAGCTACCAGGTAGTAAACAATCCACAAGAAAGAAAAGCACTGCTTTAGTCGTGCTAATGAGACATGCAATTTGTAAGGAATGTAAATCCTGTGTGTTAAGAGATGCCGTCATGGTTCCCATATTTGCACATCTGAATGTGTGACAAGTGTGTCAGAGAGAAGCTGAACCTGCCTAAAGGTAAAAACAACGCAAACACAAAGTTTATGTAAATTCCCACTTTGGGAACCACAGGTATAACAAACTGGTGATGCTTGTTCATATAGCTGATGAATGTCATGGAGACATAATGTCAGAAATGCCAGCAGTGAGCAAGAATGTGTGCAGGAGATTTTACATATTTTCCCAAGACAAACTGGTTTTGGGAGTATACAGTTTGTAGGAAACTGGCAAACATTGCATCATAAAGCAAAAGAAATAATGAATAAATGTTGTGACTGCATGTTGTGCTACATTCCTCCGTATATCAACAGTCACTTTTATATCTGAACGGGTTGCAGCCAGTGCAAAAATGTCCCCCCAGTTTTATTAGTAGTCATACATTTCCAGTTTTAGCAAGTTCTTAATGCTAAAATACCATTGGGTATCCACACCTTTATATGGAACAAAGCTTTTTTTTTTTGTCCTGATATTTTAAAGCTTTAACTTTTTCTCTATCTCTCTGTTCAGAAAATGCCGCTCAATTAAAAATAGGCAAGGGAATTTGCAGATTTCTGTTAAGTTTCTGCAGGGAAAGGTGTCTGGGCCAGGCGGCAGATGTTTTTTCATCCTTAAATGTCCTTAAGCTAAAGTAAATCTCTCTAATATTTAAATCTGATCTACATTTTAATGTTGAGTAGATGTCTAAATTAAATCAGAAACTACACTGACTTCTAAATTTAATTAAAAGTTTCTAATGAATGTGAAAGCACCACTCATGCACTGCAGAGCCACATGGCTGTGTGTGAGTGTAAGTTAGCGACATTAAACGTTGCAGTAAGTGGAGACTGGGCTCTGAAGGCCTCCTGGCACAGAAAGCAATGGGAAATTACCTCTCGAAGAGAAATCAGTGAGTAAAGCCAGCGAGTGGCTCTCCTCTCATTCCCTCCATTAAGCCCTCCTGCCTAATAATGCTCGAGCTTCAACACTTCACCCTCAGCTGTCCTAAGCCATAAAATGGTCTGCTAAAATTCCATTACCTATTACTCTGGACGTCTTTATCCATTCTTCTTTTTAAATATTTTTTCACACACTGGAGCTTTGAGCAAGGATGGAGAGACCTGGAAGGAAGCCAGAGACAAGAATAAGAGGCCCACTGACTGAACTCTGTCAATGGTTTATCATCACAGAGGAGTGCAAATTCTCCTAAAATCTATATTTACTAATGAAAAGTTGTGGATGAAAGTGCAGACAGCCATTTGCAGCACACAGAACATGTTTGCCAGCCTACAGGTGCTCTTTCATATATTACAGTAATACAAAACCAGACACACACACACACACACACACACACACACAGGTGATGTAGGATGATGCCACATCCTCCATCAAAAAGAAAACCGATGTATCAGAGGCTAGCTATGAATGGGTTCCCTCTAATTGTACCCTGTTGCTTTGCCATGTGGCAGGAAGCGAAGCCGAGCGTGTTCGCCCACTGAGCCGTGACGGCTGTCCAAACAGCGCCATGTGCACACTGTGCACTCAATGGGCCGTGAAATCAAAGTCATCTTGCTGCGATTATGATATTCAACATTCAGCACGAGCTGCATGCTTGTGCAGGAGATTATCAAGGCATTGTCTCCTGTATATTAGTGCTTAACTTAGAAGAATATCTTGTATCACTATGCTGAAACACACACACACACACACACACACACACACACACAACACACACACACACACACACACACACACACACACACACACACACACACACACACACACACACACACACACACACAACCAGTGCCAGGAGCAAGCATTCAGTCTTCTGCAGTCTCCATTCCAAGTCTATTGATTTTACAAAAGCTAATATCTTGAGAGGAAACAAGTGTGTTATTACTTCAAAGCCTCCTTTTTCTCAGCATCAAAAGGGATTTACATTTTGATGCAACTCATATTGACACATGATCATATAATCCATCAATCCATACAGTTAGTGTAATAACATTGGCTCCTGTCCTTTATTGGGCATGCGCAATGACAGAGAGCCAAAGCGCCAAAGTAGTCCGATTATGATTTAGAGTTACGGGATTGCAGCTTGGATTCTGATCCCCAACATGGTTGCCGCAGAAGCAGGCCGTATCCTCGAGCTTTAAAACAAATCCAACTTGCTGTTCTCTTTTCTGCCATCAGAAGTCCCAAAGGCTTGTGAATAAATCTGTATGTAGTGAAGAGTCCCAAAGCAGCATTGCATACTGTACAAGATGTAATCCTAATCTGTTACTGTACACACAAGGTTCCACCTATCCAGTCAAAATACATTTTTGGCTATTCCCATGATACAGCCTAGTAGCCTAATGGGCAAAAGACATTTACAGGACAAAAGAGATGTGTTTCCATTGGGTCATTCTCAAATCAGTGTTAAATTAAGTTAGATGCAACATTTTTGTTATCCCTCTGAAGTCCGTTTGTAATAAGGGATGTAAAACATCAACCATGTAGTACAAAATCCAAGTCATGGACACCTTTTTTTCAGCACAACGTGGCCTTTCAGAATATGTATGCTGCACTACAATGGAGGTATAAATAGTTATGACCATAAAGACAAAAAAAGAAAATAAATTGAATGTGTATTAAAACCTCACAAAGGACTATATTTAACAAGACTTTTGACACCTGAAAATGATTCTCCAAAGTACTGGGAATATACTGTATTAAATATACACGACTGTAAGGGCTTTAAATTGACACCACCAACCGGCCAAATGTGGGTAAAAATTACCTTTGGCGGGTAACATTGCAAAGTTACTAGCCAATTTTAATCTTTATCTGGCAACACTGCTTGTCGTAGTAATCCTCCATTTCCCATGAACACTTTGTTGTGACATGTCTTACAACTGTTGGCTACGTGTCTAGCGTGTGTGGCATTGGTTCCGAGCTACGCTGAAACGGAGAAGACGAACGGAAACGGCGCAAAACAAACAAAAGGAGCTGAAATTAAAGAAAAGTTAGTTGGGGGAAAAAAAACAAACGTGGAGAAATTTTTCCGGAGTTAAGAAACCAGATGAGCAAAAGAAGAAGGCTGCAGAGACATGTGACAATGAAGATGAAGAGGAGGGGAAAACAAGTCCAATTCGGCTAGTGGAAAATCTGATTGGCTGGTAAATTTAAAAACCAATCACAAGGGTGACCTCCTGTCCCATGTTGAAGACACTGAACCCCAAGTTGCTCCTGATGGCAGGCCAGCATCTTACATGACAGCTCAGTTCAGTATAGCAGAGGATTTGATTGGTCAGGATCACAAGATAACAGTTTTGTGATCTCAACATTACTCAAACTGTCTTCTCATGATCATTACATAATAATGTGTCAAATTCTGATGTGGTAATCATCCATATTTAGCAGATATAATTACACATTATCTGCTAGTTCCAGTATGTTGACACTCGCATAAGAGATTAGCAGATAATTAGAATAGTTATTACAGCATACTGCAGCTGCAGCTTAATGAGAAATCCATGGATTATCTCTATAATATTACTGTAGGGGCTGATAGTGCCAAAATAGACAAGAATGACAAAATTAAGTTTGTTTTTATGTTGATTGTAGAACACAATTTGGTTGGCATTAATTTGCTCTTGCAAATTAGTAGCATGTAAACACATTTCTTAGAAGACTAGCTGATTAGCAACAATGCTAAAAAGGTACACATCTGTAGTATGGCCACTATTACAATCATGGATACAGATTAAGGCTTGAATTATGCTTCCCTTGGCAGCATGTAAGCAAACGTACATCTGGCCCTGGCATGTGGGTTTCTTCTATAACTGTATTGATATGGGCGCCCAGATAGCTCAGTTGGTAAGAGGTGATCAACATACTCGGGACTGTGCCATCTGTATACCCATGCTCTCTGTTGGTGGAACAGGAGAGACATGTATCCTTTGCTGTCAGCCTTAACCCTCTCATACCTGTGTACAGGCCTCCCCTACGCCCAGTGAGAGGCTTTTCTCTGCTGCTGGAGATACAATCAGCCCAGCGAGATCTTGCAGCCGACAAACTGATCTTTCTTCATAAGAATTGTTGACTTTGTTGCTGCTTTACATAACAACTGTTAATATTATGTTGTTTATGTATTCTAATATATATATTTTTTCCATTATTTATATAAATAGTTTTGGTTTGTAATTGTGTTTGTTGATCATTTCTTCTAAGAGAGCAATATTTATTTTTGATAAATTAAGTGAAAACGAAAACCTACCTATTACAGTTGGTAGTTTATTGGTTACTTATAGCCTTAATTTGGTAAGAATAAAGGAAGGCTTATTTTTATTCTTGAAATACTTATCTTTTTTTTTCTCCACAGATATTGGAATCGGAGAACTGAATGGATGCGATAAAATCAAAACAATACCCAACCCTACCAATAACATGAGTGACAGCCCCAGACAGGACTGCAAGAAATACTGATTGAATGTGGGAGAGGATTGAATGCAGATGCATAAGAAATAAAGAAGACCTAAGCATGCAAAAGTATAGTCTTCATGCCGGAATTGATGCATAGCTTTATTAGCAGTGTCACGTTTAGCAAACCAAAAAGCACAGAAAACGGAGGAAACCCAGAAACATACCACTACATTTGTTTATTAAACCATCTGTGAAAAAAATGTGAAATAATTAAAGTTTCTTGAAGAGGAATTTAGTTTTCTATACTCTGCTAGAAGATCACCATGGATGGTGGTGGTTCAAGCAATAAGTTTGCTTTTAGGTCAAATCAGCCCATCTGTGAGTCTCTTCGACCAACGGTTACCCATAACACCCTTCTCTGTGTACAGTATATATTCCAATTTACAACTCCACAGAAGCAGACTTTCAGCTTAAGAGGAAACAATAACACATGTATGATTGGCATTTTCTCACAAACAACAAATTTTAATGGAATATTTTATTTCTCTGTGGAGAATATTATGTGTATTATATGAATATTATGGTACCAGCCTCTTCTTCTATGTCTGTTCTATGTGCCTTTTCCTCCTTTGTGCTCTCTAACAATGTCCCCAATGAGGTTAGAACAGAGCTGGATGAGTCCCAGCGAAACATGAAGCGAGTGGTTGCTGCTGTGGGTCTCCTCTTCATCATTTTCTATGTTCCCCTCCTCTCTGCCACAGAGACGGCCTTCACCTGACAGCAGACAGGAAATAATAAAAAAAAAAAGATTGGATGTCCTAGTAGGCACAAAGCTTGAGGAGATAAAAAGCGAGAGAGGCAGATTGAGCTAAGGGCAGAGCAGGGAAAAGAGAGAAATATATAATGGAGCAGATCAGTCGTTTGCTCAATTCATGAAAGAAAATATGTTTCTCGTCCACTTTCTCACAGAGAAACAGAGACGTAATGGTCTCTTTTAATGATCTTCCATGTTATGCATAAGTGTTGGCTACTGGCCATAGAGCAGTCAGGAAATAGATACAAGCAAATAAAATGCATGACTCAATTTAGTCCTATTAATTCCCTCTGCAGCTACATCCGGTAATATCATGGAGGTGTATTGGCGATGTGTCATGTGTTTAAAATGATCAAAATACAACAGAACATAAAGGGAGATGCACACAAATAATCAATATGTGAGTCATGTCAGTAATATTACAAGTAAATAAGCTAATAAAGAAGATTTAGGGTCATTTACTGTGAAGATACACTTAATGATTTCATCATCGTAATGTTAATCTCACCACACCACAGATGTATTCTGGGTTACTAGAAAAAGCGTTCTGGGTTGTTTGCCTTTCTTTAAACCAATCACAACGGTCTTGGGCGGTGCTAAGCTCCAGACGCAGCGACAGTGGCTCTGCTAAATAGTCTCAGGAAGGAACTAGTTCTGGTGGAACATGTGCACCCCGCAAAAGAAAACGCCACATCCAATATTAAATGAAGTTAACTGTTGACACACTACAGTAACGTGAGCCATTTAAATTAGCTGATACATGGTTAAACCTCATTGGCTCTTACCAGTGTATCGCTGTGTGGGTGCCATGTCATTTCTCCGACACTGCATTGTTCTGACCTCTCAATAACCCGAAAAGTTCCCTTTGGTCCTACAGCCCATTAATCCGACGTCTCTTTGTTTCGAAAAAAAAAAAAAACCTCTGCTTCGACATCCCATTGTTCCAACCATGTAGGCTTTTGTGGATCACCTCCCATAATCTAAAATCTGAATAAAAAATAACAAGCGAAATTACTTATCTCTAGCATATTAACACATTTAAATGTTTAGCCTATCTTTGAAAAACTGAAATAAAAATGTAGGCTAAGTCCAAAGTCCAACAGGGTAAAGTTAGTTTTGGGTTGGATATGTATTTATATTTCCATAATGCCTGCAATGATAATGAATAGGAGTGGGGCATATCCCTGCAATAACCAATGTGAAACTAACTTGATCAGTGACAAGATGCCTCATCTTGGCTGTTAATAAGCTAGAGAAAAGTAATTAGGGCCCGAGCGCCGACAGTGGCGAAGGCACTATTGAAACTGAAGGAATTATTATTATTTTCTGCAAATGAATCGCCTTTTTGAGGGGCTTAACATATTCAAAAACTCACCAAAATAGGTTGTCGCATCAAGTCTGGTGAAAATTTACGTATTTTAAGGGTTTCGGGAATAGGCGCACAAAAATGGCTTGCTAGCGCCCCCTACAAAGTTAAAGAAATTGAGCCCTTGCAGTGCGTTTAATGTAGACTCATGAAACTTGGCACACATATGTAACATGTCAAGACGTACAAAAAACTTCATTAGAGCCATACCCTAAACCCAACAGGAAGTCCGCCATTTTGATTTCAAAGTTCGAAATTAGTGCGATTTTGGCCATTTCCACATGTCATACTTTAACGAACTCCTCCTGAGATTTCATCTGATCAACTTCAAATTTGGTCTTAAAACGTTAAAGATGCAAAGTTATTAAAAGAAAACTTTTCGTCAGAGGGCGTGGCCGTGGCAGGGCGGCCATTTTGTGCGTTTCACCATCAAAACAGGAAGTGGGTGTAACTCGAGTGTACATTGTCCAACTGACTCAAAACTTTTCAGGATTCATAAGACTCCAACTCTGAGGACATTTAACGGACGAAACTGACTCAAAGTCATAGCGCCCCCTAGTGGCAACAGGAAGTAGGCCTAAAAGTCAAGGTGCTATACTTTAACGAACTCCTCCTAGAGATTTCATCTGATGGACTTCAAACTTGGTCTGTACCATCTCAACACCTTAACGATGAAAAGTTATTAAAAGAAAAACTTTTCGTCAGACGGTGTGGGCGTGGCGTCCATTTTGAGTATTTAGCAATGAACAAAGATTTTGTAACTTGAGTGTACGTTGTCGTATCTGCCCAACATTTCTCATGATTGACAAGAGTCCAGGCCTGAGGACACCTACAGGCCAAAATTGACTTTTGGTCATAGCGCCCCCCCGCTGGCAACAGGAAATCTGCCTTATATGACAAACATCATCCGATTTAAATGAAACTTAGAATGTGTGGTCTACATGTGATACTGAGCTGGCCCCTATACTTTAACCACGCCCACTTACTCAGGTCCCTTTCATAACATTTGAACCGTTGAAGGTAGAGTCTTGTGTGAGGTGTCATTGAACTCAGCAGAGAGTTCCTTTTTAAGTGGTGATGGTTTGGCCCGCCTCCTAAGCTTTAGCCATGCCCCATTTTATAACTAATGACCCGTTTGATGTAGACCCTTGTGTGAGGTATAACTGAACTCAGCAGAGACTTCCTTCTTCATTGGTGATGGTTTGGCCCGCCCCCTATTTTTAAGCCACGCCCCCTTTCATAAATGCTGACTCATCTAAGGTAGAGTCTTGTGTGAGGTATCATTGAGATCAGCAGAGAGTTCCTTTTTAATTGGGGATGGTTTGGCCAGACCCCTATGTTTAAGCCACGCCACTTTTCACAGCTAATGAACTGTATGACGTAGAGTCTTGTGTGAGGTATCGTTGAACTCAGCAGGGAGTTCTCTTTTCATTGGTGAAGATTTGCGGTGTCTGCACATGCACGGTCGCAAGGAGCGTAACCCCGACACACGCAGAGGCGCGAAGGCCCGTCCATCGCTGCTTGCAGCTTTAATTTTGCTTGTTATTATTGATAACAAGCAAGAGCTACAAACATCTCGAAAACTCTGCTAAATCTCGACTCACCAGGACAGCGTTCAGCTCTGACCTGAAGCAGATAAACACATCGATAAGAGGAGTGAGAGTTACAAACACCCTTCATTCATCTCACTGTTTACAACCTATACACATCAACAGAATCCAGTACCTTCCTAAGGACATACACACAGAAGAACACTCCTTGTTTCAAAGAAAAAAGTGGGTATCTAGCAAGTAGTGGGGTTTGTCTGTCTGTGTTTGTGCCTGTGTTCTTGCTTGTACAAGTGGCATAGTCTTGGTTTGCCCAGCGCTCGTTTCTCTGTGCTGTGCTCAGTTGGCTGGATTAATAATAAAAATAATAATTACTTTATTTAGGACACAATGGAAGGTCCATAGTACAGAAAATAGACAATAAATACAAAAAGAATAGTACAATTCATTTAAATCAAAGGTTATCAAAGGTCAGCAACCTTCACCTGTAAAATACAAACAGGAGTGCCAATGTCTCCACTGCCTAGATTTAAACCTGACAGAGCTAATATCAGTGTGGGCTAAAGCCCATATAATTTGGTTGTCTGCAACGTGACATCATGACTTCGCGTAAACATACACGCCCACTTTCTTAAGCCAAGTGACCTGTTATCTGTACGCATTTTGAGCTATCCGCGTGTATGTCTACGCTGTATACAGCGGACGTAAACATACACGCCACTTGGTGTGTTATCGCCACGTGGCATGTTATCGTGAGAAGAAAGCTACGGTTGGGTTTAGGAAAAGAAGAACCAGTTGGGTTTAGGGAAAAAAAAGAACAACAGGGTTGGATTTAGTAAAAGAAAAGAACCATGGTTGAGTTTAGGAAACGTGACACGCGGGACACAAAGGAAACGTGACACGCGGGACACGATCCCCGGTCTCCTGGGTGAAAGTCCTGTGTTTGACCCATCCACCACCCCAACCAAACTCCCTATGCTGGTTTTCGCCCTTTCATACTACTCTCTACGGCGTGAATTCACACGCAATCACAAGGTAATGTAAGTCAATGGAGGCCAAACGGCGTTGATAAAAATGCTAAAAAGCGAGTATGCATCTTGATAACACGCCAATAATGGCATACGAAGTGGCGTGTCATATATACGCCATTTCATGAGATCAGTCTGCTGAGCATCCTGCACATATATCAATAAATAAGGTTTCTTGTAATGGCACAACAGGTAGGTAGGTAACATTTGGCTAGCACTACACCATCTTGGTAGTTTAGGAAGCAGTCTTATACCATGATTATAAGCCATATTCAAGCTCTTCAAGGTGCTCTAAGTGATGTGACGCGTTTTTTAGGCTACATTTTTTGTCACATACAGCAAAGATCTCACTATCTGCTAGCTGCCTGTCTCCTGAACACACTGTAAAAAACATCTCCTCACTATCTACTAGCTGTCTGTCCCCTGAACACACTGTAAAAAACATCTCCTCACTATCTGCTAGCTGTCTGTCTCCTGAACACACTGTAAAAAACATCTCCTCACTATTTGCTAGCTGTCTGTCCCCTGAACACACTGTAAAAAACATCCCTCACTATCTGCTAGCTGTCTGTCCCCTGAACACACTGTAAAAAACATCTCCTCACTATCTGCTAGCTGCCTGTCCCCTGAACACACTGTAAAAAACATCTCCTCACTATCTGCTAGCTGTCTGTCTCCTGAACACACTGTAAAAAACATCTCCTCACTATCTACTAGCTGTCTGTCCCCTGAACACACTGTAAAAAACATCTCCTCACTATCTGCTAGCTGTCTGTCTCCTGAACACACTGTAAAAAACATCTCCTCACTATTTGCTAGCTGTCTGTCCCCTGAACACACTGTAAAAAACATCTCCTCACTATCTGCTAGCTGTCTGTCCCCTGAACACACTGTAAAAAACATCTGCTCACTATCTGCTAGCTGTCTGTCCTCTGAACACACTGTAAAAAACATCTCCTCACTATCTGCTAGCTGTCTGTCCCCTGAACACACTGTAAAAAAACGCGGTCTCTGTAGACAGCTTAGGCTCCAGAAACGGCAACAAAAACAAACTGCGCCAACCTGCACAATGAACTATAACAAACCAGCCAATAACCGACAAGAAGGAGTTGGTTGAGTCATGAATACGCATTGTGGAAGTAGCCTACGTGCTAACGCTGCTGCAGTGATGGCTCAACCAGTTCCTTCTTGTCGGTTATTGGCTGGAACACTGTTATGTTTGGTGGTGCAGGTTGGCGCAGTTTGTTTTTGTTGCCATTTCTGGAGCCTGAGCTGTCTTCAGAGATCACTTTTTCTTTTTTACTGTGTGTTCAGGGGACAGGCCAACCCAGTCTCACGTCAATTCGTGATGGCATTACGAAATTAAATCTATTAGAACGTGATACCCTCACGTTATTTTGAAGATTTACGTGTTGGGGTCACGTTTTTTATACTAATGTATTTCAATGAGAAGCATCTTACGTAATCACAGCACGAAACTTTCTGCCAGTCGGGCTGCAGCAGAGAAGCTGGATACAGCTTTGATATTATTGGTATTTTTAGCCCAATAACCGCTGTTTTAATCAACATTCATTCACCAGATCTTATCACGGTTTATATGTATTTCTTTTAATGTTATTATTTCGGTCTATTTCGGCCAGGGAAGCTGGATTGCTTTGTTGTTTATTGATATTTTTAAAACTATAACGCTACATCTTTCAACATGTATTTAGCTGTTATCATGGTATGCATTTCTTTATTTTAATAATATTATTTCGGTCTTATTACCGGTAAATATTACAGTAAATAAGACAGAACAGTAGGTTACGATATGAGCGAGCTGGGCGCATTCAAAGCCGATGTCCCACGATGCAATGCGACAGCGATCAGCGGGTCTTTAACGCCTGTATCACTTCAATGTACGTTAGGGATCACGTAGAGCGTTGTTATAGCAACTACAACAACGGCAGGGTGATCAGGACCCCGACGCCAATCTTCTTTCAGCGGATCGATTGATAGCTCTCCTCCAGAGGGAACAGAACTGCGTCCATGGCAACGCTCTGCTATGCATGGCAACGCTCTGCTATGCATGGCAACGGTGTGTTATACTTAGCAACGGTCAGTTATCAAGAAAATAACAGACCGTATTCTACATTAGAATTCAAGCAAGCCATGTAATAAATATAATATATATAATCAGTGGTTTTGTCACCAGCAACAACGTGTTGCTCAGTTATGTTCCAGTAACTTATGCACCGTTTAAAAAAATCAGCTGAAGACTCCGGAAGTGACGTCGTAATTACCGCTCGGCAGGTAGAAAAGATACAAGTACATAATATTCGTAATATTGTTTTTTTTTTTCGGTTATTTGAGGAGATAAACAATAAACATAGCAATAATAATAAAATACAGTTTCATGTATTTGTCTCATGTACTGTTTGCTCAGCGCCGGGCGGCGGCCATCAATCTGAAATGGAACGAAGCCGAACACGTCCTCCCACCCACCCCGGAAGAACTACAAGTGCTCAAGCTTTGTAACAGATTCTGGGCTGCGTCTATAGTGGGAGTTGTAGTTTTTAAATATATTGGCATATTTCTCATATGTAGAAGTTGGTAGCACACCCTGGGGTTTTTTGGGATGGGGAACACACTGGTGTCATCAGATTTTAAAAATTGAATCGTTAAATAGGTGAAAATAGCTTATTACCATATTTGACAGTGCTTACAGTGGGTAAACTTTGGTGACCATCTCTACATGATAGCTAAGGTCCAGAGCTTTTTTATGTGTGTTGCACCTTCTGTTGCTAAATGACATCAGCTGAAGACTCCTGAAGTGACGTAGTAATTACCGCTCGGCGGATAGAAAAGATTGCTGCACGTAAAAAAATAAAACAAATTGCTGCACGTTGTATGTGAGAATTTATACAATAAAAATACCAATAACGAAAAAATTGTGTTTTATGCTAAGCACTTTGATTTGCCTTGTCGCAGAAAAATACTAGGCCAATATAGACAAACAACAGTTGAGTGTTTAGAACTACAGCCTAATGGCTTGTTTGACTAATGGGCATTTGTTTTGACGTGTAGGCTACTGTTGTGAAAAAATAAACTACTTACAAAGAGAAGCATTTTTCATTTTATTTTCCATGCATAGTTATTTAAAAACGCAATTTTCTAAATTTGCAGTTGATGAATGTTAATAGCAAAGGAAAAAAAACATAAGGATATTTATGTGTGGGACTTAATTTGATTTAAATCACACTGCATTATTAGTTGTTTTAAATAACAATTTATGGTAGGCCTATCATTAATTATTATATTCAGAAGATGATATCAATCAGCATGGTTACAGTACAGCTTGTAGCTATAACCTCTGTAGCCTTTACTGAGACTACCTTTTCAAAATTAAGAAGGGGCTAGTTTTAGGAAGCATTTTAAGCAGATTTTTGCTGAGGTTTTTGTTCACAGAGATGTATATAGCTTTGTATGGGTATGTGTACACAAACGTGTTTTGGCATTTTTGGCACACTTCTACCTCAGCCTACTGCACACAGACACAAGTACTTTTGCATATTCTGCTGAAATAGAGACCAGAATGTGGTGCCAAACCAACAATCTCATTCAACCATTTCACAAAATGAGGAGTTGGTCGTGACATGGGTCAGAGAGTATCAGAGGTCATAAATGATGAACCAATCAATGGGCTCTGCTCCTACAGGCACCTTGGTGTGTATATGGACAACACCTTTGGCTGGAAGGCCCGTGTTGAAAGTGTATCTTATCATTTAGAGCAGACACTCACAGTGAATCAGATGGTTTATGTTATACAAGGCTGCATTACAGAGCATTTTAATATGTCAGCAATATCTAAAAACATCTCATTTAAAGCTTACTTGTAAGGGGAGCACAGAGAATATGGTCTGATCAATCTTTATTCTCCATGCCAAGTAGCTCTATCCTCTGACAAAAGAAATGGGTACCCTAATGTAAACTAAATAATTCTAAACTATAGCCCTAATTTGGACCTACCTCAATTAAAACTTTAAATAATGTTGCTTGAGGCTGCAGGGAATAGCTTCATGATATGATGCATATGGTTGTGTGTTGCTCACTGTTTGTGAAAGATGAGCAATAGATTGTGGCTGTGTGATGTGCTTCAATCTGACTCCATATCACATTTTTTATGTTTTTTTTTTATGTCATCTGTATGCTGATAAAACAATATGTCAAGTGTTATTTTTGAAGCATTTTAACTCAAGGCAAATATCCCTCTGGGGACAATAAAGTATTGCTTGCAAAATGGTCCCTATGATATGTGAAAATTAAAACCTTGTCGTAGGACTATAGCAAACACATCGTTGGAAAGGTCTCAACCTGGACAGTAACCTATGTCAGTCTGAAGAGGATACATTACTCCTGCTTTGAGATATTGACCTCTGAACCTTGAACCCAGTACATCTTTGAAGGCTTGTCATTTAGCAACAGAAGGTGCTACACACATAAGACCAGCTGTTATAGAAAGCTCTGGACCTCAGCTGTCATGTAAATATGGTCACCAAAGTTTACCTACTGTAAGCACAGTCAAATATGGTAATAAGCTATTTTCACCTATTTAACGATTCGATCTTTAAAATCTGATGACACCAGTGTGTTCCCCATCCCAAAAAAAAACAGGTTGTATCCAAAATTCTACACTACCAACTTCTACATATGAGAAATATGCCAATATATTTAAAAACTACAACTCCCACTATAGACGCGGCCCAGAATCTGTTACAAAGCTTGAGCACTTGTAGTTCTTCCGGGGTGGGTGGGAGGACGTGTTCGGCTTCGTTCCATTTCAGATTGATGCCGCCCGCCGGCCGGCTGAGCAAACAGTACATGAGACAAATACATGAAACCGTATTTTATTATTATTGCTATGTTTATTGTTTAACTCCTCAAATACAACGTTAGACAAAAACATCAATATTACGAATATTATGTACTTGTATCTTTTCTACCTGCCGAGCGGTAATTACGACGTCACTTCCGGAGTCTTCAGCTGATTTTTTTAAACGGTGCATAAGTTACTGGAACATAACTGAGCAACACGTTGTTGCTGGTGACAAAACCACTGATTATATATATTATATTTATTACATGGCTTGCTTGAATTCTAATGTAGAATACGGTCTGTTATTTTCTTGATAACTGACCGTTGCTAAGTATAACACACCGTTGCCATGCATAGCAGAGCGTTGCCATGGACGCAGTTCTGTTCCCTCTGGAGGAGAGCTATCAATCGATCCGCTAGAAGAAGATTGGCGTCGGGGTCCTGATCACCCTGCCGTTGTTGTAGTTGCTATAACAAAGCTCTACGTGATCCCTAACGTACATTGAAGTGATACAGGCGTTAAAAACCCGCTGATCGCTGTCTGATTCTGTGAATGAATGCCCGCATTGCATCGTGGGACATCGGCTTTGAATGCGCCCAGCTCGCTCATATCGTAACCTACTGTTCTGTCTTATTTACTGTAATATTTACCGGTAATAAGACCGAAATAATATTATTAAAATAAAGAAATGCATACCATGATAACAGCTAAATACATGTTGAAAGATGTAGCGTTATAGTTTTAAAAATATCAATGAACAACAAAGCAATCCAGCTTCCCTGGCCGAAATAGACCGAAATAATAACATTAAAAGAAATACATATAAACCGCGATAAGATCTGGTGAATAAATGTTGATTAAAACAGCGGTTATTGGGCTAAAAATACCAATAATATCAAAGCTGTATCCAGCTTCTCTGCTGCAGCCCGACTGGCAGAAAGTTTCGTGCTGTGATTACGTAAGATGCTTCTCATTGAAATACATTAGTATAAAAAACGTGACCCCAACACGTAAATCTTCAAAATAACGTGAGGGTATCACGTTCTAATAGATTTAATTTCGTAATGCCATCACGAACTGATGTGAGACTGGGTTGGACAGGCAGCTAGCAGATAGTGAGGAGATGTTTGCTGTATGTGACGAAAAATGTTGTAGCCTAAAAAACGCGTCACATCACTTAGAGCACCTTTAAATCAGGATTATTTACCTTCTCTTTCAATTGCATTTAATTTCTCTGTATTTCTAAAGTGTTCTGCCTCTATCGGCCATGCTCTCGCCTTGCCTCCATGACACTGCCTATTCTTTGACTCTCTTTTTATTTTAGCCTTTCTCTTTCTCTCTCCCCACTGTCTCTCTTTCTCTCGGGGGTATTGATCTTGCCAGCGAGACTCCTTCTTTCATCCAGGCTGTTCGGGGGCTCTCCTGCTGAGCTCAAAGCCCGACACAGAGCTCTCTCTCCTGGGCGCAGGAGTGGTAGACAGCGCCTGTGGACATGCCGCCTTACAGAGAGAGAAGAGTAAAGCTCAGCGTGGGTCCCTGGTGCTGTTAAATGCTGATCACTGGGTGTACATGTTGGGAACTTCATACTATAGACTCATACTAAGATTATAAGTAAGTTTGAGTCTTCACAGTGTGCTGCTGTGACAAGTACAGTAGCACATAGGAAATTACCGTGACCTTTGAACCAGAACTGGAAATTATGCAGTTTGTGTGATGGCAAATTAAGACTAATTATAAAGTGATGCAAGTGCTCCACTTCTGGGAAGTGGGTTTCAACTACCTACCAAAGCCTTGCTCTAAATAATGAGCACTACACATCTTTTGCTCTAACATCTAGAATCCACCATATACCATCGGTGTGCCTGAAGCATGATCTGCTATCATCAAGTAATTGACGGTTGCCCCAAATGTAATTATAACCGAGGCAACACAAAGTCCCCGTGACGTCTATGGTTTGGGTTGAGTTCTGATCAGACCTGTGTGTCGCTTTGTGTCCACTCTCTCTGTAAAAATAGAGATGAGCAGCGCGGCTTCCATGGTCTGTGCAGCTTCAGGTAATCATAATGGACACGCTGCTGTGGACATGCTCCGGGAGACGTGTTGCGCTTGTTCTCCATGTATTTCTGCCGTAGTTTTCGGTTTTCCACCTCCGATGTGAAGCCGTGTTCAGCCGCTTCCCTAAACTTTGTGTCATTCAGAGACCAGAGTCTCAAACGGGGCTCTGTGTCTGTCAGAAGGTCTGAGATCTACCATATCAGCAGAGCAATCACATAATGCACAGCAGAAGATTGTGACTTTAATCTTGTAATATTATTACTTTTTTTTTCTCAAAATATCACAACTCCTCCAAAGCCAGAGGACACAGATGGGATGACTTACGTTCTGAATGTGCAGAATGTTTTGAACATGAGCAGAAATCTTGCTAAAACACATCGGAAATATTACAGTCCAGGGGTTTATTAATAGCTATAGTGCGTATATTTCTGCTGCCCCCATGAGGAATTCTAAGTAATGACAACAACACTTACGGCACGTCCACATGATACAACTCCCGGCAGTTCCCCACGGAAGATTAAAAAAACATGATGGACTCTTCAGAAGAGGTAATTATCTTCACTTTTGGTTTTTAGTGTGTGGGAAAAATTTTTTGAAAAAAGTCTTACTGAGAAATCCAGAGAGAGTTGTGTGGAGCTGATAGTCTTAATTAGCTTTGTAGCAACTCATCTGGCAATGGCTTGAATTTAACATTGACATTGATTAATATAAAAAAGTTAAAGTTAAAGCTTTAATTAAAATTAATTCATGTATCATTCACATGAATAAGTGCCACATTCACATTTAAAGAGGTTACTTCATCAACAAAAGACGCAAAAGAGGAGGGAGGAGTAGATCGTGCCTACACGTGTGTTGACTCAGCAGAGATAACGTTAAATGAGAAAAGTTAATCTACAGGAGAATAAATATTTGAAAGCAATGCATAATGCCTGAGAGCCTTACTGCATTATATTCCATCATGTTTTTATATTTAGAATTGTTACTGTCATGTTTCTGCTTTTGTTGTGTGTTTGTTCCATTGCACTTCCTGTTTTATTGTGACATTAACAGTCGCTCTTATCCTAGGTCACTTGTCTTCCTCCTGTTTGCTTTTCCCGCCTGTTTGATTACCGTCCCCGCCCCTAATGAGTTTCACCTGTTTTTGTTTTCAGCTTCCCCAGTCACCGTTCATAAATATTCACCAGTCCCACTTCCCAGTGCCAGATTGTAGTTGTCTTCATGTCACTCTCTCCAGCGTTATTCCCTAGTGTTAGTTTTCCTGTGTTTCTAGACCTCTTGCCTGTATCCTCGACTACGATTTTTGCCTGCCGTTTTTTGTACCTCTGCCTGCTCTTTGTTTTGGGACCAATAAAGACTGTTACTTGTGATACCTCTCAGAGTCGTGCATTTAAGTCCGCCATTGTACCTTGTCAGTTACCTATTGTCATGAATGGTAATGATTAAGAAAGAACTCATTAGTCCGACATGAGTTTAACCTGCTTCTTTACTGACGAGCGTACACGTTTTCAGACATTCACTAGGCGAACACAGATGATGTCATGACTGTGACTGAGGTGGCCTGCAAGTGGGTAAACTAAAATTCTTAACCTGAGATACACATCTCATCACACGAACATTGATATCATGAACTTAACAGTCTTTAACTGTAGGAGTCTGGGGTAGAATGCCCTCAGTCCACAGAAATGTAGGGATTAAGCTGCCCTCCATAGTTGCTGTTCCTATGTGGATTTGTTGAACAGTCCTTGAGTGGTTGCTGTGTAACCTCAGCGTCACCACATACTCTACCAGAGTAACTTGTAGTCTTCCTTCCAGCGTAGGCAGTGTAGTTCGGATGTCTCTTCCAGCCACGAGTAAAGCTGGGCTCACTCCTGTAGCGGCACTTGGGGTCGCTCTGAAGCACATGAGAGCAAGTTATGGACCAGGCTAATTCAGAACATTCTTAGCAGTCTGAACAGCCCGCTCCACAGCACCATTTGCTTGGGGGTAATGAGGGCTAGTGGTTGTGCGCACGAACCCATGCTTCTGACTGAAGTCTTGAAACTCTGTGGCCATGAACTGTGTGGCATTGTCGCTCACCAGCGGTATTCCGCATCTCAGAAACATGCCTTTAAGCCTGTTAATAACTTGACGGCTAGACGTCGTAGACAAGTGAGCTATTTCAATATCCCGAGAGTAGTAGTCAGTCACACTGAGATAATTCTTTCTCTCTAGCTCACACAAATCTGCAGCGATGCGCTGCCAGGGGCCACCTAGTAAAGGTGTTGCAAGGAGTGGTTCTCGTCTCTGAACTGATGCGCGGCCACCATACTGACATACTGGCATGTGCTCGACACTTTGTCAGTCCTTGGTGTCCCTCACGCAGCTGTTTCAGCACATTAGATCTTAGTGCAGCAGGAATGACAACCCTGTCCTGGTATAACACTAACCCATCTGTTTGTGAGAGTTGTGCCCTTGCAGAGTAATATCTGTGCAGAGATGGGAACAGTGTTGCTCTCAGTGGCCATCCTTTCATGATGAAACCCATAACTGTTTGCAGCTCTGCGTCATGCTGTGTGGCTTCACGGATTTCACAGAGTTTTTGTGATTACACTGGTATGTTAGCTACTACGGACTCCACATATGCTTGTACCTTGTGGTCTGTACTCCCTTCACCCACCTCAGTCAACGGGCTTCTGGAGAGGGTTTTCAGCGACAACAAGCTGTTTCCAAGGAACGTGCTCGGCAACTACATGGAACCTTAAAAGGTGCATGAGGAGTCTTTGGCACCTTAGAGGGGCATTGTCCAAGTCATATGTGTTTAAGAGGGGCACCAGTGGTTTGTGGTCCATTTGTAGACGTGCGAAACGTTCACATGCCCACACACCTGCCAAACATTCTTTTTCTATTTAAGAGTATCTCTTCTCAGAGTCAGACAGCGTGCGAGAGCAGAATGCCACTGGCTTTAACTCCCCCTCATGTTGCTGTAATAATGCAGCTCTTAAGCCATAGCTACTTGCATCTGTGCTTATCACAGTTTTCCGGTTGGCATCATAATATGCCAGTGCTGGGGCTGACACGAACATTGTTTTAACCTTGTTAAAAGCCTGTTCTTGCATTTCACCCCAAACCCACTCACTTTCTCTCCTGAGAAGGCCAGTGATAGGATGCAGCTTCGTGGAGAGGTCTGCCAGGAACTTCCCTACAGTTAACGAGGCCAAGAACCTGACACAGTTCCTCAACGTTGGTGGGGCTTGGCATTTGCATTATTTACTTTGTTATGGTCAGGTTTCATGCCCTCGGCACTAATGACATGTCCGAAGTACTGTATTTCCAACTTGCCAAAATAGGCAAGTCTTGGCCACTGTCTTTTATTGTCCTCAGAATAGCATCTAGGCGGATCTCATGTTCCTCCCTGGTTTCTCCGAAAATCAGCATGTCGTCCATCTCCACGACAACTCCCTTGTGACCCTTTAGCAGTGTAGCCATCTGTCTTTGGAAGATTTCTGGAGGTGACATTATTCCAAATGGCAGCCGCCGAAAACAGAATCTGCCTTTAGGGGTTATGAACGTTGTTAATTTCTGGCTGCTTGTATTGAGGGGAATCTGCCAGAATCCACATGAAGCGTCCAGAGTAGTAAACACCATAGCTCCAGCCAGCTTCGGAGCAATATCTTCCAAAGTTGGCAGGATGAATCTCTCTCGCTTAACTGCCTTGTTCAATTGTTTGAGATCCACGCCCACCCGAACCTGGTCTTTGTTCCTATTTTCCACAGGAACCATCGCGACACACCAATCTGTGGGCTCCTTGACCTCCTCTAATAAAGCTCAGCACAAATTCTTTCAGGAAGACGTCAAATAACCCAATCACTACTCTTTCTTCTTAAATCTAATCAGCTGTTTAGAGGCGTCACTTTTTAGTTAAACCAATCAGACTTGGCCATGGAATTCAAGGACCAATCACAGCATTACAACTCTGCTTTAAATCTGTTCTCTCCCTGTGCTGTCAGCTGTCGTTTCAGGCAAAGGTCTCAAACTTTGTCATTTAGATGGCTATATGGATCTCGCCCTGCCCGGCTCCCGCTCGGACAGGTCGGAGTCGAACCTCCTGCAGCTCAGGGATTGCGGCATCGTGCCGGTTTCAAGATTGCCTTCTCCTGAGCTCCGCGAGCTGGCTGTCCATGCCGGGTGCTTCTCGCCGGGTCCCTCGCCCTCCGCTCCCATGGCTGCTTGCGGTTGGAAGTGGACCAAGAAAGCGGACCACCCCCCCTCTTGCTAACATTCTGCAAGGCAAGAACGTTAACTTGGTGAGCCTAATATTGCCTTCCCCTGAATGTGACAAGTCTCTCGTATGAGGGGTAGGTTTTTCTGCGGTGTTTAAATCCGCAGACCCTCGGTTGTGCAAGGAACTCTCAATAGGGCAGTTTCTAGTGGCTTTTGGCATATTTCGAGATGTGATTTGTTCCGTGTACCCGGAAAAAAGGCTTGATTTCTTCTTGGCGCTGATCCGCGATCTCAATCTCAAATACGGGAGGAACTTTTTCTTCCAATACCACAAGGCTTTCTCCAGCAAAGCTGCGCTGCACCTTGCTCAGTCCAACGTCTGGCTGGATTGGTCCATTCTGGATATTGAGCTCCTGGTCCAGTTAATTCCTGTTCCACTTGCGTAGTCGTGGGTCACATGGCCTCTCTCTGCCCCACCGTGCCGTTCCGGCAGGACCCCAGTGCCTCCTTTCAGCCTCCTCGTCCCCGTTCCCCGCCCGGCGCAGCCGCCAGGTTTTTATGCCTTCCAAACTTCCCATTTGTAATAGCTTTAAGGAAAGTGGTTGTGCCTTCCCCAACTGCAGCTACTGTCGCGATGCTCACCCTATCTGCCCCCAGCGCCTGGCTCAGCCCCGGGTTGCCCGGCAACCTTCTCGCCGCGGCTCAAAGACATTCTGACTGTTCATCCATAAACTCCATTAAACCTGTGTACATTGGCATCTGAACTAGCTTCTCATCCTGATTCTGTTTGTGGATCACCTTCTCTCTGGGCTTTCCCAAGGTTTTTCGGGCGGGCGTGCTCACGGCGCCTACCGTTACTTGTGGCAAAAAAATCTTCTTTCCGCAACTTCCGACCCCGGCACCATTGTTGGTGTCGGAGGTCGATACGGGCTACATAATCGGGCCGTTCAGTTATTTTCCATTTCCCTTGTTCCGCATTAGTCCAATTGGCGTGGCTACTAGGAAATATTCTGAAAAAACCCGCCTGGTTTTCGATTTGTCCAGGCCGCACAACGGTCCCGTCCCCAGCATCAATAGTCTCATTCCGTTTGTCCCCTTTTCTCTGCACTATGCTACCATCAATAATGCTATCAAACTGATTAAGCTGGCAGGGGTGGGCGCTTGGCTTTCTAAGGCAGACATCACCAACGCATTTAAAATTGTGCCCATCCATCCCTCTCAGTGGCCTCTTTTCGGCGTTTAGTGGGATTCCAAATTCTATTTCGGGATGCATCTGACCTTCGGTTGTAGGAGCAGCCCGTGCATTTTCAATCATGTGTCAGAGGCGCTCTGCTGGATCATGCTTAACAGGGTGAGGGTGTCTTCGGTGCTTCATTTATTAGATGATTTGCTCCTCATCGACCCCCCCTCACGATAGCTCCGGCTCATCCCTGGGGAATCTGAGAAGTTGTTTTCTTTCCTTTGGCGTTCCCTTGTCAGAAGAGAAAACAATTGGTCCTGCCACGCGCCTGGATTTTCTCGGCATCCCACTCGATTCTGTCAGCATGGAAGAGTCTCTCCCGCTAGACAAATTGCAGCGCATTCGCGACATCGCTGCGTCTTTTTTGGTATTGCCATACCGGACGCGTGCTGAGGATAATAAAAAAAATGGTTATGATTTTATTTGTCTTCTTGGCCGGTATTGCCATTACCAGCCGCGTACCGAGGATAATAAAAAATGGTTAGGTTTTCTCTGCTTCTTTTGGCCAGTATTGCCATACCGGACATCGTGCCGAGGATAATAAAAAATGGTTAGGATTTTATTTTTTGGCCAGAATTGCCACTGCCAGACGGGTTTTGGTTTATGTTTGCTGGCCTGAGTTGCCACATTGGCGGAGATGCCGAGATTTGTTTTGCCTTTATGTCTTGCCGGTCTGAGTCGTCACTCTGACCAAAATGCAGGAATTATTTTGCTTTCTGTTTTGGGGGCAGAATCACTACACCGGCGTTTCTATTTTCAGATCCCTTGCTGCCATAGAGGTAAGTATTTATTTATTTATATATATTTTTTTCTATTCTTATGTTTTCTAATTTCTAATTCCTGTCATGTTTTTGTGGGGTATGTCCTGTTTCTCTACCCCTTTTAAAAATGTTATTACAACGATGGAGTCTAATCTCCAGTCTCTGTACATTTTATTATGCATTTGTACAATAAATCTTTTGCATATCTGCAACGAAGTCTCTACTGATTGAATTATGCCCAAGGCCAGCATGCACTGCAGTTCAGCTTCAACTTTTGACAGAAGGGGAAAGGGGTTACGGTGTGGCGTTGACAGAGTGTAGGGCTCAGCGTCGGCTTTCAGTTCAATTTTGACAGGGTCACATTTAAGCAGACCTGTGTCCCCATACACATCACTAAGCACGACTGTGTTGATGCCATCGACTCTCATTACCAGTCCCATCCTCTTGGCAACACACTGTCCCAGCAGGTTGTGAGAGTATGGCCCCCTTATGACAGTTACCCAGTAGCGGTATTTCTGCCCTTTGTACTGACTCGCGGCCAGGAACTTGCCTATACTCTTCACTTTGTGACCTGGACTGGTGATGCTTGGTTTTTCCCTTATTGTGACCAGTTGCAAGCTCTGTGGCAATCTGTGAAATGCGTTCTCTGACATTACAGTGATGTCTGTCCCTGTGTCAATCTTAAATTCTGAAAGTCAACACAGATCTTATCAGACTTTTATGTCAGGACAGGCACACCACACTCTTGGTTCACTCAGGTCATTTGGGACAGGTCTGCCTTCTATCCCCGGAGTCTGAACTAAAAAACTTGTGGAGAAACAGCAGTTTTTATGCTTGACATATCTGGAACAAAGTCCAACACAACTTCAGTTCTTTTAAATCAAGGCTAAAGACTTTTCTCTTTTTTGATACTGCCTTGTTTAAGTAACGGTTCATTTATTTTACTGCGCTGTAACTATTATTATTGTATTTCATACATGTCTTATTTTAGCTGTTTTTATAAAAACAAAAATTTAATTTTTTTTAACTGTGCTTTAATGTTTTATGTAAGGCACTTTGATTTGCCTTGCTGCTGAAATGTACTATACAAATAAAGCTACTTTGCCTTCTCTCTCTCACTAATTCAAATCACCTGCGTCTCACAAATTGACCCACCTGTGACTCCCTTCTACAGTCACCTGTCCAGACCTTTATATGTGTGTCTAACCCTCTCCCTCCTGTTCGTCTCAGTTCTCACAAATGGTCGTACGTATTAGATCAACAAGTATTACTTGAGTTGTCTATGGATTTTTTTGTTTGATTAGAAGATTATTCCCTCTGTATTGGTTTATATACGGAGCTTTCTCAAGACACATACATGTAGTGTTAAATTTTTTTTTTATTTTTACAAAACAATTTTCTCTTTTGTTGCTTTATATCTTTCAACAAACCTGCAAAATACAGCCATGGGCTCCAAAATGTTTATTGTTAGGGTTAGTGACCATACTTTTAAAAGGGATTACTGAGTCCAAACAGAATGTGATATATGTTGAGACAGTATCTGAAAGTTATTTATTATTCATCAGAATCATAGAATTTTTAGGTCTAAAGCTGGTATCAATTAATCACCACATGTACTTGCAGCAGAATGAGGACACATCACATTTTAGAATCTTCATCCCACAATTATCTAATCCTGTGAGGGATTGGGCAATTTGGCAGTAAATTGCACACAACTGTGTTAAAGGACAGACTTGGTTGTGTGACAACTACAAGTGAATGAATAATACCAAAATACACCTTCATTTAAAAAAAAGGTTGCATGTTTTGCATTTTTTCCTAAATCTCAATGAGGGAATGACCATTAAAGCAGTTTCTACTTTACATTTTATTCAAAAGTATCAAGTAACAACTTTTGTAAATTCAAACAACAGCATATCTATTTTCTATTTAATAATAGAAAGCCTAAAGACTAACAAAAAAGTTAGTGTAGTTCTATTTATTTGTGAGACTGACAAGCGGCCAAATGGTTCATGTCTGTGGTCTTTCCCTTTCTCAAGGATGCAAAAGTTTCTTCGTTTAATGCTTATTATGTTTGTTTATGTATGCACCATTCACCAAGGAAAATTCCTCATAATTGTACCTATTGTGGCAATAAAACCTTTTATGATTCTGATTGGGATTTCTGATTCGTGGCGACATTTTGGAATACTCCTCTGTAGCGATAGAGCTACTCTTTGTAACTGCGCCATGCACGCTCCAGGTGCTGGCTGTGGGCGCTAAAAAAAAAAAAAAGAAATCGCCTGTGGTTCACCTGACATTGAATGAATCCCTGCTGCTGCACAATCTGAAGCAGATTCTTTCTAGAAACGCTGCCTGATCAACTTCAGCATTGGCCTTTGACATGTGCCCTCCACCCCTAGCATCCCAAAAGCCCATGAGTGGGTTCTCTCAATGTCCTTCCAACTCAGCCACGGTTGTACTACCACAAAAAAAACTAACTATAGAGTAATGTTATTATTCATGAAACTGATGGACATGAATTCACACTTGTGAATATTGTTAATATCTTCTCTCTCTGTCATTCAAACTGCTCTACCTTTCCTTTTGTGATGGAATTTGCTTTCATCAATGACTACCAAAAGCATGTCTACAACCAATATTCATATTTTTCCCTCTGTGTAGACTTTTAATGGCACTGATGCACGAGTGGCGAAGAGTGGTAGATGAGTAGGAAGCAACACGCACACAACTTGCTTAGTCTCCTTTGTGGAGCAGATCCATTTCAAAAAGAAATTCCCGCACACACTTGTCACCTCTGCATTGGTTTATTTGGTCGGTTAATGAGAGACCTTTCTCATGACACATAGTAGTAAAGTGGCCTGATGGATCTATACCGTTTGCCTGACGGTAACAGTTCGAACAGCGGGTGGCCTGAGTGGGAGTTGTCCTTTTAGAATGTTCTGGACTTTTGAGACAGCGGGACCTGTGTAGTTCTTCCAGTGTAAGGAGAGGGCAGCCGACGATCTTCTGTGCGGCGTTAATGACCCTTTGGAGTGCTTTCCTCTGAGCCACTGTGCAGCTGTTGTACCACACGCACATGCAGTACTGTATGTCAAAATACTCTCTATGGAGGCTCGGTAGAAGGACACCAGCCGTCTCTGTGTGATGTTGTTTCTCCCGAGTACTCTCAGCAAATACAGTCTCTGCTGGGCCTTTTTTAGCAGCTGAGTGGTTTTCATGCTCCAGGTCCTCCTCAATGTGGACTCCCAGGAAGTGGAAGTCAACCACCCTCTCCACACAGTCCCCGCTGATTAGTGGTGGAATGGCCGTTTTCTTTCTCCTGTACTCTATTAGAGCTCCTTGGTCTTTGAGGTATTCAGGAGCAAGTTGTTATCACTGCACCACACTATAAGCTGCTCCACCTCGTCCCTATAGGCAGACTTATTCCCCCCAGAAATGAGCCCCACCACCGTGGTGTCATCGGCAAACTTCACCATGGTGTTTCTGTGGTGGGTGGGGGTACAGTCATATGTGTAAAGGGAATAGAGCAGGGGGCTCAGCACACAGCCCTGTAGGATTCTTGTAGGGTACAGATTTGATCATTGGCAAATTATCAAAGATGTTTTATCAATATTAATAAAGTTATGAATATGGTTATTAATAACTTTATCAAATCGACAAACAATCAAAACGGGGCACCACCCTGCTAGTCAGGGACCAATAATCAAACTGTGGAACAGTCTCATTTCTGTGTTAATCCTTTAAAAAGGAAATAAAGGAAGGGGTGAATCCGAGCACGGACCTGATTGACCAGCGATTATTACAACAAGTACACAAATAATCACAAGCAACTGCTAATTAAGTATAATAAGATTTATTAACGTCACAATTATCAGTAGCTAATCAATAATCCTTCAATAATAAACATATCTTTTACCATATCACAACCAAAACAAAGCCAAAACAAAGCAACATGTGTCATGGACACGTCTGTGTGTGTGTGTGTGTGTGTGTGTGTGTGTGTGTGTGTGTGTGTGTGTGTGTGTGTGTGTGTGTGTGTGAGCGAAGGAGGAGGGGCGGTGTCAAAATGTAGGCCTAACACAAAAACCAAACTGGCTACTCCTGTGAGCTGCACAAAACTATTTAGCCTCAAGAGGGCGGTAGTGGTGCTGCGTGCAAGGGGAGGGGCTGAAGAAGCCGAGGGGGTTGCTAGGCAACGCGCACGCTTAACCTAGTATGCTAGGTCATGTGTTAGCTCTGTACAAGGTGATGCCGACTCTACGTGTGAAGCTAGCCTACCACGTTAGCTCGGGAGATACGTGGCTAGCCTGTGTCGTGTGTGTGTGTGTGTGTGTGTGTGTGTGTGTGTGTGTGTGTGTGTGTGTGTGTGTGTGTGTGTATATATATATGTTAGTAAGAGGAGAAAGAGAAGAAGAGTAAAGAAAAGAGGCAATTTGATCTTAATTATCGATAAAGACCTAGTTCCCCTCAGCCACTGTCCTACAGACTGAGACTTTTGGTTTTGCTGAGGGAAACGTCACTATAACCACTCCAGTAGCTAACAGCTGATTTTCGCGATTCTATCGCAGACAGTAACTAAATTCCATGAAAGGAATGAATTAGCAGGTAGCGATTACAGTTATACCCAGCTACTTAACACAACCTAAATCAACGGTATAATTGATCGTTTATACATTCACAGACAGATTAATAATCACATATGGACCAGTACATGATTAAATCAGATCACATTAATGGCAACAAGTGGTAGCGAACCCTTTGCTCATTAGTAAACACACTACTTATCTCTGCCCAGACGTAAGCCTTTTTACGGTGTGTTCAGTCCGTTTATTCCTGTCCATCGATTCCACAGAGTTGAAACAGAACGACTCCCGGGCGCTCGTCAGGGCCACGGAGAAACTCCCTCCAAAAAGGCAGTAAGGGGAAGAGTTTGGTCGACTTTGAGAAGAAAAACGTTGTTTCCTTCTTACTGCAGTTATGAAAAACACTGGTGCGTTTTTCATAGGATCCTCCGAAATTAAATCCACTTTCTCCAGAAAATAGAAGTTGAGCACAAGCACTTGCGCGCCTCCTGTCAGCAACGGGAGTTGCAGGTGAAGACGAGGGGGTTTCCTAGGATCAGGTTATTTATAGGTTCAGACCCCCTGCTGTGTTTATGGTCCCGCTGAACCAATAGGAAGACTCGAAACTCTTGAAAGGGTGAAAACTACAGTCGTGTAGTCCTTTGACTTCCTGCCAGTTGTGAGGCGTTTCCCTTCTGGCTGGCACTTTCACATAGAGGTGTGAATTAACCAGGCTTTGAGGTTTACGTACAGGCCAAGATTCCTTTGTCTTGGCCACATGTCCCCTTGTCTCTGAGCACATGTGTGTCTTGTATCCAGAGGTCAGTTTAATCTGAGGCCTTTTGGTTAAAATCAGGTTTAACCAGACTCTTGGTCCCCAACAGCCCTGGGGGTAGCCGGTGCTGAGGCTTAAGGCCATAGATGTGTGATGGCCCACTCTGACCCTTTGTCTCCGCCCAGAGAGGAAGCTGTTGATCCATGTGAAGGTGGAGTGTGGAAGCCCCAGGTCCCCCAATTTGGCCACCAGTTTGTGTGGGAGGATGGTGTTAATCCACAACGAGCATCCGTACATATCTCCCCTGCTGTTCCAGATGGGACAGTGCAGTATGGAGGGATGTGGCTACAGTGTCCTCAGTGGATCAGTTTGCACTGTAGGCAAACTGGCGGGGGTCAAAGCACTTCATCACCACACGTGTGAGCGTGACGGTAGTCGTTGAGGCTGGAAATGTGGGGTTTCTTGGGCAGGGGGACTATGGTGGAGGACTTCAGACAGGGTGGGACAGTTGACTAGGCCCGGGACTGGTTGAAGATCCTGGTGAACACTCCAGCCAGCTGGTGTGCACAGTTCTTCAGCACGCTTCCAGGGACATCATCCTCTGCCTTCCATCAACCAGCCTTCCTCTGGTTGATGGCCCGCAGTGTGCACCCCACCTCGTGCTCCTCTACTGTCAAACTTAACCCTTGTGTTAACATAACAAGGGTTATGTACTTTCGTTTATTTTGTTGAGAATTGCTCTCTAAACCCTGTCTCTTGTAAAGTAAGTAAGTAAAGTTTGTTTCTAGAGCACATTTAAACACAGTTTAAGCAAAATGCTGTACAAACGAGCACTAAGGTGCTGTATTAACCCTTGTTTTGTCCTTCGGGTCCCGTTGCCAGCAGCTGACCACCTTCACTCAAATGTACTCAGTAGGCTAAGAGGGAATTCATCACACCACTCCAGGCAGGGGAGCTTGGAATTCCTTCCAGGCCCAAGCAGACAACAGTCAGGCAGGCAGGCAGCAGACGGAAAAAAAAAAAAAAAAGGGGGGGGGGGGGAGAAACAAAAAAAGAAAAAAAAAAGGGGGAGGGAAGCGATAAAAAAAAGGGTTTTTTTTTAAACCCCACTATTTAGGGGGTTTGGTTAAAAAATGGAGTAGGATTTGGAGCCAATTTGGTCTAGTTAAGGTGCGTTCAAGAACCAACAGGGTGCAAAGCTTACTGAACACACCACTACAATCGGTAGTAGATACATTAAGTTTCCCTACACTGTGTGATAACAGGACAAAATTAAAACGCAATTTGCAGCAATGTCCGGTTTCCCGAATGTAATTGCGCGAATTGACTGCACTCATATTGCTATAAGGGCTCCATATGAAAACTAATTTGTTTATGTTAATAGAAAGCATGTCCATTCTATTAATGTGCAAGTCATCTGTAACTCTAACATGACCCTCACAAACATTGTGATTTGTAACAATTTGTCCTGATGTTGACTATAACTGTTTTAATCATAACCTGTAGGTTACAGTGGCTACCCCCTCAGATGCCGGCTCCTTACCCCATTTTTGAACCCGCGGAGTGCAGAAGAAATGCGCTACAACGAGGTCCACTCTCATGCGCGCTTGGTCGTGCCATATGCCTGCTTAAATGCAGATGGTGTGCTCTGGATGCATCAGGTGGTAGACTTCTTTACCACCCAGCAAAGGTGTGTGCAATTATAAACGTGTGGTGTTCTGCACAATGTGGCACTGAGGACCGAACATTGTGACCCCGAAACACAGCCCCCTGCCCGACAGTTGGTAAGAAGAGTTGGTAAGAAAAACAAAAAAGGTCCAAGGTTAATTTTTTAACATTTTAATAATTGCGCAATTTCTTGCATTGCTTGTCTCATCTGCTGTAGCTCATTTGAAATGAGATTGATGGCGTTTATTGTGTCTTGCTGTAGCTGCAGGATGGCGTCAGTGAGCACCCTACTACTTCCATGTGCACGAGGTGCACCGCTGATTGGAGCCGGACGCTGTGCAGCTGCAGGGGACCCCTCACAGTTGCTCTCCTTGCTGAGAACCTCCTGCCCACCCACCGCTCCAGACTCTGGAAGGACTAGAGAAAAAACAATTTGATTACTTGTTTGACCCAACACACACTTTACAATAAAAGTTTAAAATCTGTTTAACCATTTTCTCTGTGGTCTCAGTTGTGTAGGTGTCTCATTCTTATTCTGACACAATCCCACACACGCTGGCCTCTCCGATTATGGCAGTGATTTTGCCGTCTATCGCTGTGAGCTCAGGTGTACTTGAACCCCCACCAGTTGCAGCCACTCTCTGGCGGTGGGAGGACAGTTTCGTCTTTGCCCCCACCTTGAATGAATGAATGAATGAGATTCTTTATTTTGCACAAATGAGCACATTAAGTAAAACCTCTTCAAAGACACAAGCAAAAAATTAAATGTTGGTAAAGGAGTAAAAAGATGTAGTATACTTTACCTTCAGATCGGACCACTTTTTCTTGAGTTGTGCCATTGTCTGCTCTGTCCCCCAACCACATGTTGCCACTCACATTGCTTTTTTTTATTGGTGATCCCGCTGCTGTGGCCACCAAAAAATGTGGCTTTTCGGGCCTCCGCCTCCAGTACAAGTATTTCAATCTCAGTGTCTGAGAGGTTGTGCTTTTTCGCTGTTTTCCCACCTGTTACCATGATTCACCGAAACGAAAGAACAATTGCATGCCAGGGTCATCAATATACTGATCAGCATTCATAAGGTGCTTTGACTTGACTATTTATGCTTAAAAATGGGCATGTACCATACGCCGTTTTGGGCTTTTGGGCGTATGTACACTTTTAGTAAGGATGGTACGCAGTTTTATAAATGAGACCCCTGATCAGTGAGTATTGTAGTGAGATTGGAGCTGAACAGTTGAAGATTGGTGGCCGGATTGAGCGAACCGAATATGGAGTAGTAGAGGGGATAATGCCATTTCTGACCTTGTGAATGTTATTTACAAAGAAATAGAGAAAGTTACTGCAGTCCTTATTTGAAAACACTAGCACTTCAGGAGGACCAGGGGTCCGTTTCAGAAAGCAGGTTTAGTGAAAACTCTGAGTTTGTTAACCCTGAAATGAGGGGTTTGTTTTGATGAGGTCTGTTTTTTCTGTTTCAGAAAGAGAGGTTAATCAAACCTGAGAGTGGTAACTCCAGCCCGTTTCAGAAAGAGAGGGAACTTAACCTCAGAGTCAGTTACTATGGTAACTGAGCCTGTGAACCTAACCTGGTCTGGAGCAGGTTTTCTTCTCTGTCTCCTCCCTCTGACACAGCGCTCTCTCATTTCCTCATTCATTCAGTCTGTATCAGGCACATTTTAGCGCAGTTTATCTGCATAAATAAAAAAATAAAGTGTTGGTTTATTAACCATGTTAGGCAGACTATAAAACATTTTTTTTCTGAAAACATGGTATTTCCTTTTGTCGACGATCCCGTTGATGAAGAAGCTGTATTGCTTCACAGGGAGTTAAACATACGTCAGGAGATGATATTGAGGCCCCGACTATAGATGCATTTTCATTTCCAGATACTAGCCTATACCTATCTGAGCAGTATAATTTTTCTTCCCAGTCTATCAGTCATGTAGCCTACATAACCTTATCTGTCCGCATATCACTAACTTCACCCATCATGGACATGCTCTTAAATCCCAGAAGATTATTTGTGTCGCATTACGTTTTGCAAACGGCAGTTTTCTTTACAACATTGGTGACGCGGAGCATCTTGGTAAAGCCACTGTATGCAGAGCCGTCAGAAGAGTGTGCCTCGCTCTGAAACGTTTTTTTAAACGTGTTTTTAGTGTTCCCTGGACACAAACCAGTGAGAGACATTAAAGAAGAGTTCCACAGGATTGCAGGTGAATAATGTAAAACCATTACAATGACAAATTATTAATTATAATTCGGATAATTACATGGTGCTGCAAGATTTCTATGATGGCACACGCATTCCAATCACTGCTCCTTCAGAAAATGAAGCTGACTATGTGAATAGGAAGTCCATTCACAGCATTAATGTACAGGTAAATTGACCACTGTCACAAAATGTAACAAACTGCATCACAATACTGAAAGTAACATCTGTCATTCTCTGCACTGTCAAGATCATATGTGATGCTGCATATCTAATAACCAACGTGGAGGCCAAATGGCCTAGGTCTGTGCATGACTCACGATTATATCGCCCTGAGCAACAGACTGGAACATGGTAAGCAGCCTAAAGCTTTGTACAGTATTATTCACCTGTCTCCCTCCTTAAATACACTCAATGTATACACTATGCATTACAGGAGAGTTTGAAGGCCTTCTGCTGGGTGACAGGGGTTACCCATGCCAGCCCACTCTGCTCACCCCTTACCCTGACCCGGAGCCAGGCCCCCAACGCAACTTCAATGTGGCCCACTGCAGGACCAGAGCACGGGGGGAGATGACCATAGGCCTGCTGAAAGCTCATTTCCAGTGCCTACACCACCTCAGGGTAACCCCTGAGAGGGCCTGTGACATTATCGTGGCATGTGTTGTTCTCCATAATATTGCCACAATTATAGGAGAGCAACGCCCTGCCCTACATGTAGAGGACCCTGATGAGGACCCCATCCACCCTGCAGATTTACAGGATGGAAGAGCACTCAGAGACATTACATGCAAGCACGGTCAGCGCACGTTGACTTTGCGCGGGTATGGAGTGCTGTGGGCTGCCAGCCATAACGGAGCTCAATCGAGCTCACAGCAGGCCGGGGTCTGTGAAGGAAGGCAGGCCAGGCGGCGAGGCAGCAACACAGGCAGCACCGGCACTGAACTCCGACACACAGTCGGACAAAATTTGCAATTAGCCATCCATTTTCGTAAAATGTCCCATATTTGAGCTTTACATACTTGATTTCTCTCATAAAAAGGTTTCAGAAGTGAATTTTGTAATGGAATAGCAAAGATCTGCGTGACCTAGCTAGATTCAGAAGACTACCTGATCTCAGGTCAGTTGTGTAGCCTATGTAAATGTTGGGGCGTGACCGTTCTCTTAATACACCCATGGGCGTGACAAAGTTACAGGTCTTGGGAGGGTGACGTCAACTTCAAGCTTTGTTGAGATTCGCCCGTTTTCAGCGGCAGTTTCAAAATTTGAGATTTCCATAGCAAAGAGGTGTCAATGGGATTTTGAGCTTCTATGTATGTCCTATTTACCCACCGAACTGTCGTTATTCAACTATGACAAGGTAAAATCGGTTTTGCATTCTATCACCCCTTTAAACCGCATCATTAAACTACTTGGATCATGTCTGGAGTATTTAGTTGTCTACTTACAGCTTCAAGAACTTCTGCTGTGACATGAGGGTCCACAAGTGTGAGAACACCATCAGTTGGAATAAATGACAAACCCATGAAGGGGGGAATAATATCTCTAAAATATAAATAGGCATGAAAGAAGATAAATATAAACCTATTACATCTTATGAAGGCACTTGTGTCCTGTGATGTGGCTGGCTCAGAGGAAGAGCTCCCTCCAGGGATTCTTTCTACCACTGGCCTTCCTGCATTTTGGCTCAGGGCCAACTCCTCTGCCTCTGTCAGAGGTGGTGGTGCTGGTCCTCCACCAGTTCTCCTGGCCTCTGCCTTCTTTCTGTTGGCTTAGTAGAATTAATTTAAATGGGCCCTTTTAATTAACAAAGGAGGATGGGCGAGAGGACATCTATGTATGTGAACATTAGTTGGGGATAAACTACAGCACATTCAAATTGCCAATGAATATTTTACTCTCATATTTGAAATGTGATTAAAATGAGGTACAGCCATGATCCTACTACACTTAAGTTTTACCTGTTTGAACTATGTTCTTTATACTATATTTCTTTTTCAGCTGCTTCCAAGAGCGTTTTTCACCCGCAGGATTGCACCTAAATGAAAGAGATTATAGGTTCAATACCATTCCACCTGTTTTTACCACTAAGGTTATATTTGTGATTAAATATGAGCATGGGTGTGTATTTCAGGCCTGTGTGTAGTATGTGTTCTAACAAACAGTGTAAAAAATGTAATTTCCCCACTGGGCATTAATGAAAAGTATAAATTTAAATGATTGTGTAAATTAAATATGAAATGAAAACACTATATTGGAACTTAGCATTGACCCGAGCAGCAATTTTCTCCCACGCCGTTTTTCTCTCTTTTGCCGCAGCAGCTGTGTTGCTCTTTTTACGAAATATATGTTCATACTCGCTGTACGCCTGCATGAGTATTTCCAGTTCGAGAGGCGTGAAGTATGCCGACCAACTTTTGTTGGCTGTTGCCATGGTGAATCATAGAATCATGGCTCCATTCATGCTGCCTTTTTATAGTGGTGGTGCACACCCTGAGTGAACCTACTCAGAGTTGATTGAACCAACTCAAATCAGCTGTTCTGGAACCAAAAACTCTGAGTTTCCCATCTCAGGGTAAATCAACTCAGAGTTCAGGGTTAGACTCAGAGTTTGTTAAACCTCCTTCCTGGAATGGACCCCAGAAATATACAAACCGGCAACAGAAACATCCACAACCACGAAAAAGTGGATATACAAGAATACGGAAAGCTAGTTTAATAAACCTGTTTTCTATTTCATCAAGACCAGCACCACTGTTAACATTTAGATCATTAATGGCATTCTGAACTTCAGTTGGTAAAACTGTATTAAGTTAGAACAGACCGAGGAGAAATGCTGATTGAATGCTTGGGCAATAGATAAAGAGTCATGAAGTATTGTATCAGCCACTCTTATTCGATTAATACAGTGTTTATCTGATGTATTAATAATGGCTTAGATTGTTTTCCATAATTGCTTAGGATTCTTAAAATCACTAGTGAGACATTCTCTATAGTAGTTTGATTTAGCATTACAAGTTTTTGTCTTGCTCAAATTTCTCAACTGCCGGTATATTTCCCAATCAGGACCATCCCTTGTCTGATGGAATGTTGACCATGCTTTGTCCCTCTGCCTAAACAGACTAATTAGTTTGGGGCTAATCCAAGGAAGATGTTTACCCTTGACCTTTGTAATTCTCCAGGGAGCATGTTTGTCCACAACATCAATAAACTCAGAATGCAGAAAGAAAAAAAATTCTATGTTGTCTAATAAAAGTCTTGGTGGCAATTTAGGAAGTTTGATTTTCCATATGCAGTAGACAATTGAGCACCACCAGACCTTATGATTCTGTTCAGGTGTGTAACAAGTATCCAGTCAAGCAAAGATGATTGGGTTCTAGGGGTGATTCAAGTAGGCTCATTAATTAATTGAGTAAAATTTAAACTATTAAGTATATGTTTTTCTTTGTTAGAAGACTTGTCTAACCAATTTATATTGAAATCACCCAGTATTATAAATTCATTTCTACAGGAAATGGAATTAATAGTAGCGGTCAGGCAATTAAAGGACTCTACAGGTGAAGAGGGTGGCCTATAGATACTACCGATAGATAAACATTTATTTGCATGAAAGATTACCTTAATAAAGACACATTCAAAATGTAAAGGCTCAATTGTGGGTATAATTAACTCAGAAACAAGATCAGAGGAAACGTAAATCGCCACACCTCCACCCCTGGAGCACCTGTCAGATCTATATAAGACATAATATGTAAGGTTTATTTTGTTATCTGAGATGTTACTGTTAAGCCATGATTCAGACAGTGTAATAATGTTAGGTTTATGGAGAACAACCCATGCATGAAGTAAGTCAATTTTTGGCAAAAGACTCCTGATGTTTAAGTGAATGGTTTTTAATCCTTTAGCATCATCCATGGGAAGTGCAAAAATAACCAGTAATAGGCCTTCTGTCAATTATCAAACATAAATATGAAAGTGATTGAATACACTGATGCAATACAGGGTTGTAAAGGTTCCGTAATTCACAAGTTAGAGCAGTACAGATACACACATAGCACATATGTGACATCCAAAAAAAACAAAACAGAAAAAACACAAAATAGCCACACCCTTCAAGAACAACCCAGCAGCCCCAGAGACCATATTCCGGAGCATTTCCATGAGTAAACCAAAATATGAAGCTAAAGTCCATCTATTGAACTCAGGACTAAGTCTGCATTAATAAGAAAAAAGAACAGAAAAACAAAAATAACTAGAACTGCAAGCAGTTATGATGGGGCCCAAGCCTCCGATGCCAGTCGCCCCTGATGCGCGCCAAAGCGGTAAAAATTCCCAAATTGATCGAATTCCAAAACTGATCTACATCGACAAAAGCGCCAATTAATGGCCAATCTTCTTGTTTTGTTAGATAGCCTCAGAGCAGCATGCCGAACCTGCATCACAAGTTTTGTGTTGATAACATTTACTTTGGCAGAGATATTGCAAATGCAAATTTCCCATTTAAATGCATTGTTATTGGCCAAAACTCATCTACGTTGATTATAGCGCCCCCTAATGGCCGATCTTTGCCAAATTTGGTACAGAGCCTCGGAGCGGCATGCCAAACGAGTATCACAACTTTCGTGTTCATTGCATTTACTGTGGCGGAGATATTGCAATTGAAATTTTCCCTTTTAAATGCATTGAGTTATTAGTCAAAACAAATAAACGTTGCTTATAGTGCCCCCTAAAGGCCGATATTCGCTAAATTTGGTACAGAGCATCGTAGTCAGATGTTGAACAATGATCTCAAGTTATTTGCTGATAACATTTTAATTTGGGCGAGATATGATGTGTGTGGTAGCTAGCTAGGAAAATATTAGAAAATTGTTTGGTCGTCAAATGCGCATACTTTAACGTAGCAAAATTCTTTGAGTAAGTTTTGGTCAGGTCAATCTGGAGATGCTATTTACCAGGTTTCGTGCTGATCCGTTGCACGGCCTAGGACGAGTACGAAAAAGTTGGTTTTGCACATTGCGCGATATTGCGAAAAGTTTTCAGCCGAAATGGGTGTGGCCTATATCATGTGATTCAGCTTGATTCAAGGAAGACGTGGATGTAAGACTTTTTAAGGTGCAATGTATAATGTGGGAGTTAAAGCCAAAAAATGTTTTGTAATTTTTGGTAGGTGTGGTCCAGGGCCCATTGTCCATCTACCCTGTAAATTTAAAGTTGTTCACATTAGTGTAAGTGGTCAATCTAGACTTGGGTCCCATAGGCCACGCCCACTTTGACCCCTCAGTACCCCACTCGAGGGTTGGCCTCAGGAGTGGCCCTAGATGGTAACCGTCAAATTTTGTAAAAATCGGAAGAGCTTTTCATGAGATATAAACTTTTTGTACTTGTAGCGCCCCCTAGTGACCAATTTTCGTAAAACGCATTTTACGAAACCCCAAACAAGAATCAAAAGTTAGGCATTGATAGAATTAATTTTGGCCGAGATATGGCAAAGTTGGTGTTTTTATAGTTAGCTACACAAATTAATTTGTGCATAATATACGTAATTTTTATCGGTCGCACGGTCTAGGAGGAGATCGAAAAGGTAGGTTTTGATAAATCACGATTTTTCACGCATACAAGTCTAGGCGGAAATGGGCGTGGCCTATATCACGTGATTCAGTTGGATCCAGGGAATGCGTGGATATATGGCTTTTGAATGTCGGATGTACGGTGTGGGAGTTATAGGGCGAAATGCGTTTTTCCTGCCATAGCGCCACCTAGTGGTGGAAGTGGGTGACTGAGGTCATTGCGGAGTTTCGGACCAGTCCTGAAAATGGCAACCCCCCACCACGTACGATTTAGGCTGTAGTCGGAGAAGAATAATGATGATGATGATGGAAAATAATCCTTAGAAAAACAATAGGGTTCCACAGCCCTGCTGTGTGAACGGCGAAGCTCTTGCTACCGCCGGTTCTTGCAGACTTGGGCTTGGACCCCTAAAAATAAAGTTGTCTACTTTATATGCAGCATTTCAAATTAACAGCTAGGGGGCAGTAGTAGTACCATCTATGGCTGTAACATACCAAAGCAGAAGAAGAAGTGACGCAGTCATCTTTACGGCAGCAGGATGTAAACAAACAATGACAACTGAGACTATATACTTTTTGCATAAGCACCTTAACAGTGGGGAAAAGAAAAAGGCAAAAGAAAAATTCACTTTATTGGACTTCATACTATTAAGTTAGACTTGTGAGATACAAGCTATTAGCTGCAGCCTCAATCATCAGCCTCACCTCTGAGGAGAAGTCGAAGGGGACATGAAGGTAGCTTCAGCTTCTTTGTAGCAGCTGAAATGCCGCTGTTTGCCATCAACAATAACGCACAGCGTGCCAGGATAACCGATGAAATACTTCACAGTAGTTCCCGAAGCTTGCGTTTGACAGGATCAAAGCACCAGCGCCTTCTCATCAGGTCAGCAGTTAAGTCAGATAGATAGAGATGCTGGACCCGTTGTACTCCAGATTCTTTTTCATCCTGGCAAGGCGAAGGATTTTCACCTTATCCTGGAAGTTGAGAAGATTGAGAAGATTGATCATAATAGACCTGGGGCTAACTCTGTTGCTTTGTTGAATGGCGTCCCACAATGTTTGTAGTGTAATGTGCCGCTACTCCATTTTAGCAAAGATGCAAAAGAATATACAAGTCTCGTAGCTGTTTATGTGACCTATGTGAGATGTCTCCTATATCACTCGGAGCCAGTCGAGTTGGTAAAAGCCAGTTTATTCCGCCTCTGCCTGCATTTACAATGGAAGACAACAGTGTGTGAATGCTCATCTCAAAGGACAACAGCTAGCATGCTCTGTCTGGAAAGACGGCACATGTAGGTGCTAGTTGGCGTGCAGAAAATATTTTTCGAGTGGTTAAACATGAATAAAAGGGCTGGTAACTAAATACAACCATTGCCAAATTAACTTCAGACAATTATTATATCTAACCAAACGAATTGGGTCAACTTTTAAGTGCTTTTCAAGTAGTTAACGCTATATTGTCCACAAGCATTCACAGACATGTTACTTCGTTGGAAATCCTCCGTTGCTGTGAGGAATTTCCCATAATGCTGCGCTACAACTACTCGAAGCAGGTACGGTTTTTAACAGTAAGTGGTGTAGTTGAGCCAATTTATTAGAATTTAACCTGAACCCATTCAACTATGTTACATTTAGAATGAATTAGTTGATGCCTAACTTAAGAGTCAGTTTAGGTCAAAAGCATATAGATCAGGATAAAGGAGAATTAACAAGGCTACGATAAGAGCAACATGCAGACTTGAGCCTGAGACACGTTCACTCACGCTGCAGCCATCTTGTCGACTGTAAATTTTACATCTATGGATTACACTGTAGGCAAGTCAGGTGTTGTTTTGAAAGGTTAAATTGATAAAACATGTGGCCAACTCGGCTGCTGGCTGCTTGGTCGTCACTTTAAAATGAAATGCTCCAAAAAAAAAAAATATCTAAAATAACTTAAAACAACACTATGTAACTTTTCCCGCTTTGGTCCCCCTACAGATTGGAAGTGGAATTGTCCATTACATTACATTGATCGGGTCACCTCGGATCTGTAGTTTGAATAAACTGGACAATGTAATGTAATTAACAATTCCGCTTCCAACCAGTAGGGGGACCGAAGCGGGAAAAGTTATAGTGTTGCTTTAATAAACAAACTATTGTAATGGCTGCAAGACGGGCTAGGGACTGAGCGTCTCGGGCCAAGACGGGCTAGGGACTGAGCGTCTCGGGCCAAGACGGGCTAGGGACTGAGCGTCTCGTATGTTGCCCTAAACGGTTCCTAGTAGGTAAAGACATTTTCACTCCCAACTTTTAAAAAACACTTAGGGTTAGGGAAAGATCGTGAGAGGGGTTACAAGAATCAGTCACAAACACCCTCCACCAACCCATTACGCAGATTTGGGGTTCTTTATACTACTCTCTACCGTTGTCGCTCTTCATACTACGTCATCTTACAGCAGCGATGTAGCTGATGCTCTTCCCGGTGCGTTCCATACAGACGGTAGTGATAACAAGTTGAGTAGGGTTATTTGCTTTAGATATGGCATTTCTGACTCCAGAGAAAGACTGTCGATAACTACACTAAAGACACCCTACCAACAAAACATTGATGCTTTTTAACAAGTATTGTCTCTATAGCCAAAGCTATTTTTAGTTTCTGAGTCTGGCCGACCTATAACTATAAAGAAAAACACATAAAAGAGACATACTGCTGCAGTTAATATGATGAACACACTGTAATGTATTCCTTTCAGCAGTGTAAACAACAAAACATGAGGAAATAGGGTGGTGTTAGGCAGGGAAAAGGAAATGGAGAGAAAGCAAGAATAAAAGAGTTAGAAATGGAAGTTGAGGGATTTCATGACCTCGGGATACATACAGGCTGACATGGAGATTGCTCTATATGCATTCTGAATCAGCAGATGTGGAGTATAATGTGAAGGCAGTGTGTGAGGCACAAAGATATTTTCTACAGAGAGAAGGGGAGCAGTGAGTTGAATACAGAGAGGAAACCCCCGTGGATTGGAGTGGGTTTGAAAACTTGAAAGGAAACTTTCATATCATTGTTGAGGATGTTTTGACAATTCTGAATGTTAACTGTATTTGTAGAGGCAGAAATGTACAACTTTACCCAATACTGGCCGTTTTTTCTGCTTACAGTCAAGTTTCAATGAGACACGGTCTCATAGTCACGACAGTCACAGAGAAAATGTACGTGTGAAGTCTATCTTAGTACAGTACTTGCTGAGTGGCAGTGGAGAGGCATGTCCTGGTAGTTTGTTGCTGGGACAAACTACTGTGCTCGCTCAGACTGATGAAGCCTCTATATATCGACAAAGTTTCATTTATGGGATTGTTGCGGTGCTGCAGGGTAAATCCAGACAGCTAGCTAGACTATCTTTCCAATTTGAGTTTTCTGTTGCACGACTAAAACTACTTTTGAATGTAAACATGTTCCACCAAAACAAGTTCCTTCCCGAGGCACCATGGCTCCCTCCGGCACAATGGACTACAGCACGTTTTTCTCCTATCCTGGAATGCTGTGTGGACAGGCTTCATCAGCAATGGAGTCTAGCTTCAGCTGAATTAAAGGATGTGTCCTTGACCAGAATGAGGACGTCACACACTAGGAAGAAATGCCTTGGAAGAGAAGGAATGGTAATCACCAATGACTCTTTACATACGGAGTGTGAGTGTTTTATTATGATAGACTTGAAATAAATCAGCTAGCAAGATCTCCATTCACCATCCTACTGCTCTGCACTCGTCGGCCTTTGGTCCTCTATCCTGTGCCGGCTAGTCTCGCTTTGCCAGACCTTCCTCCACATCGCTGTGGAGGAATGTCTGGCTAGTCCACACAGCATTCCAGGATGGGAGAAAAATGTGCTCTGGTTTATTGGCATTTCTTTAAACCAATCACAATCATCTTGGTGCCTCTGCACGGTGCCTCTGCAAAATAGCCTCGGGAAGGAACTTGTTTTGGTGGAACATGTGTACGTTCAAAAGTTGTTTTAGTCGTGCAACAGAAAACTCAGATTGGACAGATAGTCTAGCTAGCTGTCTGGATTTACCCTGCAGAGATCTGAGGAGCAGTTAACCATAGTCCTCACAAATCCACTGGAGTTTAAAATTCCAACACAAAGAAAGCAGAAGGAAACGGACATCGCCAGAAAAGACATGCATCCGGCGGAACACAACAACATTTTTTATTAATTTAACTTATTTTTTAAAAGTGTTGTAGTACAACTAGCAGGAGACAAGTTATAACTGAGGTAAGTTTGGAGACATTACCTTATTTAATCATTAAATAAATATTTTTGTTGTCTCTCTTTTCGGTGTTGTAATTTGTAGATGTCCCTAAGCACTCGTCTTACTGCCGGTAGCAGCAGAGAGCAGAAGCCAGCAGGCAAGTGTTATTTAAAATAAACTCCCGGTGTACTTACAAACTTTCCAATCCATCGTTTTATGAGTACATAACCTATTTGTATTAGTGTAGAAGTTTGTTGGGAAAGTTAACTTTCTACATGAACTAGTTCAAAGTTCAGTTCACAAATTTTAAAATCAACTAGTTCAGTTCATACTTCAAAATGCATGATCATATGACGCCTCCTTGTGCTGTTTCTTTGTCGCGCAATGCTGAGCCGTAACTGCGATCACGCAGCGGCTGTGTGTGCCGAAGATTGCGTGTTTTTTCTGCTACATATTAATGCCTGTTTACGGTGTGTTTTAGCCGGGTTTTCTGGAAGGCTCTATAGAAATCTGGCACCCTATTGGACGAAGTTAAACTGAGAAAGCGTGCCGTTCACAGACACCAGAATGAAGGAGTTCACAGTAACGCTCATCAGGCAGTAATACGGTACGTTCAGTTCACGTTCGCCCAAAGTATGAACGAGTTCAAGAACTATTGTTCAGTGAACGCGTTCAGGCACAACACTGAAGTTTGGTATCATTTCGGGTATTATTAGTGGGGTAATGTACAATATACACTCTTGGATCCATTAGCCCCTGCACTAAGCTATTCAGCTGATAACGCTAACTCGCCCAATGTTCGACCCAGGTGAAAAAAGCTTCTGGGGGGGTGTTTGGCTCAAGGTCATGGTGCAAAGGACCCTAGGGTGAAATTACTCCGAACCATCACTTTAACTGAACAGCTTCGGAGTCATTGGAATGGTTATATGACTTTTTTCGAGTTGAATGGTGGTCGTCTCGCTTCCCCCTAGCACCTGTGAGCGGAAAAACCAACTTTCGGCCGGTGAGCTGCCGACCTCAGCGTCAGGAAGTATCTCGCGATATCAAGTCTCGCGATCTAACAAATTGCTTCACGGCACTGCACACATCCAGGAACCGGCTAGCTATAAGAACAAGGTAGTGATGGAGTTTTTCACACTATCGTCATGGCTGAGCCATGAAGCAGAAAGCTAGGGAAGCATTGTCGGAGGAACAGAGAAAGAGGAAACGGGACTGACCGAGAGAGGAGTCAGACACAAGTAAACATAGGAGCTGCCAAATATCTATTCCGAAGCTGTAGGTGGAGCTCTATAGGAAACCTGCGAGCAAAAAGCAAAATTGCCATTACTGCATAGCGCCCCTTTAAGACATACACTGGGTTTAGTCTGGTGTCTACATTCCCCATTTGCAGCCCAGACTTTGTGTGTTGACCGCTGATCTTTTAACCCAGTATCCACTGCAGAGCCAAGCAGGTCATATCCAGTCTATGCAGCTTCTCTTTTATACATTTTCTTTTAGAATGGAAAAGATGCGTAACAGGTTGTTCCTGACATGGCACCGGCACTGAGAGGTAAGCATGTTTAGAGCTTACAGCAAACAAATACTGCTGCTGAAGCAAGATTTCCCTCCAAGCCGACATTTCTCGATTATACATACACATTGTAGCCAACAGCAATGCATGCAAGACTTTCAAATACACTAATCACGGCTTTGGAATTGTGTTCTAAACCTGTGGTTCTTAATCAATATGCCAAGCCATCCCTTAAAAAAAAAAAAAAAAACTCTTGTTTTCAACTGTTTGTTATATTTTCAGGCTATTCTATTCACTGGTAAAGCTTAAGGTGTGAAGCTCAAACTCACTCTGTCACTAAAGTAACAGAGTCAGAATGTTACATGCTAGCTGTTTGTAATAATGAAGTGGTGGTTTTTAGGGGAGCTGAATTATCTGCAGGTCTCCTCTCGGAAACAAACGGACCAGGTGATTGAACACTGAATGAAGCTGTTTCACTATAAACCAGATAGCTCGGCTTGTTCCTCTGAGAACTTTAGATCCAGACTTAAATCCTTCACCTGGTTTAAAAAATATAGTTAAAAGCAGCCGAGATCTATAAAGTGTATTGGAAAAATTTGGCTTGAAACTGGAAAATAAGTTTATTCATAACAGCTTCTGGCAGACAACCACAGGAGATGAGATGCCATTGACACGTGACCGCTACCAAACAACAAAGGTTGTGTCATTTATTAAAATGACGGATTTCTCTGGGTTTGAACATCGTTGAAAACATTTGGGATAATTTAAGTAAACAAGTCAACAAAATATATAACATGGGTCTAGTCCTTTTTAGTCGATTTAATGCAGAAACGTTAAATATATCTTTAAGGCTGAGTGGCCTTAACTGAGAGGTTCAGTCTGTACTTTTGTTCCTTTGAATGTTTGCACAGAAAGTGAGGGAAAGTGGTTCTTGCTCTCCACACAGCATAATCCAGAAATGTGACTAATTTAGAAAAGAGTTTTGAGTTTGCTCTCGACGATGAAGGGAGAGAAGGCGAAACAGAGCATGGAGTAGGGGAGGTAAAGCAACTTTACAAAAGAAAAAAAAGATTGAATCGTGCGATGCACTGAATAAGAGGAAGTGACTGAGAGAAAGAGCTTTGACAGAGGCTTTGACTAATAAAGAAAGAGAGCCTCCATTCAACTTGCTCCTCTCCTTTGACACCGTGAGAATTACTGACTTGGCAAAAGACGATAAGAGTCGGGATAACAGGTTACACGAGCCTGGAGACTCTACACGTCCTCGAGAGGGGAAGCAATCATAGATCGGTTAAATGTAGCAGTATAATAATTGCCTGGCTCTGCACTGGAAGTCACACCCACTTTCTCTTATGAAAGAGCTCATTGGGAGGATTTAGAAAGCAGTGTGTTATTCCAGCTAGAATGGCAGATTACGACGCAATGTGTTCTGAAAGTTATGCTGCAGCTGAGGATACGTGTGTGAGACTCTCTGCTCCTTGCACATTTCAAAGTGGTAAATCATAGCTGTCATATTGCTGTGATATATATGCAATATATAATTAGTCATTCAGCCGACTGGGAGAGAGGCAGGGAGGGATTTATGTGATTTTAATGACCAGGGTGCTGTGGCAAACAAAGCAGAATAAATGAACTACAGCCAAACTTTACTGCCTGCCCAAGACAGAGCAACTCAGTCTAAGGGTCACTAATGACTGTTTCTCTGTCTTTAACAGACAAAGTGGCAATCAAACAGTTCAGACCAGACAGAACTTTAATTGTTTGTGTTCCTGTCTTTTTCCGTGTCTAAAGATGGTAAAAACATTACAGTAAGACAAAGGCTGTGTCCCAAATCACTTCATCCATTACTTTCTACATGAGAGACACTCAAGACGCTCAAGCCAGACCTTTAGTAGTCTCGCTTTGCCAGACCCTCCTCCAAAGCTGGAGGAGAGTCTAGCTATTCTGCATAGTATTCGGGGATGGGAGAAAAACGTGCTCTGGTTTATTGGCATTTCTTTAAACCAATCACAATCGTCTTGGGCGGGGCTAAGCGCCGGACGGAGCCACGGTGCCTCTGCTAAATAGTCTCAGGAAGGAACTTGTTTTGGTGGAACATGTGGACGTTCAAAAGTAGTTTTAGTCGTGCAACAGAAAACTCAGATTTGACAGATAGTCTAGCTAGCTGTCTGGATTTACCCTGCAGAGATCTGAGGAGCAGTTAACCATAGTCCTCACAAATCCACTGGAGGTTAGAATGCCAACACAAAGGAAGCCCAAGGCAACGGATATCCGGCCTAAATGTGTGAAATCCGGCGGATTTTCCAGCGCCAACGGAGCAATCCCAGAAGTGGAACGTCAAGGATATAGACTAGACCTTTAGTAACTCAGAAAGATGACCCCTCCCACTCTGTGGGGGTTCTTTGGAGGGGAGTCCGTGTGGCAGGGTTGGGTTTGCTTTTGGTTTGGTCGCCATTTAAGTTCTGTTAGCGTTACTTTCCACACACTCACTGCTCCATTGATAATACTGAAATACGTTTAATCATATTTTAAGTGTTATTTATTATGGGATAAACTGGTTTTAATTGAATGTTTAATTATGTGTCGTCTCACCTTTTTTTTCTGAACTTGTCTGAACCATATTAATACATGATTGATAGTGAAACTTGCTAAACTTACGTTACTTATATAATTATATTATACATAATTTGTCTGATTTCTTGATTTGAATTATGTGACAGATATTACAATACTTAGACTTAACAAAACAATATCTAATATAATATTTTCAATAAGACTGAACTTTATCCCCACAGGTTCATGACAATGCTTTATCATACAGCTTTGAGTAAGGGGACCAAAAAATAAAGATAAAGATGCTGAGATACTCATCATGGTTTTATTACCAGCTGTTTACATTACAGCAATTCCCTTTTTACTGTATTACCTAAAAAGTCTACGAAAACTACAGCAAGTTCAAAAAGTTTTTAACATTAATATGCATTCCCCCAGGAGGCCTATGGTCCCCCAGTGGCTAGAAATGGTGATAGGTGTAAACCGAGCCCTGGGTATCCTGCTCTGCCTTTGAGAAAATGAAAGCTCAGATGGGCCGATCTGGAATCTTCTCCTTATGAAGTCATAAGGAGCAAGGTTACCTCCCCTTTCTCTGCTTTGCCCACCCAGAGAATTTGGCCCTGAATTTGGCCATGAGAAAGAGAGAGACATCTGTCAGTACCCGATCGGTTCCACCAGCACGATCCGTTCTGCGCATGTGCAAGATGACACGTATGCCATGACGTAGGCGCAGATGATAATGCTGCGTTCATTCAACCTCGGAATAACAGGCACCGCCCCACTGGTTACGTTGTTTCTGACTAGCAGCATTCACATGGTCGGTGGCTGTCGGTCAGTACCCGATCCGTTCCACGCTAGCCTCCACCGGGATAGCTAACAGCTAATTCGGCTAAACGCTAGCTGACAGCTAGATTCAGTCTAAAATAATGTTAAGTCAAACTTAATGGGAAAAGCAGGCTACAGCTAAATTAAGACTTTACAGTAATAACAATAAAGACAAGTATTGAGTGATTGTATTTTAAATGAGCACAAGTAAAGTAGAACTGACGTAACAGCTGTTATATATGTATAACGTTTATTTTCAAGTTTTATTTTGAGGGTCTTTTAAAGTTTACATGCTGTCTCAGCTAGCGGTTAGCCGAATTAGCTGTTAGCTAAACTAACGTTAGCTTAACTGTGGAGGCTAACGGCAGACCGCTGCAATCAGCTAGCAGTTAGCCAAATTAACCGTTAGTTAAACTAACGTTAGCTTCCCGGTGGAGGCTAACGGCAGACCGCTATAATCACCTAGCGGTCCGCCGAATTAACAGTTAGCTACCGCTATAATCACCTAGCGGTCCGCCGAATTAGCTATTAGCTAACTAACGTTAGCTGGAGGCTAGCGTGTGAACATCTTGCGCATGCGCAGAACGGATCGTGCAGGTGGAAGTGGTGCCGTTATTCCAAGGTGGTGGTGGAATGAACGCAGCATTATCATCTGCGCCTACGTCATGGCATACGTGTCATCTTGCACATGCGCAGAACGGATCGTGACGGTGGAACGGATCGGGTACTGACAACATCATGGATTGAAAATAAGCGAACCATGGCAGTTGGTCAAGGCCACACCCCCACCCTCCACTTTGCCCCCCCCCTCTCCTCAGAGCATTTAAAGCTACAGACACAGAACTGGCACATCCTAAGGAAAGCTCATTGTGGGACTGGCTCTAGTGGCTGTAATTCTGCACCAAGGCTGAATTTCGGGAAAGAGACTTCAGATACAGTATTAGGGGACCACTAAGGCCTATATAAAAGAGACTTCAGATACAGTATTAGGGGACCACTAAGGTCTATATAAAAGAGACTTCAGATACAGTATTAGGGGACCACTAAGGCCTATATAAAAGAGACTTCAGATACAGTATTAGGGGACCACTAAGGTCTATATAAAAGAGACTTCAGATACAGTATTAGGGGACCACTAAGGTCTATATAAAGGAGACTTCAGATACAGTATTAGGGGACCACTAAGGCCTATATAAAAGAGACTTCAGATACAGTATTAGGGGACCACTAAGGCCTATATAAAAGAGACTTCAGATACAGTATTAGGGGACCACTAAGGTCTATATAAAAGAGACTTCAGATACAGTATTAGGGGACCACTAAGGTCTATATAAAAGAGACTTCAGATACAGTATAAGGGCACCACTAAGGCCTATATAAAAGCATCCAAAAAGCAGCATGTCATAGGACCCTTAACTAAAACAAGGAAAATAGACCACATCACCTCGCTGCTTAAGACACTGCACTGTATCTTTTAGAATTTATTTTAAAGTTCTTTCCCTTGTTTTATAAAGTTTTAAAGGACCTCGCTTATCCATACATAAGTGATTTTCTATTCTTGTATGTTCCAGTATGCTTTAAGAGAGGGCAACACTGCATTTCTGAAAGAGGGGAAAACTGTAAGTAGTAATAGATTGCTGCTTTGCGGGTGCATGTGAACGAGCACACACGTGTAGACGCGGGTGCCTGCGAGTGGCTGTGTGTTTGTTGTGCTGACATTATTATTGTATGTGTTGAGAGTGCCCTCCCCTCTGGATGTGATGTGTGTTTTGTAGGTGAGTAAAAACTTAGTTAGACCAATTATTAAAAGAATAAAGTGTTAACTCCACCCAATGTTTAATTGTGTGGTATATCAGTCTGTGCTTGGCCAGCTAGCTGGTCATTTTTGATTTTCTGCCAGTTTTAGCTAACTAGCAAGAAGTATTAAGTAGTTTTGGCAAGTTTTTGCAAGGACAACAAAGGAGGAAGCCACACTTTGGCAACGTTTTTGTGCCAACTTTTTTTAATTTGTTAAAGAGATAAAAGGATCACTAACAGGCATGTCAACCCTGGGATTTGTGAATCAAGCTGGAACTGGAGTTGATAATGAAGGTATGTTTTTCACCTCCACTCTCTATGGGGTAAATGCTGCCCCACGAAAAAAAGAGACGCAGCGTGGAGAGTCTTGCTACAGCTATAGCTGAATTGTGTGCGTTGGTGATTGAATATTCGCTCTGTCGTCGGCATGGACCTTGTCAATCCTGGTTTCCACACTGTTTATGTGTCTCACTGGGACAGCTCTACAGGTCGTGAAATATACCGCGTTGAGGATGATTAGTTCAGGATACCTGCAGAGGATTTCATTTTTCTCAGTATCTGTGAAGATACGGAGAGGGTGATTGCGACCAGAGGACATGAAGAATGGCAGTTAAGTCTGTTTCCTGTCTCTTAACAGGAATACGCATCTTGGTTTAAAAATGCCTTCTTTATCCAGTGGTGTGATTGGCGGTCTCTTTGCTGATGTTGACGGCACCGTCAAAAGAGATAGAATAAGTCTCTTAAGAAAGTATTAAAAAAGGTTGATTTTCGATATTTTAATCGGTGTGCATCCAACACAACAGAGGGCATTGTCTAGACCAAAAATCAAACACAAAATAATGGGATAGACAGAGTGAGAAACGGAGGTTGTCTTCTGTGTTCCTAGGATTGTACAGGATTATTTTTTAATTTTAGACATCTACCACTACCACCACTCCTGTCCAGCTACTGTGACGATAAACTAACAAATCATCCGTCATTGATGTGTCATTGCGTAAAACCTGGGAAATTTGTTAGAAAAACAAGTCTGCATTATATTCGTCCACTGCTCGGAGTAGGCTACTGCCTGAACATCATTCGCTAGCGATGGACCTCTTAAGACAACGCTTAAGATACTACCCTGATCTTTTACAGCGGAACGTGTCTTACAAACTTGGCAGATAACATACATATATCAATATTTCTCAAATCAACTTGCCGCAAATTGGATAGTAGCAACAACATAACTTGTTGTTTAAATATAGACACACGAGCTGTATGGTGTTAGATAATTTCCTTCTTTTGCACTGATTTACACTCAAACGGATCTGAACTCCATCATTATACTTTGCATGGATGAAGTTTGGCACATATTCATCTTCTGCATTACTGTTGTACACATTTTGGCGAGAGCTATCTGATTTTTAAAATTTTTATTTCCTGGTGGGGGCATTTTTACTTTATTTTTATAACTAATTCACAGCAAAAATGGGACATTAACATGGTCGTCACTCTTGCTTTAAGTAGTTTTAATATGCATTCTATGATTATTTAAGCCATCAATGTGGTGTTGATGCCTCACCACCTCACCAATTTGGGCTGTCCTGTGCAATCGACCCTGTGATCGGACTAAGTTTATTAGCAGTTTATTACTTTTTTGCAATTTGTCTACTTTATGCTCCAGTTGATCAATTCTATTATATAGTCTCACATCTGACCCCCGCCTGTTGAATACTATTGTTTATAGAAAAATCATAAAGATCTTCTCCCTGACAAATATCTGTAAGATCAGGTAGGTTTTGGAGTTCAGCAAAAGTCGGGTCTCTCATAAAGTCTGGTAGTGTGCGTGGAGATTCTGGTTGACTCACGATATTACTGAGTGGAACCCCCATCTGCGAAATGCTTAGTGTGGAGGGGCTGGGTGTACACATACCTACACATTTTCTGTAGGTATACCCTGAAACGGCGTCTCAGTGGTGTAGGACCCCCCTGCGGCTGTTACATGCGCTAACTGATCCTCTCCTTCACCCACAAATACTTCAGCTTGTAAGAGTCCATTGACTGCATTCAAGATCTAAAAACACATTTAAAACACGCATTTTTAAATCTATTTGGTTGATTTTAATAGCAATTTTTTTTAGTATATTACAATTAGACAAATGTCATTTTACCTCTGTATGGCTTTGAGTTTGCTCATCTCTCACATCCGGGGAACTCAGTGGGGACAGTGCTGACTGACCCCCCCTGAACGCTTTTTCAACTCACCTGTGATTTGGTCCTTTTTGGTCCAGTCTCCTGGCCACCGCGAGAGACTGGCAGCTGTTGGTGGACCTGGAGCAGCAACTCCAGTTCCCCAACAACATTGTGACCAACACCTTAAGACCAGATGTTATTCTCTTGTCTGAATCCACCAAACAAGTGTTTCTGTTGGAGCTAACAGTCCCTTGGGAAGACCGCCTGGAAGAGGCCTTTGAAAGGAAGCTCGCCAAGTATGAGGGACTGGTCAGCGAGTGTTGACAAGCCGGATGGAGAACAAGGTGTCTCCCAATAGAGGTTGGAAGCAGGGGCTTTGCTGCTTGATTGGTTAGGTATTTTGTTAGGTATCAATGGATTGTGGAGGAGAAGAGCCCTCCACAATACCACCGAAGCGGCAGAGAAAGCCTCAAGGCTGGCTGGCTATGGCTAAAGAGAGGAGATCCATGGGGGCAAATTAGCTAGATTCGCCAACTGGACACAAGCTGGGGTCTGATCAGCCTCAGATGGGTCGCCTGGATGAGGGTGTATGATGTTGAAAGACCCAAAACACCCAATGATTCCAAGAACATCACTGAAGTTGTGTCCAGTAGCATCAGTAGATGTATTTGCACAGGTCACTACAACGTAGGCTCAATGGTGTTTTTAGCCCCCAACTGCTCCTTCCAGGCAGCGCTGCGACCGCTGCCTTCAAGGCACCTAACCCTAACCCTAACCATAACCATAACCAGTGCCTGCCTGGAAGGCACCATTGGGGGCAAAAAACACAGATAAACACAATGAAGCGTCTCCTCAGTTTGCTGCGAGATGGCTGCGGGACATTACATTTCATCAACAAATAGTTCTGATACCTCTTGTCGTATTCATTGCAGGCATCCAATATCTGCACCACATAAAAAATGGATATTGAACAATGATACATAAAAAACCTCAAGGATGTTTTTTAAACTCACCTCTTCGTCGGTAAGTTCTAATGAAATTCCTCCCGCCTGATTGTGGCTTTGACACATGCTCTGCAGTCTGCTCACACATGCATATAATAGGTCAGTGATAGTTAGCACATAGACATGTATAAAACAACCCAGTACAAATATACTACTTAGTACAAACACTCTGTGAAATGATTCTGAAAGCAGTGGTGAGCTCGGAGAACAAAGCGAGACGAAGCAGGGTTCAGTTCACAATGTTCTTTTTTTTTTTTAAAGATTATTTTTTGGGGGCTTTTCCCTTTATTATATAGTGACAGTGGATAGACAGGAAAGGGGGAGAGATATGGGGGATGACACGCAGCAAAGGGCAGCAGGTCAGATTCGAACCCGCGCCGCTGCAAAGGACTCAGCCTACATGGGGCGCACGCTCTTACTAGGTGAGCTAGAGGCCGCCCCAGTTCATGTTCTAAAAGGTTTAATGAGACACACAAAGATATACATATTCTCTACCAATTGCTTCATTCATTTAGTAGAGGTGTAGTAAGATACAAGAGTCAGGATGGGAGGAAGGATTGTCTCAAGGTCTGTTCACAGATAGAAAAACAGTGTTGCACTCTAGGATACAAATAAAATGGATGAGAACACCTTTCTTCAAACTTCTCAGAATGGAATGTAACATTAGTCACAACATCCATGTTTCTGCTTCTTACAGAGTTTAGACTTTGATTTTGGAACAGAAGGTTTATATTTTAGTTTTAAATTTTAAAATGCTTAAAGGCTGAAACACATTTCACTGTTTGAAATTAACACTATGAAATCAAACAAGCTTAGCTTAAACTGAAAGATATAGCATACATGCTTTACCTGGCCATTGAAGTAAAGTTTCATCAACCTCTGTTACATCCTATGAATACTGTCCTAATAACAGAGACAATGAAACATGGCACAAACGTTTTTTACTGATAAATGGATGAAAAATAATTGTTTTGTAAGAATAACACTGTTTTGATTTAAGTGCTCAAAGGTATTGCTTTCCATTATGGGAGAGTGGCTCAAAAAGATTTTTGCTCCAGACATAGGCGCCGATTTATGTTTTCCTCCGTGGGTGCTCATGGGCGCATGCCCTTTAAAAAAAAAAGTAGTCATAAAATGTTTGCATTTCAGAACCTTACAGGAGAGCAGCCGATACAAACACACTATTAACTCGATAATAAACCGTAAAGTAGGCTATCTTTCAACTCAGGACAGCACCACTCACAAATACAGATAGGATTGGAGATGAGAAGTTTGACTTACCACCAACTACCGCTGACCTGACGGAGCACCACGACTGGCAGCTCGCGGTGCTCTGTATCCAGCGCATAGTCACCTATTCTGGGGTAACTAGACCACCAACTACCGCTGACCTAACGGAGCACCATGACCGGCCGCTCGCGATGCTCTGTATCTAGGGCGCAGTAACAGACACTGGGGTATCAACCGCGATCAGCTTCGTGGGAAATTAAGAACTCTCTGCACTGGTGGTGGATGTCGTTGATGCACTTGCATCATTAGGTTTGCTTTTTTAATAACAAATCTGAGGCATGAGGTGTAAAGTATTTTAGCCTTGTCCTCCTTCTGTAATGAACGTTGGGGCCCGGGTTGTAGAGGCAAGGCAGCCGGCGCACCCAGGCGTCCCACACGTCTCGTATGGCCGCCAGTTTGTCCGAGGCTCGTCTGGCGCCTCTCGTCTCGCGGTCGTCGAATCGCAGCAGTTGCGAGAGTGCGTGGAAGCGCTTGAGCGACATTGTGGCGCAGAAAATGGCCCTGCCGCTCTCCTCGTGCTCCAGGGCCTCGTTTCGGGACCTGTACACGCCGGCGAGGAGCAGCAGCCCAGCTCCGTGACGTCCGTCATTTTCCAGTCGTTGCCGCATTTCCTGAGGCCCTCGAAGTTCGTGCCGGTCACCACGATCTCTAGTATGCGCTGCGTGACCAACAGGTCGAACGTGGAGAGTATGCCGCGTACTCTGTGGGTCCCGGGCTCTCTGGAGCGGTAGCGCGTCTGTGGTCTTGTTCTTGGTCTTGTTCTCCTTCTCGTTCTTGTGCTGTGCCACGGCGATGAGGTTGAGGGCGACTGAGATGATACGTCGTCGAGGACCATTCGATTTCGCCATTTCTCGACACGAACCTTTCGCTCTCCTCATCGTCCTGCTCGTGCTCTTCTTCTCCACTCTATTCTTCTTCTCCACCCTCTTCTTCTTCGTCCTCTCCTTCTTCTTCTTCTCCTCCTCCTTCTTCAACTTTCTCCTCGTCTTCTCCTTCGCTGTCGCTGTCGTGACAGCAGTCTTTTTCTCCGTCACCATGTTCATCTTTGTCCTCTTCTGACGCACACCTGCCAGATTCGCATTCGTGGTCCTCGTGACCGTTTTGCTCTTGCTCTTGTTCTGGGACATTGCGTGCGGTGCTGATGATAATCTGATGCAGCTTCATTTCTAGAGTCAAACGACGGGCCATGCTGAAGAACGACGACAACGACAAAAACAACAACTCAAGATGTGAAGACACGTGCACAGTATGTGTGTGTGTAATAAAAGTGTTTAGTAGGTCGAGGATGAGGTTTGTTTCTTTCCCCTTTCCCTTACCCTTACCCTGTCTGTGTTATTACTACTACAAGCCAGGCCAGGGTTCCCCGAATACCATTGAATAATGATTGGGTCCCTGAGACCCGAAGGCCAGGGCCGCGGTAGTAGAGAAATACCACGGAATAACGTACGGGTCACAGAGACCCGAAGGCCAGGGCCGCGGTAGCAGGGAAATACCATTGAACACTGGCCAGGGTCCCTGAGACCCAAAGCGCAATGCCAGGCCAATACAAAAAGTCAAATAAACTGAATGGGTCCCTGTGACCCAAAGGACAACACAAGGGTTAAAGGAGGATTCATCAGGGGTCTTCAAAACTTGCAAGACATTTTTGAATTGTTCTTTGCCTGTTTCCATAGCTCAATATCTGTATCTATTTTGCAAAGGGAAATCACTAATATGAACATAAAAATTTGAAACTGCCTTCTGCTGTGTACCCTGTTGGCGGCCTTTAGAGCAGTTGTCAATGTTAACAAATTTTTGCTGTGAAGTGCAACAAAGATTTGAAAGGATGCTAGCGTCTTCCATGTAATGATTTTTAGTGAGGTAAAGTATGCGTTAGGTCAAATGTTAAAGCGCCCATATTGTGCTCATTTTCAGGTTCATAACTGTTTTTTAAGGTTGTACCAGAATAGGTTTACATGGTTTAATTTTCAAAAAACACCATATTGTTGTTGTACTGCACAGCTCTCTCTCACTGCTGCAGATCCTCTTTTCACCTGGTTTCTGTTTTAGCTACAGAGTGAGACCTCTTTTCATCTTCTTCTGTACTATCTTTGACTGCACTCGCACATGCTCAGTAGTTCAGATGTAGATCATGTCAGCTAGCTAACTCTAGAGACAGTAAAAGAAAGCCTGTTTCTCCAACTTTGGTCAGTTACAAGGCAGGATTAGCTGGGAGACTTCTAAATGAGGGCACACAAGTAAGTAGTTCTTTTGTAGATTATGGTTAACTTGTGTGTGTTGTAGCAGTGCTTTGCTATTGAGAACGACGTAGCATGCTAGCATTAGCATTAGCGTTAGCATGCTAATGCTAACGGTTAGCATGCTAACGAGCTAACGGTTGTGGTTAGCCAGCTCATTTCGGACTGTGACGTCACAGACCGAGCCGATTTTGAACAGCTCACTAGGAGACTGAAGGCAGGACACATTCAGAAACCATATCTCACTCAAAACAGCATGGATGGATTTTTTTCAAAGTTTGTATGTGTGTGGAAGCACCAGAGACACAAAAGAACACCCCAAATCCCAGATAGTGATTTTTTCATAATATGGGCACTTTAAATAAGTTATTCAATTCATATTTTCTAATTGTTCCCTAGCCACTGTCAATTTCAGTTGATTCCAGAGTTTGCGTGGATTGTGTAGTTCAGTATATATGTAGACAGATATTTTGTTAATCTGTGTTAATTATACAGACTTTGTTCTTATGTTTCGAGTTGTAATATACCAATGTTATAATCCTGACATATAGATATCGATCTTAATCAATTCTTAATGCTAATGTTTTTAAATCGAAATCGCAATTTGAAAGAATGCGATAAGCTAATCGGGAAGGCCACGATTAAAAATGCAGGTTAGTTATACAGCGCATCTGACCCATTTTAAACATTCAATTCATACAGTTACAAACATCATTCCATAGTCATCTTTCTGGAACGGACTTGCTCACCAATCACAAGCGCCTCATACTCACCAGAGTGGACATAAGGCGTGTTTAATTTTTACACCAACAAACTAAGCTAGAGGAAAGTCCCAAAGAATACCGGCACTTCGTGATTTTGGCTTTGAAAATTCAGACATATGAAGGTAATAAGGTAACAAGAAGGTAATATGCAAAGTCTGTCGTGCAGCAGTAGCCACATGACAAACCTCTACCAACATTTGAAAAAGCACCACAGCCAACTATACAAGGAGAGTATGGCCATAAAGTAAGTAAAAGAAAGTACATCTGCTCCAGCTGAGTCAACCAGACAGTCTACTACTGTAGATTCTTTTTCAACTTTAACTCTGTATGAAAAAGGCTCAAGAAACACCGCGAGATAACAATCGCCATAACATATTGTCTTGCGAAAGATATGGTGTATGGGCTGAAATATGTGCAACCAGAAACTGAATTTGAATCATTTATATTTGAATTTGAATTGCTAAACTTGAATAATTGCATTGAAAAACTGAAATTAAATCACATAATTTGAAATTGTATTGTTTAATTTGAATAATTGCATTGAAAAATGTAATCTGAATAGTATAATTTGAAATTGAATTTATTTGTTTGTAACTGAAGTCCAATAAAATTTGATCTTGACTGAAAATTCAACTCTCTATATATACACTCACATTCAATTCTCACTATTCAGATTCAGATCAGCAAATTCAATTTCAAGTTACTGAGACAGACATCCGGGTACTTGGAGGATGAAGGAAGAACAATCGAGCGCAGATCGATAGGTAGAGTTCAGTGGCGCAGGAATAGCACTAAAGATACCAAACTGTTTTTGGATGTTGGAACGAAAGAAATGACAAAAAACAAACAGCAAGGGATAACAGTTCACAGGTGAGAATGTGTTTTATGATATATATGCCGCCTTGGACCTGCAATCTGAGCTACGGCGGCAGCGGGAGGTGGAGAGTTCCATGGCCGGCGGCAGCGTCTCTTTCCCCGGGCAGGAATACTGCTTTGCCTCGCTGCTGCGCCGGTCCCCGCTGATCCAGATCGGACCGGCCAAAGACAGAGTGGTGATCGGCAGGATCTGCCACGTAGTCCAGGACAACCTGTATGTAGATTTCGGCTGGAAGTTCCACTGCGTTTGCCGGCGGACGGAGAGAAGCTAAAGCGGGGCAGCAGAGTCCGGAGCTCACTGCCCGGTTCCTGGAAGCCAAAACCGACACCACGCTGCTGGAGGCCCGGGCCGTACTGCTGAGATGGCTGGAAGGAAGGGAAGCCCGGGAGAACTAGAGCCAGGACTCAGCGGAGCGGACTGTCACAGCCTGCTGAAGTTTAAATCAGAGGTTTCCTAAAGGGAGTCTGGCGGGACTCGGACTGTGGACGACGAAACATGACTTTAAGTCTCGTTAAATAAATAACTACATGCAGAAATAAATGAAATGAATAGTGGAGGCGTGAGCCTGGACATTTCAGTCTGTTTAAACTTCACTTTGAAGCAGAACCTCTTAGTTCAGAAGGGTGAAGTTTCTGTTTGGACTCCGATCTGTGAACTGATTATAATAAATATTCTTTTTATAAACACATGAATTAGTCTCTTTGTTTTGTTTGTTACTGCACATAATGATAAAGCTACACTTTTAAATCACAAACAAAACTAACTTTAATATGTATATAAACGCTCTAAGGAAGGAGACAAACGATCAGATATTAGAGTTGATTAAAAATACTCAAATAATAATTTACTATTTTGTGTTTTAATGTGGAAACATCTTGTATAAACTCAGGGGACTGGCTCTTACATCACATTGTATTGCAGGCTTGCTGATGTACAAAGTAAACCAATGCAATTCAAATGTTTAAATTAACATGCATTTTCAAATATGGATAGTCACAATATTTTGCATGCAGTAGGCTAGGCTAAGGTAAGTAGCAATAGTTCATTTTAAGTTTACTTAAGTGGAAGAATGTGACTAATAAACAGAGGTGTCAAAAGTATTCACATTCATTACTCAAGTAGAAGTATAGATACTAGGGTTTAAAAAGACTTTTGTAGAAGTATCAACTCAAGCTTTTTACTTAAGTGTAAAAGTACTGGTTTCAAAACTACTTAAAGTATAAAAGTAAAAGTAATGTAAGGGGAATTTTTTTTTAATAAAAACATCATGTCATATTAAAATGTTAATGTTGAAAAACTTGGGATGCACCCGTTCAAGCCACATTTATGCCCATTGAAAATGAAAGCATTTCAGTACAATGCAAGTACATTAAAGAACCATATATGTGTACTACTGAGCAGTAACATGTGTTTCATGGAGCGGAAGATATGTTGATAGTTGCCTATAAGTATTGTAATGGTGCAAAAAGTCAAATTTCAATTTCTTTCAACTTCAAAAGCATTTATTTGAATGTAAATGTATATCCAAGATTAGCTGCAGGAATCTGTGAGGGCAACGGATGTAAGATAACAAATCTGGACAAGAAAATTGATGTACCCAGGGCAGGCTTAGTAACAGTTACCCTTGTATGGTTTTGTATATACAGTATACATAAGTGCTGTCAAAATGAATGATTAATCAAAGTGATTCATCAAAAAATAACTCGTAATCCTGCTTGATACCTTCCTGGTATGTACTACAGTCAAATCTATAGCTAATGGCAACAATGTCAAAATTAACTAGAAGATGTAACAAACACTTTGGACTCAATCCTGTTGTATGTACAACAACTGTATCATCTACATCAGTATCTACATCAGTTCAGTACATCATCAAAGCAGAGAACATGCAACAAAGAGTTACCAATAGGCTTTGTTTAGCCGCAAAAGCAGCTGGTTCTCAAAGTTCTTTGAGCCAATGCATGCTCTTCTTGGCCTGAAGATCAGTCCTGCAACACTAAACAGTCTTTCACAGGTTGCTGAGGCAGGGAGTGCCGTGTTAAGCTTAAGTGATAGCCGGCACACAGCTGGGAAGGACTTCAGTACCTCTACTGTGTCTCCTGGGCACCCCAGGTATGCATCCAACTGCTGGTTTGTTTCAAGAGGGCCGGTCTTCTTCAAGGAGGAAAAGAAGTCCTCTTCCTCAGATGATTGAGAGCCCTCACTGACGTGATTCTCAGCCTGACAGTCCAAGTGGCTTCTGATATAGTCAAGGCCTGTAGAATCAAAAACAAAAATCAGGACAATTTAGACCATATGACAGTATTGTTATAGTGTATTGGAGTGTGTGTGTGTGTGTGTGTGTGTGTATTTGTCATTAAATGTTATTTCAAACTCATTTCACTGTCTCCATAGAAATTACACAAATTAAGGGGAAGTTGAGAAGTGAGACACTTACCAAGTTTGATGATATTTCCGTCACATGTCCAGCAGGTCTTAAATTTGGGAACTAGAATGGTTGCAGCTATCAGCTCTGGATCTGCAAGCATCCCTCCGAAGCGTTTTTCAAGGCCTGAAAGAAGTGCAGCAATCAAAGGCTCACAGAACTTGGAGGTGACGTGAAGGTGCTGGAGCTTGGTCCTTAGGAGAGTTATGGTGGGGACCAACCATTCCATCTGCACACTGGTTTCTCCCTGAAGAACATCAAGTGCCTTTGCAACTGGGCTCATTGTCTTCGCATATTCTGCAAGAAATCCAAGTTCCACAGGAGTAAACCTGTACAAAGAAAAAAAGAAAAACACAACATGGAACATTTAGCCTACTTGATGTAGCACCTTCAACTGGAGGAACTGATAGTTTAAAAAGGAAAAATATTGTCATCTGAAACTTTTAGAAATATAGTTGTGTTGCTACAAATCACATCCATAGTAAATATGGGGTCTGCATATTGGCATAGTGCATACATGTGTTCTACAGTACTCAAAGTATAAAACTGACTTAATCTATTGTTAATCACTTCATTAACTGAAAGGCAGAAAAACAAGCACTTACTTAGGTGTATCTAGTTCACTGCACACAGCTGCAAGGGCTCCTTCACCTTGTTCTCTTGTTATTCTCACTATTCTTTCTACGGCTGAGAAGAGTGAATTCCACCTTGTAGCAACAGGCCTCACGAGTTGGAGTTTGCAGTGGTCCTCAATTACTTCAGATGCGGTGGTTGATCTTGAACTTTTGTTCCACAAGCTAGAGCATTTGGCAAATGTGGACCTTGACACACGCTTGTACAGTGGGTTGACCTCTGCTTTTGAAGCATCAACTGTGGACACTAAATTGAGGAGGTGGCAGGCGCAGCGATGGTGCTTGGGTAGCTGGTATTCCAAATAGTCATCTTCTTCCAACAGGGCTCCAGCATCAATGAACTCAACACCCTCAGTGCTTTCCTCTTCTTCATCGTAATCATCGTTTTGGCCACCATCATCCTCTTCTGCATCACCCTCTCCTACAGGTTCAGGATTGTTGTTCTCGTCAGTCTACCCATAAACTCTGAAGGCTTTCAGGAAGTTTGATCCGTTGTCTGTGGTAGTGCGAATGATCTTCTCTCTGATATTGAATTCTGTGTGAATATCATTTAGGGCACCAGCCAGGGCAGAAAAGGTATGTGATCCTTTAAGTTGCTTGCATGCCAGGGCAGCACAGGATCGCTGCAAGGTCTGGGGGTTAAACCAGTGCGCAGTGACACCAATGAAACTGCGACGGTGTGCCGTCCAGCAATCTTTTGTTGTTGCTATGAACTCAATTTCACTAAGGACTGCTTTCAGTTTTCTTCTCATTTCAACAGAGGCCGTTGTGACTTTGTTTACAACAGTATTGCGCGTCATGACATTTGTATTTGGCTGAAGATGTTGCACAAGATCGATGAAGCCCTGTTGCTGAACAATGTGTGGTGGGTGCAAGCCTTGGACAATGAATTTGAGGACTACTTTATCCACACTTGCCTGGGACACTCTTCGAGTCTCCCACAGCTTGGTTTGTTTAAAAGGTGGGGTCAAAGAACCTTCACTGGATGACTTCCTTTTGAGGGCTGCTGAAGAAAGTTGTGTGTACTTCTCTAGACGAGTGGGGTGTTTCTTCTGTGGAGAAAATGGATGCACAGGCACAGATTGAGATTCATATTATTTCTCTCAAACCACAAGCTCAGACTATCTAGGACTTCCGCTGTATCAAATGCCACTGTATCATGAATGAAGGTCAGACTACAAGTTAGGGAGCAGTTTCACTGTTCACAGACCAGAATGTTGTCACTTAAAGCTGTTTTAGCAGCTGCTGGCATGACTGAAAAGTAGCATTATTAATGAGATAGTCCGACTAAATTCATTTTTAACTGCATTTGGCTGATAGTTGGGCTTATTACCTCTTTACAAGGACCCATAGGGCCTGCCCCACACAGGCGTGCGCACTCTCATACACAGACAGGATCATCATGCCTAACATCCACATGCTTTATCAACCAGCTGTAGACTATAGCTTTGCACAATTAACTTAGCAATAAACTCAGATAACATTTGGCTAAAGTCGAATTTCAGATCTCACACAGATCCCAAATGAACTTACAACGTTGAATCATAGCATACTGCTAGCAAGCAAACCCTAGCATGTCATAGCATGTACCTAGCCATAGCAAACATTGCAAATTTACCATTAGTACGTTACTAGGTTACTACAATATTATGTCAATAATCGACTGATATTAACAGACTTTCAGCTTACCTCAATATGCTTTTTCAAATTAGAGGGCGAGTTTTTGAAAGCCAGTAGCTCGTGGTACTTGGGTGCGCAGAGCTTGCAGCGCATTCGAAAGGAGTTGTTTTTGCATCCAACCATTTCGAAACATTCTTCCAGGTACGGCCAGGGATGTAGAAGAGTTGGCTGGTCTTCCTGGCTACCAACCTCCTCGCTGGTGCTTGGTTGGGACATTTGTGTCTCTGCCACGGACATCTTCGTACTAGGCTCATAGACAGTAGAATAGGCTACATACGTCTGTTATTTCCTTGCTGGAGTGTGACGTGATTTGTGTCATGTGCAGGTGCAGTGGATCTCGTACAAACCAATAGGGTGTCGGAATGGTAGATGTTTATATTTCTCATCCAACCACAATCAAATTCACTCTATCCGGATGGCGCGATTTATCTGGATTTTTTTTTGTGTGTGTGTGTGTGTGTGTGTGTTGAACGAATGAAAAAAAGCCGAACTGAAACAGGAGTAACGAGGCTATTTTTAAAATGTAAGGAGTAGAAAGTACAGATAATTGCGTGAAAATGTAAGGAGTAGAAGTAAAAAGTATGCTGTAAAATAATTACTCCAGTAAAGTATAGATACCCAAAAATTCTACTTAAGTAAGGTAACGAAGTATTTGTACTTCGTTACTTGACACCTCTGCTAATAAACCTAGGCCTACTAACACCAGGAATTACATTTTGAACATTGTGAACAGGTAGATTATATTATCTATGAGTCTCTGGGTCAAGGTGAGGCTGTGCTCCAAAACGTAGGTGCTGATTGGCCGAAGTGGAGTCCTGTGTATCTGCGCCACTGAACTCTACCTATCGATCTGCGCTCGATTGCTCTTCCTTCATCCTCCAAGTACCCGGATGTCTGTCTCAGTAACTTGAAATTGAATTTGGTAATCTGAATTGTGATAACTGAATGTGAGGATTTATAGAGAGTTGAATTTTCAGTGAAGATCAAATTGTATTGGACTTCAGTTACAAACGAATAAATTCAATTTCAAATTATACTACTCAGATTCAATTTTTCAATGCAATGATTCAAATTAAACAATTTCAAATTATGTGATTCAAATTCAGTTTTTCAATGCAATTATTCAAGTTTAGCAATTCAAATATAAATGATTCAAATTCAGTTTCTGGTGGCACATATTTCATCCCACAATGGTGTCTTTAAACAAGGTGAAAAAAGATGGATTACAAAAAGTCATCTGCACGTTGGACAGAAGATTAACAATTCCTTCCCGTACAAATTTCAGTCAGGTTCCCATACAAGCGAGGTACGTGGAGTCCCATAGCAAAGCAAAATTGAAGATGAGATCTCCTTTATGTCACATTTACATCTCCTAGATATAAATGAGCACTAATCGAGACAAAAGTGGTTCTCTCATTCTTCTCAGATGTCTCTCCTGAGAATTAATTCTCACATTGAGCACGGTGCAGGTTCTCTCACAGCTGTCTCTTTTCCTGATCTCAACTAAGAGAAAAATGAGACACTGTGCCGCTTTCAAATATGTCTCAATTTGATCTCAGTTATCTCAGTGAGAAATATACATGGTTCTGTCTCTCACTGCTCACTATTTGAGTTCTCAGATTCTCTTACAGTTGTCTCTTTTCTAGTGTTTGAGCAAAAAGAAAAATTTGAGTAGTGCAAGCTCTCAAATTAGTCTCAATATGAGACATTTAATATTATACCTCAATCATATCTCAGTTTCTCATCGCAAAATTTGAGAAAAGAAGTAATCAATTTAGGCAAATAATTTGAGATATATGGTTTATTTACATAATGTTCAACTAACAAAATGTGTTGATTTCTAACACAAGCCATACAATTCAATAATTACAATTTTGAGTTCCAAAACTTAACTTATTCGCAATGCGGTGACGTTACTCCAAGAATCCTACCTCATGTGTGATAAAAGAGTCCGTTATTACTATTACCACTACTATTACTTAGTCGTTATCCTTTACAGAGAGCTTTGCTGTTTCTTCCAAACTCGAGTCATTTCTGCCCCACACTGCACAACGGGCAGTGCAGTAACCGCCAGAAGAAGCTGAACGTTGCACGCGCGGGAGACGTGACCGTTAACTTCTGGGGGGAGGCAAACTCACGAATCCCACTATGGTAGCGCCAGGCCCAGCCTCGGCCCTCGATTGGTTGGGATTAGGCTTTTCACCTCGAGTGGTTAAGGTTAGGATAGCGGATTGGTCAGGGGATAGGACCTGAACAAATAATGGCCAATAGTAGTGATTGGAGGGCGGGTCTTGATGCTACCATAGTGGGATTCGTAATTTCGCTGGGGGGGAGAGAAGTGTCCGTTGGTCACTGCTGCTGCACCTGTTGGCTTTTGCCCCTGCCACGCCGAAGAGGTAAGAATGAAATTCTTTTGACATTATCATAAGGTGAAATATCAACAGCTGTGGCGACGGAGTGGTCCACTGGAAGGTGGGGATTAGGTGTCTGTCCAACAAGTAATTGACAAAGAAACTCCGAACTGTAACGTTATTTTATTCAGACCGTCGAAAATGGGATGGTTGGCCAAGTTAACGTTAGCTAACGGCTAACGTTAATGTTAGCTAACGGCTAACATTAGGTTCTACGTTAGATATCAAACTGGGGGTCCTTGAAATGAAAACAGTTTGAGAACCACTGATGTACAGTAACGTTAAGTTACACTTGTGAAATATCTAATTGAAATATTGATTAGCCTACATTTTACCAGATGTTCATTTATTTATTCAGTTTCTTTGACTGTGAAATTCTAGGGTGTGGCAATTCTTGAAAACCATGATTTGATTTGACTTTTGATTTAAAAAAAAAGGTCACGATTTGATTAAATTTGACTTAGTTGATTGGAGTCGCCCTCCTATTTTTGCTCTACACTTAATATCTCTGATGAAATTTCAGATCTGCAAGACTTCATAACATATTGTGTCACGAGTCCGTATGTTGTGAGCAGATTTTCTGCAAAAGCTCACCCAAGAATAGGGATGCTATCATGGTTCACGATCTTTAAATTATTTTAATCTTGGTGGTTTTATGGTTATTAAACTAACAATCAATTAGGAAAATAATTTGATTAGATTTTTGCACATTTTGATACCATTCTTGCCTCAAAGATATGAGGTGAATTAGGGTAAAATAGTGTCTATTTATATTATACTTAGCGTTAATGATCTAAAATGGGGTCAGGAGAGCCGCACGTCGGCCCGGGGTCAGGAGAGCCGCACGTCGGCGGCGACTCTGGCACACAGGTCGGCCCAGGCTCAGGTACCCAGGTTAGGTCAGGATCAGGTCCGCTGGGCAGCTTGAGCTAAGGTCCAATGTGAGGCTGATTAGGGACATGGCGCTGAGAGCCACGACGTCCCTTCCTCCGTCCACGGCCTCCACGGGTCCCTGTGAAGACGGCCAGTCGGGTTCCTTCACAGGACTGCTGGTGGTTGGGGGCACACGCTGACCAGGTTGCGTTGGAGGGGCTGCTAGTTGAAGCACTGGGTCTCTGACTAGCAGCTTGCCGGCTGTCTCTTTCCGCTTCTTCGGTCCGTTTGAGCCACATGGAAAACTGTCCAAACAACGACGTGCAGGGCCTTGGTTCCTCTCTGGGTGGAGTGGTGGCTTGACTCAGAGGAGCAGGCGAGGAGATAGGTGGAGCGACAAACAATGCCCCAATAGCCACGGTGTTAGCTGGCTGGTGAGCAGGCGGGCTGGTGGGTGAGTCGTTGAGGTGAGCTTGATGAAAACACTCCAGCTTCTTCTTAACGTCATCCAGGTGGGGAACAAAGTGACTCACCCACGGTCTTTCCTCGAACCAGAGCTGCTGGGTAGCGATCCTCTCCAGGATTGGCGAACGCTGGCTTGGTTTTGAGCTGATCAATTTTGCCACCGTTTGGTCGAACTGGGCCACTTTTTCAGAAAACAGACGTCTCTCCGCTGGGTCCATGTGGTCAGATCGTTATGTTACGGGTGAGGGAAGTAGAGGGCCCAAAATGCAGAGAGAGCAGGCAGGCAGGCAAACGTTGAAGTGGAGGATTTAATAAAAACAAAAAGCGGCAGTACAAAGACTGGAAAACGTACAAAAACCAAACTGACGGGAAAAACACAGGCAGGAGCAAACTGACGCAGGCACAAACACAAGGCACAGGGAGGAAACACAAGGGCATGGCTACAAAACGATCTGACACAAGACAAGGGAAACACAGAGGCTAAATACATGAGGTGATGGGTAAATCAGAAACAGGTGAGACAACAGGTGAAGCACATCAGGGCGGGGCAGGACAATCAACAAAGGCGGGAAACAGAAAGCAAAGCTAGACATGACAAGACAGAGGACCAGATTACCAAAATAAAACAGGAAGCAGGACAAACAGACAAAACATGACATAACCTAACTACAGACACTTGACACAACACTAGGCAACACAAGGGATAACAGAGAATACAGGAATAAACCAAAACACACAAGACACAGAACAGAATACATCAACACAACAGGGAACAGCAATGTATAGAAAATGCAGACACAGAAAACATACAGAAACCAATAAGGCAACAGAAACGGAACAAAATGCAAAGCAAAACACTGAAACCATAACACCATCGCTGAATCCATCACCTGACGGGGGACATGCAACAGGCCGCAACACAGCTGGACCACCACCCTATGGGTAGGTTTGTCATAATTATTACATAATCGCCTGGACCCATGAGTTCAAAACTTTTAATCATTATCCGATCAGATTTGGCAAAGTTCAAAACCAAAAAAACAGCATTAGGATAACTTTGTTATCCAATCTATGATAATAGAATAGGCTCTATGCACAGCTCCACTACTTCCTGAACTTAAGGCTGCTCTTTTATTTCCTGCCTTACATTATTGGACAAACTGATTAATCCACGTGTGTCGTACTGAGTACGGTCAGACACAAGTGGATTAATCAGTTTGTCCAATAATGTAAGACAGGAAACAAAGGAGCTGCCTTTAAGTTCAGGAAGTAGTGGAGCTTGAATAGTCCCATTACTGTATTTCAGTAAATAGTATGTGAATAACTGCGTGGGCCCTGATGAAAATTATTTGCTATTATTTTTGCTATTATTAATTTTCTTTGTAGTTATTGGTCATATCTCTTCTAGGCAATTTGTGTTTACAGAAATGTCATTTCTGGTTCCATGTAATTTTATTATAGCTCTGCCAAAGGGGGGACCATTGGCCCTACAGAGGCGATAAACCCAGCCCATCACCGTATGACCTCAACACCTCTGGTCCATCACCCTACAGAGGCCATAAACCCAGCCCATCACCGTACAGCCTCAACACCTCTGGTCCATCACCCTACAGAGGCCATGCAGCCAGCCCATCACCGTACAGCCTCAACACCTCTGGTCCATCACCTGGCAGAGGCCATGCAGCCAGCCCGCAAGAAAATGCATGGACACCATGTGAGGATTGTAAGGGGGAGTTTGAAAGAATCCTACAGGAAAAGAGAAGGATCGATGAAGTCATTTCGAGAATAGGCAAGTAATTTCTGCTAATTCATTCATGATGTAATTGTTCTGTACCTATATTAGTGATTGGGCCTTGAACACATAAAACACTGTTTGAACTATCCTAGAAAAAAGGCAGAAAAGTGGGTTGTGGCGTTAAACAGACAGCATAAATGGTATGGGAAGGTTTATAAACTAAGTTTATTTATTGCACATAATCCTTGATATTGTTAGCAAATTAGAAATAACACTTAACAATTAAATTATAGCAACAATATATTATAGTATGAACATAATTTAACAGCACAACAATTCATTATATTAATTATTGTGATATTTTAATGATAAGGTAAAGTGCGTAAATGGGCTAAAGGTGATCAAATTAATCTGAACTGGTACAATTAAGTAAAATCCATTTTCACTCCTTTTTCCTCAATATTAATATAAATTAAGTGCAGCAGTAATAGTTTTGAGTTCTTGTTTCATCTTCTTGGGCGGGCCACCAAAGTAAAGCCTTTGTAGGAGACACACTAGTTAATGGTGGGCTACTTAGTCTTGGGACATATTAAAACATGCCTACGTGTTTGGCCTCACATAGGCATTCTTCAGGCCATGTAGAAAGACATGACACCACACGAACAAGCTACTGTATATGCATCTATTGGTCCCATAAGTGCAATAACCATCAGCTGTGGAAAAGGGGAATACTCAGGTATACATCATTGGAAGATAGATGTATAGAATTAACACAGGACATCAGCTGTAATTAATATAATCAAGGCTTGACAAAAAATGACAAGAAAAAAAATGAAATGGAAATGTTTTCTTGTGACAAGAATTTCAAGAATTTTTTTTTATTATGGTTTGTTTGTCAAGCCTTGGTTTTATTAATGATCCCTCAAGTGTTTATTACGGAGCCCCTCTGGTCCCACTTTGTAAAAAAAATTAATTATAACTATCTTGTGGCCACGAGATAGTATCTTGAGGCCTCAAGATCTTGAGCAGAGTGGACGTTGCGTGCTGCTGGCCCTCTTCCCCCCTCCCTCAAACAGAAAAGGGTAAAGACTGTAGTCCCTTTCTCTATAGACTGGTTGAAATCAGATTTTCTATTGTTGCCCAAATCGCACTCGCACAACGCCAACGCGCCGATCCTCCAAACATCCACAGCTGTCCTCCGGCTCCGCTGTCCTGCCCGTCTATCTGTGCTCCGTCCCCAACGTTTCTTTTTCGCTCTCTATCCGCTCCTCTTTCCTCCTTGTGTCTCAGCCATTCATAATACAAAATAAAACACCCGAAACACCACACTCTATACAAAATAAAACACCCGAAACACCACACTATATACAACATAAGAAAACTCTGGCTGCCTGGCTCCACTTTGTGACATATTTACATGTAAAAAGTATAAATATAGGCTATAAAATATGAAGAAGAATTATCTCGTGGCCACAAGATAGTTATCTTGAGGCCACAAGATAGTATCTTGAGGCCTCAAGATAGTTATAATTAATTTTTTTGACAAAGTGGGACCAGGGGGGCTCTGTAGTTTATTCTATATACCTCCCACAGACATATTCCAAAGTGTCACTCTCTCTCTCTCTAACTATTTCTTTTTCTTGTGGTGTTGTAGCCTATGCAAGGTTATCTAGGCATGTTTTAATTATGTTCAAAAATGAACTTGCCTGCCATTAAAGCTCTTTAACCATTTTAAAGAGTAGCTTGGTATTTTCTCACTCCTGTATTGTTTGTACTATTTTTCCCTTTCAGATCCAGGCCAGGTCAGAGAGCTTCAGACTCTCTGCGACTTAATTGGAGAGAGATATTGTGGCAGCCCAGCTTCACCATCAGGCCAGCAGGAGCTGTTTCCTGGGAGCGGCATGTTCATCTCATCATTCCGCCTTGCTGCCATGAATCACGCATCAAAACCAAATTGCATGCGTCTGTTTCATGCACTTTTTGATCATTTCTTCACTGTTGAGGAGTGTCAAAATGCAGTGCCCTTTGGTCGCCCTGGCAACAACCCCTCAGGAAAGGAAGGAAAGCGGGTGAACAAATGTACGGCCAGAGCAGGTTCCAAGGAGTAGGCCACTGATATAGCCTGTCCTATGTGGACCGTTATCTCTCTCTCTCACCCCTTTTTTTTATTTTTCTTATTCATTTTCATGGTAATATGTTAATATAGTTAGTAGTAGTAGTAGGCAACGGGACCGCCAGACCGGTAATGACCATGGCAAATTCACATACGGTAGTCTACTGCCGGCAACGGCACCGATCGGGTCAGAATGAACACCATCAACGAAAACAACAACTCCTATTGGCTGCTCCCATTATCACCTCCCGTTCAACCTTGGAGTTGGTACATTCCCTTTTCGTTTAATGTTATTTGTAAATTTGTCTTGGTGTTTGTAAAAGTGTGTGTTTCTTGGTATTTTGTTTTCTGAAATTTAAATTTGTTTCGGGACTTGTAAATGTGTTATGGTAATGTAATTTTGTTTTATGATATGTAAAAATGTTTTCTAAAATGTAAATTTGTCTCAAGCTTTGTAAAAGTGTTTCAGATTTTGTAATGTTGGTTTGCACCTCCAGGCCACCGCACTCTACACTCTAGCACCTACATCTGAGGACTGAGCTGAGTTGGTACGTGTGTGCCTTACTATAGTTGGCATGCTAACCAAACCCTGTTATCTATTCATGTTGGTTTGCACCTCCAGGCCACCGTACTTTTCATGTGTGAGCCTAACATTGTTGTTCCACGTACCCCACGTTCCACTTGCTGGTCAGTGTTTTTTGTCTGGAAGTGTTGTACTGGTGTTACACGAATAAATGGTGTTAACACAAATAAAATTTTCAATTTTTCAATATTGAGTATTGTTTTTACAGTTATTTCTAATTACTAAAGATAATTAATCTTTAAATTGCATTCTCAATTTGTTCTCGTATTTCTCAAATATACCTCAGATATCATTCTCATATATAGCTTCAGTAAGACATTAAAGAGAAATAATCAAGAGATGGAAGAGACATTGGACACACAATAATAAGATCTCTTTTAAGGCTCATACTTCTCAGATTTGTCTCATAAAAGTCTCAGATTCATCTCATGTTATTCTCTTAAATTCTCCTTCAAATAACCAAGACATAATTGAGATCAGGGGTATACAATTATGAGATCTCCTCTGTTTATCCCACTTCTCAAGTATTGCTCAAATGGTTTTCTCAATTCAACCTCCTTTGTCTTACTGGTGTCTTGTCTCTTTTTAGCTTATGTCTTGCTCCTAAGGGACCCTTAGGAGAAGTAACTCAGAAACAAATGATCACAGAATGATATGAATATGAGAAGCTCAAATTGATCTCAAGAGATGAGATTGAACAACAGATGAGCAACACATTTTTCCTATGGGGTGTAAAAAGAAAGTTATAGCAGAGCTAAAAAATGTGGTGTATTAAAAAACAATGGATATGTGTAGGACGACCGAGCCATACCAAAGTCTCACGGTACATTTCATTAATGATGACATTCTGTTGAAAAGGCGATGCCTGCAAACGTCATACTTTCCTGTTGACCACACGGTAGAGAATATTGTTCATGGACTTAGAGCCTGTTTGTCCAGTGGGGGCCAGACATGAGTCTCCGCTGAAGATGCAACCAATGTAATTAAAGCTGTGGGATTAAATAAATGGACCAGGCTTCAGTTTTGGCCACAGGCAGCATCTTGCAATTGGTAAGTCTCTTCCCCTCTTCATCACTGTGTGCTTAGTTGTGTGTTGATTCTCTTTACTGTTGTCCCTGCCCTTTTGTCTCTTAAATATTATTGTTTGAAAGCATTCTCTTTGCACTTTTAAACAGTTTTACTTCAATTCATATTTTTCAATTCAATCCTTAAATCCTCCATCATTACTTGTATTATTATTGTGTTATTAATGTTCAGTTTGAAAAGTGCAATACTGTATCTACCTAATACAAGTACTATTTTTGTTAATTTTGTCTTTTTCAGAAAATTGAAGAATGATGCAAGAGTAAATCCAACAACAGGTCTTTGTAAATGGTTGGTTGGCCATTTTTCACATAGTTGAACACAGAAGACTGCACTGAGTGAGGCACAGAAAGAGTTAAATCGGCAGGAGAAGTCATTGATTGCAGAGTGTCCAACACGATGGGGATCAAGGCAGAAGAGGATTGGGAGGATGCTGGAGCAGAGCAAGACCTTGTCTCAGGTTCTTTCTGAAGACAAGAAGACACGTCACCTGGTACCCACTTGGCAGGACACAGAGGTCCTTGAATCTGTCAACAACGCTCTGCGTCCACTCCAGGAGTTTACAGATGCCCTCTCTGGTGTAGCGTATGTAAGCGTGTGATACCTCAAGCCATTGTCTGCATCTCTTTAAAACATCAACTCTGGCTGAAAATGAAGACACATGCCTTACGAAGGTGTCATCAGGTTGTCAGCAAATAAGGGTTTTAGTTGAATGTGCAAAATTTAGTTGAATGTTTAACATTTGGTTTAACATTTTGTATTACTCTTTTTATTATGATATTCATTTTTATTATTTCATTATAACTTTAGCTTTTGTGATAAATGTTGTGTTTAACTGTTAAATCTTACATCCTTTTTAAGAAAATATATTCAGTAAACGTAATACTTTTTTTCTGCCACATGGTATCATTTTGTCATTGATTACATGTCACTTTGCAACACAGTAATACAACAGAGACCTTATTTATTGATATTGATTGATTTCAATATCGATCTATCCAACACCAAAGATTCTTTTGTACCTTAAAATAATGTTTCCTAAATCATTTCAGTGGTTCATCAACTTGTTCGAATGAGACATAAGAATAATGGTAATGGTAACAGTAATGGACAATTTTGCTTCCAACCTGTAGGGGGACCGAAGAGGAAAAGTGCTTTGTTGCCTACTATAAAGGTGCTGGTTGACAACAAGGGGGTAAGCTTCTCCCCGCAACGCGTAGCTCATATGGCGCCATTTTGATGCTAACAAGCCATCACCCGACGTTAGCATTCCATTGACTGTCATTCATTTTGATGCCACTTTGACAGTAAATAACCAGAAGACTTCCAACTTTCAGACAGGTTGCTCACGTCACATCTACGTCTTCAAGCTCAGTTGGAGGCTGCTCAGTAACGCTCAGCCAGCACCGGGAAAGAGACTTCTAATATCCTTCACTGGTCTCCGTCCAGAGCAACGGGATTCTTGGTGGGTAACATAAGATTACGACATCGTTCAACACACTCAGTTATTTTTAGTATGATTGGTTTGACAACAACTCTGGGCTAACCCACGAATTATCAGGGGTGCAGTACTACGCACCCCTCTGTGCTTCCGTTGGAGCAGTCACCCACTCATAGTCTAATAAGCACGGTGTCTGTTCCCCGACTCAGATCGGTTAAATCAAAGGTAAACAAAAGATGCGCTATACTTAACAACCTAATTGGAATTAAAACGACTGCAACGATAGAACAAAATAGGAAAATTAGATGTGGACTATTAAATATTAGATCTCTGTCTTCTAAAGCATTATTGATAAACGAGTTGATATCAGATAATAACGTTGATTTATTTTGTCTTACTGAAACCTGGCTGGGCCATGAAGAATATGTTAGTCTAAATGAAGCGACTCCTCCCAGTCATATTAATACTCAAATTCCTAGAGGCTCAGGCCGAGGAGGGGGAGTTGCAGCCATCTTTGATGCAAGCCTGTTAATTACTCCTAAACCTAAATTAAACTCCTTTGAAAGTCTTGTTCTTAATCTTCAACATCCAAAATGGAAAACATTACAGCCAATTATATTCGTTGTTATTTACAGGGCTCCAGGTCCGTATTCTGAATTTTTATCTGAATTCTCAGAGTTTTTATCATGTTTAGTCCTTAAATCAGACAAAGTACTTATTGTAGGTGATTTTAATATCCATGTGGACGTTGACAATGACAGCCTTAGTACTGCTTTCAACTCATTACTGGATTCAATCGGTTTCAGTCAGAGTGTGCACAAGGCGACGCACTGTTTTAACCACACCCTCGACCTTGTGCTGGCATATGGTATTGAAATTGAGGATTTAATAATATTTCCGCAGAATTCGGTATTATCTGATCATTCTTTAATCACTTTCGAATTCTTACTACCTGACTATATTAAATTAGATAAAAGCTTCTACACCAGATGCCTATCTGAAAGTGCTATAGCTAAATTTAAAGAAGATATTCCAACAGCATTCGACTCTATGTCATGCCTTAACATAACAGAGGACCTCTGTGTTAACCTCAGTCCCTCTCAAATTTATACATTTGTAGACGGTGCTACTACTTGCCTACGGACGACCTTAGACTCCGTTGCTCCCCTGAAAAAGAAGATGATGAAGCAAAGGAAATTAGCACCTTGGTATAACTCCCAAACTCGCAAATTAAAACAAATCTCGCGAAACCTCGAATGTAAGTGGCGTTCCACAAAAGTGGAAGAATCTCGTTTGAATTGGAAAGAAAGTCTCAAAACCTATAGGAAGGCCCTAAGAAAGGCCAGATCAGACTATTACTCATCACTAATAGAAGACAATAAGAACAACCCAAGGTTTCTTTTCAGCACTGTAGCCAGGCTGACAGATAGTCACAGCTCTACTGAGCCATCTATTCCTCTAGCTCTGACTAGTGATGACTTCATGAGCTTCTTTAATGATAAAATTACAACAATTAGAGATAAAATCCGTCACCTTTTGCCGTCAACTTCTAACGGTTCACCTTTAAACGCAGAGTCGCTAGAAATAACGACTAGTCTCGACATATACTTAGACTGCTTTTATCCTATAGACCTTCAACAATTAATGTTAAAGATATCCTCAGCTAAGCCATCTACCTGTCTCTTAGACCCCATCCCAACGAGATTACTCAAAGAAGCGTTACCCGTGGTAAACACTTCATTACTAGATATGATCAATATGTCCTTATTAACAGGTTATGTACCGCAGTCATTTAAAATAGCTGTGATAAAACCTCTTCTGAAAAAACCCACCCTTGATCCTGAGGTCTTAGCAAACTATAGACCTATATCTAACCTTCCCTTTCTATCCAAGATCCTTGAGAAGGTGGTTGCTAATCAGTTATGTGATTTTCTACATAGCAATAGTTTATTTGAGGACTTTCAATCAGGATTTAGAAAGCATCATAGCACAGAGACGGCACTGGTGAAAATTACTAACGACCTTCTAACTGCTGCAGACAAAGGACTTGTCTCCATTCTTGTTTTACTAGATCTTAGTGCTGCATTTGACACTATTGACCATTCAATCCTGTTACAGAGATTGGAACACTTAGTTGGCATTAAAGGAGTTGCTCTAAGCTGGTTTAAGTCCTATTTCTCTGATCGATCTCAATTTGTTAATGTTAATGATACATCCTCCAAGTACGCTAAAGTTAGCCATGGCGTTCCTCAAGGCTCAGTGCTTGGACCAATTCTATTCTCCTTATATATGCTTCCTCTAGGCAATATTATTAGGAAACACTCAATTAACTTTCACTGTTATGCGGATGACACCCAATTATACTTGTCAATCAAACCAGACGAAACTAGTCAGCTAGCTAAATTTCAAGCGTGCATTAAAGATATAAAATCCTGGATGACCTATAATTTTCTGATGTTAAACCCTAACAAAACTGAAGTTATTGTACTGGGACCTAAACACCTCAGAACCTCATTATCTAAAGACATAGCTACTCTGGATGGTATTGCCCTGCCCTGGCGCTGCAGCATTCTGGATCAGCTGGAGAGTCTTAAGGGACTTATTTGAGCATCCTGACAGTAGGGAATTACAGTCCAGCCTGGACGTTATAAATGCATGGACTAGTTGTTCAGCGTCGTTTTGATCAGGATATATCCTTTAATGCCAATCTAAAACAAACCTCAAGAACAGCCTTTTTTCATCTTCATAACATTGCCAAAATTAGGAATATCCTGTCTCAAAACGACGCTGAAAAACTAGTCCATGCATTTGTTACGTCCAGGCTGGACTATTGTAATTCCCTACTGTCAGGTTGCTCAAATAAGTCCCTTAAGACTCTCCAGCTCATCCAGAATGCTGCAGCGCGTGTTCTCTCAAGAACTAAGAGAAGAGATCATATTTCACCTGTATTAGCTTCTCTGCACTGGCTTCCTGTTGAATCCAGGATTGAGTTTAAAATCCTTCTCTTGACCTACAAAGCTCTAAATGGTCTAGCACCATCATATCTAGAAGAGCTCCTAATACCTTATTGTCCCACTAGAGCACTGCGCTCCCAGAATGCAGAGTTACTGGTGGTACCTAGAGTCTCTAAAAGTAGAATGGGGGCCAGAGCCTTCAGTTATCAGGCTCCTCTCCTATGGAACCAGCTCCCGATCTGGGTTCGGGGGGCAGAAACTGTAATCGCTTTCAAGAATGAACTTAAAACTCTTCTATTTGATAAAGGTTTAGTAGTATGAGTGAGGAGTTGCAGTGCTCACCTAACTGGCCCACCTGCTTCTCTTCAAAATTGTTAGATTAATAATACATAACAAAGTAGAGGGAGGCAGGCCAGCCAAGCCCGATCCGGCAGGGGGAGAGTTCTAAGCCCGAAAAAGCTACCTCTCTTCATGACCTGTCTCTCTTAGTTACGCTGTTATAGTTACGCTGTTATAGTTCTAGACTGCCGGGGGACTTCCTTCCTTTGACACACTGAGCTTCTCTCTCCTCTCCCTTTCTATTACTATTTCTATTACTATTACTATTACTATTTGTGTTTATCCCGTCCCAGAAATGCTTGTTACTAATCCTAGCTTCTGGGGAGTTTACTCCCCAGAGTCCTTATGTTTTTTCCCCCAGCGTATTACCTTGGAGAACGTTGGCACCAAGATCCTGGTTCCAGCTGTCGCCGTGGTCCTGCAGCACTCCCTGCTGAGCTCAGCGGTGCCCTGCAATGTCATGCTGCGTCCTGCTGAACCCTGCTGCTTCCGGCGGAACCCTGCAGCTTCCCGCTACATCCATCCATGCTCTGCTGGGCCACGCTACATCCTGTAACGCCCTGCAGCGCCTTGATATGACATGAACTACTACGACTACCATTTGAAGTCACTGTTCCATTATTAATGTGACTATTATCGCCACTGTTCATCACACCCCCAACCGGCTCGTCAGACACCGCCTACCAAGAGCCTGGGTCTGTCCGAGGTTTCTTCCCAAGAGGGAGTTTTTCCTCGCCACTGTCGCACTGCTTGCTCTTGAGGGACTTATTGTAATTGTTGGGGCTTTGTAAATTATAGAGTGTGGTCTAGACCTACTCTATCTGTAAAGTGTTTCGAGATAACCTATGTTATGATTTGATACTATAAATAAAATTGAATTGAATAAAAATAAATTGAATTGAATTCATCAGTAACGTTAACTGTATAGATAGACGACTAATCTAATGGTAATTTAGCCAGCTAGCACACCGCTGTCTGTCTGCCTCACTCTCCCGGTGCTGCAAGGCTTCAGTCAGGAGAAGAGCTCACAACAGCCCCGGGGACACATCCACAGTCAGCCCCCAGCCAGCTAACAGCCAGCCACTATCATTACAGCAATCCAAACCCGGTCAGCACTTAACTCCGGTGCTAAGGACGCTAACGGCAGTTTACTGAAGCGTTGGGAAACAGACCAAGTCAACCGAGTCAGAACAGCGGCCATTTGTAACGTTACACCTCTGTTAGCGTTACCGGTGTTACCCCCCCACCCCTTCACTTTTAGCCGTCTTTACAGTTAGCTAAATGTACCCGCCAAAAGGGGGATAAGGCACCAAAACAACTAATAACAATAGTAATTTAAAGATGTGGTAGCATTGGATCTGGATGGGAAGGATAACTCTGGGAGTTGGAAGGGGTGTGTCGCGATTCTGCCTTCTCACTCCACGACACAGGTATGTGGATCTGAGTGTTGCGATTTCGGTTTCTTATCGCATATCGTTACAGCCCTAAAATATATAAATGGGATCTTAATACTTCTCCCACTATTGCTCACATAGAAGCATATGCACACAATGTCAACTCTATCCTGGGTTGTCCTACACAGTCCACCACACGCACTTAGACATCTAATTACACCTACAGGTGTTGATATTGATCTGTAGACTAAAGCTCTCCATACTTCAGCATATGTCTAAATGAGATTGTGCTCCTTCGCTCACAGTCAATTAACCTGCCGAGACCCGGCTACAACAACTTCGTAAACTATTCAATGTCCTTGCTTTATCCTTGAATTAGCCAGATGTTAATAATTTGATATTATACACCACATAGCTTAACACAGTTTCTAGGGCTGTATTCAACTAGAAAGAAAGAAGAAAATCTGGGTCGACTGAAATTCTACCTACTCTTCAACCAATCGATTGGTCAATGGGTAAAAAACTGCATATTATATTTATATTACCTAAATCTTCCAGAGTGCAATGAATGCACTCTGCCTGGTAGCTTTGTTTTTCCATTGAAGCGTTTTCTTCCTAAGGCCACTGTACGTTTTTAATGCTTAGCAATAGGGGCGCTGCATATTCACACACTGCTACAAACAGCACCGTGATGAGATGCTGAGGGTCAGTTCTGCGCTATTAATAAACATAAATTTAAAAAAATAAAGTCCGTAAATCAAAATGCTGAATTAAAACATACACTCAAAAAGAATATTCATGGGATGCTATAACATAATACTATAACATAATTTAGTCATGCCACCTATATTCCATCTAAACAAATCAAGTTAAGTCAACCAACCTTGATCATGTTATTTGAACACAGGATGTGTGGGTTTAACTTCATATTAATTTGGTCAAACACTTAAGTACAATAGAACAAAATTCCACCTTGTTGTATCAACTCATTTAGTGTTTGTAAGTTATTGTAATGTCAGTGCTGTTAAATGAACTGATGTCAATCTTGCTGGTTTAATTAGAGTGTTTCATTTCTAGGACAATAATGTGTTGTATATAACCAAACATGCATACAAAATGACAACATGCAAATCCATATTACATTTAATTAAACACTTGACTTTATAACACCTTTTGCCAGCATTACCCACAATGTAATTGCTACTGCCACTGAGAAAACATCACTGGAAACAATAACAAGATAACATGCAGCATCTTCTGGAGCTCCAAAAGTAAAAACATGTTTTCCACATAATTAGAAATACCTTAGACCTGTTAAAACCATTAACTTGTAAAATTGGTTGGGTTTCCCTATTTAAGGTTAAAGTTCAATACCCATTTTTTTTTCGAATGCATTTAACTCTAGTAAACATCCTTATACAATCTTTCACTATTTGTGCATGACTGCCATTTCAAGTTCTTACAGTCTCAGTGTCTAGAGAGCAAACAAAATGTAAGTCCTTCTGAACATTTGTATGAATTGAAATTTTAAACTGGGAAGCAAATACTTTGAGGATATTTACTCCATAAGCTTATTTATTTAGGAATTGTGACTTGGACGAGAACCTCTGCCATCTAGATTCAGATGGATCTTCTGTATCACTTCAAAATTGCATTTGAGGTCTGGTGGGTAGCTCAGGTTCAAACTGTATATTAGTCCAAATAACAAAACACAGGCAATCCCAATGTTGCCCAACTCACTGAGGACCTCCACACTTTCAATCAGGACGCCGATGTCCTCTGGGACATCTCCAGCCTCCGCCCCCTGCTTTTGTATGACATACACTCCCAACACGTTTGCTCCATGGAAGCGCTGACCTTGGTGTCTCTGTTCTGTGGGGTATAATATATAAAATGTTTTATGTGTGCTTGAAGTTAGGACTTCCTCCCAGCTCCGCACATAATAGATGTGAATAGAATAGAATGGTTCATATTGTTATGGATGTTTAAAACTGTGCAACATCCCGCGTCTTGCCAAGGGCTGCAGCCTTAACTTGGGGGGGGGATTGAAAGACAAGGGGGACGTTGCTTCAGTAATAAAATCACAACACAGGTAAAAACATTCAATTAAAAAGGACGGATATGCTACTATATGTACTTACTTAGCTGGAAGAGGGGTGTATTACATTGACACCCCTCTGTTGTTCCACGCTGCTTCCCCTACTCTTGCCTGCAGCGCCCTTTTGATGTCGCTACACTCTTCCCAGCTGGTCCGTTCGTCCTCATGGTCTCACCCAGGGAACACCACCACACAGCAATCTCCAATGCCGACAGCTTTTTTTCTGTGGCTCTTCCTCTGTTGTTCTGCTAATCAGGAGCTTCCATGGCTTTTGCCCACCTTGTTGCTTCAACCGTGTCATGTGCTCTTGTTGAATTGTGTAACAGGACATGTGCATTCAGTGGTCAGGAAGTCCTTTATCCTATTTTTAAAATCTTCAATGCTAATAAAAAAATCTAGATAAAGTTGACTTCGTAGCTCACACCAAGATGACGGAGCAAAAACTTTGAAAGCACTTTCACCAAACAGTATGGGTTCGAGGAATGACGTACATCGTTTGTCCGTGTGACCAAACTGTGCAGCTACCGATAGCTTTAGGTGTCAGTGGAGAACATAAATAAGAAGGCAGCTTGTGCAACGCAGCTTTATAAAGGAAAATGTACCAGTGTTCCATTCTACGGTTGAATAAAGAAGACAAACCCACTTTCTCATACAACTTGCAATGATTTGTGCGGAAACCGGAGTCAGAGACAAAACATAACGCAGCATGGTACACGGAATCTAACATTTTTACAATGCCGAATGTGGCTGCATAAAATATCACCATAATCAAGTACTGATAAAAACGTTGCTTGAATTAATTTCTTTGCACCGAAGGAAAAAACGCATTTGTTTTGGTTTTAAAAAAACGATTTTTTTCCTAAGACACTCAATATGTTGTTTAAAAAACACATTGTTTTCTAGAAGAAAGCCCAAGTATTTGTAAGTTGAGACTCTTTCAATCACCTTATTATTTAAAGTAACAATCTGATTTACACCATTCTCTATATCAGCTGTCCTTTTTGACCTCAAGAAGCACATTGTTTTAGTTTTGCACAAGCCACATTTAGCACAAGCCTCAATTCACAAAGGTTCCTCTGAACAACAATAAAAGCCGATTGCAATTTCTTAATTGCATCTGCTAAAGATGAGGCAGAGCTATACAAAACAGTGTTGGCCACATAAAAGTGACATTTCAACACAAATTGTTTATATACATTGTAAATAAGATGGGACCCAATATGGACCCTTGTGGGACACCACTTGTTATATTTCTCCCTCTCTATCCCTGTAAATTCCTGGTCACGGACCACACGCACCTGGTCCTCACCTTGGGCCCCAGGCAGGCATAGTGCCTATTTTGCCAAATTCCAAATTGATAAGACCCTGATGACATTGTTCTAAAGAGCTAATATACAGTCTGTCATCTCGTTTTCAATCATCTGCTGGTATGGTAACCTTGGTATAAAAGAGAAAAATGTCCTTGCTAAAATTGTGAAAGAGGCAAGCAAGATGGTGGGGGTACAGTTCAGCAGTTTAAACAACCTATTAAATAAGCAGGTGGTCAAAAAGGCATCACTGCGCCCTGCACTGCTACTACTAATATTTCTAGTCATAGTTCTATTATCTTTATTGGTACTATAATTGCTACTGCTCATCAAACCAACTGCTATAATATATAATAATATAGTAAATTATGAATCATATTTCTCCATATCTGTATCAGTGTCTCTGTGTCCCAAGCGGCAGATGGCTGCCCATGGTTTGTCCGAAGTTTCTGCCTGTTCAAAGGAAGCTTTTCCTTGCCACTGTCACATCAAATGCTTGCTCTTCAGGAGGAATTGTTGGGTCTCCATAAATTATAGAGTGTTCTAGACATACTCTATCTGTGAAGTGTCCTGAGATAACTCCTGTTGTGATTTGACACTATAAATAAAATAAGTAAGTAAGTAATTGAAATCGAATTGAAGAGCTGCCATAACATACAGCATTTTACAGTGACTTTTATCATTTTACCAGACCATGCAATATAGATGAGAGAGCTGAAGTGCTGTGGTAGAGGCAGGGGAGGTGATTATACAACAGATCAGACGAGTCGAGATGAAGCAACGGAGTTAAGGAGAGGGCGAACACGCACGCACGCACGCACGCACGCACACACACACACACACACACACACACACACACACACACACACACACACACACACACACACACACACACACACACACACACACACACACACACACACACACACACACACACACACACACACACACCTGCCCATCTCACTGTTGTCACCCCTGCACCTGTTACTGTTAGTGTTTTATGTTGCCTTGTATTCCCCTCCTCTCCATACAATCAAGGATTAACTGCCTTGAATTCAGCCTCCTATCTCTTCTTCTCCCTGCCGCTTGCCTGTAGGTTCACAGCGTTTAGTGAAATGCAGCATTGTGCTTACGCTCGCACAACCAGCTGTAATTGAGACATTGGTTCAAAAGTGCAGACACCGGGCATGCTCTCCTGAGAAATAATATCTCTGGGGGAAGAAATGTGATCCCAGTCAGCATCAAACCTTCAGCAATACATCAAAGGTTTGCACCTACGGCTGCTGTGTGTGAGATAAAACTTAGCTGTTACATCACTCACATCAATAGAGACACACTCCTCCTGACCTTTCAGAACCTACTGAATGATGTAGATCTGCTGCTGCTGTCTGCCACTTTCAACGCTGAATGAAAAAAGATTGTTGCAGGATTTTGTTTGCATGTATGTGTGACAGACAAAAAGAGGGATGCCACATATTTTTTTCAGTAACATGAAGATAAGAGTGTATGTGTGTATGAGACAGCAGCTAATAATGCTGTATTTTTCTGTCTTGGCGGCAGAGGCGATAGGCCGCTGCAGGCAAGCTGCATTTCTGTCTGTTCTTTCCAACGTCACTTGTTTTAGGCTCATTAGCTTAAAAAGCTAATCCCAATGGAGCGGGGGGGGAGTTTCCATAACAAAGCAAACATTCTATTAAAAAAAAGGTATAATGAACTTACAAGACAAATTCCCTCAGTGCCCTCATTAAAAATATCATTAGGCGATGTGTGAGCACAGACAATGCAGCCTCAGAGCGGTTGGCTCAGCCTGTCTGTCTCTCCACATTAACGCTTACTTTGTCAAACCACAAGATGCATCAGATGACAAGATGGGGCCCGGCATGATGTAATATTAGTCATACGTTATGCACATCATGATGAAAGATCCGAAAGCGATATATCACTACAAACACCAGTGGATAATTTATTCATCTTTTCTCTTTCACACTCGCCTTCTCTTGGGTCTCAGTCACTGATCTTTTTTAAATTACAAATGTTATTGATGTTATTGCTCCCACTAAAGCTGGGCATACACTGTACGATTTTAGAAAATTTAGGATCAGTCAGGACTGGCCGTTAAATAAGGGCTACGGGCCCACCAGCGCTGAGTCCGCGAAAAAAATAAATGAAGCAGATGTTTTCTGTGCTCTCTGCAGATTAATGAATGTCCTGTCGCCGACCGGGCAGGCCTCGTTTTTATTTTTAAAGATTTTTTTTTGGGGGGGGTGGCTTTTTTCCCTTTATTTCAGAGTGACAGTGGACAGACAGGAAAGGTGGGAGAGAGATGGGGGATGACACGCAGCAAAGGGCCGTGGGTCGGACCCGAACCTGGGCCGACTTTGGCTTTTATCTGCATGGCTATGTGTCCTCGCTCACAGCTGATTTTTGTATGCAAAATCAAGAATACAGTTAATTACACGGATGTATTGATTACCACCCTCAGTTACAGTGAGCCTCATTAGATCCATCCTATTCAGTTCAAATGGCTGTTACCTGCAAGAGAAGAATAATAATTTAACATATGTACAGCTGGTATATAAGCACATTTAACTGCATGGTACATCCAGCTGAATACATAACCCCTCACCTCTATTGGGATGTACTGTGTCTTTGCCTTCATACTAAATCACTTTGTCTGGCAATCTGGACACTGACCAACCTAAAGCCAAAAAATTCCATTTCATAGCCCTTTTGGGAAAAGAAAATGAATTTAGGGTTTGGTTTAAGTCAGTTACTAACAAGGTATTTGAAGCCTACTGCTTCCATGCAAGAAAGCGATTCATTTTGTGAGTCTGCATTTCCTTTTCTTTTTTTGACGTAGTTTTTGACAAGGTCTTAAATTTATTTCATAATGGTCTTCAAAAGTCTTAAATTTAACTTGGTGAAACCTGCAGAAACCCTGTTATACGTTGTGTTCTAACTCTGCTGTCATCTCAGACCGTGTCAGTCCAGTCTGCCTGCCCCCTTGACCATCAGTAGATTCACTTCACCTGCTCATCCTCCCCAGTCCCCTGCTCTCATTCCCTCATTAGCTCCCTGGTATATTTACCAATCACTTCCACTAGCGCTCTGCCAGATTGTGCTAAATGCTTAAATGTTAAGTTTATTGTTCGACCACTTTTTTGATTTTGGGTTCTTTAGAAGAAGAAAGACATACCTTTATTTATCCCGCAAGGGGAAATTCACGTTTTACTGTACAGTTAGAGTTACACACATTACACAGGCCCTGAAATACACACACATGCACAGAGAGGATCTGTACATGCACTAACGGAGAGTTGTTAGAGTGAGGGAGCTGCACATGGATGAGCGCTGGTCCCTTGTACATCATTAAGACAATTATTTTTTGTATTACAAAATGAAATGTTTAGGTTGAAATTGAGCAAGTGAGGCACTATCTAATGCTAATATTTGGTGAATTTAGGAGACATTTACAGGCACCAACAGAAGTGTATTACTAAATGTGTATTTTGGATGTTTTTTTTCCCACTAATCTGAAAGATGACATGTTATGGAAGAAACCTCAAAATTGAAAAATATTTTGTATGCCCTTTAGGATTTTAACATAATAAATCTTAGAAATAAATCTGTTAAATGGCTGCTTATTTGTGTTGGAAACCAATAAAATACCAAAATGGACTTAGGTGCATGACACATGCACAAGTTGATCTAGCTGCCTCCTGTTTTTAAGAAAGGCTGGCTGTATGTTTTAATGCTACGCTTGCAATAAACACCGTTATGTTAATAGCACATTGAAATAGTCTGCTGAGTTTCCTTCATCATTTATTTTCCAACAATGGTATGAGTTGGAATCTCATGAATACACGTTTTGTTTTGTTTGTTTTACATTTAAAAGGGATAATATCTCTTCTAATGTACGAGATCCATGTTTACTCAAACAGGCTCTACAAATAGGTGTATTCATAAAATGTATTATGACATTAATCAAGCCAACAATGACCTAGACATCATAAATGTGTCTTTAAAAAAGCCTTAATATCAAAGTAAAAGAAACTATTTAGCTCTAACAAATTGTGCATAGAAATGAAAATGATATTAGGCTTGCAGGTGTGTTTTGCATGTTACACAGGTTACAGTTAACACCTTTCAAAATAAATAATTTCACATTTTGTTGCTGTATGATTAAATGAAGTTAATGAATTAACTTAGGTTCGGGAGCAGGGCCAATGCGTCAACCACACCTCGAATCACCTGACAAGCCTTGATATTCCTCGGCAACCCACTCGGCGCTGTTTGTCTCTGACTTCTCGAGGACAGACAGAACATGATAAAACGTTCAAAAAATGAAAAGTAAAAAGCCTCAACTCACCATGGCTTCCGAGCCTCTACTCAACCTCCATAATTCTGTTGATGACTTGTACGACCATCTTTTTGAAAGTGGTTACCCTCCTGCCTCTCGGACTCCAGAGGGATCTCGGACCTCTCCGCCGTAGGCGAGGGCTCAACATCAACCAAGCCGAGGAAGCCAACACCCAAATGTTTTTTCACCGCATATTACTAACTATACTTTATCCACAGCAGCACCTCCCACCCAGCCAGCCTCATCACTTCATCAGCCTTCTCCTGTCTCCCCCGCTTTACGCCAGCAGATTATCTCTGGTAATTACGTTGATTTAGCCCAGCTCATTCAGCCATCACTCGTCAACACTAGCCAACCCAGAGAAATCGAGACTCAGACAACATCATTGCTGATTCGCTTTCTCGGTTCTCTTACCAGAAATTCAGACGCTTGGCCCCAGAATCTAAATCAATTTCCATCCACTGTTTTCGGCCACAACCTTCAACTGACTCCACAAATAGAACTGCTCAAAAACAGATCCGGGATACCATACCATTTTTTCACCTTCCTGAGGTGCTCGGACCCTTCTTGTCATTCCAGTCCTTCTCGTCATCCCAGTCTATCTCACCTCGCCACACACACCTCTGACTCTCTCATATACGATCCGGAGAAGTAAAACCGACCAACTGGGAGTTTCCTTCCTAATCTACCTTTTCCGTCTCAACTCTTCTCCCAGCCCATACAAACCTCTGATACGCTGGTATGCTGCCAAAGCATCTTCACAACATCCACTCTTCCTCACTGAAAATGGCAAAATGGCCACTCGATTCTGGTTCCAGAAGCACTTGCAGAAAGTCCTCCACCTGTCAGGCATCTCATCCGAACACTATTCGAGCCATTCGTTCCGCATCGGCGCAGCGTCCACAGCCGCCAGACAGGGCATCTCAGACCAAACCATCCAGGTCCTCGGCCGCTGGTAATCTCAGACGTATCACTCTTATATTCGCAATAATCTCAACGACCTCCGTCAAGCTCACACACAAATCAGTTCAATTCATTCTCACACTTTGGGGATCTGCTCGGGTGAAAGAACCTGAGATGGAACCCCCCCACTGAGTCTCACTCCACCCGGTGTCCAGTACAGCCTCCCGGACCAACCAACCAGACGACATCTCTTTTTCAAACTCACCCACAATCAAATCTATTCCTATGTTCTACAACGTTCTATAATCATGCATTCATTCAAACTTTAAACGATATGGCATGGTCCTTGCTAGTGAAATACAACCCATGGCACACACACTCATAGAGGAAGGGGATGTATGACAGGGCTAGTTTCACTGTCAGGGAAACAAATAGCAAAACAGTAACAGAGGAGGGATGAGGGACACACTTTTGCATCCAAAGGCTGAAAGCACTAGATGGTGAGACGAGCAGCTTTCTTGCTGTGTTTGTGGAAAAAGAGGGAGACAAAGAAAGGGAAATAGGCCGAGGAAGCAGTGACAGCAGGTAAGGACACTGCTGATTTAATTTGTTTTGAAAAGAGAAGCAGCCTCCAACTGAATGCTATTTATAAGCTGAGGGCAAAAGATGACATGCGCACACACATATATATACACACACACACACACACACACACAACACACACACACACACACACACACACACACACACACATAGCCTCTCCCCTGTCCAAAGTAAGACCGGAACACACTCATTTTCCTGTCATCCCAGCTGGGTCACAGCCCTGTTTTAGCTCTCACTTTGCTGAAAATAAAAATTGAAACACAAGCGGTAGCAGAAGGTCAATCAGGTGGTTTCTGAGTGCAGGACAATCACATACAAAACTAGTTTCATTTTAAAGCAATATATGGCCCATAGTTAGGCACTTTTTTTTAAAGTACATAATAGTAATCCAGACAGCCTTAAGGTTGTAGGCCTAGAAACCATCAAAAAGAAAATTCGGGGTGGTGATCGACTGCAATTATTATTGCAGAGAGAAAGTTTTGTATATACCAAATGCAGGCCACAGCTTACCTAGGAAATGAAGAAATTGATTACAGTTCTTTTTTGTAGTGGTTTGGATGTATGTGGTCTGATGCTGTTGCCAAAATGCTACACAAAATGGTTATAAATTGTTTCCCCACTTCTTTTTCTTACCTTGTTTTTTTATAATATTTTTTATGAAATTATAATGAAGTACTTTTACAGAAAACATATCACTGCAAATTCCCATCTGGATGCGAGGATCTGCGAACACAAGAATAAAATAATAAACATGTTACACTCTTTCCAAGATTTCTTCTTATTTCTACATTCCATATTGTTTTAACACAGAAATTGCTGCAAACACAATTGCTTATCCTGTTGTGTGTGTTTGTCTGTTTGCACTGGCACATATACACAAGATGAGCAGCACTGCCAGGCAGGAGTCGACAGAGCCTGCCAGCTGAGACGCGCAGTAATAACACAGACTAATATCTATTTGTATAGTTGAATAAGGATAACACAGATACAACATACTGTAACAACAGTGGATAGGAATACCCCGAGCAGGATTTGAACATCTTCCTACCAGATTGCTAAAGTACAATATAATACGAAAACGAACACAGAATGGATATAGACGGACATATTTGAAGGTATTTTATTCATTAGCATTATTAGTATGAAGAAGACATTGTGGACCAGATGCAACCTCTTATTTTGAAAAGTAGAAGCTTAGGGATGGCATCAGGCGGAGGGCATGAGACGAGAGGCTCCAGGCTGCAGCCATAGAATGGATTTGTAGTTGGTCTGTAGCAGGGGTCATCAACTACATTTTTCCAAGGGCCAGAATTATTCCAAGCAGACACTCCGGGGGCCAGACTTAAAGAATCGTTTTTAAAAATTGTCTCAAACAAATCACTATACATACACTTTTTCATTGATTTATTTTTATTGAGTAGCCATGTGGATTTTTTTGTGGTCTAATAATACATCAATGGATTTACCTCAGCCGAGAGGATGGTTTGTTTAGCCAGCAGCTAACTTTACAAGAATTTGTCTAAACTTCAAGATTTGTGGCAAACTAAGATGAACAGTAAGACTACAAACCGACAGCTTTTGTTTAAGCTTGTTTGTAAAGTCGAGAGTGGACTGCATGCAGACAGAGCTGATTGAAATATTGATTTCTACATGTTTATGCCTGCTGTTCAGAAATACCCTCTATCTTCCAAAATGCAACGCTTGTATCCAAATGAAGCTGCATGGCATTTTCTCTGGTTTACCTGGGGGTCGTCCACTGTGACTTAGATCCCCAATACCGAAACTAATCCTCTTCACGTTTTCTGAATTCATTATTATTTTTTGCAGTTAACGATCTGGTCTATAGTCTGCTTTTATTTTATAGACGGACATCATTTTAGGTATTTTATTCATTAGCATGGTAGTCGGCATTTATCATATACTGTATACAGATATTTCCTAAGTATGTTATTCAGTCACATGATCACCGTTACTGTTTAGTTAAAAAACACCTAAAACACCAGAGTACGAAGAAGACATAGCGGACCAGATGCAAGCTTTTATTTCAAAAAGTAGAAGCACCAGGCGGGAGGGCAAGAGACAGGAAGCTCCAGGCTGAAGACATACAGTTTTTAAATGAGGTTCACAACAGTTTTTAAATGAGGTTCACAAGAGCCGATACCTCTTGTCCTCATTACTAGTGGTAATGTACACCAGAAAAGCAGTGTTGTATTCGAGTCAGCAACTGTCAAGTCCGAGTCAAGTGTTGAGTCCCCAGTGTTCGATTCCGGGTCACTAAAGAAGAGTCTGACTTAAGAACATGGTGGTAGGGGGCATACATTATTAACTACAGTCGCAGGTGGCGGACATGCACCCTGCCCCGGCATGAACCAGTTGCAGAAGAGATAAGATAAAAAAAAGGTAGAGCACAAAACTACAGTCAGTGACATTAAAGGACAGCTTATTAATTGCTAAGACCATATGGTCAATTTAAAATGATTTATTTAAAATGTAAACATCTAACAATAACTTATTTCACCAGTAAATTGCTGTCAAACGACAAAAGGAACCACTAGATTGAAAAGGGTATTTTTACAATAAATTTGAATGCACCGCAACTTTTGTTCTGTTTTCATGAAGTCCCATATGTGTTTTTTCTCCGACAACAGCAGTAGCCATAGCAGGGCTCCACACTAACTTTTTGCCTTGGTTGCACTGGTGCGCCTAACTTTTTTTATTTAGGTGCACCAGCACAAAATTTAGGTGCACCCAAATCTGATGCATTTTGAGATGCATTTTTTGCCAGTGTAATATTTCAATATGCACTCATTAAAGTTAATTTGACTGGAAAAACAGTTAAAGTCCTTCTGACATTACATAATAATAAAAAGTCATAATTTTTAAAGACTAAAAAGTTTTGGATACATTTGTACTTCTTCCAACCATATATTAAATAAAGAGTCAATGTGGATTTACATATTGCAATAATATCATAATCCTACAATGAATCATTGTGAAAACTAAAATTTACTACTTTGGCCAGGTCATCATCAGAAAAGCAAATTAGTACATTCATGATTTTGTCCATGCTGATATTAGCTGCTTTATTTACATTTATTAAAAACGTGGCATTGTTTATCTTTTCATATAGCTAGACGTCTAAACTCTCGTATTACAGAGTGCACGGACCGAAGCTTTGTGACTAGCATCTAATGACTAGCAAGCACTGTCTTACCTGTCTGAACATGCGCTGCAGAAGGTTGGTGGAACTCGTTTCATTGGTTGGTGGAAGTTCGATGATTGGTCAAATCCATAGACAGTATGGTTAAATCCAGCGCATTAAAACAAATCCCATGTGGACTTTTTAATTTATTTATTTTTCTAAAATAGTCATACGGCACCAGGCCCGAGTACTTACACCCCCCTCTCCCCCCTTAAACATTTTCTCATCAAATCTACACGATTCACGTAGGTCACCTATTTTGGTTTCAAAACGGCGAATTTCGCCGAAAGGTGAGTGATTTTCATGTCTGTACATGTCATCCCCCACTCTCTCTCCCCTTTCATGTCTTCAGCTTTCCTATCAAAATAAAGGCCGAAATCTTAAAAAAAAAGAAAAAAAAAAGAAAAGAACGACCGAAAGACAGGGGGAGTGCGATGGACTGAAGTGTATGCTAGGCTACTCAGAGAGTGACGGCTGACTCATTAGCGGCGTTACACCCGTCTTGTGTAGGTTATGAAATGTCTGGATCGTCACTGCGCTGCATTTTTATGAACTATGATCCAGCATGCTCCGTCTTACACGCTATTACTCAACCAACTGAAGTTAGTTTAATAATGTGTTTTTCGCCGTGGCGGCCGCAGTAACAGAGTTACCAGCGGAAACACTGGTACTAATACAGGTTTCCCTCTCATACTTAACAATATACAGCTGTGTTAATAACAATTAAAACTTTAGACAAATGTCGGGAGTTTGGACCAGCGGCGCTGTGTCTCTCCATGTTGCAGGTGAGCCGGCCGGTGTGTGAGTGAATGGGGGGCGGGGCTGCGCGGAGGAGAGATCCAAATCCAAACACAGGCACCACGGCTTTCCAGAAGGAATGGGTCATGTAACGCAACATTAAACCATATCGCTATAAACAACATCGCTCCGTTAGTGGAGAGGCATCGGATGCGAGGACGTTAGGTGCACCGGTGCGACCTAGGAAAAATCTTAGTCGCACCCTTACAAATTTTGGTCGCATTTGTTAGCATTTTAACCATGTGCAGTTTCTAGCTTACCTTGGTGCCAAGTGTAAGTTAGTGTTAACTAGTGTGTTTATTAAATGCCTGTTGCCTTGACTCCTCTCCTCGAGTATCTTCCTCAACTCAAATTTTCTTGTGGGCGGGCCAAAGACACAGGGAAAGGAATCCAGGATAGGAATTGAGGATGCACCAACTGGAAAATGGGAAAGGTCTACAGTTTCAGACACCACAGACACAAATGCTCCAGTGCTAATCAAGATACTTGAATATCTAGAAAATACCAATAAAACACTTAAAACTGGCCACCATAAAATAATAAAAGTAAAAACTAAATAAAATATTCTTGAAACCAATGAATGAATAAATAATATACACACAAATACAGGCTCCAGAAAGGTTTTGTGCAAATTGAGCAATTTATCTTGCAGCTTGTTCATCAGCAGCTAGAACAAAGCTTCTTTTATATCATTTGGTTTCACACCTTAGAACTAAAAACCTCTTTCTTTTCAGAAGGGAGAAGCTGAAACTCCTGCTGTCATTTAAAAGCTGTAATTTAAAATGGAATCAGTTATCCGCTGTAGCTGTTGAGTGTACCAGGATGTCGGGTACATCTGGGATTCACCGATAAGCTTACTAGACCATTTCACAACTTGATTGAGTTCCTGTTCTTTGCAGAAAGACTTCCAAACCACTACACCAAAGAGAAAGTCGATAAAAGCATGATATAATAAGGTCATCATGGTTTTGTATGGAAGTAGAACAGTTTCCTCAGACAGTGAAGTTGTTGTGCTCCTTTTTACACACACATCTGCACAATTTTCTTAGAACTTCAGCTTAGAATCAACTATTGTCCCAGGATATTTTTTCAATATTCACACATTACACTGATTGTCTTGTGACATTGTGAGTGTGACTGTTTTCTAAAATCAATTACTGTATATGTTTTGTTTTAAATATATTTAATTGAAGATGTGACTCCTGTCCACTTCACGAAATCCTCAATGATCGGACCATGACTAGTTCATTGGGTAAGGACAGACTTACATCTGCGTAATTTACAATGACCCTGTTTGTCATTACTGCACTGACAAAAATTGGTGTACAGGATAAATAGTAAGGATAACAGCACACATACTTGTGGATAACCACTAGCAGAGCAGAGTTGGCTAGAGAAGACTTCATTTACCCTTACTCTCTGTGTCCTTCTGGTTAAAAAATCCAGAATCTAACCCTTAAGATTAAAATCAAGGTTGAATTGTTCCAAAAGCCGGCTGGCCAAGATATGGGGTTAGACTGTATGAAAAGCCCATGAAAAGTCCACAAAAGGAGTCAAGCATGATACCCACCTCTCTTCAAGTGTTTAAAAAGTAAATTAACAGTGGCATCCTCTACTCCCCTATGTGGCCTGTAAGCAAACAGCATGTGGTCACGTACATGCTCAGTTTTTACTAATGATTTCTGTCCTTACCAATTTTTCAAAACTTTTCATTACAATCGATGAAAGTGAAACAGGTCTAAAATCCTTAAGGGTTTTTGGGCACTGGATTTGGGAATACCACCGCATCCTTCCAGATTTTAGGGACATGCTGTGTCTGCATAAATATGATGGAATCAGCTCTTTTGCAGAGGATTTAAGTAGTTTGCCGCATATATTGTCTGGGCCATGACTTTTGTGGAGAGAAGACATTTGAAATATCATTTTGTAATAGGCCTATGTCAAAGTGCTCTTTGTCTTTTAAAACATAGTTCTGAACCTTGTGGCTAAAATCAAGTATCAAAACGAGTATAAAACCTGTTGTAGGATTCACTGTTTTAAACATTTCTGAAACATTGCAATTCCTATTGGTTATAGCAACATATCTATTAAGTTTACATTATCATTATCATGATTTCCAAATCCAACTGAACATCTTCCTAATTTGTATGCTTTACATTTATTTCTCCAACAGATGCTCTCTTTTTTTTTTTTTAAGATAATTTTTTTGGGCATCTTTAGGCCTTTATTTTTACAGGACAGATGAAGACATGAAAGAGGAGAGAGAGGGAGGAATGACATGCAGCAAAGGGCCGCAGGTCGGAGTCGAACCCGGAACCGCTGCATCGAGGAGTAAACCTCTACGTATCTACCAAGCTAACCCGTCCACCACAGATGCACTCTTAAATAAGTACATCCAGGTCCTCTGCAGTGTGGCACTGTTAGGTCCTTTTGACTTTGTTTTCTTGCAGTCAGGTTGCCTCCTCCTCTGGTCTAATGCTGCTTGATAATAAGTAAGCAAGACCTGGCCCAGGTTTGTACCTCCATCATCAAGAGTCTGAAAAACTCTTGCTGTGGTCCATATCATCTACATCTTGTCCTACAAACTCAATGAGTCAATCTAAAGCCTTCTCCAGGAGCATTTTCCTCCTGATACAGATGGTGGACAGCAGACTCAGAGAGTCATAGAGGGGATTTCTTCATTAAGTTCTAAAAATGTTGGCAAGATCCACTTCTTCCTGAGAAGGACTGTCACGTTCCAAAGCAATGGTGAAAATGTCATCATCATCTTCACAATCATCGTGTCACTGAGTCCTGTTTGGTGGTTCCACATTTGCCCTTCTGTAAAAGACCTCTGGTGTACTGGTATTCAAACACTGTGCACTGTGCAGGATCCAAACTTGCCTCCAGTTAAAGGTTCGAGACTGTCCTCGGTAACCTTCCAACTGCGTCCCTCGTTGAAGAGCAGGACATGGCGTTATGGGGCGAGGACTGGGAACTTGCATGAGAATTACTGTTAGATGTGACCAATGGCATGTAACCTCAGGTCCAGCTAGTGATGTTTCTGGTTGGGTATGATAGATAGATGGAAAGATAGCTTTATTTTTACTTTATTGAGACAGTACAGCATTGATCCTAGGATCAGACAGTTGTACAATGAAGGAATTACAAGAATCATTCAGACGACAGATACATTTGTACATCAAATTCCTCAGCAAAGCATAGGACCTGTTGACTCCAGCGTGACAGAACTAACACCACCTTTTAGGCAGAAACCTCGGACAGACCCAGGCTCTTGGTGGGCGGGAATCTGCCCTTGCTGGTTGGGACACAGAGACACATACAGGTATACAGAAATATGATTCTTAATAATTATAGCAGTTGCCACTGGCCAGTGGCACTTAAACTGTCCTATAAAGAAAAAGAAATGCCTAAAATGGCCAACGAATGATCTTACTTTTTTTTTTTTTTAAATGTGCTGGTATTGTCTGGACATTTTGCAGAACATTCACGTGGCCGGCTATTTTCATAAACGGACATTTCAACCTCTACGTTTTCAAAAATAACATTGTGCACAGCTGTCAGTTTTCAGAAAAGCGTTCATTTACACGTACCTGTATATATGCCATGCATGCCGCCAAGAGTATGCCAAACCTGTAGGTGGCGGTGTAACGAGAAGCTCAAGCCCACGTTAGCCAATCAGAATCCCGGAAATAGCAATAACAGCAACGAATCACTTCCTCTCTCTTCTCTTCCTCACTTCCACGGCTGCCTAAACCTATGTTTGTCTCAGTTTACATGCAAACGTGAAAAAAAAAGTTTTCCTAAATCTCCACTTCGCAAACGAAGGACACAAACGAAGGGAAATGTCTGCGCTTTTCAAAATAACCATGTACGTGTAAACAGGGCCTGAGAAAATAATTCTAGGGAGGGATAATTTATTTCTCTCCTCTGATTGCAGTAAGGTGAATGAACAGGTGCATTCAATCAGCTAATTAGGTTTCTTTGTGCCTTACTATATAAGCCCTTCTCAGAGATCGAGCGTCACCAATAACTGATACCTCCTATAAGGCTTCAGACTCAGTCTGCAAGTAATTCTTTGTTTTTCACTTAGAGCACTTTTATCCACCCACTAATTTGTTTGGATGTGTGCACATTCTTCCCCATTTAAACTAGACTTCTATCAGAAAAGCAAACAAAAGGCACAAAACCTTCTCAGGCTTCAGTGCTGGGTGAAGCAGAGTAAACGTTCTGCAGAGATGACAATGAACCGTCTTTTTTTTAAAGGGAGGGCTGGGATAAAAGCATGGTAAAATGTTTGCAGCACGTCTAATGATTTCACAACCACCCTCCAATTCATAAGAGCTCTGAGTATTTCACAAAACTCTCTGTTGTTGGCACTGGAAATCTATACCCCTGATTGGGTTGTCTGGAATATACGATCCACTCAATCCACTAGGATAAAGAGTACATTCAGGAAACAGACAGTGGTTTACCATCCTGGAACTAAGTTTATTCTACACACCTTGAAAGGAGTAAAAAAAATGAGTATGAGTAGGAAATACCACATAACTCAACAATACTACTTAAAATGTTGTCCTTTTATATTACTGTAAAACATAAAACATTGCTTGATTACGCCACCCAAATCTTGATGTCACACAGCAAATCTGAAATGGAAAAATAACCATTAATTCCAAACGAGTAAAGAAATAACCCTGCTGGTATCCTTTAAACAATATCAACACGTAACATTTAGTCCAGAAAATACAAATACTCTCTTGGAAAATGGCAGTGGCAGATCAGGCAACAGAGATTGGGTACATTCTGTCCAAAAGAATAAGCACTGGGAAAAGATGCACAAACAGTATGTAGTGCATTCCGACTGCTTCACTTGTTTCACATTTTGTTACTTTGCAGCCTTGTGCTAAAATCGTGCACTTGAAGAAAAAGAAGAAATACTTTTTTAATCCCACAAGGGGAAATTAAATTTTTTCATCCTGCTGTTAGTTACCCACATTACACACAGGCCTGAAATACACACACATGCACAGGATCTATACATGCTCGAATGGAGAGATGTCAGAGTGAGGTCAACCAAAGTATTGAACAAGTTGGAGTTGATGATGGCGCTACTTGAAAAGTCTGGGGATCACCAACATTTTTAATTCATGCTGTGGGGTACATGAATGTCTGAATGAAATTGTATTGCAATATCCGATAGTCACTGTGAATCAAAGGTGATCAGCAAAGTCAGTAGGATTCATTCTCTGGGTACCATAATAGTTAATATATAATAGTTATTGAGACATCTAAGTGGTGGACTGACCAATATTGCCAAACTTATACCTAAAAAGATTAATCTAGAGATTTGTCCCCAGGGAAATAAGCAAAATCTTAATTGTCCCCCAAAATGTAACAATCACACAGAGATACCTGCCAAGAAAAGGCACTACTCAGAAAAGGACAGCCAGTTGAACTTGGCAAAGGAGATCAGGCAGCTTGTCCTACTCTGTTGCAGACAATCCAGTGTACACACACACACACACACACACACACACACACACACACACACACACACACACACACACACACACACACACACAGACACACACACACACACACACCCCTACCTAACTTTCACACACTCTGGCAATGCACAGGCAGCATAGACAGAAGTAAACTAAGTATTGACTATGCAGTTTTAAGTGTGTGTATGTGTGTGTGAATGACTACATGGTATCAAGACAGTTTTGGGCCTTTGTAAAGGAACGACACAGACAGAGATTTGACTGATCTCTTTACCATGAGAAGTCTCAGCTGAACTTGCAGACAGTTCTGGGCTCAGCTGGAAGAGGTTTACACATCCTTCCCAATCATAGCTACAGAGATCATTCACCGACATATGGATACTGTCAAACAAACATGGGTATGTCACAACCAACACATTCTCAAGGTGTTGTGAACCAAATCAACCATCTTCCACATCTATCATCTGCTGATTTGCTCACACCTGGTGCATTATATTGTTTCACCTCATACCTTTCCTGTAACATCCTGAAGAAGGCTGGAACAAACAAATTGAAGGGATGTTTATTTAGAAATCTGATTCTAGTTAGAATTTGCCAGATGTAATAAAGACATTTTACATTTTCTCTAAAGACGAGTGTCTTGGATTTTTTGGCGTGAGCATGCTCACTGGATTTCTTCATGCCCCCTACCAAAGAGCACCGTCTTATTTTCACAAAGACTAGTTCTAAGAAGCAGTTCTTTGGTTTTTTTTATTTGTCATTTCACAAGACAGGGTTGCACAATGAAATGTAAGTTGTTGACACTTCATGCTACACACATAGAACATCTATACATATATTTAAATCAAAATAAAATAAAATGCAATGAATAAAGCAATACATACAGTTATATATAAATCCGATTATACAGATATAAGAGAACAGCCTGTGTGGACTTCGCTATAGGGACCAAAGTAGACTATTGCACTCTTCCCAAACACGCCTATAGAACAAAAAAATCCTCAGATCGAAGCAGCATAGCAGATCCATTGTTATTGCCTTTGAAAATGAGACATCTTAGAATTCTCTAATCTGTCATCACTATTTTCCAGTGCCTTCCAAAACAATATAATCATCACAAAAATGACTTACTATATGACTGGTTTCTGATCTGCGACTGATAAAGTTTAGATTTGCTTCGGTTAAGGCACAAAGTAGTCTGGCTAGTCCACACAGCATTCATTCGAGAGAAAACTCTGATTGGACAGATAGTCTAGCTAGCTGTCCGGATTTAACCTGCAGAGATCTGAGGAGCAGTTAACCATAGTCCTCACAAATCCACCGGAGGTTAGAACGCCAACACAGAGACAGAGGAAGGTAATGGACATCCGGGCGAAAAGAAGGACATCCGGCGTAATTTCCGGCGGCACCGGAGCAATCCATGAAGTGGAACGTCGTGGATATAGAGTAGGCACAAAGCTACTTTGTTAAGATTGCTAAAATATAACAGTTCAGGTTACAAAAAAAAGAAACACTTGGTAAAAGTGCTCATATTATGCTTTTTGGCTTTTTCCCTTTCCTTTATCAGTCCCTCCAGAAAAACATGATTATGCGATCGCATAATTCAATGCATAATCAGCCAAAGTCTGCATATTTATGTATCGTTAGGAACCGGCATCGAAACTGAGGTATCGAAATTGGCACCGGATCGAAAGATTTTGAACGATACCCAGCCCTACATATATCTTAGCAGAAAGTTTAAAAATGTTGCGTTTACTTCACACAAGAGCAGCCATTTTCCCCTGTTGCCATGGGAACGTATGGAGTGACGTAATTACGCGACGTCAACATCGAAAAGCTGGGTGCTGGGGCAATCACATTTTTTCTCTTTCATCAAACCGCAGTTTTTGCCAGTTCCCACAATTTTATCGCATAAAATTGCATAAATATGCCACATATTAATAAAAACGTGCTGCATAATCAAGGATTTTTGCCTGCAACAATCACAAAAAAACTCTGCATTTTTCTGGAAGGACTGCTTTATTGTTATATATCTTTTTGTACCCAAAGTCCCCCCCAAAGGGACTTACCATCTCCAACAGAAAACACTGTTCACCAACTGCTCCAAACAGTTCTATTGTAGTCCAGCCTTTACTTCAGAGACAAACGTGGTCACTTTGGAACACACGTTATAATGCTCGCCTAGCTGCTAGCATGGCACACCCTCATACTCTGCTTCTGACTGGCTAGTAGTCCTTACCTAGTTACTGTCAGGGCACACCGTCATCATACTCTGCTTCTGACTGGCTAGTAGTCCTTACCTAGGTACTGTCAGGGCACGCCCTCATACTCTTCTTCTGACTGGCTGGTAGTCCTTACCTAGGTACTGTCAGGGCACGCCCTCATACTCTGCTTCTGACTGGCTAGTAGTCCTTACCTAGGTACTGTCAGGGTACGCCCTCATACTCTGCTTCTGACTGGCTAGTAGTCCTTACCTAGGTACTGTCAGGGCACGTCCTCATACTCTGCTTCTGACTGGCTAGTAGTCCTTACCTAGGTACTGAGCATGTGCGACTCCCAACAAAGATGGAACAGAAGTGTGATGCCTCACTCTGTAGCTAAAACAAAGAGCTCAACACACAGGGTGAAAAGAGGAGCTGCAGCAATGTGCAGTACAACAAAAATATGGTGTTTTTTGAAAATTAAACCACAAACCTATTCTGGTACAACCTCTAGATACAATTATGAACATGAAAATGAGCATAATATGAGCACTTTAAGTAATATCAATTTGTTAAATTCTAGTTTTAGGTCAGGGATACCTGGGTGCAATAATGCCTGCCGTCTTGGATGGCATTACTAATGACTAGTCGACACAGGAGGTTTCCTTACACTGGCTAAAACGCAATTTGCAGTCAGGTTTACTAAATGTAATCGCTGGGATTGCACTCCTAATGCTATAATGACTCCATATGACAATACATGTGCATACGTTATTTCCGACCTGCAGATGACAGTGCCGACCTCCTCAGGTGCTTTCCCAACGCTGAGGGCACGGAGGAAATGTGCTACAATGATGCCCATGCTCGTGCACGCTCAGTTGTGGCAAGCGTCATCGGCCTCCTAAAATGCTGATGGTGGTCTCTAGATGCCTAGGGTGGCAGACTCTTATACCAACAAAGACAAGTCTGCCAGGGCGTGTGCTGTGTTGAAAAGTGTTGGCATTCCTCTCCCTCCTGGCCCTCCTGGCCTTCCTTCCCCCCAGCATGAGGACCCTGACTGCATAAGGGCTTCCAACAGGGAGCGAGGATGTGTGAGGAAACAGCAATTATGGTTAATTTTTTAAAGCCAAAGCCATGTAATAAGATAAACCAGTGCTTACTGAGTTGTCAGTGTCCTCCTCCGAAACTATGCCACACTTACTTCCTCGAGTATTAATGCATTTTTTTTAATCCAGTATAGTGAGCTTGCCCCCACCAGTAGCAGACACGCTCTATAAGTGCAGTTTTATTGTCTGTGAAAACACTCAGATTCCTGTTAATAAGCAAAATTACTAAACACTTATTATTTGTAATAAATCATCAGAACATTGCTGACAGTACAATGCAGCTTTTAAAAAATGAGGCAAATGCATGGGAGAAACAACAAACATTTGTGAATGTGGACCTAATGCTTGCCACAATATATATCAGCTGGCTAGTATGATTCAGGATTGACTTGGAAGCCGCACAATGTTGCGTACCTTATTGTAGTGTTGTCTCCAAAAGTTTTCCCAGTAAGGTTCAAAGTCATGACTAGGCACTCTGTCAGCTTTGTCTAAGTCACTCCCAACAGATAAATTGTGCAACCATGAACTAGTGAGATTTAATCTGATTTAATACATCTTGGGCTGAAAAGTATTACCATTGAGTCCCTTCCCCCATGATTTCCTTTGTCACAACCAGCTGCTCTGAAGATAAATAAAAACGCTTCTCTCAGAATGGGTCATCAGGGAATGTCTTCTGTTACAGGTATTTCATTTTCATGCCTGTCACGTGCACTCAGTCACACAGCTAAGTAACTGACGTGAATGTCTTCTCATTCCCACAATGGAGAGCTTTTTGTCTCCTTTCATTCTTAATCTACAAAGTTTAAACCCCAAATGAAATATTCTGACATGATTTCCCCTAGCAATGCCTCAGCACCCAGCTCCATTCTTTGTGATGCTGATTCAGCCATCAGTGAAGTGAGTCATATTACTCTACTTCAGTAGAGTGTCACCAGCTTTTAACAGGGAGCAGGTGAAGGTATTACCCCATCTGACTGTTAATAGTCTCTGAAAAGAAGTCCTCTGCCACATCCACCCATCATCTTCACAGACTGCAGAACCAATTTAAGCACCCCAGGTAGAAATGGCAATTTTGGCTGGTTAAGTCACATTTGGGTCTTAAGGCTTCAGCTGACTTTTTAATGTTTCCTGACTAAATTTAAAACAAACCCCCAAATGGTGCTTAAATATGCATTTGATGGCTACGTACGATATACTAACCGGTCCCAGGCAAATAGCTAGTTTGTGATCCACAGCATTGTTCGATTGCATCAGAGCTCTTTAAATCTTCGTTTTAGTGTTATAAGCAAATTGTCTGATCAGAATCTTGTGTCATTCTAACATACCGTATTTTCTGGACTATAAGTTGCACTTTTTTTCCTACTTTGGCTGGTCCTGCGACTTAGTCAGGTGCGACTTATATATCAAAATATATATAATTTAACATGTTTTTAAATGTTAATTCATACTGAAAACATTACCGTCTACAGCCGTGAGAGGGCTCTCTAGGCTTGTGACAACTAGAATGCTGCTCCTAAAGACAACTGAGAAAGAAAAGAGAAACTGCAGGTAGTAAAATATGCAGCCGAAAACGGTAATCGAGCAGCAGAAAGAAAGTTTGAAATGAGGGAGAAACTTGTGAGAGAATGGCGAAAAGGTGACTCTTACTGCAATGAAGAAATCAGAGAAAGCTAATCGGCTAATCGCGGGCTGAAAGCTAGATGGCCAGAGCTGGAGGAAGGAGTCGGGAGGGGCTCGTCAACGGTGCAGTTAGCTACGTCTCCACGCCTTTTAATCCATCCATGCTCCACGCCCTGGTAGCTAGTTGTTCTGTGTACTATTGTATAGTTCAATAACTGTTAATGTGTTACGTTAACATACCGGACACCTACCCTATTCAGCCTGTTGTTCTGGGTGCTACTGTGTAGTTGACAGATGGAAAAAAAACTCCGGAGCGACTTATAGTCCGGAAAATACGGTAACCATGTTATGAAAAAAATAATTTGGTTCATTTTTTAACTGTTTCATTTTAAACTGGGGGAAACATTTTTAGAATGAGGACTAATCATTGTGTTTGGCAAATGTATGTAATCAATCAGACTTTATTTGTATAGCACTTTTTATACATATAAACACAGTGCCCTATGGTCGCTGTGTTGTTCCGGTGCGAGGTGCGCGAGTCAGAAAATGACGCCAACGCGTCTTGCGCATCCAGCACAAAGGCTCCGTAAGTTGTCACGCCGGTCGTGCACCTCTGAATTTTTGTACCTGCTTTTCATTTCAACATGACTGCCAAGCAGGTTTGCCTGTAACATCTGTAGGACTACAAGACCACAGGGACAGTCAAAAGGCATTAGATTCTTGGAGAATAATAGCCACCACACTGGAGAAAGAAGAAGCTTATTAGGTATGAGAGATTGCTTTGTAAAAGAGGGAAAAATAGGTTAAATGGCAAAAATGGCTCTGGAGGGAAACAAAGCGCTCTCGCAGATTCTGGTGGAGCTAGGATGGCTGTCCTGGTTCATCAAGCACCAAGAGACTGAAAGTAATTTTGACTTAGAGGTAACGTTAAGTGACAGGAATAATTATAGTAACATTACACAAATGCAATGTTTGGTGGGATGTCGATGTTTACTACTGTTGCCAGTAGTGCTGCACGATTAATCGAATCGCGATTTGAGCCTGTGCAATTATGTAACCGCAAAATACTGCGATTTAATTAAACGTGCATGTTATCTATGTAGGCAAGCACGTGCAGGAAATGGTCACATGACTACCCAGTGTGTAGAAGTGGAAGAAGAAGGGAGATCGAAGCTAAGCCGCAGGTTGACTTTGAACTATAATTTTTAATTAATTTATACTGTTTATTGATCCCCAGTGGGGAAATTACAATTTACACTCTTTGTTAGAAATCACTACACACAGGCCTGAAATACACACAGACATGCTCAGGACCTATTCCTGCACAAATGGAGAGATGTCTGAGTGCCAGGGCTGCCAGCGCCCTGAGCGGTTGGGGGGGGGTATGGTGCCTTGCTCAAGAGCACCTGGAAGTGCCCAGGAGGTGAACTGGCATCTCTCCAGCTACCAATCCACACTCTGTACTTTGGTCCGTACTGGGACTTGAACCAGCGACCCTCCGGTTCCTAACCCAAGTCCATACGGACTGAGCTACTGCCACCCCTAGTGGCCAGGAAAAATGCCACGTCTGTCATCTGGCGATATTTTGGATTTAAGCCCTCCGACATTGATCAGAAAGAGGTACTCTGTAAAATGTGTAAAATGAAAGTCGCTACATCACGCGGCAACACAACAAATTTATACCGGCACCTGAAACAGCACAGAGAAAAGTACGATGACTGTATGGCCATGAAAGCCGAGACTGCTAATAAAGATCCAGCCGAAAGCCGGCCTGTAAGCCAAACAAAGCACAATAAAAGAGAGATTTTCGAGTGTCACGCCATAACACAGCTCTCACAAAGACAAAGAAATCACCGACTCCATTACATATTGCCTGGCGAAAGACATGATGTACACCGTTAGCAAGCAAGGATTTCAGAAAATTATCCACACTTTGGACAAGAGGTACCAGCAGTCGTGAAACTTTTTCTCTCAAATAGCTATACCCAATCATTCCAATGCCGTGGTGAAGTTCAAGTGGAAATGGCTGCAGTTAAGTTTTGTTCCACTACAACGGATCTGTGGTCTCGTACAGAACCATACATGAGCCTAACAGTGCATTTTGTTAACGATGACTTTGAGCTGAAAAGTCGTTGCTTGCAAACATTGTATTTCCCCGATGATCACACCGGAGAGAATAGAGCCTTGGGCTGGAGGGAGGCCCTGACTGCATGGGACCTGTCTGAGGAGCGTCAGTGTGCTATTACTACAGACAACAGCTCCAATGTTGTGAAGGGCGGTGGAGCTTAATCACTGGACTAGAGTCCAGTGTTTTGGACATAGGCTTCACCATTGCTATTTGTAACTTGATTTTACTACTGTGAGACTTTATTTTCAACATTATATTTGAATTTGCTTAAAATTATTTATTCTTTTTGTTATTCTTGTAAACAAAAAGTATATAACAAAACATTTTGATTTCAGAAACAATGTCTTCTCCAAAGTAATGTAGCATGTATAAGACAAAACTGATATAGCCTGAGCCTTTCAGATTTTTTTTTTACATTCTTCAAGATGATGCCCAACGTATCAATATGGCTATTGGAATATGCAAGAGGATTGTGAGTCACTTCTCACACAGCTGGAAGAAAAGAGTGGCCTTGAAGGCAGCACAGACAGAGCTCAATCTTCCAGAGCATGCAATAGTGACAGACTGCCCAACACGATGGGGTTCCACTCAGAAAATGTCCTGGAACAGCAAAGTGCCTTAACCAGGGTTCTCTCCACAGACTGCAAGGTGCAAGACCTACTGCCCACATGGCAGGACCTGGAGGTCCTGGAATCTATGGACAATGCACTCAGCCCGCTCCTTCACTTCACAGATGCCCTATCAAGTGAAAATGATGTGAGCATATCTTATCTGAAGCCTGTTCTTCATCTTCTGAATACCTCAGTACTGGCTGAAGAGGAAGAGGACACTGACCTGATCAAGAATCTAAAAGCAATAATTCTGAACTACCTCAACCAAAAATATGAAGAGACACAAGACCTGATGAACATGACAACATTCCTGGACCCAAGGTTCCGAATGCAGTAAATCTGTGTAGAAGAGACCCAGACCATAAAGGAACGAGTGATCTTTGAGTTGTTGGCATGTGAAACCACACACACTCACACAATATATACTTAACTTGTGTTACAATTCAATGTAACATTTTTTAAACAGATTTTTTTAAATCTTTTGTATTCAGGAAATTCACCAGCAGCAGCCTGCAGCAATGGAGATAGGTATCCAGGATATGGAAAATCCACATCGAGCTAAAGCCAAGAAGAAATCTTTGGCGAGTTTCTTCAAGAGTAGCACACACACAATGGCAGCAGCATCAGTGTCACACACATTCGATCCCATAGCACAGTTTAGAGAAGCAGTAATGGCAAACATTTACATTTACATGCCCCCTTTGGACCATGGTTAAGAGCCACAAAATAAACCTCCCCCGGCTGTGCAAACTAGCACAGAAATATTTGTGCATACAAGCAACAAACTCTGCATCCGAGAGAGCTTTTAGCACAGGCAGTAATGTTGTATCAGCTCATCGCTCAGGTCTAAAAACAGACAAGGTGAATAGGTGTTTTTGGCAAAGAACATCTGAACTGATAATTGGAGTATGGAGGTAAAACTTGATAAAAACAAAAAAAGCCTACAATAGATAGCTATAGGGGGTTAGGTTTATTTGAATAAACAACTTAAGAAATCCATGTTTAAAAGAGAAAAACATTCATTTTTATGTTACATGCTGCTAAATGCCCTTGTTTATTTGAGCATTACCTGAATGAAAATTCTTGTTTTTATTTATTTTTCTACTTATAGTTGTATTTTTTGAAAACAATGTTTGCAGACATGCCATTATTTTATTTATTTATATATTTTATTATATAATTATTTATTATAGCATTCTTTTATTGTTATTTATTTAATTTTGTAAAATGTGAGTGTTTTTTGAAAACAGTATTATAAAAGTTTGGATTAAGAAATGCACATTTCCAAAACGATCTCTAGTCTGTGAATTTTTCTTGATGCATTTATACACATTAACCCATTTGTTTGTTATATCGCAATGGCTAATGGTAATATTGTCCACAATAATTGCAATATGACTTTTTCACCAAATCGTGCAGCCCTAGTTGCCAGGCAGCCTGCTTCCCTTTTCACTCTTTTCTTTAAAACTCTTTCCATTTTTTGTGTCTTCTAGCATGTGTTCTCTTTTATCTCTTTGCTAAATCATACACATATTTATTACCATACTCTGCACACAAATTGGAGGAACTGTTGGAATTAAATTTCACTGGAATTTAACCTGATATGTTTACATGCAACAAATTGACTGATTGATTGAAGAGTCTCTCACAGGCACACGGCGGCATTGCTGTGTGAATTTAGTGGATATATAGTCTTACTTGTATGTGTAACGACATAATTATTGAATGTGATTACTGAATTTAGGATCAGTAGTGCATTACATTACTGCATTACAGTCAAATTTAATGTGTGAAACACTGGTGGCCATTTATTGGCCACATCATAACAAATATACACATAAACCTATTTTACATGCTGATATGCATTAAGATATACCTATTAGTAATAAAACCCTCACATAATATTTTCCTCTTGGCTTTGACCTCACAGTCAGTGTCAACTTATTTTGTATTTTTCCTCCAAATGCACAGAACAGGAGATTCTTATTAAAGGCTACAGAGCGGGGAATTAACTTCCTGAATGAGGATGAGTAAACTAGACTCAGTGTATGATCTCATTGCATTGCAATTCCAGCACCCAGGCTGTGGTTTCACTTCATAATGATAATGGTTTCTCTTGCAGGGGAAAATGATAATTGCTCATCACTTATGGCTCTCAAGGGAGGAAAATTAGTTTTCATTTCTAGAGTAAATGTGTTTTACACATCACTGAATGAAAGTCAATCAGGTAATATTTTTTAAGATGGTTGAGAATCACTAAGTGTGTGTGTGTGTGTGTGTGTGTGTGTGTGTGTGTGTGTGTGTGTTGGGGGGGGGTTATATGGACTCAACACAGTCACACATTTTTTTGAGAAATCTGTTTAAAGTTTTAAAATGACTAAACTGCTAAGCAAGAATAAATTCAACGCTGTGATCAATTTGCAATTCAAGATATGTGAATCATGCACAGACAGAACTCAGTTCAATTAAATTGTATTTATAGTATCAAATCATGACAAGAGTTATCTCAAGACACTTTACAGATTATTACATACATACCCTTCATCATACCTAGAGAATGGCATGGTTTTATGTCAGTTAGCCTAATAGCTGGTTTGATTTGCATTGAGACATGATTTTATGGAAAGTACCTACCAGTAATAACTGGCCTTTAAAAATAAAACTCTGCCTGAATTTAACATAGGGGTGTACTGACTTTTGTTGCCAGTGGTTTAGACATTAATGGCTGTGTGTTGAGTTACTTTGAGGAGACAGCACATTTACACTGTTATACAAGCTGGACACTTAATACTTTACATTGTAGCAAAGTGTAATATGTAAGATATAATGAAATATTTACTAAAATGTGAGGCGTGTACTCAGTTTTGTGAGATACTGTATGTAAACAGTCTACACAAGACGCAGCAGTAAGTGCAAAATGTGTTAGTAACTGTGCCAGGAAAAAACCTAAATAGCCAACAGACTAAAGAAGACAGACATCAACAGGTGTTTTGAACTTTGGTTTGAGTAAAGTGATGAACTTTTTGAAGTCAATCGACTCCCACAGTTGTGTAGCTAGACATCCCAGAATCAATACACATTAACCCACGCTTCCTCCCGCTTTTAGTGTTCCTGCGTATTTACTAACCAGCAGCTATTGGGTCGCTGGTGAAAGCAGGGACGGACTGGGGCTAAAAAACAGCCCTGGACTTTCTCCCAAATAGGCCCATCATCCGGCCATTCGCCCCTAGCCGTGTGCAACAGACAGTAGCCAGGATGTCCTAATACTGTAGCCTATCAGACAACATATTCACACATCTCAAAGCCAATGATGACAATTGGGGTTGTGTTTAATAATGAAGCCTCAGCCTTCAAATAAAAACTAAAAATGTACAATGCCATTACATCTGTATTGAAAATAAAATACAAATAATGAAATGTCACTGGATACAGAAACCCCAGATTACACAAACTTGTAATTATAAAACAGTACAGAGTATTACTGACAACACTTTCAGAGATAAAGTAGGCTACTGCTGTACCTGAACATGGGGATTAGATATTCTGTCGGCCTATACCAAAACTATGCTGAGTGTTAGTTATTATATACTATAACTATTCAAATATAAATGTATATAACGTGTTGTTTGTGGTAAAGAATTAGCATTGAATAACCTATTTAATATTTTCTCAATGTCATGTTACACTTTTGATTCATATTAAGGCTGTGAAATGATGATAATGACTAGGCCCTATCAATGTTGTCTGTGAAGCTTTCACAAACAACCACCGGAGGCCTGTACTACGAATCCAGATCGGCATGCCCTGGATCTCTTTCAGTTCCCCGGCTTCACTAACCCTAAGAACTGCGGTCCTGCATAAGTTGTGTCACGATGCTGGTTAACAACTAGTTCAGTCAACTCAGGGTTTCCCAATCCAGCGGCGCGCGCGTTCACATAAAAGAGGTGGCGTTTGCACAGCACGACCAATCACAAACATCTACCAGAGCCGCATGTTTTAGATAAGAAGAGCAAATTATAATTCTACATAAATATGAAGATCACAGACACGGTTTTACAGGGAAAACGCAATACAGTCGCTGCTTCCTAAAACAGAAAGGAAAGCTGGCAACAAAAAAAAAAACGCTGTAGATGCGTAAATTACTCTTATCAATATCACTTCTCCATCAGTCAGGACCAAGATCTGAATTACACTTGTGCTTTCCATAAACTGTCATTGCTTTAGCCTTTTATTTCAGTTGCATCCCTGGCAGTGGTAAGCGATCGTGAGAGCAAATAAAAAATATAAAAACATAATTCAAACCGATGTGCGCATTGGCGAAACACAGCTCAATAAGCCGATATGTAATTCCCTCCCATTATATATTTCATAAAAATACCCATCAGTCAATGTTAACGGGGTTGTCGGTCTCTAGATGTTTTAACTTTTATGATCTCTCTCTCTTTCTCTCTCTCTCACCGAGCTCCGCCTGATCTTCTATAAGAACAGTGACGCTGTTATCAACCGAGTATTGATTGGTCAGTAGGCGGTGCTTTAACACCGATTGATCTCTGATCTCCAACTTAACCTGCTCCCAACCAGGTTAGGTGTTCAGCATAAGTTACCACGGCGATTGAACCCGATAACAACTAATCCACCTTCGTGATACAGAAAACCCTGGGTTTAACCTGAAGTTAGCTCATTAACGCCAAATCTTGCTTCGTAGTACAGGCCTCATTTTATATAGACCTTAGTGGTCCCCTAATACTGTATCTGAAGTCTCTTTTATATAGACCTTAGTGGTCCCCTAATACTGTATCTGAAGTCTCTTTTATATAGACCTTAGTGGTCCCCTAATACTCTATCTGAAGTCTCTTTTATATAGACCTTAGTGGTCCCCTAATACTCTATCTGAAGTCTCTTTTATATAGACCTTAGTGGTCCCCTAATACTGTATCTGAAGTCTCTTTTATATAGACCTTAGCGGTCCCCTAATACTGTATCTGAAGTCTCTTTTATATAGACCTTAGCGGTCCCCTAATATTGTATCTGAAGTCTCTTTTATATAGACCTTAGTGGTCCCCTAATACTGTATCTGAAGTCTCTTTTATATAGACCTTAGTGGTCCCCTAATACTGTATCTGAAGTCTCTTTTATATAGACCTTAGCGGTCCCCTAATACTGTATCTGAAGTCTCTTTTATATAGACCTTAGTGGTCCCCTAATACTCTATCTGAAGTCTCTTTTATATAGACCTTAGTGGTCCCCTAATACTGTATCTGAAGTCTCTTTTATATAGACCTTAGTGGTCCCCTAATACTCTATCTGAAGTCTCTTTTATATAGACCTTAGTGGTCCCCTAATACTGTATCTGAAGTCTCTTTTATATAGACCTTAGTGGTCCCCTAATACTGTATCTGAAGTCTCTTTTATATAGACCTTAGTGGTCCCCTAATACTCTATCTGAAGTCTCTTTTATATAGACTTTAGTGGTCCCCTAATACTCTATCTGAAGTCTCTTTTATATAGACCTTAGTTGTCCCCTAATACTGTATCTGAAGTCTCTTTTATATAGACCTTAGTGGTCCCCTAATACTGTATCTGAAGTCTCTTTTATATAGACCTTAGCGGTCCCCTAATACTGTATCTGAAGTCTCTTTCCCGAAATTCAGCCTGGTGCAGAATTACAGCCACTAGAGCCAGTCCTACAATGAGCTTTCCTTAGGATGTGCCATCTTGTGTCTGTAGCTATTGAGGAGGAGAGGGGGGGCAAGGTGGAGGGTGGGGGTGTGGCCTTGACCAACTGCCACTTTTCTTGTTTGAAAGCCATGATGTCTCTCTCCCATGGGTTGGCCAAATTCTCTGGGCGGGTAAAGCAGAGAAAGGGGAGGTAACCTTGCTTGTTATGACCTCATAACAAGCAAGATTCCAGAACGGTCCATCTGAGCTTTCATTTTCTCAAAGGCAGAGCAGGATACCCAGGGCTCGGTTTACACCTACCACCATTTCTAGCCAATTGGGGACCATAGGCAGGCTGGGGGAACTCATATTAATGTTAAAAAAACAAAGTGAAATTTTCATGCCATTGGACCTTTAAACTTTTGGTTACATTTGGTGAATTATTTAGCCCCCTTCCCTGTTTGTTAGCACGTTTAGAGTGTTACCAATGTATGCCTGATGTTTTCCCGTTTAATGTAATACCATAGTCTTCATCCTAGCAGCATAACTGAGCTCACTTCAACCTCTCATATACAACAGAGTGAAATCGCGGTCAACCCGCGATTAATTTCTAATGTGTTTAATCTTTCAAATTAACCTAACAGAAATTATTAAATACGTTTGACAGCACTAAATGGCACGATGATTTTCATAATCATGATGCACACTCATGTTGAGCTGACTATGCAATTCGCTAAGATAAAGGCAGCCTATTATAATGTTTCCTGCTCCGGGTACTTACCAGTATTGCTGATGTGAAATTAACTCACGTCTAATGATGTAGGCCAACTCCTCTTCTTCAGTTTTATTTTTACACGTAGCATATAAGTGATTGTATTTGCGCCCCCTGCTGTTGGCTGTTAATATCGCTTTAATAGACATTTTTTTTGTGCCGACGGCCGTTGGTTGGACGGCCGTTCTGGACTTTTCCAGAACGCACAGATTGTCAGTCCGTCGCTGGGTGAAAGCCCTCGTGTAGTGTTCTCTGTCCTGCGGTTGTCTCCGTCATGCTGTCTGGCCCTGTCCCCGGCCCCATACATCCATGCCCTGTACCGGGGTTATATTAGCTTCTGTTTCGGGGGAAGGGGGCTTTGAGTTCTCCTTGCCCTGTCACTGCTTATTAAGGTAAGCTACAGTGCCTTGCGAAAGTATTCGGCCCCCTTGAACTTTTCGACCTTTTGTCACATTTCAGGCCTCAAACATAAAGATATAAAACTGTAATTTTTTGTGAAGAATCAACAACAAGTGGGACACAATCATGAAGTGGAACGAAATTTATTGGATATTTCAAACCTTTTAAACAAATAAAAAACTGAAATATTGGGCGTGCAAAATTATTCAGCCCCCTTAAGTTAATACTTTGTAGCGCCACCTTTTGCTGCGATTACAGCTGTAAGTCGCTTGGGGTATGTCTCTATCAGTTTTGCACATCGAGAGACTGACATTTTTGCCCATTCCTCCTTGCAAAACAGCCCGAGCTCAGTGAGGTTGGATGGAGAGCGTTTGTGAACAGCAGTTTTCAGTTCTTTCCACAGATTCTAGATTGGATTCAGGTCTGGACTTTGACTTGGCCATTCTAACACCTGGATATGTTTATTTGTGAACCATTCCATTGTAGATTTTGCTTTATGTTTTGGATCATTGTCTTGTTGGAAGACAAATCTCCGTCCCAGTCTCAGGTCTTTTGCAGACTCCATCAGGTTTTCTTCCAGAATGGTCCTGTATTTGGCTCCATCCATCTTCCCATCAATTTTAACCATCTTCCCTGTCCCTGCTGAAGAAAAGCAGGCCCAAACCATGATGCTGCCACCACCATGTTTGACAGTGGGGATGGTGTGTTCAGGGTGATGAGCTGTGTTGCTTTTACGCCAAACATAACGTTTTGCATTGTTGCCAAAAAGTTCGATTTTGGTTTCATCTGACCACAGCACCTTCTTCCACATGTTTGGTGTGTCTCCCAGGTGGCTTTTGGCAAACTTTAAACGACACTTTTATGGATATCTTTAAGAAATGGCTTTCTTCTTGCCACTCTTCTATAAAGGCCAGATTTGTGCAGTATACGACTGATTGTTGTCCTATGGACAGAGTCTCCCACCTCAGTTGTAGATCTCTGCAGTTCATCCAGAGTGATCATGGGCCTCTTGGCTGCATCTCTGATCAGTCTTCTCATTGTATGAGCTGAAAGTTTAGAGGGACGGCCGGGTCTTCGTAGATTTGTAGTGGTCTGATACTCCTTCCATTTCAATATTATCGCTTGCACAGTGCTCCTTGGGATGTTTAAAGCTTGGGAAATCTTTTTGTATCCAAATCCGGCTTTAAACTTCTCCACAACAGTATCTCGGACCTGCCTGGTGTGTTCCTTGTTCTTCATGATGCTCTCTGCGCTTTACACGGACCTCTGAGACTATCACAGAGCAGGTGCATTTATACGGAGACTTGATTACACACAGCTGGATTCTATTTATCATCATTAGTCATTTAGGTCAACATTGGATCATTCAGAGATCCTCACTGAACTTCTGGAGAGAGTTTGCTGCACTGAAAGTAAAGGGGCTGAATAATTTTGCACGCCCACTTTTTCAGTTTTTGTTAAAAAAGTTTGAAATAGCCAATTAATTTCGTTCCACTTCATAATTGCGACCCACTTGTTGTTGATTCTTCACAAAAAATTACAGTTTTATATCTTTATGTTTGAGGCCTGAAATGTGGCAAAAGGTCGAAACGTTCAAGGGGGCCGAATACTTTCGCAAGGCACTGTAGGTTAACCTCCTTGTGCGCGCTTCTCAAATGTACTTTCAAATTCGTGGTATTTTTCCCTTAATTGTCTACTTATTTTACCACCTTCCACTGCCAGGCACTTGCTTTTATCTGACACTGACACAGTGATAATCAAATAGGACTCTGCTGCTTTCTTCTGACTTTCGGTACCGCCATGATGCCAGGCGAGGGCTATGGACATGTTGTGTTCAATCTGATGTGGAATGTCGGAATTTCTGGGTTCCCAGTCAGAAACTATATGTCTACGGCATAGACTGACTAAAACAGGTCTATGTTCGGAAAGGTCAGCTCTGAAAGATAACGTTATTTGCTCTATGAAAGACATTGACAAAGACGAAAACTAAGGACATTTACTCGATAATTTTATTTCGTTTTTTTTTTTTGTAATTCCTCGTTTACATTTTTATTTCAGTTAACGACAATGGGCCTCATTCACCAATATCTTCCTAAGTTTTCTCTTAAATATGTTCTTAAGAAGGTTTCTAAGAAAAGTTTACGCCGGATTCATGACGTGCTCTTAAACAGCAGAATTGTTCGCACCTGTGTTCTTAGGATTGATGAATCCCACGTCTTCGTAATTGAAAGCGCGTGCCAGTTGTTCCTAATTAGCATAAGAAAACGCCCCGCAAATACCCATATAAGGACATGACACTTGGGGCCGTGTGCAAGAAAAGCTGGAGAATGCCGAAAAGACGCACAGACGGTGGTTGTCCACAGATCACCAAAAGAAAAAAGAACTTAAGTAATGCTGAAATAGAAATTCTACTGCAACAGGTAAATGCCAAACGTGGCATATTATTTAGTAGTGTTTCCAGTGGTATTAAAGCCACCAACAAAACTGAGACGTGGAAGGAGACCATGGATTCAGTAAACGCTGTTTCTGGACAACATCGCTCAACTGCAGATGTAAAAAAGAAATGGTTTGACTTAAAATCAGAGACAAAAAAAAACGTTGCCAAACATCAAAGACATATGCTGACCACTGGAGGGGGGCATGCAGGCCCTGAGTTATCTGAGATTGACCAGCGCATCTGACCTTTTGCAGTAGGCCTATATTGAACAAAATTAAACATCTGAATGTTTTACTTTTAGTATCGATTTTGTTTTTTACAGATCTCCAATCCACGCAACCCCTCTGTGAAGAGGACCCCAACACCATTCAGCCTTCCTGCAGTAGGCCTGCCTCTGTACGTGCCCCCAGGTCCCGTCCAACTGCACGTGTCATCTCCGATGCAGTCTTGGATAACCAGGAGCGGATTGTGCAAAGTCTCTGTGAAATGGCTTCTACTCTGGCCACAATATCAGAAACACTCAAAGACATTTAAAGAAATAAAGGACGCACACTGAAACCTGTATCATTTCATGTGTTTAATTCGTGGTATTTCAAGGCCAAAGAAATCAACGAGAAATTATTTGTTGTCTGACTTCCACGCCAAATCGGTTGTCTGGTCCCAGCAATGGGTCAGGACGCACATACTGGTGTGGTGGCTGAAGTGGAAGTGGAACACCATGCTTCATGGCGATGTTGTGTAACACACAACAGGCCATAATAATTCTGCAAACCTAAAAACGGTGAAAAGTTGATCAAAAGCTAGAAATACTAAATAAAATAAATTGTTGGATTTAGATTATTCTACATATTCTCCATTTTCAAACCTGAATAACACAAGTGGTCCTGCTCACCTTCTCTGGCTTGTAAAGCAGCTTACCACCTGCTGTGTCCAAACACATCCAGCGTCCCTTCAGAATACCGATGGTTCGCTCAATGGTGGAGCGGGTGCGTGCGTGCCTCCGGTTATAAGAGGCCTCTTGGTGCGTCTGAGGGTTTGTCAGTGGCGTCATTAGCCAGGGCGCAAGGGCATACCCTCGATCTCCTAATGAAACAAGTCATTAATGAAGAAACCCACTTTCTGAAACCAAAAATTGGAATTTGAAATGACTCAACGATGCTTACCAATGAGCCATGCGTCTCCAGCACCTCCTTGTTCCAGGCGCATTCCCACAGTGCTGTTCTGCAAAATATAAGAGTCATGTGCACCTCCTGGGAAGTGGGAGACCACATTCAAGAGGTGGTTGTCAGAGTCACAGATGACTTGTACATTGATTGAGTGATATTGCTTGCGGTTGAGGTATGGGAATGGGTCTGGTGAGGGTGCCTTAATGCGCACATGAGTGCAGACCCGCAATAGAGTAGAACCCTCTCTTGACCGGCAGCTGTTGTTGCACTGTGTAGGACTTAAACCAGCTTTAAGAACATACAAAACGGGAGCACGTCTATGTTCCCTCGGTCCTATGTTCCCTCGGTCCTATGTTCCCCTCTTTTTATGAGACTGGGGAACATAGGATCCTTTTATCAAAAAAAGGGTCCTATGTTCCGCTCTGTTACTTTTTCCACCATTACTGCCAAATTCCATGGCAAATAGGCCTATGTAGCAGGCACGGCGCCAGGATTCCAGTTTTGGATGGGCCAGACCAATTGTGGGTGGGCCTTAAATTAAAACCGTTATCAAATCTCTTTTTAACCTAATACAAATGACTCACTTGGTTCTGACCAAATGAAGAGCGCTTTGGAATCTCCATTACGCACCATACCTGGCTGTGCTATAGCGCATCTGTCCTAACCTAAGGCCTATAGACTGTGAAAGTGGTCAGGAATCTAATATTTTACCAAAACATAGTTTAGTTCTGCTCATATAACATGAGGCCGAATTTTTCACAATTCTATTTAATTGTTTTAAAGTTTAAAGTTTTCAACAATACAGATCAACAACACTGCCCGACAGTTTCAATCAATGCTCGGCCACAGAACTTGTTCATTGACAACGTCATCTGTCATGTAAAACACGACTCAAGTTATTTCCTACCTAGACAAACTGTTACTTTAGTGTGATGATTCATGTTCTAAACATGTTTTATAAAAATGAATAAATCACATTAACAAGCCCTAAAGCATCATTGGCCATAACAAGAGAAAACCATGAGGGAAAAGGCAAAGGCACTAGCACCGTCGCTGGTCGCGCTAACCGCGCTAACCGCGCTAGCATCCTGGGGTGGCAGAGACAAAAGACAGAGACAGGTGTTGTGGATCTCAGCTCTCCTTCATCTCCTGGTTGCAGCGATTACTCTGAGACCGCTCGTGCATGTTTAAGGTACCTAAACAACGACTGTTGCAACATTGTCCTTTACTGGAAATGATTTTCACACTCTCAGATCACTGGGAGCTAGCCTAGCATACCGACAAGCTACATCCGATCCCAAACCTCACTGTCTGCTGAACTTGCACAGAAACCTAAAAATAGACATGACCAGCTTTTTAAAATTGTTTTTGAAAACTAAACATTTAGACTATTTTAGCATAAATTATGAGATTATTTGCCGATTTTTAATAATTCTTCACCAAATTATAATATTAAAAGTTTTTTGTTTTTTTTTAAGAAAAGTTTTGGGTGGGCCTGTTGAAAAGTGGGTGGGCTTAGGCCCGTCAGGCCCACCCATAATGTCGTGCCTGCTATGTAGGCCTACGGGCTGTTTGACGCGCAGGGGACCCCGAGAACATAGGGATGACCCCTACAAAACCATGACAGCTATGGTCAGTAGTTTAAATGCAGCACTTGTCTAATAAGACAAGTACGGAGACCAGTCCTTTGTCTGAAGCAGGTAGAAGGTCATTTTGTAACCTGTTGTACTTAACCTGTTAATATAGACATATTGATCATATCTAGTAACAAAGTGTTAACCAAGGGTAAAGCTTCTTTAAGTAACCTAGTTGGGATGGGGTCTAAGAGACAGATGGCTTAGCTGTAGAAATCTTTTGCGTTAATTGGTGAAGATCAATAGGAGAAAAGCTGTCGAAGGATAAGTCAGGTCTTAAAGCTGTTTCTAGCGGTCCTGCGTTTAATGGTAAACCGTTAGAAGTTGAGGGCATGAGGTGATGAATTTTATCTCTAATTGTTATAATTTTATCATTAAAGAAGCTCATGAAGTCGTCACTACTCAGAGCTATAGGAATAGATGGTTCAATAGAGCTTTGACTCTCTGTCCGCCTGGCTACAGTGCTGAAAAGAAACCTGGGGGTTGTTCTTATTTTCTTCTATTACTGATGAGTAATAGTCTGATCTGGCATTTCTGAGGGCCTTTCTATATGTTTTCAGACTGTGTAGCCAGTCCAAATTAGATTCTTCCAGAATGGTGGAATGCAATTTATTTGAGAGTTGTACCAAGGTGCTAATTTCCTTTGTTTCTTCACCTTCTTTTTGAGAGGAGCAACAGTCAGGGTTCGTACACCTTTTCCAAGGTCAAATTCAAGCACTTTTCAAGCACTTTCAAGGTCCATTTTAAAGCTTTTTCCAGCACCTTACTCAACCGTAAAATATATACCAATACATAGACAAAATTATTATTTAGTGTTTTTGTCACATTAACAGACATAATACTATAAACAGCCAAAATTGTGTTTCGTAATAGCAGAAGGATCAGATATTTAAGCAAAACACAAGTTTTATTTTTCAAAATATATCACTGTCTAAGTAAACTTTGGTATCTAACCTGCCTGAGTCAATGTAAAAACAATTACCCCAAACTAAATCACCCGACAGGTTCACTTCACTAACCCTGAATTATCCCCTTCTCTTCATGGTTCCTAACATAACATACAGTAAGACAGCTATGGAGAGGATCACTGAGTGGGGGGGTCTGAGCCAAATGACATGCAGCTGGGTCATTCTGGGTCAAACTCCAGGAAAAAAGGTGGTGCACCCTCTTAGATTTTGCTCAAAGTTTATGCTACCCTTAATGTCCTTTCACACTTTTTTCCAAATCTAGGGCACGCTGTACAAACTTGTAATGGTTCAGTCATATCAACATGTTTGTCTTCCACCCTACAAAGTTTGGGCTGCCTATGAATTAATGTCCAAATATTGCTTCCCAGATAATGTGATTTTCAGGCTGTAAAACTGAAATAATTTCAAGGGCTGAAAATATGAAAACATAGGATTTGAACAGAAATATTTGACAGGCCTTGGTTTTGGGACACATTCTTGATATAGACAAGGTTTGAACAACATCTGAGACAGTGCAACAACAACCTGTAATTCCATTTTAACCCAGAAGACTCTGACAGTGCACAGGCACCTGCCTCATAAATAGCTTATATTAATAAAAAAAAAAATGTACTTCATTTCCAAGACATATATTTATCTACTGGAATAGAGCAGTGCAAATAGTGCATAATTCCATCTTCAACGTTACAGTAGGCTACTTGTATGACACTCTTATCTGACACGATTTCTGTTTAGCAATCAACAACTGTTGATATGCACCGGGCTAACATTTCAGGTTTTAATTTGCGGGTAGTTAACGTTACAGTTACTGTGATGTACAATACCGGTCAAAAGTTTTAGAACACCCCAATTTTTTTAGTTTTTTATTGAAATTTTAGCAGTTCAAGTCCAACGAATAGCTTGAAATGGTACAAAGGTAAGTGGTGAACTGCCTGAGGTTAAAAAAAAAAGTAAGGTTACCCAAAACTGAAAAATAATGTACATTTCAGTATTTTACAAAAAGGCCTTTTTCGGGGAACAAGAAATGGGTTAACAATGTAAAGCTGTTCTGCAGCAATGGAGGTTGATCAAGCTTTGAAAGTTGGTGCTACCAATTCCCACAGGTGTTCCAACTTCTGGATTACTTACAACCCCCTCTGTTTGTATAAAATATTGTTGGAACACACTACCACTATCACGTACCCTCGTGAGCATTATTTGAACAGTAATGTACTGAAGTACTTAAGAATGTTGGTCTTTCCTACAGAGATATTGTGAAGAAAGTCAAGTTGTCAGTGAGTACAGTATTCTTCACCATCAAAAGGCACTTAGAAACTGGGGAGACTCTGACAGGAAGAGGTCTGGCAGACCCAAAGCCACAACAGAATCAGAAGACAAGTTTCTGAGAGCCAACCGCTTGCGTGATAGGCGGCTCACAGGACAACAGCTTCAAGCACAGCTTAATAGTGGTCGTAATAAGCAAGTCTCAGTTTCAACTGGATAGTGGTCATAATAAGCAAGTCTCAGTTTCATCTGTAAAGAGAAGACTTGGAGCTGCAGGTTTGAATGGTCGAGTTGCAGCAAGAAAGCCATTGCTAAGACGTCAGAATAAGAAAAAGAGGCTTGTCTGGGCCAAGAAACACTGCCAATGGACTACTGAAGACTGGAAGAAGGTGTTATGGACTGATGAATCAAAATTTGAAATCTTCGGTTCATCACGCAGGATTTTTGTACGCCGTCTAGTAGGTGAAAGGATGGTTCCTCAGTGTGTGACATCAACTGTCAAACATGGAGGAGGAAGCGTGATGGTCTGGGGCTGTTTTGCTGGATCCAGGGTCGATGATTTGTACAGAGTGAAAGGCACCCTGAACCAAAACGGCTACCACAGCATTTTGCAGCGCCATGCAGTACCCTCTGGTATGCGCCTAGTTGGTCAGGGGTTCATCGTACAGCAAGATAATGACCCAAAACATAAGTCCAAGCTATGCCAGAACTACCTTAGCAAAAAAGAACAAGATGGTAAGCTTAAAAACATGGAGTGGCCAGCACAGTCACCAGACTTAAACCCCATTGAGCTGGTTTGGGATGAACTGGACAGAAAAGTGAAAGCAAAGCTACCTACAAGTGCCACACATTTATGGGAACTTCTTCAACAGAGTTGGGAAGAACTTTCTGAAGAATATTTGATTTCCATTGTAGAAAGAATGCCACGAGTGTGTTCAGCTGTTATATCTGCCAAAGGGGGCTACTTTGATGAGTAACAATTTTTGAATACATTTTGGTTTATAAATTTGATTGATTGATTTCTTTTGTAACTTAAATTGTTCATTTGTTCTATTATTTCATTTCAGAATACAATAAGACATTGAACTGCATGAATTTCAATAAAAACCTGGAAAAATTGGGGTGTTCTAAAACTTTTGACCGGTAGTGTAACTTTGGCTATGTTCACTGCATATTCCACAAATGAACATGCCATAACGGACATGCAATACTAACACTACATTATCACACCAAGTACTCTCAGTCACTTAGCCTGCAAATTCCTAGCTACAAGTTAATAGCGTAAACAAATAGGCGCTAACTGGCGCTAACGTGTACAACAGGCTACTTCAGTTGGCGTACTTGAAACTTGCTTCATGTGACTCGAGAGCGCAGACTCGCCCATTGTGGAAAGCCCATTGTCCCCGTTTAATCCATAATTTGTATTTTTCATTTTCCAGCCAACGTTCATTGAAACGACAACCTGCCGGCAGCGATATTACGAATCCCACTATGGCCACGCCAAGACCCGCCCTTCAATAGCATTTATTGGCCAGGTGTCCATGATGCTTACGCAAGGTAGCATAACCATGACCAATCGGCTATCCTAACCTTAACCACTCGAGGTGAAATGCCTTACCCCAACCAATCGAGCTGCTTCCTAGGGCAGGTCTTGGCGTGGTGGCAGATCACAGTCACACAGCGAGCAGGTTTAATTTTAGGCTCTCCAACATTTTATTTCTCCATTTAATAAACAAACTATTCAGTAAGTTAGGTATTTGTTGTGAAAGAAATACAGTTACAATTTCAAGTATTTTCAAGCATTTTATCCAAAATTCAAGCACTTTTCAAACCTTGAAAACACAACATCATAATTCAAGGATTTCAAGCACCCATACGAACCCTGAACAGTGTCTAAAGTTGTCCATAGCGAGGCCGCAGCACCGTCTACAAAATCAATCTTCAATCTTCAATTTGGGAGGGACTAAAGTTAGCATAGGAATCCTCTGTTATATTAAGGCACGGCATGAATTAAATGCTGTTGTAGCTATAAGACTATCAGATAGACTTCTAGAGTAGAAACTTTTATCTATTTTCGTGTGGTTGGGTAGTAAGAATTCGAAAGTTATTAATGAATGGTCTGATAATATAAGATTTTGTGGAAATACTATTAAATCTTCAATTTCGATGCCATATGCCAGCCCAAGGTCCAGGGTGTGGTTAAATCAGTGAGTGGCCTTATGCACACTCTGACTGAAACCAATCTAGTAGTGAGATAAACACAATACTAAGGCTGTTGTTATCAACGTCCACACATTATTTTGTGGAAAAAATGCCTTGGTTACCTTGTTTCAAGCCATTCTAGCGTGGTATAGAAAGTCTGCAGGAAGACTCAGCTAGATTTCTGCCAGTTCTCATTAATATTCAACAAGCTAAGCTGCTTGACTCTGATTGGCTAACAGCTAGCCAATGAGAGCCTGGCTATCAGCATCTTTTACCCAGCGCAACTGGGCGAGCTAATGAATAGTAATGAGCTCAGGCAGTATGATGTCAGACTGACCAGCTTTTGTAATTGGCCTGATTTCTCTGCTTATTTCTTTTCAGTGGCTAGAGCTGACAAAGGAGGTAGCAGTTCATTTTCACATTCACAAATTAATACAAACACATATGGACCTAACAGATTTAAAAAAACTACAAGTAAAAATGGTTTTGTGTGGCAGGGCACCTTTAAAATCACATTTAAGAACTATACATGATAAAAACTCAGAGAATTCAGATACAAATTCTGAATACGGACCCGGAGCACGGTAAACAACAACAAATAGAATTGGCTGTAATGTTTTCCAAGCTGGATGTGAAAGATTAAGAACATGGCTTTCAAATGAGTTATAATTTAGTTTAGGTTTTGCATTAATTAACAGGCTTGAGTCAAAGATGGCTGCAATCCCCCTCCCCGGCCAGAGCCTCGAGGAATATGAGTATTAATTTGACTGGGAGGAGTGGATTCATTTAGACTTAACATATTCTTCATTGCACAGCCATGTTTCGGTAAGATAGAATATATCAATATGATTATCTCATATCAGAATGTTTACTAGGACTGCTTAAGAAGACAGAGATCTGATATTTAATAGTCCACATCTAACTATCCTATTATGTCCCACTATTGCAGCGGTGTTTTTAATTTCCACCAGGTTTCTGGGCACAGCTCCTCTTTTGTCTATCCTTGATCTAACTGACTTGAGTCGGGGGACAGGCTATGGAACTATGAGTGGGTAACTGTTCCAACGGAAGCACAGCGAAGTGTGTAGCACTGCACCTCTGATTCCTGGTTTCAACTCTGGGTTGTCATGGTTTAGGACAGGTAATAGACTCGGTCAGATTTGAGAGTGGCTCCGTCCAAAGTGGGATGAATGCCGTCTCGTCCTAATCAGACCAGGCTTTCCCCAGAACGCCTGCCAGTTATCTACACAGCCCACATCATTTGCTGGATGACACTGGTGTTGGTGTAAAGACACAAAGGAGCTACGGTGTTAATGCTAAAGTTACAGGCTGTCTAGCTTCGGATCCCTGGATCATTGCACGGCACCCAACGCAGGAGGTATTTAAATTGTACGCACAGATAACTAGGCATGTACCCAGTGCGTTAGCTTTTGAGAAAACAACGATGGACAATCAAGAAACACAGACTGTAGATGTTGATAATGATGACACACGAGAAGAATTAGAACCAAAGAGAGGAGCTGTGTCTATCGTTTGTAGTTTTTTCGGGTTTAAAAAATCCGACGTTTTAATGTAAACTATGTTGAGCTAAAGCTCTTGCCAGAGGAGGTAACACTATCAATTTACTCCACCACCTCAACAGAAAACACGTTGCTTGAAGCCACGAAGGGACTACCTATGAGAAAAAAAGCAAAAGGTGGAAAGAAATCACAGACGCGACAACTTTCTATCTGGCCAAAGACATGTTCCAAAACCCTGGATCCCAGGTATGTGTTACTGGGGCGAAAATACTTTAGCCAAGTAGCGATCCCCACATTGTACCAGCAACGCAGAGGCAAGCTAGAAGCGGAGCTAGGTACAATCGCCCGCTACTCCACAACAACTGACATGTGGTCTAGTCGCAGTATGGAGTCATACCTAATCATGACGATCCATTTAATAATGATGTCTGGGAGTTGTGCAACCACTGTCTACAAACAACGTATTTCCCAGATGACCATACCAACGAAACAATCGCACTAGACCCTTGAATCCTGGAGACTGGTAGAGGAGAGGCTGGTGGCCATAACAACTGACAGTGGGGCCAACATCAAGAAGGCTATCGAGCTGAATAATTGGACAAGACTCCAATGCTTTGGAGACGGGCTCCATCTTGCCATAGGTAATGAATACTATATCAGTAATAGCATAAGTACCAAATAAAATGTTTAAAATTGTATAAAATGCTTAAGACATGTATATGATGGTGGTGTTTGTCTTCTCAGTTTTCAGTTATCTGTTATTGGTATTAATATAATTATTATCATAAATGAATTACAGTCATGCATTTGCTTTCAACTTATTTTGTGTATTATTTAGCATTTTTTCACAGAGAGAAGTGTACAGTAAAAGATGACCGCATAATTCAAAGTGCAGTTAGTGTTCGCAAAAAAATTGTTGCTGCCTTCTCGTAATCCTGGAAAAAGAAGAGGGACCTGGCCCTTGCTCAGGCTGAACTGGGCCTGCCAAAGCACCAGCTCACCAGAGAGACACCTACCAGGTAGGGGTCGCACCAAAAAAATTATACAAATAGTACTTGAGCAGGAGAGAGCGATAAGTCAGGTGTTGACAGCCGACAAAAAATACTGGAGGCTGTAAACAAGGTGTTAAGCCCACTCCAGGAGTTCACAGACGCCTTGTCTGGTGAACGCTATGTCAGCGTCTCATACCTTAAGCCAGTACTCCATCTCTTCATCTCAACCATTCTTGCTGAGGATGAGAATGATACTCAACTGACCAAGGATGTTAAGCGAAACCCTCTAGCGTACTTGAATGAAAAGTACTAGGATCCTGACACAAGTAACCTGCTCGATCCCTCCTTCAAAACAGCTTACGTGAAGAACGAAAAGGTGAAAGACAGCAAAGCTCACGCAGTTGAAGAAACAAAGGGACTGCTGACAGAGAAACAGGCAAACACCTCTGGTACTTCATCAGCTCCCCCAAGGGCAGCAGCAGGCAGACCTGTTCCTCCTCCTGAGAATACATTGTCCAGCTTTATTTATTTTATTTTTTTTAAAGATTATTTTTTTGGGCATCTTTTAGGCCTTTATTGACAGGACAGCTGAAGACATGAAAGAGGAGAGAGAGAGGGGGAATGACATGCAGCAAAGGGCTGCAGGTCGGAGTTGAACCCGGGTCCGCTGCGTCGAGAAGTAAACCTCTATATATGGGCACTCGCTCTAGCAAATGAGCTATCCGGGTGCCCGACCAGCTTTTTTTTTTAAAGCAGATCAACAACACTACTACTCTCTCGGAGGAATGTATCAAAATTGAGCTGAGAATCAGATGCTGTGGAGCGTCTGGTTTTCCTGGCACAAAATTTGTAATGGTTGAGATGTCTCAACAAGCCTGTCCAAAGCCTTAATGTAGCCTGCACATAACGTTCAGCTGGACTGATGTTGATGTTCATAATGTAGCCCTGTAGAGTACTGTTATTTATGGATACTGCAAGCCAAGTTTGCATTCATTTATTTGTTTCAATACTTTATATATTGTGTTTACCTTGGCTTGAAGCAAGGTTAAAATTAATGCAAGTTGCAATACTGAAGGTTCAGTCATAAAAGTTATTAATGGTGCATTATGCACTATGTCTACATTTATAAATCAGTGGAGGGCCGTCAGCAAGGCCTTCTCTGCTGGCCAAGAGATTGTCAGAATCACAAAATTTATATTAGTATAATTTTATGTAAATAAAATATTTTTTTTAAATACATTTCTATATGTATTTTATAAAGTCTGTTCCTATAAATCTAATATCGTGATTTCATTGCTACTCTTTACCTCGGCTGCATAGCTTCGGGTGCACCTCATAAATTAGATAAGTTTTATCGAATTAGATTTCCCCGTGCTGTCTCTGGGGGAAAGATCTGCTCACTGAGTCCTTCAGAATTTTGATGGAGTTCCTCTGCTGTTTAATCAAATCTGGATGATGTTGTCAATTGTGATATTATTTAACCAATCAAATTTTGAGTTTGCCATGTTGGGTGTGTTCTTTGACAGACCGTAGCCTTCTAGCTGGCCCAGCTGCCTAGGTCAGCACCTTCAGACCAGTTAGTGTGTTAGCCAACTGAAGCAAAACTAGAAAGCATCAAATCACAGTCACAGTAGCAGTAGTTCAAGTTTGTTTGGATGTAGAATATTAGATTTTAGTTTAGACTTATCACAATGGCTAAAGGAGGAGAAGGGAACTGATTTGGTGGCGGATTTACAGGGAAACCCTTTTACGAGAAGGACTTTTCAAGAAAAGCTGGAAATTGTGAGGAAGGGTCAGCCAACGCCGCCGATGGCAGCCCTGTCCCAGCCAGGGAAAGGATTTGTGCGGCATTTTCAATCCAGAACCAATGAAAGGTACACCTGGCTAACAGCATCGGAGGAACATTGCAAATTGTATTGCTGGAAATGCATGTTATTTCCATCTGTTGGATATGGTGTTTGGAGCCACACTGGGTTTGCAAACCTGAGTTGCCTAACCAAGGCAGCAACGAGACATCACAGATGGGCGAGACGCTTGCAAGCAACGGTGCTATTGAAAACATTTGGAGACACACAAGTGGATTTACAACTAAACAAACAAATGTGAAGGGAAACAGAGCTTCACAACGAAAAAGTCAAGAAAAATAGGGAAATACTGAAAAGACTAATTGATTGTGTTATCTTTCTGGGTAAACAACAGCTCTCATTTAGGGGACACGATGAAAGCGAAGAGTCCAAAAATAAGGGTAACTATGTCGAGCTTCTTTCTTTTCTGGCAGAGCATGACAAAGACTTGCATTACCACCGTTCCACAGACTTCAGGCAAAATACAAAACAACCTGATCAGTGCTATAGCTGAAGTGATGGGAGAGGAGATTAAAAGGGAGATCAATAAAGCACCTTTTGTTGCAGTTATGGTGGACGAAACTACAGATGTGAGTACTGCAGCCCAGCTGGCACTGGTGCTCCGTTATGTGACGAACGCAGGTGTCAAGGAGAGGTTTGTCAGATTTGACGATGTAACAAGTGGCAAGCGGCTGATGACATCGCTGCTCTCATAATTAGATTCCTGGAGGAACACGAATGTCTGAATAAAGTTGTGGCACAGTGCTTTAATGGCGCTGCCTTCATGGCATCTGGACTAAATGGCACAGCGCAACTGTAGTATCCATTTTCCGCTAGAAATTCAGTTGTTATAAACTTTAGAGAAAAAACTTTCCTAATATGCCAGTTTCTGCGGTCATGGAAGATAAACGTCCGCCATGATTTTGGTGCACGCGAGCAACGTGTTTTTGTTGTTACGTCACAGGGTGTGAATAGCTCAGCTGTGTGGCCGAGGCTATTCATACCGGGGGTGCAAATAGACACTCTGTAAACTTAAAACTCTCCTCTTTGATAAAGCTTATAGTTAGGGAGTGAGGAGTTGCAGCGTCCGCCTAGCCCAGCCCACCTGCTTCTCTTCATAGTCGTCAGATTAATAATATAATAGCCTGACCAGGCTCCTCTCCTTAACCTGTCTCTCTTAGTTACACTGTTATAGTTCTAGACTGCCGGGGGACTTCCTTCCTTTGACACACTGAGCTGCTCTCTCCTCTCCCTTTCCATTTGTGTACATCCCGTCCCAGAAGTGCTTGTTACTAACCTAGCTTTGGGGAGTTTACTCCCCGGAGTCCTTATGTTTTTTCACCCAGCATATTTCCTTGGAGTACGATGGCACCAACATCTTGGTTGCAGCTGTCGCCGTGGTCCTGCTGCACTCCCTGCTACACCCTGCTAAGCTCCACAGTGCCCTGGAATGTCATGCTGCTTCCTGTTACGTCCATCCATACTCTGCTGTGCCACGCTACATCCTGTAATGCCCTGCAGCGCCCTGATATGACATGAACTACTACAACTACCATTTGAAGTCACTGTTCCATTATCTTTAAAGTGACTATTATTGCCACTGTTCATCACATCCCCAACCGGCACCGTCAGACACTGCCTACCAAGAGCCTGGGTCTGTCCCAGGTTTCTTCCTAATAGGGAGTTTTTCCTTGCCACTGTAGCACTGCTTGCTCTTGGGGGAATTATTAGAATTGTTGGGGCTTTGTAAATTATAGAGTGTGGTCTAGACCTACTCTATCTGTAAAGTGTCTCGAGATAACTCTTGTTATGATTTGATACTATAAATAAAATTGAATTGAATTGAATAAGAACAGATACAAAAGAACAGACACCAATTTAAAAAGACAGCTGTAAAAGTATTCCCATGAGGGTGAGTGGTATTGCACAGCACTGAACCTAGGGTCAATCAGTTGTAAAATGACAGAGTTACAAGAAGAATTCAGGCAACCAATAAACTTATACATTAGATTCCTCAGTAAAGCAGAGCATGTATTGACTCAGATACTTAATTTTACAACAAACGGATAGCACTTGCCCTGACAGATGAAAAGATGGGAAATTAAGGTTCTTAACCCCTTTCACTCTATAGATCATAACCAAACTATTTTTGGCATTATATTTCACATCAAATTTAACATCATAATCAGAACATATATTCAACAACTCCTGAAACCCAGCACTGCTAAGAGCCAAGTCATCAGCATACATAAGATGGTTCACTAGTGTGTTACCAATCATACATCCTGTTTTACATGCTCGTAGCTGATCAGACAGGTCATCCATGAAGATATTAAAGAGGGCTGGTGATAGTATCCCCCCCCTGATGGACTCCATTACCAACACCATTAGGAGTAGAGAATATATTCCCCCATTTGATCTGATACCAAAAAGTCAGGATCCTAATTATACTGTTTGGTACTCCTCTTTGGCTCAATTTCAAAAACAGCTTGTGATGGTTAACTCGGTCAAAAGCCTTGGAGGCATCAATAAAACCAATAAAAACAGAGGAATGTTGTCTTCTGTAGGTTTCTACCATTTCCTTTAGTGCATAAATACATAAATCAGTACCATGCTTGGCCTTGAAGTCAAACTGGTTATCTGAAGTGTACAAATAAACACACAACCTATCTAATACAAATCTTTCCAGGAGTTTTGATAATACACTAACTAAAGCAATAGGTCGAGAATTATTCACACTCCCCAACCAAATCAGATAATCAGTCTAGTAACAAAAAATCCAAAACACAAATAACCGAATCGGGAATCAACAGGCTTCCCCACAAATTCCAGCCAAGCTGCTGGGCCTAAACACACATCACACCACGCACAGCGGCGGCCACTGAATCTGCACATCATTCACATCAGCAACAATCTAAAGCAAGCAGTAATAGAAATGCATACAAATCCATTAAAGGACTGGTGTCCCTGTGGATGACCCAGAGTAGGGTTGGACATTGTTTAGGTTTATTCTGATACCGGTCCTAAAACAATTAAACTTATAAAATGGTGTTGGTGCCTTAACAGTGGCTGAATCGATACTTTAAAATAAAGAAGAGCACGGCTACAGGTACGGAATGCAAAGCATTCCCTCCTGAGATTTTATTAGTGACATGAAAATGAAAAAACGTCGACCTCATCTTGTTGTCAATCACATGAGTAAAATCTGAAGTCGTGCAACCCCTAGTTCGTATGTGATCTCAGAACTCGTTCTCATTACAAGCTGCTGCTTTTATCCAAAGCAACTTCCAATAAGTGCATTCAACCATGAAGGTACTAAGTGAAAATTGAAAGAATAACAAAAAATAAGTACATTATCTTCAAATGAGCCAAACTACAAAGTGCCACATGTAACTGCAATTCTCCACTTATCTTAACTTGTTCTGCATCTTGGTTATAATTTCAAAGTGTTTAGTTCTTGCTGTTTAGTTATAGTTTTGTCATTCATCATCCTCTGAAGAATTCTTCCAAATACACAAACAGTTGAGGTGGTGGTAAGGTATTGTGAATGGATGTGTGTGTCTGTCTATCTAAATGGGGACTGACAGCAGGGAAAACACTGTTACACTGCCACTCATCCTCCCATATATCAGCGCTTAGCCATTGATCACTGGAACTGTCTTTCACTGCACTCGTAAAATCCCCCAAAGTGCTACACAGTTTGAAATCCAGAGTTCAAGCAGAATGGCCCGCCCCCATCAGCGCCTCTCCTCCACATCTAGCTAGCCCAATTAGATTATGTTTCTGTCTACTGCCTGCAGACAGCACTGGGGTTTATTAGCATGCCTGTGACCAGAGCGCCTGAGAACCCCCTCTGAACTCAGCACAGCTGCAGGAATAAAATAACACAAATGAAGCCGCTAGCGGCGATTTCCGGGTTCTAAACCCTTTCTCGCTCATTACTGGAATTAATATAGTAATTGGTTATGGAATGTGCTACTGGTTAAAGTAAAATATGTTGTAATGAATTACCAATCAACACTGTTCTCCATATTGGATAGGAGGACACGGAGGGTTAAAAAAACATGATGGACTCTTCAGAAGAGGTCATTATCTTCACTGTGTGGGAAAGTTGCCGGACGCCACAATCTTCTGAACATAGTCATACTGAGAAATCCAGAGAGAGTTGTGTGGAGCTGGTAGTCTTACTTAGCTTTGTAGCAACTCATTTGGCAATGGCTGGAATGTAACGGACGTTCATTAATATCAAAAAGTTATGCACTAAAGCTTTAATGTGACAGCTACAAATATGACAGCCACAAATATGCACAATATTGACAATATGTTTAAGTAAACAAGGCCACTAAAACAAAGGCTACCATTCTCAAAAACACAGTCCAGTGGGGCGCCTGGTTAGGCAGAGGCTCAGTCCTTGTGGCAGTAGCCCCGGGTTCGGTTCCAGCTCACGGCCCTTTGATGCATGTCACCCCCCCCCCCTCTATTTCCCACTTTCCTGACTTAATCTGGCCTATAAATAAAGGCAACTAAAGTAATTGATTTATGGCACAATTTGCACTAGGTTAATGCACGTGTTCAGAACTGGTAGTGTCTACTATTGGGTGTTTTCTAAGTAGTTTTAAACACATAGTTCCACATTGTCATGAAGCATATCCTGTGACTTGATTTGTATTATGCCATCCCCATTTTCTTCAGTAGTAGTGCCACTGTGCACAGTGAATTTGAATTAAATTTCAGTTTCAGATACTCATGTGGACACATCCAGTGAGTTCTGGGATGATTGGCTCAACACCTAAATGACAAGGAGTGTGATGAATAAATTACCTCAGTGTTGGCGGTCAAGATGATAACAAAAACACGCTCAAAGATGATTAGGTCTGGTAGGTGGGTGCAAGATTTGGTTTGAAAGGAAAATTGGCTGCCAGACAAGCAGATTGAAAAAGATAACTACTGACAAACACACACCCAAAAGCACACAGAAACAGGCATAGCTTGGAAGTCCGAGGCCTGTAATTTGTTCATTTGCATTGCAGGGCATGATAGGAGCACAACTCCATTAATCTTCTGCCCAATTTAATTAGACTGTGTGATGACAAGAGGGTTCCTGGAGGACGTCACATTATTGCTGAGAGTAATGATGATTCAGACTTGTGCAGACGTGGTTAATAAGTGCAGTGCAGCATTTGAACTTGCATAATCACTTTGAGGACATACAGTAGCTGAACAGCTGAAGCTTTACAGAATTCTTAGCAATCATTCTTTGAAGGGAAAAGTGACATGACGTTCAATGTTCAGTATTTGAAAAACACCACAATTGGCGGATGTTTTATTTTTGAATTTAACTCCTCAAGCAGTCACTTATTCAAAAAGCATGCGCAAAAGTTTCACTTCACCTTGTGACTGTTCAGTTCAGTTCAGATCTTTATTGTCTGTTGAGGGAAAATGTGATTTGCAGTAGAGGGCAAAACCACTCACACAACATACAAGAGGACATGGGACATTTATCATAACAAGTACAGAAAACAACCAAAGAAAAAAGGTCTATCTATCTATCTGTTCGTTACAAGTATCAAACCATTCAAATGGAAGCCACGTTAAAGTGCTGCCGAGCTGTGCAGTCAAGGTGCAGTGCAAGTTAAAGGGGTTTTATAGCACTTGGAACAAAGAAAAATTTAAACTGATTGCTTTTTACCCCAGGGAACCTGTATCTCTGCTGAGAAGAGAGAAGAACACATTCCGACTCTGCCTTCCGCAAAACCTGTCTGTCATAAATATTAGATTAGATTCAACTTTATTGTCATTGTGCAGAGTACAAGTACAAAGACAATGAAATGCAGTTTGCGTCCAACGAGAAGTGCAAAAAAAAGCAGAAAAGTGCAATGTGATATACAAAGTATAGACAGGTGGAGCATAGGCAGGACAAGACATATATTGCAGTGTTATAAGAGCAGAATAAATATGTAAATATGTAATATGTAAATATGTAATATGAACAATGTACAGATATGTGCAATGTAGTAGCACTGACATTATATTAGTAGTAAGAATAATATAGATATAGATATGTACATTAACAGAATATATAATAAGAAAAACAGATTAAATATGGATATTCTGTATGAACCATATAGACAGATATGTACAGTATGTACAGCTATGTGCAGTGTGGTAACATTATAAGAGTAGTAAGAATAAGTGTATGTGCAGAATGAATAGTATGAAGAGCAGTAGAATATGGCTATGTATAGGTGTAATACAGTATGTACATTTGTAAATAAATAAATAAATATGAATGGGTGGGGTAGGGTAGTGCAAATTGTCCAGGGGTGGGGGGGCTTAGTAGGTTAAATTGTCACCAGAATGCAAAACAAGAGTTCAGCAGGGTGACAGCAGCAGGAAAGAAGCTTCCTCTGAGCCTGCTGGTACGGGTGCGGAGAGACCTGAAACGCCTCCTGGAGGGGAGTGGGGTGAACAGGCTGTGGTTGGGGTGAGAACAGTCTTTGATGATGCTGCACGCCTTACGCAAGCATCGCTTGCCCTGGGTGGCCTCAATGGAGGGGAGTGAGGAACCAGTGATGCGTTTTTTCAACACCCTCCGCAGTGGTTTCCGGTCATGGGCAGAGTAGTTGCCATACCAAACTGTGACACAATTGGTGAAGATGCTCTTGATAGTGCAGCAGTAGAAGTTCACCAGGATCTGAGGAGACAGGTGGACCTTCTTGAGTCTCCTCAGAAAGCTATATCTGCTAAAGAAAGCTGCCATGTGCTGATTATTTTACTGGCCACTTAAACAATGATTAAAGGACGATTAATGTGTGTTGCACTGTAAGGTTCCCATACCAAGAAATCAAACAAAAGGTTACAATTGTGTAAAATAAAGCTATTGGTGTCTTGTTCACACTAAGGCGTCCGGTATACTTGCCGCAGCCGACGTGTCGCGCGCAAATGTAACGTCATGGGAGCGCCGTAACTATTTATACTCGCACGTGGTGGTCACGACACTAGTTGCAGTCTTCTCCTGAACAGTGGTGTCGCAACTGAGTAAAGGCTACCGACTTTGCTATTTCTACGGACTAGAAGAAGAAGAAAAAGGTAAACCATTGCAACAATGACCTACTTCATCGGATCAAGCCTTTCATTCACCATAAAAGAACTAATCTTAACCCAGTACGTTTACCAGAGAGACTTGCAGTCACTCTGAGAGTCCTGGCATCTGGAACCAGTCAGAATGCAGTTGCTATTTCTTACAAACTAGGGACGACAACTGTCTCCCGCATAGTGATTTCTCGCCATGAATTCTGGCACCTTTGGGTATCTCTGTGCTTCTTCATGGAAGGATCGTGGAGATGCCTGTAGAAGCGCACTTGCTCGGAAAGCTTGCACTCGAACTCGTCCATGCTTCCTGTTTCCGCTTTGTCGTGTGCTCGACTGTAAAAAGGCCTTAAAGGTATTCAGTCTGCGCAGACAATAACATTTCTGCCAGTGCTTTTTGCAGATTGCAGATGTGTTAAGGTTGTGGTTCAGTTCTTCTCTATCACTGTTCCCAGATACATTTAGCACTCAACCAGTTCAACAGGTGAGCCCTTAATTATAGTTGGAAAGGTTGAGTAGGAGGCTTTCCTGAAGTCGATGGCCATATCTTTGTTTCCATTTAAATTCAGGAAGTGGATGTCACACAATTCTAGGAGACTCACGGACAAAAGGCGTTTATTTCCCTGATCGTTTGTTTAACTAACCCGACACACATACCCATTATAAGATTAACTGAAACCTGTGGTTGTCTGCCTTTTCAAAGTTATAAAGATTAAAGAGATTGCGTGTGTAACGTAACAAGCTCGCTGACCGGGCTGTCACGCTCACACACCGGCCACGGATCAGGTAGAGCAGCGCCTGACAGGGCAGAGAGAGACCCGTCTCCCTTTGACGGTCTTCTCAGAGTTTTAAAGTCGCAGTCATTATTGAAGTCAGAGATTTGTTCTTAGCCATGGGTACAACAATAGATTCTTTTCACAGTTTGTGGAACTTGTGCTGGGTAAGTGAAAAAGATCAGTACAAATATCCCATAACTGATCTGCACAAACCTTAAGAAATGTGCCAGGGATCAGGCCCAGGGTTCTCTTTCTGATATTTAATTTCTGGAACATGGATCTGACAGAGAGGGCACTGATTGTAGGCGGAGAGATGACAGGACAATCACATCAGCAGATCAATACGCAGATTTGTAAAATCATGTTCATCATTAAAATGTAAACTGTATTATTGTTAGGGATGCACCGAATCCAGATTTTGGGGGTTCGGCCGAATACCGAATCCACTAATTAAGATTCTGCCGAATCCGAAACCAAATCCTGCTACCATCCCCAGTCCATTAACACAGTAAACACATTAATGAAGTAAACAACATCCACAGCCTCTAAAATAGTTAAATGTAACAACTTAATGTTCACTTCACACGCTCTTTTCACATCGTAGGAAAGCACATCACTATCGCCAGATGAGTGACAATTTTGTTTGGCAAATTTTTGCTAACCAGTGTGTGATGAAGGCATGTTGGGTGGGTGGAATTAGAAAGCTATCGTTAGCTAACAAGCAGCAGCCGCCTGTTGGGTCGCTCCGCTCCCACTGTAGGGAGACTCCTTTGCCGAGAAAACAGCTGACAGCCCGGGAGAGGAACCGTCTGGTTAAAACCAGTTTTTAGCTGTGACTGTCCTTCCTTTGCCGTACCTGAAGTTGCTGCATTTTGGCTGCTGTCTGTAGATTCCTTCATGCACAACTCATATTCTTTCGGAGGTTTCATACCAAATGTTGTAACGGCGGCCATGTTGTGTATTGTTTAGGGTCCTCGCCACCACCAGACAAATCAGCATTGCAGATTGAACATGTTTTTCTGCTCACGAGTTCCATTTTCACTTTATCACAGCCTACTGCATTGAACTCTCCACCTACGTAAACACCTTCCTGTAATCAACGTCGGCATCATTACGGCAACCAGCATAGCGCGTGTTGTGCAAGCGTAGGGTTTGGTTCGGTGGGAAAAAATTCTAAGGTTTGGCAGAAACCGAACCCTTTCAAAAAGTCCAATATTCGGCCGAATCCGAACCCGAATCCTGGATTCGGTGCATCCCTGATTATTGTAGCATATTCTGAGAGGCACTTTGTACGTAACCTTAGCCTTGCTCCAGATGTGTGAATCACTCGCCACAGTCCATTTGTTTAGTGTTTCCACTATGTCTGTTGTTGTGCTCACTGAGAGCTAGTTCAGCTGACTGGAAGAACAATCAACCAATTGGACCCATGGCTGATCGCAGTGTAAATGCATCCAAGAAGCATTGGAGACGGATTGAAATCCAGTTGTTTTAAACCACCTCAGGAGGAGGTCTGAGATGCATTCTTGACAAAGATTGATGCATTAGTCTCTCCAAGACACGTGACGTCTTTGCTCCTCCCATGGTGTAAGTGTCAGTTAGCAGTTTGTGGAAATAGCCTGTACTGCAGGGGTGTCAAACTCAATTTCACAAAGGTGATGGATGATATGCTGAATTAGCTATTATCAGTTCCTGTATGCAGTGTACCCGTGGATGCACAGACAACTATCACTTAATTACTTTGATACTCAAGACAACTGGAATTATAAGGAGCATATTTGTGTATGCTTGCTAAGCAGATTTATAAATGTTGATTGACATTGGAGCTAATGACATTCTCAGAGTGTCCTTGCATCTAAAAACATGTAAAATGAAACAAAACAACACTATGAGTTCTAATTTGTGCAGCTGTGCACATTTTAAAAGAGAGAGAGCGAGAGAGGGAGAGAAAAATCGATGCTGAGATAATTAGTGATAGGGTATTTTGTAGCAGCTGTTCTCTGATCTGTCACAGCTCCACCAGCTGTTGCTCAAACCTCTGATTGATGAGAAACTGTGTTGCTGTGAGTTCATATTTACATACAGCTGCATCTGGGTTTCCTTCATGCAGCTTTTTGGTTGTATTTTTTGGAATTTTGAGTGTCATCACGTGGTTCTATGATGCATGTCAGATGCCACAGACTCTTCAAAGGGATTCTCAGACTCCCAGGCTTAGCAAGAAATGTTTTGATATTCTTACATTAGATGTTTGTCAATCTATAACCTAAATAGAGAAGCCTTCTTCCTGCACGATTGGTATTCAGGCTCTTTCCTCTGCCGCTAACTTGCACTGTAAAAATATTCTCTTTTCTCCTCATGCTTTTTGTCCTTTCTGTCTTTTACTTCCCTTTGTGAGCCCTCACTTTTTATTTTTCAAGCTTGTTTTGCCTTTCATCAACAGAAGCTTCAAAAGGAAGACTATCTTCATGCTTACTTTATTCACATCCATTCACCCTCTCTCTCTCTTCCACTTCCCACTTCGAACTCAGTCAGCTCCAAACCTCTCTTTCCCAGCTCTGACTGGGGGATCCCGAGGCGTCCCCAGGCCAGGGTGAAGATGTGATCTCTCTAACTAGTCATGGGTCTTCCCCGAGGCCTCCTCCCAGCTAGACGTGCTTGAAACACCTCCCTAAGGAGACGCCCATGGGGCATCCTTACAGTACTTGCCCAAACCAGTGCAACGGGCTCCTTTCGACACAAAAGAGGCAGTGGCTCTACTCGGAGTTCCTCACGGTTGACTAAGCTTCTCAGCGCCAGCCCGAGCCTTTTGGGGGCGTTAAGCAGAATTTCATTTGGGGGCCCCCCCTCCCACCACGCGGAGTCACCTGTGCTTGACGATTATTGACACAAATGTCACGCTATAATGTTACATTATAAATGAATACAGTGAGGTTATGTATTAATACAGTGACGGTTTATGAACTACTGTCCCCCCGGGGCACAGATACATAAGGACCCTCCCCCCCTATTCTATTTGTGCAAAAGTGGATGCAAACGGCTAGGGGGGGTCTGGGGGTGCTCCCCCAGAAAATTTTGAATTTGGTATGTGATTTCTTGTATTCTGGTGCATTTTGGGGATGGTCAGCTGGAGAAGGGCAATACCTAAACTTGTTCAGATTCATAGCCTTTTGCTTTTTGATTTATTAAGGTAGTGACTTCACGCAACTACTTGGGCTTCAGGGCCAAACAATACTGACATACTCTGTGTTAGTAGGAAGTAGGGCTGGGCGATATGGCCTCAAAAAATCCCTGATTTTTTCACAAAGAATCTGATTCATGATTTAAATCGACCCCCCCCCCCGCCACACTTAAAATGAATCTGCAGATGACAAATGACAAGATCTCACACACACACACACACACACACACACACACACACACACGGGGGGGGCATGTATACCATTATGATTATTCATGCCAATTTTATGTAAATATTGGTTTGAGTGTTTTCCCTATCATTGTATTGGGGGGCGCCCTCTGTGAAAGAGTGAAAAAATGATATGCTATACTGTATATTGAACAAATTATATAATAATGTTATATATTCAACAACCACTAAACGGATGCGTGAGATAAAGCTGTTTTCACACATACAGGTAATTCACTTCTCGTTCCTCAGTAAAAGTTCAATTCATTTTAACTTTCCCGTGAACCTTGCCCCTATTTTACCTGTTGCTGAGTAATGTACATTAACATGCCATGGTCTCATGAGTGTAGCATACCTGTAGCAAGCTCCTTCGTAGTAACTAGCGGTAAAAACAAATGTCAGAGAGGAGCTCCGTGCTACAGAGTGGCGATTGCTAGTTGTTGTAAGCCGCTACAGACCTCCGTCACAGCTCGGTCGTATCAGTGGCTTTTAGCTAGTAGATGTGTTGAGCCGCATCAGAGTTCCTCATGGAGGTGGTAGTTCAGTAATCCGAAAATAGGTGACTTTGAGCCGGGTACAGAGCACAATGAGCTGCCGGTCATTTTGGCGGATATTACGGTTAAGTAAGTAATGAAACGAGTAGTTAAGAAAATAACTAATGTTAGCCGCTGTCGCTGCCGTGTCACTGCCATGTTGTTTGTGTATCACTATGGCAAACGCGCGGGGGGAGGGCTGGGCCCATTCGGAACTACGGGAGCCCAGATGGGACCGTCGGCGAATGTTAAGAGGGAAAAACAACACTCGGTTGGGGGCCCCCTAGTGGCAAGGGGGCCCCAAGCAGCCGCTTAGTTCGCTTATGCCTCGGGCCGGCTCTGAAGGTTCTCAACCTTTCTCTAAGGGATACATATGTGCTGTAAGAAAAACATATGTTGTGAAGCTTTGGAACCATCATTCCTGGCTAACTAACAAACTATTGTTTCTTCTACTACTGTTCAGTATTGCTATTTATTTAATTTTTTTTTAAAGCGCCCATATTGTGCTCATTTTCAGGTTCATAACTGTATTTTAAGGTTGTAGGCCTACATGGTTTAATTTTCAAAAAACACCATATTTTTGTTGTACTGCACAGCTCTCTCTCACTGCTGCAGATCCTCTTTTCACCTGGTCTCTGTTTTAGCTACAGAGTGAGACCTCTTTTCTTCTTCTTCTACTGTACTATCTTTGATTGCACTCGCACATGCGCAGTAGCTCAGATGTAGATCATGTCACCTAGCTCCATAGACAGTAAAAGAGAGGCTGTTTCTCCGACTTCGGTCAGTTACAAGGCAGGATTAGCTGGGAGACTTCTACTAAACCAGGGCGCACATGGAAGTAGTTCTTTTGTAGATTATGGTGAACTGTACTTGTGTTTGATTAAAAAAAGACCTTCTCTAAAAAATTTTTTTTGTGACGTACAACCGTGCGTTTTTCGATTATTGAACAGCTCACCCAGAGACTAAAGGCAGGACACATTCAGAAACCCTATCTCACTCAAAATAACATGGATGTTTTTTTTTTTCAAAGTTTGTATGTGTGTGGAAGCACCAGAGATACAAATATTTATTTTCAAAAAAAAATTCATAATATGGGCACTTTAAGATACTTTTTTGGGCAATTTAGGCCTATTAGATAGGACAGCTGAAGACAGTAAAGGGGGAGAGAGAGGGGAAATGACATGCAGCATAGGGCTGCAGGAATTGAACCCACGGCCGCTGCGGCAAGGACTGAGTTATTTAATATTTAATAACTGTTGTCCATATTTGTCTATCCAGTTGATAGGGGTGAGGTTTAATGATAAAAATAGCAGCCAAAGTAACCCAATAGTTGCAGAAGTTGTTTTAAAGGTGCCCTGCCACACAAAACCGTTTTTACTTGTACTTTTTTAAATATGTTCGGTCCATATGTGTTTGAGTTATGTTGTGAATGTGAAAATGAACTGCTACCTCCTCTGTCAGCTCTAGCCACTGAAAAGAAATAAGCAGAGAAATCAGACCAATCACAAAAGCTGGTCAGTCTGACATCATGCTGCCTGAGCTCATTACTATTCATGATCTCGCCCAGTTGTGCTGTGTAAAGGATGCTGATAGCCAGGCTGTCATTGGCTAGCTGTTAGACAATCAGATTCAAACAGCTTAGCTCGTTTGAATATTAATAAGAACTGGCACAAATCGAGCTGAGTCTTCCTGTAGGCTTTCTATACCACGCTAGAATGGCTTGAAACAAGGTAACCAAGGCATTATTTCCACAAAAGATGTTACAGAGTCCATGGTAGAACTTCAGACATTACCACAAAGTTATGAAATACGTGTGGCAGGGCACCTTTAAAGTTGACAGAAACACATGGCTAATGTATTTTTGTATGCCACATTCCATTTTAATATGAGCATCCCGAAAGCATCTCCTTTTGTTAGGGGTTACCATGCCTCAAATCTGTATCATTTTATAAACTTTAGGATACACAGAAAATAACAACTTGCTGTTTGGAATGACGAAACACTGACTTCCTGCAAACCATAAAAAATGTATAGTGGATTTGGCCCGCTGTACTGCATTGACTGAGTATTTTCATTTATCTAGTCTGATACATTCTTTTCGCTGTACTTGCTCCATCGGGCTTGGATGTCAGAGCTCAGCTGTCACTGCTTCCCACAAGCACATGAACTCAAAACTGAAATCTGAAGTTTGGCTTTGCACATTCTTAGTGAGCTAATATCTTCAAGAATATTAGGGACTATGCTGTGGATTTCTTTTTGTTCAACATGTCCTTTTTTGCCTGCAGTATAGCGAAATCAATACATTTATATTCTTGGGGTTTAGATTTGTTGGACACAGGTGCAGCATATTGGGGTCAAGTGGAATGTTCACCGACAAGATGAACATTGCTTTATTGATCACTCCCTCCAGAATGTTTTAATAAGTCACACTCCCAGACACAGTGCATAAATGTTCCTTTAGCCTCATTGCATTTAAAACGAAGGTCAGGCATATTTGCTGTGGATTCCTGTGTGCACACAAACAACACAAACTTTCAAACTCCAGTTGAAAATTGTTTGCTCAGGTGATTTGATTAAGTGTCAATTACAGCAACAGCTTTTGGGTACACAATCATAAGTCATTTCAAAATAATTTCCTATATCCACCAAGCCTTGAAATTATTCTTCGGAGTGTGTACCCATTAAAGAAAGAGCACACAGAGCCTTGTTGACATGTTCTATTTTCAAAGCCTTCCTTCTGCCTGTGTTGGCTCTCCCCCTGCAGTAATGGATCTCAGGCTAACACTGTACATTCTTATGCATGAGCTCAGCTAATTTGCTTTGAAACAATGCAAGCACAGTTGTTTGCATGAGCCGATTACTTTCTTATTTGATGTTCTCATGCAAAGGGATGTATCCAAATAACAGTGTTCTACAAGAGAAAGAAGGTTTCACTTGATGTCAATAGGCCCATTTATACTGAAGCTAACTAGCAGCAGATTCCTTCAGTATCAATAGGTCTTAAGGGGACGCTCGGTTGTAATCGTTTGCCCCCTCTGTTTGCATCTTAAAGATCCAACGGTCCGCTGAGATACACTTTCGGAAGCTGTGTTTCCTCAGCTTTATAGCTTGAGTGAAGATATTGGTATCTTACTGTGTATATGAAACTAGGCAACGTCACTTTTTCATGTTAGAAAGTGCCGCTGCTCTGCCGTTACAGTCGGTCCCTCTGCTGCAATTAGCAATAAACTGAGGTCATTTAAAAAAAGAGTGTTTTAGACTGCTGGGGGACTTCCTTTGACACACTGAGCGCCTCTCTCCTCTTTTTCCATCTGTGCGCATCCTTGTCCTTGTTTCGCCCAGCATGTTTCCTTGGCTTAGGGTGGCACCTAAATCATGGTTACAGCTGTCCCGGTGGTCCTGCTGTTACACCCTGCTACGCTCTGCAGTGCCCTGCACGTCCTGCTACGCCCTGCTATGCTCTGCTGTGCCCTGCTATGCCATGAACTACTAAAACTACTATTTCTAGTCACTGTTCCATTATCTTTATTGTGACTTTTATTGCCACATTTCATCACACCCCCAACCGGCACCGTCAGACACCGCCTACCAAGAGCCTGGGTCTGTCCCAGGTTTCTCCCTAAAAGAAGTTTTTCTCATCACCGAGGTTTCTTCCTAAAGGAAGTTTTTCCTCGCCACTGTCGCACTAAATGCTTGCTCTTGGGGGAATTACTGAAATTGTTGGGTCTTTGTAAATCAAAGAGTGTGGTCTAGACCTACTCTATCTGTAAAGTGTCCTGAGATAACTCTTGTCATGCTTTGATACTATAAATAAAATTGAATTGAATTGAGGAAATGATTATAAACTGTAGCTTGATTGATTTAGTGTCTTCACTGGCATGAGATGTATCTAGAGTCTCTGTAGAAATAAAAGTGAAAGCAAATTCACTGTAACACAACACATAACACTTTCACTTTTGAATGTGTGTTACATATAAAAAAAGATAAACCTTTTTAACCAATCTTGATTGTATGACTTGGTATGTGACCTTCCTGCAGGGAAATAAATGAAATATATAATAATCTGTTGTGTTCTTTAATTTAGAGGAAGTCATAAAAGCCCCAACAACTTCTCTCATTCGATCTATATTTATTATAAGTAATAAAGCAAAAGGATTACAAGACACACATCGATGTGGACCATTTCTACTTCACCCTGGAGCTCCACAGAGTGGCCCCGTTCCCTGAACTAGACAGTTTTTTATCCTGTCCTACTCGGGTGTCGTCTCCTCCCCTCGGTTGGCTTGGGGCCAGGTTCCATTGGCCCCTTGTAGGTACATTGGCTTGTCCACGCCTCCTAGTGCTATCCTAGTTCAGTGGTTTCTTCGGCCCCCCTCTGAAGGAGGATGGTACTCAAACACAGAGTTTCCCTGTAACATCTAACATGGTTTCCCTGTAATGTCTAACCTAATTAGGAAATGTCCTCTCCCTTGTGATTCTAAGTGAGTTGGCTTCTCCATAATTTTGAACCTTTCAAGGACCTTTTGTCCCTAATGGTTGTCTGTTTAACCTCGTTAGAATTCTCTGAATTGAAGTCAAAACCGATACATTACATGTTAATATATAATATAGAAACTCATAACAACAGATTGATTATAATTAGGGCCTTCATGTATCCTTATTTTGTTGAATTTAGGCACTTTAGCATGTTAACTTTTAATTATTTCTTCCCAAAACCAGACATGAACATGGCATCTGGTGATGACACATAGTTGGCAGGTAATGTCCCCACCGGTTGTTAACCATATGTAACCAAACACGTGTAGGGGTGTCGGCTAATTGTATGACAGATAAAAATGTCGACAACGCCACCTTGGGATTTCACCCAAAGAATAACCAAGCTTGGGATTCAAATCCAATTTCTTACTTCTTAACTAATTTGTTTATATACCAGGGGTTCCCATTAACACAGGCAAGTCCACAATTAAAAACTCAAGAGACGTAGATTCAAAATATAAATATATTGTATTAAAACAATCAGTAAAAATGTAAACAATAAAACTAAATGTAAAATACTAATAACTGGAATTCAAAATCAGAAATAAAACAAACAGAATATACAAATTGAGGAGATACTAAAACAGCGACAGGAGCCACCTCAACAGGAGGGGCAACTAGAGAGAAGTGGACCTAACACAACAAAACATAAATCAATTAAACAAAACATAGCAAAGGCACATGTTAAAACATGCACATAAGAGAAAAATGTAGGCACGTCTTTGCACTATACTCTTGTATCTCTTTTATAAGAACATATATTAGTATAAAATAAGTATTTTTCCTCCACAAACACCATAATAAAAACTAAAAACACTAAGGCCAAAATTACAATAACTGTCAACTAAAAGAATCAAAAGGCTGTCTAATAAAAACCAGGCAAAAGTCAATAAAACAAAGATTAAATTAACTAATCAAGTCAGTGGTTGGAACATTCCAGCGGTATCCGCAGCGGTACTCTCCGCTCTGCAGGTACACAAAGACATGGGTGAGTGGTAGTGATGGCCAAATGAAGCTGCGTGAACCATTTTCTTTATTTTCTGAGCCACTAGATGGGGCTCTCTCTTCAACAAAGGGTTGAAAACACACTGAATTACCATTCTTTTAACCTTTTTCTTTGAACAGAGAGTGCCATCTAGTGAACTCAGAAAATAAAGAAAATGGTTCACAAAGCTTCATTTGACCATTACTAGTTAGTGGGTCAACGTTGTTTAAAATACCGTTTAAGTCAACCAGAACTTACAAAATGTTTTACCTCAGCTTGCGCACAACGCTTCAGGGTCATGGGCAGCAATGTTGCAGTCCAGGTGAGTGGAAACACCCTTGACACCTCACCTATTGGATCAATGATGTCTTTCAATCATAGAGCATTGCTATCCTTGTGGCCAAACTGGTTGAGGAAGAACCCTACCTTCAAAACAATTTTGTTCTCCATAGTCCTCAGATTTCCTTCGCCAAATTGTTTTTCAATCTACCTATTCCATGCCAGCCATGAAGAGCTCCTAAAAAAATGCAGGCTCCTCAGAGCTGAGGAAAAAGGAAGGAAAATACATCCATGAAATATATAATTAAATAAAGAAAAACAATGAAGACACTGGAACAAAGATCACCTTGAATTTCTGCCACAGTGATATAGCTTTCTGTTTCCATCTGCTGCAACAGCCAACATTTCTGGCGTGCAGGCTGGGCAGGTGAGAACAGCACCACAGCAGAGCTGCTCTTCCTCAAATGAAAACTCTAGGAAGCTGCACTGCAGGGCATCGCCGTTGATGATGATGTCCAGACTGGAAGAAATATATATATTTAAATAGTTTTTGTGATGAAGTCTGCTTACATTAATAAATGTTATAATACATGAGGAACAATTACACTTACTCTTCCTCATGCTGTACGATGCTCCAGCAGCTTTGCGAAGGCCTGTCTCTAGAATCCTGGAGAGATGACTTTGAGTTCCTGAAAGGAGCTCAGTAGGTCCGATGTGTAGAGAGTGGAAGTGTTGTCAGAGGCCGGCCATTATCCACTTCTAAGGAGGTCCTTAAACCTACATTGTGTAATTCTTTTGAGTTGATTCTTCGCAAAAACCCCTTTGTTCTTTCACAAATATGTACTCATTCATGTGTAATGACTTCCACCAACTAATCAAAGTATTCTCGTGAGCGTAGAATCTGACATTCAGAATCATTCAGAATACATACAGGCGAGTCGTTCGAATGACGGCAGCCATGTAGCGCCTCCATCTTTAAAATACATAAGCCAAAGAGGGACATACCTCCACCTTTCGCACATTTACACTCAGTGGCACCGTAATGAATGCCAGGGGGAGATTACTCGCCAGGGAAGCGAAAAAGAGAATTTAAACGACAACACGACAGGCAAATGAACAACACCAAAGTTAATATTGGAGTGGCTAGAACAGCTGTGTGGAAACGATGGCCACCGTAGAGGAAGGGCTAGAAGGTAATATTCAGTTGGTTGTCATATACAATTTCACCGCTAGATGGGAGAAATTCTTACACAATGCAACTTTAAAGTCAGGGGCCCACTTCTGCTGGCATGTTTGGCAAACATATAGTGGCTGACGCAAGTCAAACTGCCCTTAGAACAAAAAAAGTAAATGAATCAATACACATTGACAACATACTTTATACACATTTTAAAAACGTTAGTTCCATCTACACATTGTGAATGGTTGAGACACATTGTAAAGGTTCCTATAATCACAGTATGGCACCCATACCTAATAGTTACCTATTTTATTTCTTGCAAAGGACAAAAAAATGTATGACTGTATTTGTAAATGACAATAAAATGTGCTATAACATGGGTTTTGGCACTACTGCAGTTGTAGACACAATGGCAAAAAAATATATGCATTAGAAATCTAAGTAGTGAATTGTTTTTTACCATTGATGGTGGTTAAAATCACTGGTTTGCCTGGTAACACGTGAAGTTTGTGCCTTCACAAGAGCAGTTTGCCGCCTTTATAGTGGGCAAAATGCAAGCTGGCAAAAAGAAAGAAAACCACTCATTTACATTATCTTTAACTGGCTGCATACACCTGAACAACAAAAAGAAGATTTCGCTCATCTAATGACACAGATGGTTGGAGGTATGGCTTTAAAAAAAACATGGATTACACATTCCTTGTTGTAGAGAGGCTGTTTTATGTGATGATTTACATAACAGTCCCCACAGAACCGTCAGTAAGATCTCTGGACCTGGGGAGGAAATACAAAATGATTCTAATAAAATAAATTATTTCAGGTGAATAACTTGTAGTACTATACACTCAACTTAAGCTATTCTGAATTAAGTTAGAAACTAGGTTTTTTAGTATATCTAGGACCTTACTTTGAGGTGATAGTGCATAACACTGAGCCATAATGCAAACACTTCAAATAAATAGATTTACTTTTTACATTTATATGAGTTGCCTTTGGGTATCCAAGTTTTCTTCAACCCTAAAAAACATGCATCCTAGCCAATATAGCAGAGCACGCTCAGCAAGTCTACTCTGGTTAATTAAAGTTTTATATTAAGGAGATCCAACCTAATAACAGCAGGCTCTGGGCAGAGACAACACAAGGGATGACCAATTGCCTCTGCATCAAGAAGGCCCTTTAGGTGATTGCTTCTTTCCAGCGCTCTGAGGCTTTCTGCTGCAGAAAAGACCATGATGATGCAGAGCCTCAATGGGGCTCAGCAGAGGGACATCAGGCCAAGATAGCAGATATCATCTCCATATTTCTTTCTGCAAAGAAATTTGAGCTCAAGCTATGAAGGACAATTTAGTTGAGGACAATTAAAGGTCAACCGATCGACATGTAGAGCAAACACATAATTTAATGGGGTAACACTTTACTTGACAGTACCGACATAACCATGACATGACACTGTCATAACTATGATATGACACTGTCATGAATGTGTCATAAACCTTATAAACAAGTCATAAACGTTTATGACTTCTGTCATTAAGTGTCATTCGGTTTTTGTCATGACAAGTTGACATTGTTGGGCTTGTCTTGATTATGACAACTTGACATTAATCAAAGTGATATTACCAGAAGTTGTCTTGGTCATGACAACTTGACATTAAATTTGTCTTGATTATGACACTTTGACATTAATCAAAGTGTCATTACCAGAAGTTGTCTTGGTCATGACGAGTTGACATTAAATTAGTTTGGGATGTCTTTGTAATGACAACTCACATACCAGTGACATTAGCAGAGGATGTCTTTGTCATGACAACTTGACATAAACAGAAATTCACCTCTTTTTGTATTCATGACATTTTGACCTAATGATTATTATAATTAGATGTGCAAGATTAGAGACCAATTCTAGCACTTTTTCAGATAGATGTCTGACAGGAAATTTCACAAAACTGGGTCTCATGACACTGTTATGACAGTGTAACTAATAAATATTTTGACCTCAAGTAGTGGTACCAATTGTATTTGTCATTAAGATGTCATTGATAGGACTTGCTGTCATGACAACATTATGACAGTGTAACTAATACATATTTTGACCTCAAGTAAAGTGGTACCAATTGTATTTGTCATTAAGATATCATGGATAAGACTTGCTGTCATGACAACATTATGACAGTGTAACTAATAAATATTTTGACCTCAAGTAAAGTGGTACCAATTGTATTTGTCATTAAGATATCATAGATAAAACTTGCTGTCATGACAACATTATGACAGTGTAACGAAAACATTCTTTGACTTCAAGTAAAGTGGTAACATTTTTATTTGTCATTAAGATATCATAGATAAGACTTGCTGTCATTACCACATTATGACAGTGTAACAAATACATTCTTTGACCTCAAGTAAAGTGGTAACATTTTTATTTGTCATTAAGATATCATAGATAAGACTTGCTGTCATTACCACATTATGACAGTGTAAGAAATACATTCTTTGACCTCAAGTAAAGTGGTACCAATTGTATTTGTCATTAAGATATCATAGATAAGACTTTATCTATGATACCTAGATAAGGCCGTATGTTTGGGACACTCGGGTGAAGAGAGGGGCAGAGCTGTCAACCGATCACCATCTGGTGGTAAGTTGGGTCAGGGGGTGGGGGAAGACTCTGGACAGACCTGGCAAGCCCAAACGTGTAGTGCGGGTAAATTGGGAACGTCTGGAGGAGGCCCCTGTCCAACAGACTTTCAACTCGCACCTCCGGCGGAGCTTTTCGTGCATCCCTGTGGAGGCTGGGGGCATTGAACCCGAGTGGACAATGTTCAAAGTTTCCATTACTGAAGCTGGGGCGAGGAGCTGTGGTCTTAGGGTCTTAGGTGCCTCAAGGGGCGGTAACCCACGAACACCGTGGTGGACACCGGTGGTCAGGGAAGCCGTCCGACTGAAGAAGGAGTCTTTCCGGGATATGTTATCCCAGAGGACTCCGGGGAGGCAGTTACAGGGTACCGGAGGGGCCCGAAGGGCTGCAGCCTCTGCCGGTGAAAGAGGCAAAGCAGCCGGGTGTGGGAGAAGTTTGGAGAAGACATGGAGAAGGACTTTCGGTTGGCACCAAAGTGCTTCTGGAAAACTGTTCGCCACCTCAGGAGGAAGCGAAGGGAACCATCCAAGCTGTGTACAGTAAGGATGGAACACTGTTGACCTCAACTGAGGAGGTAATAGGGCGGTGGAAGGAGCACTTTGAGGAACTCCTGAATCCGACTAATACGCCCTCTATGTTAGAGGCAGAGCTGGAGGATGACGGGGGATTGTCGTCAATTTCCCAGGCGGAAGTCACTGATGTAGTCAAACAACTCCACAGTGGCAAAGCCCCGGGGATTGATGAGATCCGTCCAGAAATGCTCAAGGCTCTGGGTGTGGAGGGGCCTGGTTGACACGTCTCTTCAACATTGCGTGGAAGTCTGGAACAGTGCCAAAGGAGTGGCAGACTGGGGTGGTGGTTCCCCTTTTTAAAAAGGGGGACCAGAGGGTGTGTGCCAATTACAGGGGTATCACACTTCTCAGCCTCCCTGGTAAAGTCTACTCCAAGGTGCTGGAAAGGAGGGTTCGGCCGATAGTCGAACCTCGGGTTGAGGGAGGCAATCGCAGTTCCGTCCTGGTCGTGGAACAATGGACCAGATCTTCACTCGCATAGGATCCTGGAGGGAGCCTGGGAGTATGCCCAACCGGTCTACATGTGTTTTGTGGATTTGGAAGGCGTATGACCGGGTCCCCCGGGAGATACTGTGGGAGGTGCTGCGGAGGTATGGGGTGAGGGGTCTCTACTCAGGGCCATCCAATCTCTGTACGACCAAAGTGAGAGCTGTGTCCGGGTTCTCGGCAGTAAGTCGGACTCGTTTCAGGTGAGGGTTGGCCTCCGCCAGGGGCGCTTTGTCACCAATCCTGTTTGTAATATTTATGGACAGGATATGGCGGAGTCGGGTGGGGAGGGGTTGCAGTTCGGTGGGCTGGGGATCTCATCGCTGCTCTTTGCAGATGATGTGGTCCTGATGGCATCATCGGCCTGTGACCTTCAGCACTCACTGGATCGGTTCGCAGCCGAGTGTGAAGCGGTTGGGATGAGGATCAGCACCTCTAAATCGGAGGCCATGGTTCTCAGCAGGAAACCGATGGAATGCCTTCTCCAGGTAGGGAATGAGTCCTTACCCCAAGTGAAGGAGTTCAAGTACCTTGCTGTCTTGTTTGCAAGTGAGGGGAGAATGGAGCGGGAGATTGGTCGGAGAATTGGTGCAGCGGGTGCGGTATTACATTCCATCTATCGCACCGTTGTGACGAAAAGAGAGCTGAGCCAGAAGGCAAAGCTCTCGATCTACCGGTCAGTTTTCGTTCCTACCCTCACCTATGGTCATGAAGGCTGGGTCATGACCGAAAGAACGAGATCCAGGGTACAAGCCGCCGAAATGGGTTTCCTCAGGAGGGTGGCTGGCGTCTCCCTTAGAGATAGGGTGAGAAGCTCAGTCATCCGTGAGGAGCTGGTAGAGCCGCTGCTCCGCTGCGTCGAAAGAAGCCAGTTGAGGTGGTTCGGGCATCTGGTAAGGATGCCCCCTGGGCGCCTCCCTAGGGAGGGGTGTTCCAGGCACGTCCAGCTGGGAGGAGGCCTCGGGGAAGACCCAGGACTAGGTGGAGGGATTATATCTCCAACCTGGCCTGGGAACGCCTCGGGATCCCCCAGTTGGAGCTGGTTAATGTTGCTCGGGAAAGGGAAGTTTGGGGTCCCCTGCTGGAGCTGCTCCCCCCGCGACCCAACACCGGATAAGCGGACGAAGATGGATGGATGGATGGATGGAGATAAGACTTGCTTTCATGACAACATTATGACAGTGTAACAAATACATTCTTTGACCTCAAGTAAAGTGGTACCAATTCTATTTGTCATTAAGATATAATGGATAAGACTTGTTGTCATGACAACATTATGACAGTGTAACTAATACATATTTTGACCTCAAGTAAAGTGGTACCAATTGTATTTGTCATTAAGATATCATGGATAAGACTTGCTGTCATGACAACATTATGACAGTGTAACTAATACATATTTTGACCTCAAGTAAAGTGGTACCAATTGTATTTGTCATTAAGATATAATGGATAAGACTTGTTGTCATGACAACATTATGACAGTGTAACTAATACATATTTTGACCTCAAGTAAAGTGGTACCAATTGTATTTGTCATTAAGATATCATGGATAAGACTTGTTGTCATGACAACATTATGACAGTGTAACTAATACATATTTTGACCTCAAGTAAAGTGGTACCAATTGTATTTCTCATTAAGATATAATGGATAAGACTTGCTGTCATTACCACATTATGACAGTGTAATACATATTTTGACCTCAAGTAAAGTGGTACCAATTGTATTTGTCATTAAGATATCATGGATAAGACTTGTTGTCATGACAAAATTATGACAGTGTAACTAATACATATTTTGACCTCAAGTAAAGTGGTACCAATTGTATTTGTCATTAAGATATCATGGATAAGACTTGCTGTCATTACCACATTATGACAGTGTAACGAAAACATTCTTTGACCTCAAGTAAAGTGGTAACATTTGTATTCGTCAATAAGATATCATAGATAAGACTTGCTGTCATTACCACATTATGACAGTGTAACAAATACATTCTTTGACCTCAAGTAAAGTGGTATTAATATACACAGAAATATGGCATACATACAGATAAACTAACTGAAAAAATAAAGTGTGCACACAAAAGAAACCCTTTTCAGTTCTATGAGCTCAATTGTTCTTTGATGACAAGAGTTCAGAGATGTTCAACATTGGGTCCCATATGAGTTTGGTTTCCGTTTGTCCTTCCACCATGAAGAATGAATCAAGGGAAATCCATCTACGTTCAGAGTCTCGATCCTGAACTGGGAATCTCTAAACCCTGGAAGTCTCTGGGATGTGAAGAATCGATGTGATTCAATATCCCTCTGTGGACTGGGCCTCCCCTGCGTAGCCTTTTCACCTCCTCCACCTGTAGATAAGGCCAAATAATTTCTCTCAATTACTATTCAGTAATAAAATCAATTGCTTAGGCTACATTGAAAATAAAATGAGGTCATATTTCAGTTAACCCCTATTGAAATATCTAAACCTCAATTCAGTTTGTACAACCGTTCTTACATTTCTTCTCTTAGGTATCAAACGTATATAAATCCCTCTCATGTACCAAAAGGACATTTATATTAATAGGCAACCTTTATACAAACAATGCATTTCTAATTCAAGTTGTATGGAACCTTAGTAATATTAACACTATCCTAAATATAATTGCATAAATTGCATGTAAACATCTCTCAAATTGTATTATTTTCCCCATAACTTAAGCTACAGTGTTGTAATCTAGAGGCATTAAGACTTGCGTACTTATTTATCCCTCCCTGTAACTGTAGAAAGAATGCACAAAAAATTAGCCTCTTTAAGTTAGCTACTTCACCATAAACTCCAGTTAAACAGTTAAACTCACAATTTGTACTAACATTCATTCAACAAAATACCCACAGCTAGCAATAGTGTTGAAAAGCAACATTATACTTTCCATAACCAATAGATATAATCATTAGCCTTTTCACAGGCAATATGCAGTAGCTAGTCTGCTAGCCTTTTGTGGCTAATTACCCTATTAGCATATGAATACAGCACCTTAGCTAACCCGTTAGCTTAATGCTATTAGCACCGATTAGCATGGATGCTAGCAAACTGTAGTGTAATACTGTGACTCACCATTTTACTGCCTATAACTCCGTGACGATAGCTGATTCAGGCACAGCTCTCTTTCGCTCTATTTACAACAAGGTATAGCCAGTATTAGACAGTATTTAGTATGTAGAATTGATTTATTTCACTAACTGGCGTTCTTTTTTATCTTACTGAGTGAATAATAGCAGCATCCTACATTCTGATGCAGGCGCCAAAAGGGATGTGAGGAGACAGACCCAAGTTCACCCATTGGCTTATTTACAAGCCCATCAAAATGTTTGGTAAAGAGGAGGATGCTGCCGTTATTCACTCAGTAAGATAGTAAGAACGCCAGTTAGTGAAATAAATCAATTCTACATACTAAATACTATCTAATACTGGCTATACCTTGTTGTAAATAGAGTGAAAGAGAGCTGTGCCTGAATCGACTATCGTCACAGAGTTATAGGCAGCAAAATGGTGAGTCACTCCTTAACACTAGAGTTTGCTAGCATCCATGCTAATCGGTGCTAATAGCATTAAGCTAACGGGTTAGCTAAGGTGCTGTATTCATATACTAATAGGGTAATTAGCCACAGAAGGCTAGCAGACCTACTGCATATTGCCTGTGAAAAGGCTAATGATTATATCTATTGGTTATGGAAAGTATAATGTTGCTTTTCAACACTATTGCTAGCTGTTGATGTTTGTTGAATGAATGTACAAATTGTGAGTTTAACTGTTTAACTGGAGTTTATGGTGAAGTAGCTAACTTAAAGAGGCTAATTTTTAGTGCATTCTTTCTACAGTTACAGGGAGAGAAAATAAGCAAACACAAGTCTTAATGCCTCTAGATTACAACACTGTAGCTTAAGTTATGGGAAAATAATACAATTTGAGAGATGTTTACATGCAATTGCTATATTTAGGATAGTGTTAATGTTACTAAGGTTCCATACAACTTGAATAAGAAATGCATTGTTTGTATAAAGGTTGCCTATTAATATAAATGTGCTTTTGGTACATGAAAGGGATTTATTTACGTTTGATACCTAAGAAGAAATGTAAGAACGGTTTGTACAAACTGAATAGAGGTTTAGATATTTCAATAGGGGTTGACTGAAATATGACCTCATTTTATTTTCATTGTAGCCTAAGCAATTGATTTTATTACTGAATAGTAATTGAGAGAAATGTTTTGCGCTTATCTACAGGTGGAGGAGGTGAAAAGGCTCCAGGGGAGGCCCAGTCCACAGAGGGATATTGAATCACATCGATTCTTCACATCCCAGAGACTTCCAGGGTTTAGAGATTCCCAGTTCAGGATCGAGACTCTAAACCGTAATGGATTTCCCTTGATTCATTCTTCATGGTGGAAGAACAAACGGAAAACCAAACTCATATGGGACCCAATGTTGAACACTCTGAACTCTTGTCATCAAAGAACAATTGAGCTCATAGAACTGAAAAGGGTTTCTTTGTGTGCCTGCACACTTTATTTTTCAGTTAGTTTATCTGTATGTATGCCATATTTCTGTGTATATTAATACCACTTTACTTGAGGTCAAAGAATGTTTTCGTTACACTGTCATAATGTTGTCAGGACAACAAGTCTTATCCATGATATCTTAATGACAAATACAATTGGTACCACTTTACTTGAGGTCAAAATATGTATTAGTTACACTGTCATAATGTTGTCATGACAACAAGTCTTATCCATGATATCTTAATGACAAATACAATTGGTACCACTTTACTTGAGGTCAAAATATGTATTAGTTACACTGTCATAATTTTGTCATGACAGCAAGTCTTATCTATGATATCTTAATGACAAATACAATTTGTACCACTTTACTTGAGGTCAAAATATGTATTAGTTACACTGTCATAATGTTGTCATGACAGCAAGTCTTATCTATGATATCTTAATGACAAATACAATTGGTACCACTTTACTTGAGGTCAAAGAATGTTTTCGTTACACTGTCATAATGTTGTCATGACAGCAAGTCTTATCCATGATATCTTAATGACAAATACAATTGGTACCACTTTACTTGAGGTCAAAATATGTATTAGTTACACTGTCATAATGTTGGCATGACAGCAAGTCTTATCTATGATATTTTAATGACAAATACAATTGGTACCACTTTACTTGAGGTCAAAGAATGTATTTATTACACTGTCATAATGTGGTAATGACAGCAAGTCTTATCTATGATATCTTAATGACAAATAAAAATGTTACCACTTTACTTGAGGTCAAAGAATGTTTTCGTTACACTGTCATAATGTTGTCATGACAGCAAGTCTTATCCATGATATCTTATTGACAAATACAATTGGTACCACTTTACTTGAGTTCAAAATATGTATTAGTTACACTGTCATAATGTTGGCATGACAGCAAGTCTTATGATATTTTAATGACAAATACAATTGGTACCACTTTACTTGAGGTCAAAGAATGTATTTGTTACACTGTGATAATGTGGTAATGACAGCAAGTCTTATCTATGATATCTTAATGACAAATAAAATTGGTACCACTTTACTTGAGGTCAAAATATTTATTAGTTACACTGTCATAATATTGTCATGACAGCAAGTCCTATCAATGATATCTTAATGACAAATACAATTGGTACCACTACTTGAGGTCAAAATATTTATTAGTTACACTGTCATAACAGTGTCGTGAGACCAAGTTTTGTGAAATTTCCTGTCAGACATCTATCTGAAAAAGTGCTAGAATTGGTCTCTAATCTTGCACATCTAATTATAATAATCATTAGGTCAAAATGTCATGAATACAAAAAGAGGTGAATTTCTGTTTATGTCAAGTTGTCATGACAAAGACATCCTCTGGTAATGTCATCCTGGTTAATGTCAAGTTGTCATTACAAAGACATCCCAAACTAATTTAATGTCAACTTGTCATGACCAAGACAACTTCTGGTAATGACACTTTGATTAATGTCAAAGTGTCATAATCAAGACAAATTTAATGTCAAGTTGTCATGACCAAGACAACTTCTGGTAATATCACTTTGATTAATGTCAAGTTGTCATAATCAAGACAAGCCCAACAATGTCAACTTGTCATGACAAAAACCGAATGACACTTAATGACAGAAGTCATAAACGTTTATGACTTGTTTATAAGGTTTATGACACATTCATGACAGTGTCATGTCATATTTATGACAGTGTCATGTCATGGTTATGTCGGTACTGTCAAGTAAAGTGTTACCCTTTAATGGTTCATTCCTTAATCCATGTACTGTATTGTGTCAGTTGTGTCTCAGAGGTTTTCTCTCACTGATACATGTAATTATATGTATTTTAGATTTAAACTTAAATTCATCACTGAGATTTACCACATTGGATGACCCGGAACACTCAGCTGGGGGATGTGTGACTGGAAAACAGTACAGAGAACAATATCGTTAGGTAGAATATTGTTATTGCTGATTAACAATTTATTAAATCAGACTTAATATATATTCCCGTTAACAACTTGTTAATGTATTCTACTAAAGTGCCAATAGATATTGGAATACTTTTTAACTATTAACAATGAATTTCAGTGTTCTAATTTAATTTGGTCCACCATATACAAATGTCAAATGTTTCAGATATCAACCTGTAGCTGAGGCTTTGCGTCGCCCTCTGCACCTTCCTCTCGTCTAGCCCCGGCCCACACAGCCCCTTTTAGAGTTCTGTTGAGGGTCTCCCCCAGAAAGGGCTTGTTTTCTCTCCTCAGTTGCTCTCTGTGTTGAAGGGGAATTCTTTTGTAAGACTGATGTTTTTAAAGTTACTGAATAATGAACCATTTTGCATGGCACTTATGCTGTGTTTTAACATGCCAAAATTCCACCTTTCACTTTGCACGCATTCCTGAAGTCAGTTAGATCTAGTCAAAAACAAAACAAACTTTATTTAATCTTAATTTTCACATTTGGAAACTCTTGAGCAGACGTGAGAATGTGCGAATGGGAGAAAGTCTTGTCTGGCTCTCTAACGTGGAAAATTCTAACAGAGACTCACCAAACACGACAAAATCAAGTTTCCACTTCACTTCCTGGCATACGTCTGTGACGTTGTCTATAAAAAACTTAGTTACATCCGCTGATTTTCCATTACAGGTTGATCATTTATGTGGATAATGTTTCACATCTTTTACACTAATAATGGTTTAATTAGCAGGCTACTAAACTTCTGTTAAACACGAGGGCATGAAATGAATTAAAAATACACTGAGAAAATACTTTCAGTCATCCTCTGTCTTTCCCACAGATGAAATATCTTACTCACTGTGCAACAAAATGTTCGGCAAGTAAAAATACAATAGTGTCTATGAGTCTGTAGTTGCTCAGGCTCAAACATCCATGGCGTATAGGAGGCGAGACGCACGGATCCATCTCCCCAGGAGCAAACGCAGTGTCAGCTGGGCAAACTCATGTGATGCCTGTTTGATCCCGTGGATGATTTGTAGGCTATATAACTGCACAAGGTGTAGGGAATGAACCCAACCCGGTCCTCCAAACACTGGGCTGAATGCAGCAGCTTCACAGCGCTGGTTGGATCATAAACAGAATGTGAAAAAGTGGTAGGAGACTTGGCATATACGTTTTAATCCCTTCTTACACTTATGTTGTGCAGAACATAGTCTATTTGTCTTAATTCTGAAGCTATTTCTTTTACTGTATTTACTATTTCATTATTTCATCCATTCGTGGCGCAGTGGGTCCGTGCGTACTGTCACCTGCAGCGGGACTACCTGTTGTGATTGGACAAAGAATGATGTCATTTTTTAGTTATAGTCATTTCCATATTAATTTATGGAAGGAGGCAAGGCGGGGTCGGTGGCTCGTTTGCGTGGGCTCAATTTCACGTTGATTGTCATATGTAAAGAAAAGATGCGAAGTAGGCCGGGTAAGCCCGGTTTATTACATGTGAATTTTTATGTGCGTAGGTACTTTTCAAGTTTTGGGCATACACCATCTACTGGTATGAAAGCTGTGATGTCTTTTATACATGAGGCCCCAGAACCCCCTTAGCCCAGCTCACACTACCAGTCCTAAAAACAAAAATCATCTAACTTGCTCTCTGCCTCCTGTCTCTGTGTCGGCCCTTGGGCTCAATAGTTTAGCCTTAAGTCTTTTAAAGCTAGTACCTGGACAGATATGGAAGGGATTAGAATTTAAGCATTGTGATTGAATGTTTCCTGCCAAAATGCACCTTGGTTAGCCAACAAATCCCAAATGTGGGACAAAGAATATGTTTGCATGGGACAATGTAGGACATGTTACCAATGCTTAAAAGTAGTCCAAAATGTTGATATGTCTATCTAACTTAAAAAATAACATTTCTATTCCCCCCCTTTGCTTACCCCCAAAACAAGTTTCACAAAAAGACTTTTTGAGAATTGCCTTCAAATGGATCACCCAGTTAAAAATAGTTTCCCAGTCTCTGTTGTAGTTGCATTTCCTTTTCCTTGTGGTACTTTCAGTCATTCTGCATGAATTTGAACAGCTTTTGACTTTGTGGTGACTCAGTTTTCCCCACTGGGTGTAGCGTAGCAAAGACTGTTACAGGTTAACCTGGGTTATGTTCCAAGTCCTTAAATTGCATCCATGTTTCCTTCACTTGCTTCCCTTCCTCAACCCACCGAGAAATCATGCGAGGAGAGAGGAAATGAGGAAGGATGAGACGTCCTTTCCTCTGAAGCGTCATGTGAAGCGACCTCCGTTTGTGATGACAGTTGGGAAGCTGGATCTGCTGACAGCAGCCAGCGTCTTTCACATACCGTTATATTCACACACAAACTACCACCTGCCCACTCTGTTTAGACACATTTACTTATACATTAATGTAATGTAATTATTACATTAATAATTTTTTCATAGTTAACCACACTAAAAGGCTAACACATGATGGAATAAAAAGGCAGTCTTCGACTTTGCCTTCACTCATCAGAAAATAATTTAATGTTGTTTGTTATTAATGTATTCATTCATTATTTCTTTAGGCTGTCTGCTTTATATTTTAATGTTGTTTGCTTTGCACTCACTGTTTTGACAGTGTGTGTGTTGGCAACTAATGTGACAGTTGTCTATGGTGTGGAAATTAATTAAACCGCTATTAATTTGAAATGTTTGAGCTGTGCAACGCTGCTGTCTTTGGAATATTGCCCTGAAACATTAAACTGAAGAGACCTTTGTTAGTTATGATGTTAGTTTCACTTAACCCCACTATTTTATCCTGATCAGATCAACCAAATTTGGTTGATGTTACACAGTAGCAGTCAACTTGCATCATTTGAGGCATCATTGAGTCATCCATGAAGGAACTTGGGTTGACCCCTACTCAGAGAGCAATCATTTCTAGTAGCTCTGCCCTTATGTTTTACCAAGTTTAGTACACAATAACAATTGAAGATCATGCATTTGCATGTTAGAAATATGAACGTCGACGCTGCTTCACTCACTGCTGCTGCTGGCAATGTTTTGCCTCCTCCACCCCAGCCTCCACCTTCCTAGTTCAGAGTCCTAACATAACTCAAAGTTTAAAATGGTTGTCGATGTCTTTCTTTTGGCTCACTCTTTTTTTACCCAGGGGGGTTTCTGCAAGGTGCTCCATGTTTCAGCTTATTAGCATGCTGCTTGGCTGTTCCAGGAAGCATTATCAAGAGCGGAGTCATCAGCGCCAAGCATAACTGTATTTCCATCTGTTGCAATAAATGGTTAAATCTATTACAAGAAGTTCCTGACTGAAGTAAAGTTACCTGAACAATATTAATAGTGCATTATTGCATTGATTATGCATTGAAAAAACAGACATAAAAAGTTAACTCAGTCCCAGGCCTTCTTGGCAGCGTTCCTCCCAGTAAACAGATCATCATTTTGGGTTCTTAGCTGAAAAAGCTTCCTTTGTTTGTCCATCCCTGTTGAATGAGATATATTTCATACATGTACAAAAGGGCACTACAAGCCATTGACACACATTTCACACAAATAACTTGCATATAATGACAGTATCAGTGAGTTAGTTAGATTAACTCATGTTTAGTTAATGTGTTTTCTATGTCTTTTGAACTGGCCTTACTGGTGCCTCCACTATGATATTTGGCGAGCTATTCCACATTATGATGACTCTAAACATTACAGACCTGCACACAGCATCAGTCCGGGGTTTTTGCTTGACTAGATAACCCCTAACAGCCTGCAGTATACTATAACTGTATTGGTCTCTCACATAATTTATCTTTTGGACAGACAAATTCGCTGTTTACTAAAACAGATATTCCTAAAAAATTCATGAGGTTGCATGCAACCTCTTGTCTACTCTGAGCCATTAGAGACTGGTAAGCACACTCTCTGTATTCAGCCTTGCACCTGATGGATAGGCCACTGCTTGTTTTGTTGCTTTATTTTGAGCTATTTGGAGCTTAGATATTTTTTGCTGCACTAAAGTGAAGTGTGTTCCTTAATTCATTTATACTAGGTGATGAATAGTTGTATCATCAGCGAAAAGAGTGGCTCTACAGTTATGTTCAATGAAAGGAGTATTATTGTTCTGGCCATTATTTCATTTAAGATTTACCATCATTGTTCTTCTCCTGAATTATATTTTGATAATAGGCTTTTTTTCTTATTCGTATTGATTTTGCAATAGTTTTGCCACTTTTCAGTTCCCTTGGAGGGGCTCCGTTCAGCTTCTGCGGATGACACAGGCATGACTGCAACAAGCAATCGGACAAGAGCTTCAACTTCTCAAAACAAACTATGCACCTTAAATGGTACTTGCTGTAGAGTATTAGCAGCCTCCTCACAGGACTTGTGTATTTTGCCCAAAACATAGGCAGATCAACATTGAGGGCATGCTTATTCAGGTCTGGGTATTGGTCTACTACAATTTGGCCTGTAAGGTGAACTCCCTCAAGCTTCTGAACAACATCCATACTCTTGATCAAACCGATCCTTCAACTGTACAATGAACAGTGTCCAACATGCTGAAGTACTCTGCTCTCTAGTATTCAGCAGCTGTGTCTGAGACATGCATGTCTGCTCCACCACAGAGGCGCTTTGGTGGTTTTCGCAAACCAGGCACCAGAATGTCCCTAATATTAAGGGAAGTCACCATTTACTGTCTTTGCAACATCTCCTGGAACGCTCTCTCATTCGGTTTCATTTGGAATGTGCTTCTTAGGGTGTTTTCACACCAACAGCCTTTAGTTTGGTTGAATCGAACTAGAGTTCTGCTTGAAGAGGGGGTCTCGGTACGCTTTCAATCGAACTCTGGAGCGGTTCGTTTGTGGTGAGAACGTGTTCCCTACTCGAACCGCACGAACTATATACTCCTCCAGTCTGAGCTAGTGTCTCCTGTAGTCAGGTGTGTTTAGCAATCTGCGATGCAGCAGAGCAGCAAACTGTGGCAGCTTGCAGTGTTTCTCTCACAGAAATAGACAGCGGTCAAGCTCGGCGTCGGTCACTCGCAACTCCGAGGTCAAACCAGCCGCCGCTAAAGTTGGAGACAGCCGCTGGCGGAGCAGAGCAAAGTCTCGGTGACCAGAGCAGACGTAGCAACGTCTCTCGCAAAACAATGTCTGATCATTATAATGAAATGAGCTGGTTTAACCACTAGACCAGAACACAGGACCTTCTTCCTGTATTTACTTTCTTGCTCCCGCCCCCAGACATATCCAACCAATAAGAGGGCTGGACGTTCTTGCCTGATTTGTAATGCAACCAAACCAAACCGACCAAGGGCAAATTGCTTCAAGTTTACAAACTCACCAACTAATTCGGACCAAAGCAAACAAACTACAGGTGTGAAAACGCCCTTACACAGTCTACCGCTGCTCTCATCCCTCCAGCTGTTTGTGTCCTTATCTGGAGAGACCTGTTAAGTCATTCCAGCTCTCCCGATATCTATGACCCAAGGAGATGACCCAAGACAGTTGTTCCTGCAGAAAATCTGTCCAACAACCCATTTGCCTTGGTTGATGTATCTTCTGTACCTAAGGCCATCTCCTCTCGGCTGTTCATCACAGAAGCCTATTGGTCAATAACTGAGCCTATGGTTTGAGCTTCGATAGCTGCTTTCTTATTATTCATATGTTTGTCAAGCCCAAGGTATGCCCTTTTCCATTCATATTATCTCCAGGTCATGTTTACATTGAAATCCTGACTATGAACTCTACCTGCCTCAATTTCCTCTGCCTCAATTATATTTTAGCAAGATTATTATGTGCCATTAATCATTTTGTTCTACATCCAATCAGAGAGAATTCTGCTTCGCTCACTTCAACTACACTCATGTCAAACTCTCTGCCTTCTGCAGTATCCTTAAGGATTTATAAATTATCCAACAAATAACTACAATTAGGTGACAGCATTGCATTGCATCACTGATTGTGGTCAGACTGAATTAAATACATACATAAAAATAACCATCAGCCCAGACTGTCTAGTATTAAGCCTGCATGACAACCACACAAAACACAGGCCACATTATCATCTATAAGACCTAAGCTAATTTTCCATCTCACTCTTTTTTAGCACCAAAAAAGGTCCTGGATGTCTGCTCAGCTCCTCTTGCTCATGTTGACTCTAATGAAATATAATCGGAGTTCAAGAAAGTAGTCATAGGCCTACATTTGAGCCAATACAATTGGTCAGCTTTTAGAACACATGGATTTTTAATATCTACAACAACTAATCCATCATTGTCTGTATTACTGCTCATGACTGAGCACCAGTGTTAACATTTTCTTTTTAATATTTTTTTTTATTTCTTGCAACAAAATTACATACATATATTACATACATAACATCAAACCAAATGAACACTATTCAAAGTTTATGATTCAATACCATACCCCTATTACCCGTGCACCCCTCATACAAAATCATATTTGCTTTTTCCAATTTTCATCAATTTTCCACTTTTTTTCTTATATTGACTTTCACACGCTTCAGAAACCCATTATTTCTGTATAGGTGTATTATTAGCAATCCAGTTGTTCATACTTAATACATAGTGAAAGAAATATATATTTTACACTTACATGGTACTTTAATGAAGTTATGCAGCTCCCCCAGAATACATGTTTGTGGTATTAGAGGAATGGTACGGTGGCCGGGAAGTGCAATGCAACATTACAAAGAATGAAACACTTTTACAAAGCTCGAGACAAATTTACATTTTGGAAAACAAATTTACATTTTGGAAAACAAATTTACATTTTGGAAAACAAAATAACATTTTAGAAAACAAATTTACATTTTGGAAAACAAAATAACATTTTAGAAAACAAATTTACATTTTGGAAAACAAAATAACATTTTCGAAAACAAATTTACGTTTTAGAAAACAAATTTACATTTTGGAAAACAAAATAACATTTTCGAAAACAAATTTACGTTTTAGAAAACAAATTTACATTTTGGAAAACAAAATAACATTTTAGAAAACAAATTTACATTTTCGAAAACAAATTTACATTTTCGAAAACAAATTAACAAGATGCAAAACACTTTTACCAGTCCCGAAACAAATTTACAAATGACAGATTCTTCACGGAAAGGGAATGTATACCACATACCGGAAGTGATGAGGTGTTGTTGGTGAGGCGCCAGTCAATTTGTGTTGTTGTGAGTGAGTATATGGCGTGATTGAAGTTTATGGTGACTTTACGTGTGGTCGGTGTTTGGAGTTTTTATATGACGCCGGACCTGACGTTAACATTGGAAAAACAGGGAACGTTGTCGACAGCCGCGGCCGGATCGAAGCTACAGCAGGGGGCAGCTGAGTCCGTCTGCAGCTGCAGGACCTGGAGCTCACTGCCCATTCCTGGGAGCCAAAACCGACACCACGCAGCTGGAGACCCAGGCCGTTATTGCTGGGCCCGCTGGAGGGAAGGGAAGCCCGGGAGAATCAGATCCAGGACTAAACGGAGCGGACTGTCACAGCCTGCTGAAGTTTAAATCACAGGTTTCCTAAAGGGAGTCTGGCGGGACTCGGACTGTGGACTACGAAACCACGACTTAAAGTCTCGTTAAATAAATAAATACATGCAGAAATAAATGAATCATTAGTGGGGGAGTGAGCCTGGACATTTCAGTCTGTTTAAACTTCACTTTGAAGCAGAACCTCTTAGTTCAGAAGGGTGAAGTTTCCGTTTGTACTCATATCTGTGAACTGATTATAATAAATATTCTTTGTATTAACACATTAATTAGTCTCTTTGTCTTTTTGTTTAAAAAAACAAGAACATCGCATGAGATTTTGACGATTTATAGTGATTTTATTTCCGTTAGACCTTTGCCTACATTGACGCGTGATGCATTAAAGGACGGCCCATAGACAGTATATAAGGCAGTGCCTCCCTGTTCCAAGATGGCGGCTCTATTGACGCATTCGATCCATAACTGCCGTAGTCAAGGCGACATGTATACAAAACCTCATCACTTCCGGTATGTGGTACATTCCCTTTCCGTGAAGAATCTGTCATTTGTAAATTTGTTTCGGGACTGGTAAAAGTGTTTTGCATCTTGTTAATTTGTTTTCGAAAATGTAAATTTGTTTTCCAAAATGTAAATTTGTTTTCTAAAATGTTATTTTGTTTTCCAAAATGTAAATTTGTTTTCTAAAATGTAAATTTGTTTTCGAAAATGTTATTTTGTTTTCCAAAATGTAAATTTGTTTTCCAAAATGTAAAAGTGTTTCATTCTTTGTAATGTTGCATTGCACTTCCCGGCCACCGTAGAATGGTTATATTAGGGTGTATCATTTATTGCTTTGTTATGTGAAACCAAAGATCTTTGATTTGTGTCAAAACTCACTATCCATAGAAATATTCTTTTTAACAGCATGTGATGAAAGTCAAATATTCACCATTCAGTATTTTATAATCAGTAACTAATTTATCAAATGTTTTGAAAGCATTACTTGAAATTATGTGACAAAGATTAATAATTCCATTGTCTTTCCATTAATTCCATTTTATGATTTTTATTTACAATTATATTGGGATTCTGCCATATTGGTTGATTCCCTGTGCTGATTTCCAGGATCTTTTTCACTTTTATGACTTGTGACTTTTTTTGACATACTTATGACTTTTCATGAATATTTTTAGAAATACTATACTATGGTTCTTTTCGTCATACTATACTATGACTTTTTTCGGCATGGTATACTATGACTTTGTTATGACTTTTTTTGACATACTATACTATGACTTTTTTTGACATGGTATACCATGACTTTTTTATCACATCTTTAAACATGCTATGCTAGGGCTGTGGTCCAATAGTCAATTTTGCTTAGGAAGGTTCCTAATGGAGTGAAATGACCCCGAAGTAGTTAAGTGGCTGCCATGATAAGAGCAGTTGGAATTGTCTAAGTGATAAGGAAAGGTGCTTTAATGCTTCCTTTGTTACCTCCTTTAGCATGAATACACTGGACCATCCTTTAGGAAAGGAAAGGAAAGGAAATAATGCCGTCCTACAAGTCCTTGCGGCAGCAAAATTTAAGGCGACGCATCACCTTTTTGCCATTCATATTCAGAATATTAAGGTGCCGGCAGCCGTAATCCTGGACGCACGGTGTGTACATTTTATTTTCTGTGAAACATTGTAACCCATCTAATAATAATGATACTGTAGGCACTGTTTGATTGGTTAAATAAACCGGTTAATGCCAGAACTTCACTCTTGTCTCCGATGCATAAAATTACAGTGAGCATGCATTTACAGAACTGTGAATGTCCACATGCTTCATGGAGGCATGGTGGTTTAGAGTCTCACTATGTCTGGTCTTAGACATACTATGCCATGACTTTCTTATCACTTTTTTCAACATACTATACTATGACTTTTTATAGCTTTTTTTGATATACTATCCTATGACGTTTTTATCACTTTTTTCGACATACTATGACTTTTTTTGACAATCTATAATATGACTTTTTTATGAAATGTTTCGTCATAATAAACTATGACTTCTTTAGAAAAACTATACCATTTTTTATTTACTTTTATTGCTTTTTTCACACTATGCTATGACTTTTTTTTAAACATTTTGTCATATTCTATGATTTTTTTCAATATACTATGCTATGACTTTTTATGAATTTTTTGGACATACTGTGCTATGACTTTTTTTTTTACTTTTTTCGACATACTATACTATCACGTTTTTATGGATTTTTTCGACATACTATGCTATGACTTTTTGTAAATTTTTTTGACATACTATACTATGACTTTTTATAAATGTTTTGACATACTATACTATGACTTTTTATCACATTTTTCAAAATACACTGCTCAAAAAAATAAAGGGAACACTCAAACAACACAATGTAACTCCAAGTCAATCACACTTCTGTGAAATCAAACTGTCCACTTAGGATGCAACACTGATTGACAATAAATTTCACATGCTGTTGTGCAAATGGAATAGACAACAGGTGGAAAGTATAGGCAATTAGCAAGACACCCCCAATAAAGGAGTGGTTCTGCAGGTGGTGACCACAGACCACGTCTCAGTTCCTATGCTTCCTGGCTGATGTTTTGGTCACTTTTGAATGCTGGTGGTGCTTTCACTCTACTGGTAGCATGAGACGGAGTCTACAACCCACACATGTGGCTCAGGTAGTGCAGCTCATCCAGGATGGCACATCAATGCGAGCTGTGGCAAGAAGGTTTGCTGTGTCTATCAGCGTAGTGTCCAGAGCATGGAGGCGCTACCAGGAGACAGGCCAGTACATCAGGAGACGTGGAGGAGGCCGTAGGAGGGCAACAACCCAGCAGCAGGACCGCTACCTCCACCTTTGTGCAAGGAGGAGCAGGAGGAGCACTGCCAGAGCCCTGCAAAATGACCTCCAGCAGGCCACAAATGTGCGTGTCTCTGCTCAAACGGTCAGAAACAGACTCCATGAGGGTGGTATGAGGGCCCGACGTCTACAGGTGGGGGTTGTGCTTGCAGCCCAACACCGTGCAGGATGTTTGGCATTTGCCAGAGAACACCAAGATTGGCAAATTCGCCGCTGGCGCCCTGTGCTCTTCACAGATGAAAGCAGGTTCACACTGAGCACATGTGACAGATGTGACAGAGTCTGGAGACACCATGGAGAACGTTCTGCTGCCTGCAACATCCTCCAGCATGACCGGTTTGGCGGTGAGTCAGTAATGGTGTGGGGTGGCATTTCTTTGGGGGGGCCGCACAGCCCTCCATGTGCTCGCCAGAGGTAGCCTGACTGCCATTAGGTACCGAGATGAGATCCTCAGACCCCTTGTGAGACCATATGCTGGTGCGGTTGGCCCTGGGTTCCTCCTAATGCAAGACCATGCTAGACCTCATGTGGCTGGAGTGTGTCAGCAGTTCCTGCAAGAGGAAGGCGTTGATGCTATGGACTGGCCCGCCCGTTCCCCAGACCTGAATCCAATTGAGCACATCTGGGACATCATGTCTCGCTCCATCCACCAACGCCACGTTGCACCACAGACTGTCCAGGAGTTGGCGGATGCTTTAGTCCAGGTCTGGGAGGAGATCCCTCAGGAGACCATCCGCCACCTCATCAGGAGCATGCCCAGGCGTTGTAGGGAGGTCATACAGGCACGTGGAGGCCACACACACTACTGAGCCTCATTTTGACTTGTTTTAAGGACATTACATCAAAGTTGGATCAGCCTGTAGTGTGGTTTTCCACTTTAATTTTGAGTGTGACTCCAAATCCAGACCTCCATGGGTTGATAAATTTGATTTCCATTGATAATCTTTGTGTGATTTTGTTGTCAGCACATTCAACTATGTAAAGAAAAAAGTATTTAATAAGATTTTCATTCATTCAGATCTAGGATGTGTTATTTTAGTGTTCCCTTTATTTTTTTGAGCAGTGTACTATACTATGACTATTTATAAATGTTTTGACATACTATACTATGACTTTTTATATATATTTTTTCAACATACTATACTATGACTTTTTTATCACTTTTTTCGACATTATACTATGACTTTTTTCGAAATACTCTACTATGACTTTTTTATCACTTTTTTCCACATACTATACTATGACTTTTTTATTACTTTTTTGACATACTATATGACTTTTTATTACTTTTTTGACATGCTATACTATGACATTTTATCACTTTTTTTGACATACTATACTATGACTTTTTATAAATGTTTCAACATACTGTACTATTACTTTTTTCGACATACTATACTCTGACTTTTTTATCACTTTTTTCCGACAAACTACAGTACAGGCCAAAAGTTTGGACACACCTTCTCATTCAATGCGTTTCCTTTATTTTCATGACTATTTACATTGTAGATTCTCACTGAAGGCATCAAAACTATGAATGAACACATATGGAATTATGTACTTAACAAAAAAGTGTGAAATAACTGAAAACATGTCTTATATTTTAGATTCCTCAAAGTAGCCATCTACAATGTAAATAGTCATGCAAATAAAGCAAACTCATTGAATGAGGTGTGTCCAAACTTTTGGCCTGTACTGTACACTATGACTTTTTTTATCATTTCTTACAACATGACTTTTTATAGCTTTTTTTGACACACTATATTATGATCTTTTCATATTTTTTTTGAACATACTATACTATGGGGGTGACTCAGAGGTAGAGTGGTTGCCTCTCAACCACAAGTTTGGTGGATCACTCTCAGGCTCCTCTAGCCACATGTCAAAGTGTCCCTGAGCAAGGCACTGAACCTGAAGTTGCTCCCAGGAGACTGTATGTATAGCTGTCCACTGCTCCTAATACTTTGAAGGTGTTAAATACAGTAATAGAATTGCACTAAATTGTACTGTGTGTATGTGACGATTAAGAATAAAGTTTGATGTCTTTTGTCGACATGCTATATTATGACTTTTTTTTACATCTTACGGTTTTCAAAATACTATATTATGACTTTTGATAAATGTTTCGACATACTATACTATGACTTTCTTATCACTTTTTTCAACATACTATACTATGACTTTTTATAGCTTTTTGACACACTTATGACTTTTTTTATACTTTTTTCGACATACTACACTATGACTTTTATAAATTTTTTTCAACATACTATACTATGACTTTTTATAGCTTTTTTTGACACACTATACTATGACTTTTAATATTTTTTTTCAACATACTATACTATGACTTTTTTCGACAAGCTATACTATGACTTTTTATAATTTTTTCGACATGCTATACTATGACTTTTTTTACATGCTATGCTATGACTGGTTTGAATTATGTTTTTATATTTTTAATTTGCTCCCACAATCGCTTACCACTGCCAGGGTTGCAACTAAAGTAATAGGCTAAAGCAACGACACTTTATGGAAAGCACAAGTGTAATTATGGTCAGATCTTGGGCCTGACTGATATTGATAATTCTTGTAATTTACACATCTACAGCGTCAGCTATTTTTGACACACTATACTATGACTTTTTATAAATTTTTCGACATGCTATACTATGACTTTTTTATCACTTTTTTCGACACACTATACTATGACTTTTTATAAATTTTTCGACATGCTATACTATGACTTTTTTATCACTTTTTTCGACATGCTATACTATGACTTTTTTTTATCACTTTTTTCGACATGCTATACTATGACTTTTTTATCACTTTTTTCAACATGCTCTACTATGACTTTTTATAATTTTTTTTCAACATACTATACTATTACTTTTTTATCACTTTTTTCAACATACTATACTATGGCTTTTTTATTACTTTTTCGACATACGATACTATGACTTTTTACAGCTTTTTTTGACATACTACACTATGACTTTTTATAAATTTTTCAACATACTATACTATGACATATTACACTATGACTTTTTGTTACTTTTTCCGACATGCTATACTATGACTTTTTTATTACTTTTTTCAACATACTATATTATGACTTTCTTATCACTTTTTTCAACTATACTATGACTTTTTTACATGCTATGCTATGACTTTTTTCAACATGCTATACTATTCCTTTTTTAGCACTTTTTTCGTCATACTATACTATTACTTTATTAGAATTTTTTCGACATACTATACTATGACTGTTTTAGCACTTTTTTCGTCATACTATACTATTACTTTCAATTCAATTCATTTTTTTTCATCTTTATGTTTATTGAAAAATCTCATACATAAATTAAAATACATTCCAGTTGTTACAATCTATATTTTGTTTTGAATCCAGTTTTCTCTTATTATATGGTCTATCTCTTTACATTGAGTTGTATGTTACCTACAACATTACTCATACAAACAGTTCTTACACTTACCCTTGTGGAACATATTTTCCGACAACTGCATCAGTTTTATCTTTTTACACAAAACAAAACAAGGAAGGGAACACTCACCAAAAGTAGCAATATAAAAGCCAAGTCATTGACATTAGCAGCTACAGCCACTCTGTTCACATACATTTACATAGAAGATACAAGCTGTAAAAATAATGATAAAAAAATACCCAAAACCTCCTATCCCCAGCTAAGATGACCATCGATCCATACATTTTGCATTTTGTAATCTTAGCATCAAAGTTATTTTTACCATTGTATGCATAACCCTAACTACTGATCACCAAGTATCATGTGTTGGAGGGTCTTTTTTAAGCCAGCTCAGTGTTATTGATTTCTTTTTAATTCAATAACATTTTATTGTCATTGACACAATGTGCAGGCACATATGTAACGAAACGTAGGTCATTGCTTTCCAACAAACAAGCACATTAAGCACATACACAGTAGATTAAAAAGAGACACATTAATCAACATTAACATTATTTACAGGCTCAGAATTATTGTTAATGATATGTAAACGTGCACATTATGCAAATGTACTTGTGCAAATGGCATGGTATATATTAAATTGCTGGTGCAAATGGCATAATATATATTAAAGTGCAGTAACAGGAGGACGAAGGGGAAGAGGGGAGGGATCTAAGTCACAGTCAGCGTGTAGCCAGGTTCAGATGGGTGACAGCACTGGGGAGAAGCTGTTTCTGAGCCTGGTAATGCGGACTTTGGGACTCCTGTAGAGCCTCCCAGAGGGCAGGGGGGGGAGAACAGGCCATGGTTGGGGTGGGTGGGATCTCTGCTGATGCTGAGACCCCTGCGCAGGCAGTGTTTGTGGTTGATGTCTTCGATGGCTGGGAGCTGGGTACCGGTGATGTGCTGGGCCGTCTTGATGACCCGCCGCAGGGCTTTCTTTCTCTTCTCTTTCTCTTTTTTCGACATACAGTATTATACAATGACTTTTAACGATATACTATATATCAATTTGTTCAACATACTACACTATGACTTTTTATCACTTTTTTCGTCATACTATACTATGACTTCTTTTGAGATACTATACAATGACTTTATTATCACTTTTTTCGACATACTGTACCATGACTTTTTTTTCTACATACTAAACTGTGACTTCTTTTGACATACTATACTCTGACTTTATTATCACTTTTTTCGACATACTATACTATGGCTTTTTAAAATCTTTTTTCAACATACTATACTATGACTTTTTTTTTTATAATTTTTTCGATATATTATACTATGATTTTTTAATCATCTTTTTCAACATACTATACTATGACCTCTTTCAACATATTATACTATGGCTGTTTTATCCCTTTTTTTGACATACTATAATATGACGTTTTCATGGCTTCTTTTCATGAAAGATATCGGTTTGAATTATGTTTTTATATTTTTAATTTGCTCCCACAATCGCTTACCACTGCCAGGGTTGCAACTAAAATAATAGGCTAAAGCAACGACACTTTATGGAAAGCACAAGTGTAATCATGGTCAGATCTTGGGCCTGACTGATGGGGAACTGATATTGATAAGTCTTGTAATTTACGCATCTACAGCGTCGGCTATTTTTTTGCCAGCTTTCCTGCCTGTTTTAGGAAGCAGCGACTGTATTGCTTTTTGCCTGTAAAACTGTGTCTGTGTTCTTCATATTTATGTAGAATTATAGTTTGCTCTTCTTGTGTAAAATATGTGCCTTTGGTGCAACTCTTTTTTTGTGAACGCACACGTTGCTGGATTGGGAAACCCTGGGTTGACTGAACTAGTTGTTAACCACCGTCGTGACACAACTTATGCAGGACCGCAGTTCTTAGGTTAGGTGAAGCCGGTGAACTGAAATCAGTGGATTAGGGTTAGATGGGTTAAATGGATTTGAAATATAAAAAAGTCAGTTTTATAAGTTGGGATATTTTTTAACATATTGGGGAATTTAATAAACACCCCTGTGTGCTTTTAGTCAATGGGAGGCCCATTACCTGTATGAAATTGGCAGTGCTGCCACTGCCATTTAACGTGGGTGAGTGTGTCTTTATAGAGAGAAAAAGTTGCTGTGGCCCGCTTTCTAGAACATTCTGTGTTCTCACGTTCCCCCTCCTGTGCTAACATTTAGGGACTGGCCAGTTTTATCCTTTCTTTGCTCAGCCTGTCTCATCTCTCCTTCCCCTATTAATTACATGGCCTCCTCTCTGGCTCACAGTGGACGAAGGCTGACTGACAGCTAATATTCTCAGCTCTGACATTCATTCCACTATTATCGCTCGCTCCGAGATCCCTCTGTTTCCGAGGAGGAAAAAAAGAGTTTTCACATCAGCCAGTTGACTTCTTAAAGTCTTTGTCCTTTGTCCATGAGAGTGGTTCAAAAAAACGCCCTTGGCTGTCACCGGCGAGTTTTCATTTTGGTTGCCAAGGGGAGAGCTGCTCTGTGGCTCTGCTTGTGAATGTTTTCTGACTCCAGAGATTGTTCAAGCAAAGATCCTACCTCCAAAAAGAACAAACACATTTATATTTAAACACAGCGATTCTTGTGCAGAAAATCTACTTGCTATGCACCGAGCAGAGCAGACTCAAAGCCTCGGGGATCAGGGCTGTTTAAGGAGTTCGCTACAAGCTTTTCAGATCAACTGGAAGGAAATTCACTGAAGGTCTTGCATTGAAAAATTTACCCAGTGCAGCCACTGAAAGACAAATGTATCGGCTGCTAAGTTGCTTTGATTTTTAAAATAAAAAATGGCGTCTTCTGGCCATTCTCAGATACAATGACGCCAAACAGATGTCTTTGCACATGGTCTAAACTTGGTACATATAAGCCAAAGGACGGACAACCTCTAAAACTTAAAGTGGGTTGCTGTATATAGATACTGTTGGGGAACATGAGCGAACATCATACTGTAAGTACAAGACAATAAATCCTACAAATTAGGATACAAACGGAGATAGAGAGGAATCAAGGATCACAAAGGTAATGTAGTTGAATACAAAGTACTGATCAATGTGACATCACCCTTGTCTAAGACACTGCAGCCATTAGAACGGCTCTGAGGCCAGCATGCTCCCATTTTCACAATAACAATGTTGACGTGTTGATGTTTAACTGGTAATGTTCTAAGATGTTCATCATCTTAGTTTAGCATGCTGGGCTGATAAAATGTCATCAGCTCTGCAGTATTGGACAGTATTTGGATTAATTACTACACTCACTAACGAGGTCTTTGTATACTTCTCAGGTAACAAACGGTGGCGTCATCTGGATGACTGTCTGATGGCATCAAGGGGAAGACACAACGTTACTGCAGACGCTACTGTGGAGGTCCAGCGGTACCTTGCCGAGCCAAATATTGGACGATTGGAGGAACCCCTTCAGTACTGGGAGAAACAGAAGATTATATATCCTCATCTGTATAGGCTTGCTGTCAAGTATTTAGGTACCCAGCTTCTTCTGTGCAATGCGAAAGGGTGCACCACTATCTTCCAGCGGTGAGTCAACCAAACATTTCTAAATTTACAAAAGTCGGGACAAAGGTAGACACAGTTTACACAATAAAGACAACTTGATGAGGGACGTAATTTATAACGTAATTAATTACCCCTCAAATGCATTAACCATACATGAAAATTAATTACACACAGAAAACCCCCATGACTTGGTTCTGTCTCATGATGTAATGACATTATCATTAGCATAAATACACCATGCCGCTCCTCCCCAAACATTAAAAAGGTTAATGGCACCTTTTCAAGGGTGAAAATAGTACAGATAAAAGTTTTTAAAAGTGTCTATATATCATGTAATATCATGTGTATAATGAATAATTGTCTGTATTTTCCATTTTTAATGGTGCAGCGCCACCCAAGTGACTGGGACAATTTCACAAAACCCATTGTGTACAACATTTTCACCATATGGATGGGAGGCTCATTACCTGAATGAAATTGGCAGTGCTGCCACTGCCAATTTCATTCAGGTAATGAGCATCCCTTCCATACGTATACGTATGATGGCATTTTCCTGCAGTAGGAGCTGCTTTAGCAACCATATCTACATGTCATTTTTTTTTTTTAAATCTATGTATTTGCTATAATATGTAGTTGTGTTCATTTAGTATCTACACCAATGTTACAGATAAGTGATGAACAAGTAAACACAATGGCTGAAAATGAGGATGTATCCATCATAACCACCAACTTCGGAGATGTGTACCCCAAAGTGGAGGCAAATATATTAGCAGGACAAGAAAGGATGGGGAAGAGGAAGCTATCGCTGGGTCAGGATGACGTCTTTGTGGTGGGGGACATTTGCCAGGAACAGAGAAAGCAGGTTCAATTAGAAGCAGATTTATTGGGTCTAGATAGATAGATAGATACTTTATTCATCCCAAGGGAAATTTTAGACAACCATAACACAACAAACACACTTACACACATATATCTCACATACATAAAAATCACTCACAGAAATTGAAATATTTAACAATTTGTGAAGTGATTCCAAAGGTCTGGTATGGACTGACCATGTGATGCAATGACCATGATAAGGAGCTATGGTAGAGTGTGTGCAATGGTGGTAGTGCAAAAGTGAACAGTGCAGGGATTGAACAGTGCAATAGCTTATTATTACATATTAACTATGACTATGAAAAGACAAGAATGTAAACATAATAGAATTGCTACTGTATCTCTATTCACCATAACAAACAACATAAGGAAAAGTAATTGAAAAAATTAACAATGACCACCTTAAAAAGTATGTGGAACCACAGATCCCTACCAAATGGATCGCTGCCTCCACTCCTCCCTAGCACTGTAGCCTTGCCCCATGAGATCCCATGGTTCCCCAATCTAATCCCCAATTTTAACACAGTCCACAATCCTCCACCTTGTCCCCCAGTCAGCAGTGTCCAGCCTGTATACACTTAATTAATTTCACTCACCCAAGAGCAAGGTAAATAAGTGTCATTACACATGAATTTTAACATACTGAAATACATCTGCATACATGCAGAATTCCATCATCTTGCCTCAGGACTTGGGTGACCTTTTGGAAACTGATTCTGCATTCAATTTCAAATGAGGTCTTGGTAAATAACTGTCTTTTAATTCTCAGTAATAGCTGAAATCTGAGGTGTGCTGTGGAGCAAAGTTGACCGTATAAGTTGTTTGCCACAGACCGCAGAATCTGGCCCCTGCAAGAAACGTAGAGAGTGAGGTAAATGCATTTTTAAAATGTTTTCATTTACATGCTTAAATATTTTTAATGGCAAATATGTAACTCCAGACAGGTGTCACTTAAGGTTTGTAATGCATTCATCCACGGCGTCAATGTGAAGTTGCAAGAAAAATCTAAAAGGTTTTATCTTGTTGACTCCTTTTGAAATGACTGATGTGGCAAATATCATTCAGGGGATTAAAGAAGGTGACTATTTCCCAATTCCGTTAACCCTAACCCCATACATTACAATACAATAGTTTAGTTTATTTGTTTCACAGAACATAAAAACAAATTACATTAAAGAAATACAAAAATACATGTGAGGGTGTGATAAACACATTTATCAAACTACACTTAAATTACATTTCAAAGTTTTACATGTTTTTAATATGGAGTAGAGAATAGGATTTTAAGCAGAGATTAATTTCAATACTTATATGTTTGCTTTTCTTAAAGAGTATTAAGAATTTTGCCTGACCATCATGCAAATAGCATGACTCATTTTGAGTACAGTGTTAAATAATACTGCTTTTTTTTTGTTAAATTAATTGTATATGTCCCCTTTTCATGCATAAAGCATTTTCTTAGGAAAAGACATTTTATTTTCAGAGAAATTTAGGCTTTTACCCCTGTCCTTTTATGTCTTTCAACCCAGAAACGCAACAATTCCCCCCCCTCACAAGGAAATAATGGTTTGATCCTTTGGACATCATTTATGAGGAAGTGACATCATAAAAGTCTTAAGAGAAGCCAGGTGTGACAAGTGGTAAGCTGCTCTCTCACTTTTTATAAATATTTCATGTTTTTCTAAGCACATATGGGCTTTGTCAATATCAGGTATATCTGTTGGGGGAAATTCATAGTTTTTAAAGATTTTACCAAAAATTGCTTTTATAGCTATGAAGTATAACTATGGCCCTGTCCCAATACCCGCACTTGCGCCCTTGTGCCCCTCAATGCGCGTTCTCGCTAAGGGGTGCAAGACCGTAGGGTGTCCCGATCCTCTAATGGTGTTCTCCAGGGGTGCTCATGAGCGCACTTAATGCACCCTTTTCACAAGTCCGCATCAGACCTCACTTTGCTCCCCCCAATGGGGGAGCAAAACGGTTGCTATGGTCGGACGCCGGGAAAACTCAGAAGAAAAAGGAAGAATTATTCGGAATTATACCGCCTATTTGGAAGAGGAAATGGAAATGGAGAAGAAATGTATTTTTAAGTGTAAGTGAAAATAGTTTTTTTTAATCAGAATATGAGCGATACATAACATAATACATGATGATATAATGATTTCACATTCTTTTTGTCAGGGTCGGACGAGCTGACATTCAATTTTATAAAGTTCAGGGCAGAGAATGAGCGGCTATTCACGAGGCACGAGAAATGCCTCTAGCCAGGGATATGAGTAAGTTAACATGGCCATAACATGGTGGTGGGTTCTAATCAATTTTAGCAGGAGTACTGCGAATACCGCAACTGCGGCCAGCGCCATGTTTCCTCTCCTGTAAACAGAAGTGACGTAGAAGTGACGTATATAGTGACGTGTGCAAAACTGTCCCAATTCTGCTCTTCACAGCTTCGAGCCCTTGCACACTTACTCCCCTAAGTGCACTTTCAACAAGTGTCCACTTCTAGGAAGACCTTGGGCGTAGTGCGGGTATTGGGAAAGGGCAAATGTCTAAATTGAATAAGGCCATGTGGCACAGTGGTAGCTGCTAGCATCCCAAATTAGCAACAGATTAGCACAAAATCTTCAACCCTATCACATTCAACCCCATCACATTTTTCAATGTTACGGGGTTGAATGGCTGTTAAATCATAGAATATTTAATGTATATTGCTTAATACCAATCACATTCTGTTGTTGATGTGAATGTTGTTTACGGTTTTACAGTATGAACTTAAAGTACGAGGAATTTTTAGTTCAAAAAGTGACGATCTTGTTCTCTCTCCTATGCCCATTGACATATTTAGGAGTATTATCTGCACGTTCATGTTAATTTTACTACATAGTGATTAAAAGGATACACAGTAATTAGTCTTGGACAGTAAGCAGGTCATTGACTTGACCTTGACCTACAATTTCAGATTCAACAATGGCAAAAACACGACCTACTACCGGTGAAAGTGCCCTGGAACGCCGGTCAAACCCGTAACTTACTCCCCGTGAACTGGTACCAGATGGTTGTACCCCCAGTTACAGTTTTTGACGTCACACACACACAGAAACAACAATGGCGACCCCTGTTGATGCTGTACAGACGCCGGTGGTTAACGTTGAGAAATAGAAATAAATAGACAAACAGGCAACGTAAGTAAGCGTAATGAAAACAATACACATACGATTGTGTACTACTGCAGGTTATGTTTATTAAATGAAGTAATATGTAATATGTAATACAAAATATGTAACAGACTAGAAATTGCCAGTATCAGCTAGCGCTAGCTAACGTCAACGTTAGGTGGCCGCTAGCTAACGCTAGCTAGAAGGGTTTGTCGTGACTTTGCCTGGAACGCTACCAAGTCGTGAGTTGTGACTTGAAGTCGTAACTTACCGGCTCAAAATTGGGTCTGGAACGCAGCATAAGTTCCCATCAAAGCTCCGGCCCACCTTCAACTTGAGCAGTCTAATCAGCCAGAATAAGTGAAAACACCTGTGTGGGTGTTCAGAGGCTTTAAGCGTTAGTGTGTAAAAAGTTCATAAAAATGTCATAAAAATAAACACGTTGAGAAACCGAAATAAATGCCATGTTTACAGTAAAACAGTTTTCTAAGAGTAATCTTTTTTTTTTCCAAAATCACATCGTTTAGACAGCGGGACATTTCTAAGTCTATTTTTATACACAAAAAGTGACACAGAAGAATCCACATACAAGTATTCATTGGTTTTGTGTATGTTTTTAGATTGACCCAATGGCCTATGATTTGAGGTGGGACAGGACAGGACTGGCACTCCAATGACCAGGCTGTGTCTTGAAACTTGCTGTGTGCTCCTTTTAGAAGTGTACTTGAAAATGGTTTTCAGCCGTCTCTATGTTTGAAAAAGAAAAATGGACAGCAGAGAAAATGAAACCGATTGGGTTTTGATGTAAGATGGTAACTTACACTGCTGTGCTAAAATAAAAAAGGAAATTATTCTTTTAGCCATCAAAGTCATGTCTTCAAAAACAGAAGTTTTAGTGGACATTAACGGGCTACACCGAGCCCGGTCTGTATACTATATACCATACTGGACCAATGTCAAAGATGGTTGTTCCCATCAGTCATTTAGACACAAAAACATGGGAAAATAGGGTCCAGGTTGAGTCTAGAGCCTCGTTTTTTCAAATGCGTGTTGCAGCTACGGTAGCAGTTATGTACCAAGAAGCTATGACAACATGTCTTCCAATTTTCGCTTATTTTGCGACGAGGATTCCTTCTCCTGTGGCTCGGCCTAAGTATGACCCTCGTTATGAACTAAAGTGCAGGTGCAGGCTTTCAAATTTGCCGGGGCAGTGACAAGTGCCTCTCACTGATCTCCTTCTCCGTTTCAGCTGGTTTCAGTCACGTGACGCTGGCTCTGAAGGAAAACGCGTCGTGGATCAGTTAGACATGTCGGCTAGTGCTTTATGTCCCTCTCAGCGATCATAGTTTTTCAAAATGGCGGAAGGACATGGAAGCCTCCTCGTTGCCCGTCCAATGTAAATACAGATAAGAAATTCTTCACTTACGAGGATAAGTCAGATCATTGGCAGAGGTCATTTTACACCAATGAGGATAAATTTATGAATGAAGACATTGATTTTAGATAAGAAAACAATTAAAACACTACACAGTGTACCTTTAAATGCCTGTTGCCTCTCCTCGAGTCTCTTGTGGGAGGGACAAGACGCGAGGAGGGGAATGGAGGATGCATAAACTGGGGATTGGGCTGTGCGTGCTGCACATCTCCTTCCAGCAGCAGAGCTTTCTGGGCACGTTACAGTGTCACACGCTGCCACCATGTGGACAGACACGATGTCAAAGTCAGTGGACCATCCAATCACCATACCAATGACACGACAACCAAACTACAGTTTCCATGCACTTCTTTAATATATCAGTTTTTCATATTCACAACAAATACATTAAGCTCATCTCCTTATGATACAGCCTTAAATATTTTTTTTTTTTTTTACACTCAACCGTTTTTCTCAGAAGTCTGCCTATCAAAATGTCTTTTAATCTTTGTCTCTTTATTATTCTTTTTTAACATTGTATTATTTGTTACATTTGTAGTCTCCATGCCTCCTAGCAAACTGACAGTATTTCCTTTGTACAACTATTTACAGGTGAAAAAAAAAAAAAAAAAAATATCTTCATACAAGTTTTTTCATGATAGTTCTCAAATGAAAAGGGATTGATGGGTTTAAGGTGCAGGCAAGGAGGAAAGGGAGGGAATGTTTAAGAAGAGAAATTAATATTGTGAACGGAAAGTTTTGGATTAAGAGGAGCCAGAGGATGTGTGGTGGAGCTCAGGGTTTAGCGCTATAGGTTCTATGAAGGTTCAGCAGATTTACATCTGTGGGAATACTCTCATAGAAGGTAAAAGATCTCTAAGGAAATTAAATACAGCTCTCCGAAAGACATGACTTCCTCAGGTGAACAGTGAGCAATCTGAAACAGATCCCAGTACAGCGGACCGCTGCCACGGCCTCGTTCCTCATAGCAGTCGCAGAGACCAAAAGCTCTAGAACAAGAAAAGTAAGTCAACCTTGAGCTGAGCTTTTAATGTCAACTGCTCTTCCAGGATAAAAATGAAATGTCATGCGCACCATTTAAGCCAACATCGACAGGAAGTCCTTGGAATGCAGTAATTTCAGTTTGGACTTTATATTTAAAAAAAAAAAATAATTTAAAAAAAATCTAGGTCCTAGCCTTGACACAGCTCATACTGACAGAGACGAACAATATTACTGCTGAGAACATGACAATTTAGAAAATACAATTCATTCCTTAAAGAGGCTACATGGACAGTTTTACAATAACAATTCAGTAGTCTCGCATTGCCAGACCTTCCTCCACAGAGCGGCGGAGGAGGGTCTGGCTAGTCCACACAGCATTCTGGAATGCCTATTTTTTGTTGCAGGGTGGTAGGGGAAGACTCATGAATATTCATTAGGGAACTCATCCCTGAATGGCTAGTACTCGTTGCCTGCTCTGGTTGGGTTGGTTAGGGTTAGGCAACAGGAGTGGGATTGGTTACGGTTAGGGTAAGAATGTCAGGGCGAGCCAATCAGAAATGAGTTCCCTAATGAATATTCATGAGTAAAAACAAAAAACCCACAACCCTTACAACCTTGCAAAAAAAAAAAAAAAAAAAAAAAAAAAAAAAAAAAAAAGAATTAGAATAAAGGGGGGGGGGGTGTTAATATTTTTTAATATATATTAATAGAATTGAACCGCAAACACAGAAGCGAGGAAAAAAAACAAGAAGGATGGAACATGTAAATAGTAGGGGGAAATATGTATAATAATATATAAATATATATAATTAAATAGAAAAAAAAAAAATAGAGCTAATTTATGTAGGTATCACACTGGAGATGGAGAAAAGAAAGAAAAAGCAGAAAAAACAAAAAAAAAAACAAAACACAAAAAAACAACAAAAAAAGCAAAGACAGACAAACAGAGAGGGGAAAGGGGGGAATAAAAGAAAAAAAAGGAAACAAAAGAAAAACACATACAAAAAAAAAATGAATAAAAAAAAACAACAAAACAATGACGAACAATAAATTAGTAGTGTTAATATCAGCTCAAAAATTTTAAAAAGTCGGGGTGTTGGGGTGTGTTGGGGTGGGACTTATTAAATATAGAACCACCCAAACAGCGCCCCACCAAGGGGGGGGGGGTATGCGGGTGGGTGTGATTTGGTGTCTAGGGCCAGGAGAACAGCAGAACAACAAAACAACAAAAAAAAAATACATTGAATTGGGGTTTTTGGGGGTGTGGGGTTGTTAAGAGCGGTTATAAACACACAACAAACAATTACATTAATTTGTTTTTGTTTTGTGTTTTGTATTTTTTTTCTTTTTTTTTTTTTTGTTTTTACTTCTTATCACAAACAACATCTTTTTTTTTTTTTTAAATAAAAAAAACAGAGAAACCAGCACAAGAGGTTATTAAAAAAAAAACAAAAAAAAAAAATTTTTTAAAACCCCAAATAAACCTTTAAAAAATTTGAGTGACATCACCTGGGACAAAGAACAGCCAATAGCAGGTGGACATTAAGCACCTCGCTTTAACCAGTAGATATCCAAGCTTTACACAGATTTGGGTTTGGTCACTCTCCAAATATGAATGCCACTCTGGGACATGCTTTTGTCTGCTGTCTTAACCTGGGTCATGTGACGTAAACGTACATGTCATCACTGTGCATCCAGTCCAGAGCTACTTTAGATCTGATGATTTGGAGCAGTTTGGAGGCGTTTTAGTTTTGATGCTAAAAAACGATCACACGTAATGTCTCCGAGACGTGGGGGAATGGTGAAAATGCAAACTCACTGGATGGAAGTCAAACTTCTTAGCCATTTTTGGACGCGGAAAAAAAAGTAGGAAAAAACAAAAAAAGTTTTAAAAAAAGGCATTTCCTTTGTCATAAAATGTCATTCAGAGGCCATTCCTATTATTTTCTTATACTTCATCCTTTCTTTCACTTTGCTGCATTCCTTCCATTTCCTTCCCACCTGTAAATGCTCAACATTTCTTCCTGTTTGTGTTACTTTCCATTGTGTGGTATACCTCCAGTCTCAGACTGTCCTGTCCAGTCCATTCAGAGATTTTGTACATAGAAAATAGTTTTTAAATTAAAAAAAAGCAGGTAAAAATTAAACACCATGGTATGGTTTATCCTGTTGTACTACTTTGTAATCTGCCATTGCCTTCATCATTTCATTATTGGTGAAACTTGTCTCGAGATTCCTTATGAAGTCTTGTCTGTCTGGACATCTTTATTTTTCTGTTGGATGTTTCTTTTGATGTGGGTCTTCATTCCGTTTGTTATCCTTTCCCCATTTTATGGTTCCTTCATTCAACTCTTCCTGCCCCCTCTGTGGTTCTGTCTCACCTCCCTGGTCTCGGTCCTTTCTAGTTGTGCATTTCCTCCTGCTCATCTTTTTCTGTTCCACATCCTTGTTGTTTATATGTCGTCTCCATCATTCGTTTCTCTCCTCCTGTCTGTTTGTTCTCTCCTCCACTCTTTCTTATGTACTCTCATTCTAATAATATATTCTCATATATATCATACATATATATATATATATAATATATATATATATATATATATATATATACATATATATATATATATATATATATATATATATATATATATATATATATATATATATATATACATATATATATATACATATATATATATTATATATATATATATATATATATATATATATATATATATATATATATATACATATATATATCATATATATATACATATATATATATATATATATATATATATATATATATATATATATATATATATATATATATACATATATACTTATATACATATATATACACACACTGCGTTTAGGTGGTCAGCCAGTCTGTGTGCTAAGCTCGCCGCAGCCCTCTCTCTGACTGATGTGTAAGATGACATTTCCTAGACTTACGAGGCTGTGGGCAGGGGGGATGCCGGGGGGGGGGATTAATAATGCTGGAAACGGAGACAGATGATCTTGGACGAATGACACGAAGCAGTGTGTCACTGTTTGACGGGATGCTTCAGCTGTTTGAGAGCAGCGGTCGCTCTCATTGGCTGCACACTCGGCTGCTGGAGGCTTCATCAAAGACAGTCCTTGGATGACAACGGAGCCTTCCCAGCGAAATATTCACAGTTCAGACCCTGCACATGGCTCATGCGTTGGAAATTTGAAAATTTTGGGTCGTCAGCTCTGTATGTCACAATTTATTCTTCAGTAAAAAGAAAAAAGGCAAGTCGCTCATTTGCTTCGGTTCCATCTCTACAAAGTGCAAGTACACGATTCACAAAGACTAAAACAAGCGTCAAAAGAAAGACTGATAGCTTCAAATAAAGCCGTTCTGGAAAAAAAATAAAATATATATCCATAAAAACAAAAATCATATAAGTATATCTGCAGGCCTGCCTGTACAGAAAAAGGCAAACATCAACAATAACAAAAAAAAATAAAAACACCTACAACCCTTAACACACGCTGGAATGAAAAAGTACAGGTGCATGTGTGTAGAGAAAGTAAAAAGGTGTGATTGAAGTAACATTTTCGGACAGTGACGACCAACAGAACTCCCCCGGTCCTTTCAGCAGGTAACACTGCGGCCCGGTAGTCAGCAGCTGCAACAATAAGGTCCCCATTTTAAGCTGAGTGCAATATTTAAGCCACATGGTCAAAAAAACAAAACAGGAAAAGAAAAAATGACACGACGTGCACTCTGTATTCCAAAAAAAATAAAACTCAAACAATGTGAGGTTGGGTTTTGTGGAGAAAAAAAAAAAAAAGAAACTTGAGAAGCAAAAAGGATAAGCTTTGTTGTAAAGACGCTGTGTAACCGCTCCCTGTACACACTCCTCAGCTCAGTGGTGCTCGCCAAATAACACGCAGCTCGTGTGTTGGCTTAGACCAGACTTCTTAAAAAAAAAATACAGAATGAGAAAGTCCTCTGGTGTAGCTTTCATCACCAAGGAAATGAGCATTTTTCCTCCCAAAGAACAGCTCCTGTTGGCGGAAAAGTGCAGGCCCCGGACCTTTCTACTGGAAATCCGAAAGAACCGCTTCTCTCATGCTTTTATTTGAAGCTTTTGACTTTTTTTGCATTTATTTATTTTTTTTAAATTCAACGCTATTGTCGTTGAATTTGTTGAAGGCAAACTGTCATTTTGCAGAATTTGGTCGGCATCAAGCCCACAAAGACAAACAACAAAAAAGCAAAGGCCAGTGCTGCGTGAGTGGAAGGAAAAGCTTTCTTCTAAAATATCTCCATCTCTTCAAAAAGAAACTAATGACCCCAAAAAAATAATAAATAAAATAAAAACAAAAAAAGCTCAGCGTTCCTAGCAAGTGCTAGTCAGCTTCCTTCGGGGGTTATCCCTGCTGAGTGAGCTCCAGGGCGTCTCGGGACCGGCTAACTCCTGGCCTTCTATCTCAGCCGGCGGACGGAAGGCCTCTCCGCCCGCAGGCTCGTTTCTGCCGCCACACGGAGAGCAGCTCAGCGGCCTCCAGCCTCCCCGCGCAGGAAATGATGGCACGAGGGCACCCTAAGCCTCGGCTTCTCCTGACGTTCCACCTCCGTCTTTCCATCCTTTTGCCTTCATCTTTCCCTCCAGCAGGCAAGTCGATCTGTGGAGTTTTGTGCTCTCCTTCTCAAAACAGTTTCGGTATGGACATCTTTGTGTCTTGTTTTTTTGTTTTTTTTTCCATCCTTCTTTTTGTGTGATTCAAGAGTTTTTTTTTTTTCTTCATTTTTTTCCTAATTGAGTTGTGTCCGCCGCTGTGGCCGTTTGTGCTGGACAGCGTTTGTTTGAAGGACTCCAGTGAGGCTGCCTTCTTCAGGTGGACAGAGGAAGGGAAAAAAAAGCACGTTCTTTGAGACTATTTTTTTCAGTTTTTTTTCAGTAATGAATGAATCCACTGCATGGACACGAGACTTTGGAGAAGTGACGAGGGATGGACTGGTGGGATCTGCAGCACTTACTTAAATGCAGAAAACTCCCCTGAAAAGTAATGAAGAGACAGAGGAGGTTAGTGTGTGAGCTCTGCTGTGCATCTTTCACAACCCAGCAACCCAGATATCGTCGCTACTGTTAAAGCTACTGTCAGTGACAGACTTCCTGCGCACGTTTCACATTAAAAGCCTCCGAAGAGAAGAACCCCTTCCTCTTCTGGTGAGCTTTGAATGGGACATATCTGCAGTAAGGGTTGAGTTTCTTTTAAAGTAGCTCAACAACAACAACAACTGAAAGAAGGGCAAAGTAGAAGCCACTGGAATAATGAATGAATGAATGAATGAATTAAAAACACATTTGTGTGGCTAAAAGGAAACTAACAGACATGTACAGGGAAGAGATACTTGAGAAATACATTTTGAATAATAATGATGATGCAATAAGGCAAAGGTAGTATTTGTTGCTGGACTGCTGGATGTGATGATTACAGTACAGGGCTTCCTTTACATCTGCGCTACATCTACAATCTATTTAAATGAAGTCTTCCCTCATTCAACCAGTGTTGTACTTAGGGTTGGGTACCTTTTGGATTTTTACGATTCCGAACAGTTACTTTTAAAGCGCCCATATTCTGCTCATTTACAGGTTCATAACTGTATTTTAAGGTTGTACCAGAATAGGTTTACATGGTTTAATTTTCAAAAAACACCATATTTTTGTTGTACTGCACAGCTCTCTCTCACTGCTGCAGATCCTCTTTTCACCTGGTTTCTGTTTTAGCTACAGAGTGAGACCTCTTTTCTTCTTCTTCTGTACTATCTTTGACTGCACTCGCACATGCTCAGTAGCTCAGATGTAGAGCATGTCAGCTAGCTAACTCTAGAGACAGTAAAAGAAAGCCTGTTTCTCCAACTTTGGTCAGTTACAAGGCAGGATCAGCTGGGAGACTTCTAAATGAGGGTGCACATGTAAGTAGTTCTTTTGTAGATTATGGTGAACTTGTGTGTGTTGTAGCAGTGCTTTGCTTTTGAGAACGACGTAGCATGCTAGCGTTAGCATTAGCGTTAGCATGCTAACGCTAACGGTTAGCATGCTAACGAGCTAACGGTTGTGGTTAGCCAGCTCATTTCGGACTGTGACATCACACAGCCGATTTTGAACAGCTCACTAGGAGACTGAAGGCAGGACACATTCAGAAACCATATCTCACTCAAAACAGCATGGATGGATTTTTTTCAAAGTTTTTATGTGTGTGGACGCACCAGAGACACAAAAGAACACCCCAAATCCCAGAAAAAGTGATTTTTTCATAATATGGGCACTTTAAAAAACTCAACCAATTCTTGAAAAAATGACATCAAAGAAATGCTTTCATGGAGTTTTTTAAATTAAAAATTATTTTAATTTAACAATATATTAACATTTTAAAGTACTTACATATATAATAAGTAAACCTAAGTCACCTAACACATAACTACAATAATTTAACAAATTACACTAAACAAGTAACAACAAAATAAATGTTGTTGCCAACCAGCTTCAAACTTTTCCAGAACCAAAATGAGGAACCGAAATTTGCATTCTAATCCGATCCGAATACTACAGTTTGCGAGGAACCGGTTCCATAGTGGAACCGGGTTTCGGTACCCAACCCTAGTTATACAAGAGCTGGGCAATAAATCGATATTATATCGATATCGTAATATGAGACTAGATATCGTCTTAGATTTTGGATATAGTAATATGACACAAGTGTTGTCTTTTCCTGGTTTTAAAGGCAGCATTACAGTAAAGTGATGTCATTTCCTGAACTTACCAAACTGTTCTATTATTTGCCTTTAACCACTTAGTCATTATATCCACATTACTGATGATTATTTTTCAAAAATCTCATTGTGTAAATATTTTGTGAAAGCACCAATAGTCAACACTACAATATCGTTGCGGTATCGAGGTATTTGGTCAAAAATTTTGTGATATTTGATTTTCTCCATATCACCCAGCCCTACGTTGTACTAATCAAGTGTATAACAAATAATCTATTAACCAATATATCAGTCTAATCTGTTTTCATCAGTGTGTGAAGTTACGCAGAAATTAGGGGTGTGTGTGTGTTTCTGTGTGTGTGTGTGTGTTGTGTGTGTGTGTGTGTGTGTCTCTTTACTTGCATCTTTGGACTTTGAGTTTAACACCTTTAGTGTAAAAACATTTGTGAACAGAGGACAACCCTTCCTTCTTCAGTGGAGTAGTTTACAATACTCAATGTGTGTGTGTATGCTCACCATAGCCGCCGGCCTGGATGGGGGTTTTGGGCGAGGCGCAAGCGTACAAGCTGAAGTCCTCCGTCTGAAAGCCGGCTCGGTTTAGCGAAGGCTCCGAGGCGCTGCGGTGGATTTTGGGTAAGGAGCGAGCCAGCAGTTCAATGGACGCCAAGATCTGACAGAACACACACACACACACACCAGTCAGAGTGAGCACCATTCACAACTAAACAAAGCCATTAACAGCGCTGTGTGCTTCCATTCAGCTGCTGCTGCTTCTTCATCTCGTGAACCTCTGAGGCCATCTGCTGGCAAAGCCAATCAATTCCTCATTGGTTCAAATCTGTCAGTCTTCTGAGCCTACATCACAGTCACTCGGATTCTCCAGTCATCACTGACTGACTCAAACACAGATACATAGAATACACTTTATTGTCCCCGAGGTGGAAGTTTGTCATGGGCATAGTGCTACAATCTGTTGCTTCACAACACAAACATGACACAGAGAAACCATTCTAAAATCGACATAAAGTCTACATAAAAACATAGACATAAGATCAACGAAGAATCTTAGGACATAAAGGAAGGACACAATATAACTGTGAAGACAATACCACATCTTAAACAGTGACTGTAATAATTAAAGTGCTAAGTGCAAAAAGTGCTGGTGTATTTATTGCACTTTGCTCTGTTGTGCTACGATTTCCCATAGAAGATCTACTATAATGTAAAACCATAAATAAAAGGGGATTGACATAAGAGTGAAGGGGTCGCCTGACTCTAACGCGAGCCGATTTTACAATAAAGATCTGGTTCTGTCTGCAGCTCATTCAGCTGTGATGCCATCCCAGAGACGACCAGCAGCGGTTGCGTTTCTTTGGCTCACCTGAGGGAAGAGAGGCCGCTCCTCTCTCTTCTTCTTCAGGCAGTCGGCCATCAGTCTCTTCATGGCCTTTGGACAGTTGCTGCGCACCTTGCTGAGGTCAGGAGACAGGTAACCTCGGCCTACCATAAATATGATCTATGGCGAGAGAAGATAGGAGTCATATTGTAATAATAATAATAATAATAATAATAATAATAATAATAATAATAATAGGCATGGTAAACATTTTGTAGACCCATAGCTTCTCATAAAGCTCGAATGTTAATGTTAGCAAACAGGACTGGACTACTTTGTTTACTGTGCTGATTTTATTACAAAAACAACAAGTAAGATTTATCAAAATCTAATTAAGCATGTTAAAATGATGCATGGATAAACTCCAATTAAGGATCATACAATTTGCGAAATACTAAATTATGAAGAGGCTTGTAAATCATAAATTTGTTGTGCAGTTTTGATTTGGCTGTTGCCTCAGGAGCACATGGCTCACATCTAATCATGATGAACAACCAACAGTAGCAGCTCTAGATAACTGTTAAGGTTCCAGAAGGAGTACAATCAGCTGGCTGTGTTCCCCCGCTTCCAGTCTTTATGCTAAGCTAGGCTAACCATAGCCTGACTCCAGCTCTTTTACTTGAAAGGGGAAATTTGCAGATTTTCAAACGTCTCTGTGTTAATGCAGCATGCACTTGCAGGAGAATGGCGCTGGCCTCCCTCCGTGCCGCCAGCGCCCGCTCGGCGGCCCCGAGCTACCGGCTCGGCGCCCCCGAGCTACTGGCTCGGCGCCAGCGTACTGCTCGTGCTGCAGTGACACAAAGCCGGTTGAAAATTGGAACAAGTTTCCCTTTAACACACAGACATGAGACGAGATCCATCTGACCATCGCACACAAGTGAACAAGCTCCTTTCCCAAAGTGTAAATCTATTCCCGTACAGATTGGAACTAGAGTTGGTCTGTTATGATAAAGCGGACGGATCCACATTTGCAAATGGTTGCTATATTTCCTGCTCACTTGGTTCAGACATCACACTGCATAGTTAACCATGTGTGAGGGGGGTGTTGGTACGTGTGTAGCCATCGAGCTGCGGAGCTGTATTCTGACCACTATGAAGAAATGCTGTACAGATATTAAAACAAGAGTGGGATTTATCGTACCTGGTCTCGGTTGTTGATGTTAGAGTAGGGCAGTGCTCCTGACATCAGCTCGTACAGCACGATGCCGAACGCGTAGACGTCGGACTGGAAGCTGTAGGGGTTCTTGTCCTGCAGCCGGATCACCTCCGGAGCCTGAGAGAGCACAGCGGACACTCACTGGGCTGCAGACTGCCAGCTAGCACCAAATACTTTTTATAATAAAGAACCAGTGGTGTAGTCTACGTGATACGCAGGTATACGCAGTATACCCACTAAGAAAGCTCCAGGATCTCCATATACCCACTTAACAATGCCCAATGACATACTACAACATACTTTCCATTATATTTTTTATATATTTCGAATAGTCATCTGTGTTTTTCTTCTTCGCATAGGCTAAATTAAGGTATTTCCCCTGTAAATTGGTGAATAATGTTATGTGAATGCAGGAAATGAAGTCTTTGATGCTCAAAATAACCCTGGGTTAGGACAGCCAGACCCCCCACTACGATATGCCCCCCTCCCCCAAAGGCAGATTCTGGCCCATATATATTTAGGCCAGTATATTTATATACAATACAGTATACCTACTACAATAAATTAGACTACACCATTGTAAAGAACAAACTCAAGAAATGTAAGACTTAATAAGGGGGGACACTGACCATCCACAGGATAGAGCCAGACAGCTGTTCAAACTGGTGCGAGCCGCTCCAGCGGGACTTGACTGTAGCCAGACCAAAGTCCCCGATCTTCACCGTCAGATCCTCGTGGAGGAAAATATCTGGAGGAAAGGAGGTCAAGGAAGCACTCTCTTCTTCTGACGACTAACCGTTTAAACGTTAACGGACCGTAAGAATAATTTTTTTAGGCTTTTCCCTTTATTCGATAGGGACAGTGGATAGACAGTAAAGGGGTGAGAGAGATGGGGGATGAGACGCAGCAAAGGGCCGCAGGTCGGATTCGAACCCGGGCCGATGCAAAGGACTCAGCCAACATGGCGCACACTCTACTGGGCAAGCTAGAGGCCGCCCTGACCGTAAGAAGCTTTAATACTATCGGTTAAACGTTTAAAAGCAAAATAAGAACAAAAATAAAGTTTTTTTTTTTTTTGCATTGTAAAAGCTAAATATGCTATACAATCTATGTCTTTGTTGTGTTTTAAGCTGCACTTTTTTTCTGCTGGCGGCTCCGTGCTGGATGGCGCTCCCAGCGGACAGCTATGCGCCACTGTCTCGATGAGGACTGGCGGGTTGAATGTCGGCCGCGCTAGCTTTTCCTTCCAGGAGAGTGACTGCATGTGTCCACCACAATATTATATCTAGGGGTGCAACATATAATCGACTGAATATCGGTAGATATCGGCGATATCACGTTGTGCAATATTATATCGAAAGTGTCGCGATAAGTATGCAATATTTTTTTAGATTTGTTTTTATTGTTTCTAATATGTCATGTTCTGTTCTATTTTGATGCGTTTTTCCACAACTTTTGTCATTTGACATACGTTTAAAAATATCGAAATTAATATCGATATGACAATATTCATAATCAATATCGCAATATCACATTTTGTCAATATCATGCAACCCTAGCGGGAAGTATGTCCGAGTGTCCTGGACGGGTGAACTGAGACCGCTTTCCGGTTAATAATCGGTTCACGAAGGTCGGCTATAAAACCAAATCTAAAATGATCCTCCCTACCACAGATTTCTCTTTCATCTGGAGAACAGAAAGGCCGCAGCATGAAGATGAACTGATTGAGTGGAATGTCTCAAAAGGATACTGTTGCTCTTCAGATCTCTGTGGATGATGGATTTGGCGTGCAGGTAACTAAGGAGGGAAAGAGCAAAGAGTTTAGACCAAGCACACACACGTGGTGACATCAGACTAGAGCCCGACTGATAAAGGATTTTTAAGGCCGATATCCATACAAATGTTTGGCGATTTTAAAATCCGAAATTCCGATATATCAGAAACGTGTAACAAAACATAAACAGATTTCCCTAAAATTAGTTATTTGTAGTTATTCATGAGTCCTCACTAAAATATGATAATGCAGTTTGAAAATAAACTTGTTTGTTTTATTGTCACAACAGAACAGAGGAACATCAAAACAGATTAAAGTTCTGATAAATATAACGTATAACAATACAAACTTAAGATATGAAAAGTCCATTGAACAAAAACACAGTGTTGCCAACAGGGACGTTGTGGTGAACAAACTACGCAACGCCAACACTGGTTGAAGGGGGGTTTCGTCCGTTTTTATTTTTGAAATATTTATTAATCAGCCTTTATAAATGCCGCTACCGATAGTTTGGAAAACGCCTAACATCGGCCGGCCGGGCTCCATATCTGACTGTCTGGATCTGTGTATGGGGGAGGAAGGTGTGACTCACTCCATGCCCTGAGCGGTCTGCCGGGCGATGTCAATCAGCTTGATCATCTCAAACTTGGTCTCGATGATGTGCAGGTGGTGGTACAGACTGGAGCCTTCGCACCACTGGGTGACGATGGCCAGCTGAGGCTTGGTGGTGTAGCCCATGAACAGCAGGATGTTCACATGACGCGTTTTCCTGGAAAACACACACACACACACACACACATCAGTAATCTGATCTTCATTTGTATGGCAGTATGAAAGGTGCAAAAACAGTAAACTCTAATTTAAAGCTACTCCAATATAATTGGCTGATGCAGACATACACAACTGTTAAATTAAACAAATACAACAGTAATATACCTGACCTTTGTTTTACATGTAATGAAGCTAAAGGAACATTTATGCACTGTCTGGGAGTGTGACAAAATTAAATCATTCTGGAGGGAGGTGATCAATAAAAACTATTCCACTTGACACTAAGATGATTTTGATGCACCTGTAGCCAACAAATCGGAATCTCAAACGCCAAGAAGAGAAATCTATTGATTTTGCTATAGTACAGGCAAAAAGGACTATACCTCTCATCTGGAAGAAAATGGAGGCACCTACAATTGGTGCCTGGATCAATATGGCGCACTGTATGTCCATGGACAGACTAACATGTATACTGAGAGGCAAATTGGGGGTGTATGAGAAAATCTAGAGGCAATTTGTCCGGTGTGTAAAAGAAGAAGACATAGGGGAGCTCCTCATGTGATACAGAAATTTGATTTATATCTATTTATTGCCTTTGACAAGAAACCCCAGATAAAGTTCTACAATTATGCACAGCCTTCTATAACCACACAGCCCCCCACACCCTATGGCGCAGTGATGCTCAACACACAAAAATTGTATTTGCAATGAAAATGAATAAAAACATTTTAATTACTAATTTATTTCTAATGACACGGATGCCCCTGATTTGAGGGTGGGTGGCAGAAGTTACCTGAGGACTCCCACTTCGTTCTTGAAGGCCTGGAGCTGTTGCGGTGTGGGAGCTGTGACGTTCAACATCTTCACTGCCACGTCACCTGGGCGGGGACAGACGACATGTCAGGCAAAGACATATGCCAGCGTTGACTTTGAGAACATGTTGCACAAACGCAGCTGCATTGTATTACCCGTTTGTAGACTTTTTACACATATTTTGACCTTAAAATGTGTCACGCACACCCGGCCGGGCGAGTAGCTCAAGAATCTACTGGCCCTGATTCAAATCTCACACGCTTATACACATAAACAAAAAATACCTTTAAGTAAGGCTTGTTTTGTCGTAACCTAAAAAAATTCCATCAAACTGGAAATAGTGCCTTTATTGGGAACTATTTTTTTCAGCAGCGGATGAATCCACATTTGGTGCTGTAGCGAGTATTTCGGGCAGTGGGACGCTGTGTGTGGGGTTGAGTGAAAATGAAGTAGTATGTGTGTTCATGGTATTGAGGGAACATGTCAGCCAGTGTAACGGATGAGTTTTAATACAAGTTAAATTCACCGGCTTATCTGTATGAACGGTGGCTTGATGCCCAGAGGATGTAAACTGTTTCCTTACTTGATGCAGGGTTACCCCCAGAAAAGTTGTTTAGCCCGGTGGCAAGTGACAGTTTTTTGGAGAACGGCCCAGAGTCAAAGGCTGATGTAAGCATTCACGTAGAGCCCAATAGTTTCTGTGATAACAGAATCATGGACAGAACCGCAAAATTGAGAATTTAAAGAAGCTATAAGACCGATCCCACAGGGCCCGACATTAAGTCAGTGCTAAAAGATAACTGGAAATTTGAAAATACACAATGTGGAAAATTTTGCTTGGGCCAACCCTCATGCTGCTGTCATTACCATTACAAACATACATACAACATACATACATAGATGTTACTGAACAGACAACACAGCAAGGTTCCTAAAACACTAATTCATTATAAAAAAATAAGTCAATAATTTAACAGTAGTAAAACCAAAGAGATCCTGCCAGTCCGTCTTGACCTAGACATATATTTATCTGCCATTTAAAAGCTTTATTGACAGAGGGACAAAAACTATTTTAAATCTATTTAATCTACATCGAGAGACTATAAACCTCCTCCTACGTCTAGGTTTCCAACCGAGCCGCCAGTCGAACTTAGCCCCGCCCACAATATTTGAGGTCGGGAAGTTCGGTCTGGACTTGATCTGTTGTGGAGCAACTATGCTCGAACCAGAGCTGTTCGGACCAATCAAATTGTCAGGGCGGGCTTTATACGATGATGGACAGATGATCAACAGTAACGTAATCAACCACGTCACCAATGAGCGATTGGGTTGAATTTGTTTACAACAAAGATGGCTGCCATCGTGTCGGTTACAGAAGATATCGACAGTACATTCATTTTAAAAGAGGAACAGAGAACCGCGATCACGTATGCATTCACATCGCCACACCCGTCCGCACGACACGGAAACTGTCGCCTCTGCCTTTGCTCTGTCGAAGCCTGCCTTTGACTTGCAGCTTCTGTGACGTCTGTCTCCATTGCTCTGATTGGTTGTAGGTCTATCCGTTGCTCTGATTGGTTGTAGGTCTATCCAATGGAGTGCAGAGGCATTTTCTTTCCTGGTTCGGTTGAAACAAGCCCCCGTAATCACAGCCCAATAGAATAGTATCAGACTCCTATTCTGACCACGTCAGGCTTTTGCCGCCCCACTGTAACTGTAGTTTCAAAAACGTCTTAAAAATACATTTAAAAAAAATCCCAGTGGCTTAGGCCTGGTGGGGTGCAACTTAGGCCCAGTGGGCCACCAGGCCTGCAATACACTGGGGGAAACCCTGTGATGCCAGTGGTCTGAAAACACAGTATAGCGTTGGTCTTACCATGCCACTTCCCCTTGAAGACAGTTCCAAAGGAGCCAGAGCCGATCCTCTGGCCCAGAGTGATCTGGCCCTCGGGGATCTCCCAGTCGTCGCTCGAGTCCCTCCTCCCCAGGGTTTTCTGTTCCACAGGGCACTCAGTCAGCACGGGCACACACACAACGGACTCCAGACAGACACCAATATCTGGGACAGGGTCTCACCATCTTATTGCGGTCCTCAGACGAGGACGACGACTTGCGCTCCCTCTGTTGGCACGGCGACTTCTGCGGAACCTTTACGCTGGTCAGAGAGCCAGGTAAAGAGGCGGGGGGCGTGGCCGACAGCCCTGTGGTGGAGCCTGCAGGTAGATCAGGGGGGGGGGAAGAAATAAAAAGAAGAGAGGGGAGGTGAGGCGGATAGTTCAAAAAGAGAATGTGAGAGAAAGCAGAAGAGTAAACAAAGAGGAGCTTTTCAGTTGTGTGTGTGTGTGTGTGTGTGTGTGTTTGGTCACATGCAGAGGAGAGGTGAGGGGGGGCTTGGTTGGATGGCAATTAATGGTTTAATAATCTAGACTTCACAAAGTACATCACGGTTATTATTACGGTCAGACCTGGCATTCAGGGCCTGGCACAGTAATGGTATAGTCAGTGTTAAAGACCTCTACGAGGCTGGCATATCTGCATCCTTCACAGAGCTCTCCTCCAGCTATGATTTGCCTAAATCACACCTCGTTCACTTTTTACAGATTAAGGACTTTGTCAAGAAGACATTTCCCCACTTCCCAAACCACCCCCCGAAACCCTGACTGACTCCCTCTTGGCGACAGACCCAGACCGGAAGAAAGGAGTTTCAACATTGTACGACCTATTATGCCCGACTTCGACGAACCCTCGTACGTGGACAAAAGCGGTACGGGAGGGCGATCTGAACACGACTATTACAGACCAACAATGGGACCGTGCTCTGGCTATGGTTCACTCATCCTCCACATGTGGCCTAATCCAAGGCAAGGTCCTTCATAAAGTCCAATACACAAAACGCAAACTTGTCTAAAATATACTCCACTGTCTGGGACGCCTGTCACAGGTCCTGCCAGCCATACTCATATGTTCTGGTCTTGCCCCAAACTAACAACTATTTGGATGGGCTTTGGATCTTGCTCAACTGGAAGCTTTCCTGCCAAAACCGTTGGATTAAAGAGGTGCTCGACAATTTAAAGCTGGAGAAGCTTAGATCTTCTTTGAAAGGCTCCATCTCGACATTCTTAGAGACGTGGAACCCTTTCCTAGAACTCGTTGAATCCCTCAGCTTATTGATTTGGAGGACTGAGCTCCTTCTGGACTGCTGCAGTCTTTTTCTTTTTGTCTCCCCTCTATCCTTTTTATTTTGTCTATCTTTTTACTTTTGTCTTTTAGATGTTGTGTGTCCTTTGGTGTGTGTTTGTCAGCGTGCATGGGTATGTGATGTCTGTCCCCATTTTGGACCTGTGCTGGGTATGGATTTGAAGGGAAGTGACGTTCCGGTTCCGCTGTGCTGCATTTACCTTGTTCGTCATGCTGTGTCACTTCCTAATGTTAAAATCAAAATAAATAAAAGTTTGAAAAAAAAAATAAATAAAAAGGTGCTCTAAGCAATGTTGGGTGACGTTACATCTTGTTGACGTTCGAAGTATTATCAAACAAAACTGAGGCTAGCTCGCCCCTCTCTCCTCCTCATCCCGTCCCCTCCCCCTCCCTTCTACGCACTACTCATTTAGCTGGTTAAACATCTAGAAAACAACCGTCTTTTTAAACTGATCGAAATGTGGAAACTGGGGTAGGTCATCAGAAGTTTGACGGACTTGACTTGTGACGTCTAGCAGCGACTCAACTTGCTTGGTTCCCACCACGGTGACGACAGGTAGGTTTAGATGCATCTACTGTACCAGATTACATAATAGATAACGATAAAGCTAATTATGAGCTAGTTTGAGTCCGTTAAGCTTAATTTGACTTCACTTTGTGATGTTTTCAATCTTTTAAATTTGTAATATTTCATGAATAACGACTCCATGCACATGCAAGTTAGCGCACATCATCATCTGAACTTTGTGACTAGGCAGTAGCTTCTTTTGCAACTATAGCTACCATTATAAATATAGCACAATTTTTGATTATTTTTGGGTAACCGGGTATCAAGGATGGCACTGATATGCCATCTTAATAAATGTGTCACTTCTCCGACCGACTGGTTGCAGTTTATCAGTCTTCATTTCTATAGAAACGAGAAACATTTGGGACTAGGTTTGGTACATGTTTGGTGCAAACATATGTTTAAAACTATGTAGGCCACAAATATAGGACTGGAGTTACATTTTTAGATAGATACACAGAGATTATATACTGTAGATAGATTTTTGGTCAGAATTATTGCAAGCCCCAGCTGACAGAACACACTGTCCGAATTTCATTGAAGAAATATTTATGGCGAACTTACCCTTTTAAAATACTTGAAGTCATGGTGATAATGTTCTCTGTTAAATCAAGCAGCCATCTAAACAAATGCAGTTATGTGTGTGCCTTCCCAGAGTAGTAGGTATTTCATATGAGCACATTTTGATTGTGACTAAAGCCTGGTGTCAGAACAAGTGATGCCACTTGCATTAGTTGAAATTTTACGAGTGTGATGCCATGAAATAGATCTTAACAATTTCTGATTATTATTGCCTGTTAACTTGATAATGAGGAGCATTTCAGCAATCAAAGCCCCATCCCTAGATCCAGAGCAGTGTGTGATCAGAGCAGTGGTGTGTGGTACAGAGAGCATGTGAGGACAAAGGGAGAAGAAAGAAGAGGGGGTGGACACACACACAGTGGATGTGACACAGGGGGGGGGTTGGTGTGTGGTGAGGGGGTGTGGGAAGGTGAAGGACACAGGAACACACAGAGGCCTAACTACCTCGGAAAACAGGCTCGGGCTCAAAATCAAACACTATGTCATTGGGGTAGGAGTATAGGAGGGGGCTTGAGGTCCGTGTTCGGTGCTTCCTCAAGCAGCGGGCGGGGTGGGTCGGGGGGGCTGCAGGGCAAAGAGAAACAGACAGACCATCACTGCTACTCCCCCTGCCCCTCTCACCTCTGACTAACCACCGGAGAGGCCTCCTCCCACACGACATGTGCTCGTCACACGGCTTTCACACGGCTACATTTACTTTGAGATGGATGGAATACATTTCACGGTCAACGTTTTGGGAAATGTTCTGATTTGCTTTCTTTCTGAGTGAGGTGTTCGGATTGATATCAACGTCATGTCTGTGTGTTAAGCACAGAGCAGGAGTTAGGATGTGGTTAGCCTAGCTTAGCATAAAGACGGGAAGCAGGTGGAAATCCATGGATGTACTATCAGCAGACGCGGTGGGCGGCCCACCTGAAATCCAGCTTAGAGTGAGTGGTAGCCTACTTACAAAAAGAAAGCATATTTCCCAAAATGTTGAACTGTCGCTTTAAGTAAATTACTAGTCTGATACGAAGAAGTGGTCAGAGGCGGTATGTTTCTAGGACTTTTAGGAAACTAAAATGAGTTCCCTTATCAAAAGAATGTGGCCTAATCAATCATCTTTACATCGTCAAGACTACAACCTGATTTACGGACAGACCTTTGGTGATTTTAATTGCACTAAACCTTTGTAATGAAGGTGAAAGATTCAGCGAGCTGCGAGTATTAGGAGGAGCTCGGCAGTTCTGTTCTTCCAGAAACCCTGACCCACAGATGGGAATAAACGTGCGTCCTCATCTACTGCTCTCAGTGACTGGACTTCATACACACAGACATTCACATACATAAATACACACATACACACACACACACACACACACACACACACACACACACACACACACACACACACACACACACACACACACACACACACACACACACACACACACACACACACACACACACACACACACACACACACACACACACACACACACGACCCAGACGCAGGATGGTGGGAATAAAGCCACATAAAGAGTCTCTTCTGAGCCTTACCTCCATCGGACCTCGGCAAGCCCTGATCCCGAATCAGGTCCTGAAAGGGAAGGAGAAGAGAAATGAATATGCAAAACACTTTTCACACTCACAACTGACTGTACTGCACGGTTCACTGGAAAGTTTACTGCCGCAGCTGGAGGTGCATTCATGTTTTATTCATGTGTGTTCATGAACGTGTGTTCGCAGACATTTTCATGACTCCCACTTCACGAACATCCGTCCACATCCTGGGAAGCAGAGTCTGAGCTCGAACGCAAACTATGTCACTGCTTTCACTTTTTCTAACCGATCAAGTTCAAACAAATGAGAACAGACACGTCATTTGTTCTAGTTCATTTGAACGCAACCCCTGTATCCTAATTCTTTTAAGATATTTATCAGGGCTTTTTCCTTTATTCAAACAGCTAAAGAGAGACATGAAATGGGGGGAGAGAGAGAGAGAGAGAGAGAGAGAGAGAGAGAGAGAGATAGAGAGAGAGGAGATGACATGCAGCAAGGCCTTGGGTCGGATTCTAACCCGGGCCGCTGGCAAGGCTGAGCCTACATGGGGTGCGCGCTCTACCGGGCCGCCCCACCTGTGTGCTCATTCTAAACTCTGCTGTAGAATTGAAGTTGACAAGCTAGCAGATGTGTAGCAGTGGTAATGTTAATTAAGGCCAGTTGCATTAGAAAAGGCAACAAACAGCCTTACCTTTACAAAAAAGCACTGAACTGACTGTAAACGAGGCTAGCTCGCCCCTCCCTCCTCCTCATCCCGTCCCCTCCCAAACCTTTCCACGCACTAACCCCCTAACCCCCAATCCCCAAATCCTTCTTGTCAGTTATTGGCTGGAACACTGTTTGTTATGTTTGGTGGTGCAGGTTGGCCAGTTTGTTTTTGTTGGCGTTTGTGGAGCCTGGGCTGTCTACAGAGACCGTGTTTTTTTACAGTGTGTTCAGGGGACAGACAGCTAGCAGATAGTGAGGAGATGTTTTTTACAGTGTGTTCAGAGGACAGGCAGGTAGTGAGGAGATGTTTTTTACATTGTGTTCAGAGGACAGGCAGCTAGCAGATAGTGAGGAGATGTTTTTTTACAGTGTGTTCAGGGGACAGGCAGATAGCAGATAGTGAGGAGATATTTTTTACAGTGTGTTCAGAGGACAAGCAGGTAGTGAGGAGATGTTTTTTACATTGTGTTCAGAGGACAGACAGCTAGCAGATAGTGAGGAGATGTTTTTTTACAGTGTGTTCAGGGGACAGGCAGCTAGCAGATAGTGAGGAGATGTTTTTTACAGTGTGTTCAGGGGACAGGCAGCTAGCAGATAGTGAGGAGATGTTTTTACAGTGTGTTCAGGGGACAGGCAGCTAGTAGATAGTGAGGAGATGTTTTTACAGTGTGTTCAGGGGACAGGCAGCTAGCAGATAGTGAGGAGATGTTTTTACAGTGTGTTCAGGGGACAGGCAGCTAGCAGATAGTGAGGAGATGTTTTTACAGTGTGTTCAGGGGACAGGCAGCTAGCAGATAGTGAGGAGATGTTTTCATGCATGTGACAAAAAATGTTGTAGCTTAAAAAACACATGACATCGCTTAGAGCACCTTTAAACATTCACAAAAAAGGTCATTGTTGTCAAAAAGTAACGGATGATAGCTGCTACATGACGAGGGCATCCTGGAGGCTCTAGAATCTGCCAAATATAACCAGCTTGTAGTTGGTTAGCTCCCGTTCTCCGGTTAAAGAGTGTCAATGAGAGAAATCAGCTGCTCTTTGGTTGGAACGAACCCTGCGGAGCCATTATGGCAATTCATAGTAACGGTTGAGAAGCACACGTCTATCAGAGTCAGAAAGAGCAGACTCACATCGATGTTGACCGGCTCGATTGTGTTGATATGGACGTTTGGGGCAGAGGAGGAGCGGTCCCGCTGGCCAAACTGGTTGCGGTGGTCCTCCTCGTTGGGCCGGAAACTGGGTGGGATGGGTATGGACTTGGACGGGGACACAGTGGCGTGGCATATAGACCTGGAACCAGGAATTAGGTCAGTGAAAAGTAGACAGACTTGCAGGTGACAAATTTACTTTTTTTGTGATTAACATATATATTTTTTTAACAACATACGAAACTCAAAATATGAGTTCTCAAAAATGAATGCCCCCCCCTTTGTCATTACCACCCACCCAGACAAAAATCAAGAAAAGATGAGAAGGAGCCCTCCAGAAAGCCTTTTCTAGTATATACATCCAATCTGGCAAACCGAATATGAAAGTTTTTCAAACGTTGCCACCCTAGCCATCTCACAAGCCCACTCTTGGATTGACGGCAGCCCTTCATTCTTCCATCCTCTTAAAATAATAGTCTGGCTGTCATTAAACTAGTCTGGACCCAGCTTGTTGGAGCCATTCATGTTATTTTATGTTATGTCATATTTCGTAGGAATGATTAATTATGGTTTGTTATGATAGGCTGCTTGTCATGGGTGTTTTGTGAATGGGGTAAGCATATGACGTTTCAGCTCCTCCCATTTTGGGCTGATCACCTATATAGGTGGTAGTGTGTGCGAATGATTCTGATGAATGAGCTGGCGGGAGTAGAAGGGACACAGTTTTTTGACCGTGGTCGTGACAATTATATGTAACAGAAAGAACTACAAACATAATAAACGTTTACGTTTTTTGCAAATCAGCTGCCACGCGTCCGAGACAATCTTTACTCCCGACATAGTGGCCCCCGGGAAAAGTTTCGCCGGAGGCCGCAACATTAAGTCAAAAAACTCCCATGGATTAAACTCTGGATGTCGGAACCTTTCACGGATGTAGGATTTTCGGCTTTGAAACGCCAATATAAGGACAAAGCATCGGAAGGATTGGCCCATCCTGCAGCACTCCGGTCCGTGAGTAAATGTTTATTCCCTGACGAGCTTCGGAATTACGGACTTTCTCATTCAAAATAACACAAGCAAACATTTCGGAGGATGTTATTATGAACATTGTTTACGTCTAGTGTTGGAAATAGATCGCGGGAATAATCGCAAATAAAGACTGAGACGGAGATGTGTGCGTAAACTGAACAATAAATCTCTGAAACAATGGATGAGGAAAACTTAAAAGCTTTAACCGCGAGACGCGGTGGAAAACTGGGTGAGTGTACACGAAAGATGAATGAATCAAAGGGTTTGTTTGATGCTGGTTCAAGTGTCGTAATGATTATTGAGAGTCTTGCTGCATTAAAAACCGCAATGGATGACTTTGCTGACGCGCATGGAAACGTTGAGGCTTTAATGTCCGATGAGGAAAAGGATAAGGATCACGCTGAATGGTATGAACCTAAAATGACGGTGTTTGAGGATTACATAAAACGTGTTGAGGACTGGACAAGATATGCATTAAAACCACAAAGGGGTATAGTAGAGATTGCTCCCGAAGACAGCGTGTCTAAGGCAGGATCAAAGGCCTCCTCTGTGTCTTCCCTACGTGCACAAGCTGCAGCTGAGAGGGCAGCCCTCGCAGCAAAAGCAGCAGGTTTGCAGCAAAAACATGCACTCGAGCTCGAAAAGGCACAAATCCAGAGCAAAATGGAAATGATTGAGCTTCAAACTAATATTGCTGCAGCTGATGCAAAATTACATGCATTGGAGAGCTATGATTCCAGCGTCCAACTGCAATCCACTGGGGACTTTGTTACGCAATCACAAGGAGATGGGATGAATGAATACCTTCAGGAATATGTGGAAAATACAGTGTCTGTCAGAGCCATCATCTGTTCAGTACACACAGCTTGGAGCAGTCCCTAAAACACCTCTACAGAGAATGATGGAGGAGGAACCGATATGTCCAAAACCAAGAATGCACACACTTAAAGCTCGACCAGCACTTCATGCACAGACCGCAGCGACAATTAATGTGGGTCGGCCTACAATAAACAGCCATGTCCCCCCATATGATCCTCAGCCTGGACAACAACCGCCCAACACACAACATGACCTTGCAGATTTAATCAGACTCTAACAAAGACAAGCATCTATTCCCTCTAGAGAAATACCAATCTTCGATGGTGATATCTTGAGCTACCGTCCATTCATCCAAGCCTTTGAACACTGTGTGGAAAGAAAGACCGATAATGATTTGGACCGGCTGTACCTCCTCGAGCAATACACAAATGGCCAGCCAAAAGAGCTGGTTCGAAGCTGCCTGCATATGGATGCCAATCTGGGATATAGGGAAGCTAAACGCCTTCTTAGTGTTCATTTTGGTGACCCGTATCGCCTCAGCGCTGCCTATATCAATAAGGCCTTAAACTGGAATAATATAAAGGCTGAGGATGGTAAGGAGCTCCACAGCTATGCCCTGTATTTGCGAAGCTGTTGGAATGTGGCAAGAGATCTACCAGATATGACAGAGCTCGACACCCCTTCCAAGTTAAAGTTGATTTTGTCAAAACTGCCATACAAGCTACGGGAGCGATGGAGAGCTAAAGCGTGTGAGATACAGGAAAGTACACAAAGAAGAGCAAAATTCCAACATGTTGTGGAGTTCACAGAAAGGCAGGCCAGGATGCTGTGTGATCCAGTGTTCGGTTCTATGCAGGAGTCAACAACTAAAATGTTGAAAGGTACCGAACAGAAACGGCCTGTGAGCAAGAAAGGCTTCGCCACCACAATAGCCCCGGTAGCAGCCCATACAGAGCAAGGTGATGAAACAACAATTCAGTCAGCAAATCGCACTGAAAACCCAAGAGCGGCTTACGCTAAACCATGCCTAGCACAGCAGGAGACCACTTTATGGAATCTTGTCACCGGATGGCGGTAAAACAACACAAAGAAAAGGTTCTGTTCTTAAAGGATAATGGAATGTGTTTCGCTTGCCTTATCAAGGGCCACATGAGTAATGCATGCAAGAAACGTCTGACCTGCCAGATATGCAAGAAAAGACACCCTACGATCCTGCATATCCAACAAGTCCAAGTCCCACTCGGACGGCCTTCTATGCATCAGTCCAACCGTAATGGCCAAGCTAAGCATTCCACAGTTCCCACAGCTAGCAGCAGTAATCCAGTAGCTATTGCAATGTCTACGAAGCATACTGGGGCCGGTGTCTCTGACTGCAAGCTTGCGATCGTGCCAGTAAGAATTAAGTCTGGCAAGAGCAACCGGGTCATCCAAACCTATGCGTTTCTGGACCCAGGGAGTTCTGCATCCTTTTGCACGGACAAGCTGATGGAAGAACTGCACGTAGAAGGTAGAAGAACAGGAATCCTACTTAGAACTATGGGACAAGAACAAGTCGTGGATACACATAAAGTGAAAGGATTAGAGGTGAGCAGCCTTGAAGGGACAGCGTTTATTGAACTACCTGAAGTCTTCACGCAAACCAACATACCAGTGAGCCATGAAAACATCGCTACAGAGGAGGACATACGAAAGTGGCCATATCTGAAGGATGTTCTACTTACCACCATTAACGCTGACATCGGTCTGCTCATTGGAGCCAATGCCCCACGGGCTTTAGAACCATGGGAAATCATACACAGCCAAGGAGACGGGCCTTATGCTGTAAGGACCCTTTTAGGATGGATCATCAATGGCCCGTCGAGTGTTGGTTCACTTACCGATGAAACAGACCGACCGTGCGTTTCCTGCAATAGAATCTCTGTGGCTTGTCTAAAGGAACTGCTCACTAAGCAGTACAATGAAGACTTCCCAGAAAAGGCCTGTGAAGAACAAGCAGAGCCGTCTTTTGAGGACAAGAAGTTCCTGGAAATAGCTGACGAGTCAGCCGTTAAAAAGGATGGTCACTACGAAATGCGGTTGCCCTTTCGAGACGACAACGTGACTATGCCAAACAACAAGGCCGTAGCAGAGCTGCGAGCCATGACTCTACGAAGAAAACTCCTGAAGAATGAGGCTTTTCATTCGGACTACATATGTTTTATGAATGCCATGTTTGACCAAGGCCATGCTGAGAAGGTGCCGAACGACGAGCTGTCCAGATGCAATGGTAGAGTGTGGTATATACCCCACCATGGGGTCTACCATAAGAAGAAAAGGAAAATCTGTGTAGTATTTGATTGTACTGCATCATTTCAGGGCACCTCATTAAACAGTCAGCTACTGCAAGGACCCGATCTGACAAACACCCTCCTGGGCGTCCTCCTCCGGTTCAGACAGGAACCTGTTGCCATCATGGCGGATATTGAGAGGATGTTCCACCAAGTCCGAGTGCCTGAAAATTATGTTGACCTTTTATGTTTCCTGTGGTGGCCTAATGGTGATGTCAACAAGCCTCTCACAGAATACAGAATGGTGGTGCATCTCTTTGGTGCAGTCTCCTCGCGGAGCTGTGCTAATTATGCTTTAAAAAGAACTGCCAAAGACAACAAGGATAAAGTGGCCACAGACGTGCTGAACACCATCAAGAATCATTTCTATGTCGACGACTGTCTGAAATCCGTCGCCTCCGAGAAGCAGGCCATACGCCTAGTTAATGATCTTAGAGTGACATGCGCAACAGGAGGCTTCAGATTAACCAAATGGGTGAGCAACAGTAGCCATGTGCTAGCTTCAGTCCCAGACAAAGATAGAGCTCTGAAGGAAATCACAGACGTCAATCTGGAAAGGAGCGAGCTACCACTAGAGCGTGCTCTAGGCATCCAGTGGAACATTAACTCCGACACCTTCTGTTTTAAAGTCTCTCAAAAACAGCAGCCCTATACACGGCGGGGCATACTCTCAGTTACAAATTCTGTGTATGACCCTCTCGGATTTTTGGCGCCTGTGATCCTTCTAGCGAAGAGGATACTGCAAGAGCTCTGCAGAGGAAGCTGTGGATGGGATTCTGGGATTTCACTTTCCTTTACCAAAAGGTGGGAGTCATGGTTGGGTGGCCTGGATCACCTGAAAAGCCTAAACATCAGCAGATGCTACTGGCCGCATAATTTTGGGCCGCTTCATAAGGCCCAGCTGCACCATTTCTGCGATGCCAGTGAGGTGGGATACGGCACTGCAAGCTAACTGAGTCTCAGTACTACCGGAGGCCTCATTCACATTGCCTTCGTGATGGGCAAAGGAAGAGTTGCACCACTGAAACCAGTCACCATCCCCAGGCTGGAACTGGCAGCTGCAGTACTGGCTGTGCGAATTAACAGAATGCTGGAAAAGGAGCTTGAATATGCATTTCAGCCACCGGTCTACTGGACTGACAGTACCGCGGTCATCAAGTACATCTGTAATGACACCTGCCGCTTTTAAACATACATGGCTAACAGAGTATCTACCATCAGAGAACTGTCAGAAAAATCTCAATGGCGATACGTAAACAGCTCCCTCAACCCTGCAGACGACGCCTCCAGGGGCTTAACAGCTGAAGCATTCCTGAAATCCAAACGATGGTTGAATGGGCCATCCTTTCTAGAACAGCCAGAGGAGGATTGGCCAAAGCACCCAGAGATTACCACCACTCTTTCCGACGATGACCCAGAGATCAAGAAGACTGTTGCAGCTGTGGCTCACGATCCAGTCATCGAATTCATACAACACTTCTCCTCATGGGATCACCTTAAAAGAGCTACCACAAGACTTCTACAATTCAAAGACCTACTTATGCACTTGAGTAGGAGGAGGAAGGAAACCCCAATGGCTCACCAACAGCTCGGATCCAGGATAACACCTAAGGTGCAGGTCCATGAACATCCATCAGTTGAAGACCTCCCACGGGCTGAAGAGGCGCTCTTACGGTACATCCAAAGCCAACATTTCTCAGAGGAGATTTCCGCACTGGAAACTGGAAGGACTGCTGTTAAGAAGTCCAGCAGACTTTACAAGCTCGACCCTTTTCTTTCTGAGGGAATACTGAGAGTAGGTGGAAGGCTGAATAGGATGGCTATGCCTGAGGAATTCAAGCATCCTGCTATTCTACCAAAAGCCAGCCATCTAACCAGACTGCTACTCAAACACATACACATTTCAGTGGGCCATGGTGGGAGAAATCTAATGCTTTCAAAGCTTCGCCAGAAATACTGGGTTATTAGAGCAAATTCTGCCACCAGAAAGATAATAAAAGACTGCGTATTCTGCAGACGCTGGCACGCTCAACCTAGTGTGCAGAAGATGTCAGACCTGCCTTTAAATCGCATAACCCCAGATCACCCTCCCTTCACCTATGTGGGAGTTGACTACTTCCGCCCAATTGAAGCAAAAAGGGGACGGACTGTGGTGAAAAGGTACGGAGTCTTATTCACCTGTCTTGTCAGCAGGGCAGTCCATCTGGAGCTAGCCTTTTCTCTGGACTCCAATTCCTGCATCTCTGCCCTACGAAGATTCATGTGCAGAAGAAGGTCAAAGAAATGGTTTCCGACAATGGAACGAACTTCGTGGGAGCTGAACGTGAGCTGAGAGAATCCCTTGCTCTTCTGAATCACGACGAGATCCAGCTGGACCTGTCGACAAAGGGCATCAGGTGGATTTTTAATCCTCCCTTTGGCTCACACCATGGAGGCTCATGGGAGAGACTCATCCGGACCATCAAGAAGGTCCTCTACTCTATTGTCAGGCAGCAAGTCCTGGATGATGAGAACCTGCAAACCATCTTCTGCGAAGTAGAGACTATCCTGAATGATAGGCCCATCAATGCGGTTTCGGACGATCCTAGTGATCCAGAGGCCCTCACACCTAACCATCTGCTCCTGCTGAAAGGACAACCCCTGCTGCCACCAGGTGTGTTTAGGAAAGAAGACTGCTATTCCAGACGAAGATGGAGACAGGTGCAGTACCTTGCTGACCTGTTCTGGAAGCGCTGGGTTAAAGAATATCTTCCGCTGATGCAGGAGAGGCAAAAGTGGAACGTGGTGAAAAGGAATCTAAAAGCAGATGATATAGTAATGTTTGTGGACGAGACTTCGCCACGCAATTCCTGGCTGATGGGAAGAATAGTTGAGACGATCCCAGACAGCAGAGGCCATGTCAGACGGGTCAGGATACGTACCAGGAGCAAAATCCTGGAGAGACCCATTACCAAGCTATGCCTTCTACTGGAGACTTGACTCTGACTGACCACAACGCTGATCTTTCCCTACCCTTTCCCTTCCAAGGAACCTATTTTGGGGATTTACTTTTTTACGTTTTTTGAACCTTTATTCCAAGAACTCAGAGTTGGACTAGGCTATATGACCCTAACCCTTTCTTTTGGATATTGGACTATGGCAGTTTCTTGCCCCCAGAAGGTGGACCATAAATAAAAAAAAAATGAACTAGTCCGATGATGGCTCCGTGCTTACAATAATAATTGTAATTGCCTTGTATTGCCGACAATTATATATATTATATATTATATTGCCGGGATGTTGGAGCCATTCATGTTATTTTATGTTATGTCATATTTCGTAGGAATGATTAATTATGGTTCGTTATGATAGGCTGCTTGTCACGGGTGTTTTGTGAATGGGGTAAGCATATGACGTTTCAGCTCCTCCCATTTTGGGCTGATCACCTATACAGGTGGTAGTGTGTGCGAATGATTCTGATGAATGAGCTGGCGGGAGTAGAAGGGACACAGTTTTTTGACCGTGGTCGTGACAATTATATGTAACAGAAAGAACTACAAACATAATAAACGTTTAAGTTGTTTGCAAATCAGCTGCCACGCGTCCGAGACAATCTTTACTCCCGACATAGTGGCTCCGGGAAAAGTTTCGCCGGAGGCCGCAACACAGCTTCTTATGTGCTTATCCATCCCGTTTAAGATTGACCCATCTCCCAGAACAAATAATCTTGGGCTGAATGGAACCTGGGTCCCTGCAATCTGACATAGCTTATGTATCCTGGTCCAAAATTCCTGGACCTTATCACAGGACCATAGGACATGAAATAATTGGCCGTCCTCTTGTCTAACATTTCCAACAATTTGGTAGGTCTCTTAATCCAAGTCTAAACAATCAGGAGGGAGTCCAATAGAAGGGATGCATAATCTTGAACTGAATGAGGGCAACGGGGTTGTTTTAAAAAATAAAAATAAATAAAAAGACTAGAGAAGCACATTAAGAGGAGAATGACTCATGTGGCATGTGAAGGCGGAGGACTCACCCGGTGGAGTCGGATGGGGGGAGTGATGGACAGGCCTCGGACACAGGGGTGGTTCCCTCCGACGAGACCTCCTCCTGGGTGAACGGGTGATGCTCGAAGAACTTGGACACAAGCAACAAGCTGCGGAACACACATCATCAGAAAGACTTGTTAATTATTCAGTCAGTCCTTCGGGCTGGGCATACCTAGAACTGAATCAGGAGACACTAGATGGACAAAAATAATAAAAGCCATGTGACAGATACGGCTGACTGCTCTGCCATTATTAGGCTATGGAATCTTGATTTGTAAAGATCAACACATTGGTTGTATGCCCTGACACCTGTGATTTACATTTTTGGGAAGTTTTACATTTGGAATATACCACACTAAGGTCATATGGTCAAATTGAAATAATTTATTTTTAAATGTAATAACAACTTATTTAACCAGTCAATTGGGAACAAACTGTTAAGCAACCAAAAGAAGAGCCACTGGCACAAGGGAACTTGACAACAACAGCTTGACTTTCTGAATGCACTCCGACAGTGTCTGGAAAAATGCCGCTGCAAGCTACCGGTAAGCTGCGCTGTCGTCTCTGAAGTGTTGCAGTTTTTTTTTAATCTTCTGTAGATGTGAGCAAGTATGCGGGGGTGGAGAGAAAAAGAAATACCGGGAGAATCGCAGATCCTGTTTTTGAGGATTGCAATTGAAAGCTCATTATGATCGATTATGAATGGAAAGCCTGACAGCTGAGATCATCCTGAGTCTGGCAACCTTAAAAGAGTACTCAACTCATTCAGCATCGCACACTTACAACACGTCGGACTCACACTGGACAGTTAAAAAAAAAAAAAAAAAAAGAGGATCAAAATCGATGCAGCAGAACCAGAAATATGGTTGTTGTGATTCCACAGATTCTTCTTCCTTCTAAAAACCTGGTGCCTACATTACCCACAGTGCAACTCAAAAGTTCAGTCAGATATTTGGGTGTGTGATGCTTTAACGGCTAATGTAGCCTTGAGCTGCTAGCCTAAGGGCTCCTGCACACTGGTTGCGTGGCATTTTCTATGTCTTTACACACCAGAACATGTCTGATGCCGTGGCGGTGCTGCTGCTAGTCTGTACACATGTACATATGTTTCCCATTGATAAAATGAAATAATAGCGTGTTCTTCAACTTTATTTTGTCAATATTTTTGTGTTTGTACATTTATTTGCACATATTTCTTTAGAAAAATAGGCTACAGAATATTTCGTTCTGCATTTATGTCAAAACCTAGAGACTTTCAAACATCAAAATGTCATTTATTAATATGTATTCGCGTCAAAATGACATATGAACATCTTTTCCTATTCTATGTTGCCTGGAAACGCTTCCAACACGCTTGCATGTTGCGTTTGATGTGCGTGTCACGCAAGCAGTGTGTAAGCTCTAAACTGTTAACATGGGAGCCGAAATAAAAACGGACACGCCACGCAAAGGACACGCTCACGCCACGCAGCCGGTGTGCAGGAGCCCTAAAGCAGAAAAGAAAAGTGGGCTACAGAGCTCTAGTTAAGCTCACTTCTCTCTAACTCCAGCCCCAACAACGCTGACTCAAGTGACATCACTGGAGGCCATTTGTCTGACTTCACACAGCTCCCTCTGGAGACACTAAAGGCTTTATAGAACACGTGGAAACATACACTGATGTGTACAATTGCTGGATGGTTCCTCCGTTAAAATTAGTAGCTGGATCAACAAGGTAACAATATGTCGGTGTGTTATAGGGCTGGGCGATATGGAGATAATCAAATATCACAATATTTTTGACCAAATACCTCGATATCGATTGCGCCATGATATTGTAGGGTTGATGCTTTCACCAAAATATTTACACAATGAGATTTCTGATAAATCATCAATAATGTGGTTATAATGACTAAGTGGGTAAAGGTAAATAATAGAACAGTTACAACAGTCTGGTAAGTTCAGAAAAGTACATCACTTTACTGTAATGCAGCCTTTAAAACCAGGAAAAGACAACACTTATGCCATATTACGATATTAGGATATCCAAAATCTAAGACGATATCTAGTCTCATATCACGATATCGATATAATATCGATATATTGCCCAGCTCTAGTGTGTTATCATTTAAAACTCTGTTAGGCCACACAGAAGATGAGACGGTCCCACATAGGGATGCCCCCGAAACCCGGTTTTAAACGGGAACCGGTTCTAAATTAGTAATGAGGAGTATGGATAGAAGTAGTAGTATGGATACAATCCTAACAATAGCCATCCCTAGTCCCACAGAGCCTGACCACCTAAAGTCTGATATGGAACAGACCGGTGATGCGTACTGCTGACTGAGGCTTCAGCCTTCAGTAAAGCATGCAGAGTGAATCCATTTCAGTATCATATAACAGCATACGGAACCCACAGAGAGGCTGTGTGCCTACAATAAGTACTAGGTACTAGGTGAGGTGGTATTGCGTAATAAGTAACGCTATGACGGCACCGCTATAATAACCAAAATCCTGGATCACAAGGGTTGCGCAGGCATTAAGACGCACCGAGACGAGGAAACCAAATCTTCCAGGGTTTCCCCCAGAAAAGTTGCTTACCCTGGCTGGAGTCAGTGCCATAGAGATGGCAGAATTTAGCCCAATAGTTTCTGTGATAACAGAATCATGGACTGAACTGCAAAATTGAGACCGATTCTACAGGGTCCTATATTAAGTCAGTGCTAAAAGCTAACTGGAGATTCAAAAATGTGACTATGTCGGAGTTTCCAACTGTAGTTTAAAAACGTCTTAAAAATAACTGGGCCTGCAATACACTGGGGGGGAAACCCTGCATTCGGTCCGGTAGATACCGGACGTTTGGTTTTGGTACCCAACCCTCACGATGACAGGAGATTATGTACCATGACAAACGGGCAGGCTGCAGCATCCTAGGCCCCTCCCCCACATGGGACTTACTCTAGCTGGTCGTAGTTGACGCACATGAGGGGAACCTCGGTGCTGCAGCGCTGGTGGAACTTGTAGCCACAGGTCTGACAGCGGAAACCCTGGAACAGCAGCTTTCTGCAGAAGTCACAGAAGGCCAGCGTGAAGAAGGTCTTCCTCACCTGTCAAACACACACACACACACACACACACACACACACACACACACACACACACACACACACACACACACACACACACACACACACACACACACACACACACACACAATCAGGAGGCTGAGCACTAGATTTAGTATGTCATTTTATTTTCCGTTGAAGTGACATTGTGTCTAAGAGCACTCACAAAGTTGTGTGTGGTGAGCGGCACGTTCTCCAGCACTTCGACATGCAACTCCTCTCCTGTCAGCCAGGAGATGTCCGTGTCCCAGCCAATCGGCTTCTTCTCTCTGAAACAGGAAGTGCAGACTTAGGGTACAGGTGCACAAAAAGAACCACGATGCTTTGAGTAGAGATCCAGCTTTCGTTTCATTGTACAGTTGTTGTTGTTGTTGTTGTTGTTGTGGTGTCACCAAATTAAGGTCTGAGAGTATTCAGACCAGGAATTCAGGTTTACATTTTGAATAGGTGGTCAGTTCATCAAAACAATGCCTTCATTTTCTTTCTTTTCAGGAAAGCCCTTTTTATATTAGACATTTATCAAGCCACACGGCCCTGTAATTCCTGTTTCCTGAGCTGGGAGAAACTGCTAAGCCGGTCATCTCAGGAGATAGCAGGCCAGCTCCAGAGGTGGCCAGCCAGGCGGCATTCATGGGGAGCCCGGCGCGACCAAGATATAATTCCTTTTGGAGGAGAAACTTTGGAATCAGAGTTAAAATATACTAATTGCAGGTCAAATCCGTTTGTCTGGAGGTTAAGTTATGGTTTATGTTTTTATTTTTGTCTATCAATCATCAAAAAAAAAGGAAGCCTGCTGGTGGTTAGGGTTGACTTCCTCCACATTTATCAGAAACTGACTTTTAAAGCTAAAGCCTGTTACTTTCGTTATTTCCTTCTTCTCACAGTCGTGAAGAACACAGGGGCAAATGCCAGGAGTTGAGTTTTCATTCAAACAAAATGATGACTGGTGTGTTAACTGCAGGCCAAGTTAAAGGTGCTGTAGGTAGGATCGCAAAGATCCAGGACTTAGCCAAAAAATTTGAACATCAACAACTTCTTAGTCCCTCCCCCATTTTCCGCTAAAGCCCAAAACAGTCTCCTAAGCCCCTCCCCCCCACAAGGGAGAATGAATGTGTGTGCCTGAGCAGTGATTGACACACAGTTAGACCCCCCCCCCACCCCCCGGCCCTGATTGGTGCATCTGAACAGGGAGAGGTGGATTTTTGCAAATCCCACTACAGGCTGGAGGTGGAGCCAGAGGAGCTGGATTTCTTTTTTAAATGACCTGCTTCATGTAGTTCTACTGGAACATAGGGTCAGTTTCAGCAAATATGACAGAAAGTTAGTTTATAAGTCTTACCTACTGCACCTTTAATCAAAGCGCACAAAGCCAAACTGCCTGCTGAGTTACTATATGACCGGTTGCTGACAGAAATTTAAACGCAGTCCAACACAGTCAGTCCAAATAAAACGCACCGCAGCTACATTCACCTCCAGCTTACTTCACGGACAACAATACGAGCAAAATAGCCTAACCAATCTGTTTTAATATTCTGTCTAGCTCAGCTAAATAAAAAAAATAAAAAAACACCAGATCTGCAGCAGTTTGTAACCGGTAGGCTACCGGCACACAGGATCTTCACCTGTTCAGCTGACTTTACCAGATAGTCCGCGACTGTCCTGCTTTTATTACATGTGAACTCACCACAGACAGTTGCCGTGTTCATGGACTCACGCTGTGCGCTGCTGAGAGTGAACAGAGGAAACACTGCAATGGATAGTTGGCGTTATTTTAACCCTCCTGTTGTCCTCGGGTCTAATTTGACCCATTTTTGAAAAGTTTCTAAAATCAGAATTTTGGGTTTCTTTTAACCAAATTGTCAACAAAAATAACGTGGATGTGTTTATCCAGCGCCGCTTTTACACGTCATGAACCCCAGACAAGCGTGTTACAGTTAAAAGACACACTCTGAAGCGGGACGCCCTGTTGTAATGGAGACGCTAATCCCTGCCGTGCCAAGCCAAGCCAGCACGTGTATGTGAGAGGGGCCTATGTTAGCCACAGACTTACCCGTCCTGTATCCTGTAGACTGCACAGCACTCTGGGATGAGGCCTCGCATCATGAGAGCCTTCTTCAGTGAGTCTCTCACAGTCATCCCACAGCGGGCCGGCACCTGAACACAACACAGCACTCACTGAACCCACATGGTAGGCAGAAGTAGGAGCAGGCACAGGCACACACAGTTTGAGGCTGAAACTTTTGACTAGGGATAGAGCGCCCTGGCCAATTATCAGGCGTTTTTTGGCAGTTTGCAGATTATCTGCATCGGCGTTTTATTTGCCTCATAGCCGATAAAGTTAATGAATTTACTCCTTAGGTATTGAAATTGGGTATGCAATGATGAGGCATTTTTCGATATTCAATAGTATTGAATTTTGGTACCCAGCCCTAGATGTGAGACATACCACGGTCCTCTGTTTGTTGGGCAGGAAGACCCTGACGATGGGCTTCTGGGGGGAGCGAGGGTTGGCTCGGCTGGCGTCGGCGGGCGTCTGCAGCACAGCCAAGGTGTTGGGCGTTGAGGGAAAGGCCTGGGCCCCCCCTGAAACCCCACAGCCTACCATCTTGACCTCCAGGAGGGCTGGCATGGCCGACGGAGAGCAGGAGAAGTCTGTCCCGTTGCCCATGGCCTCCAGCAGCTGCTGCTCCCTCTGCTGCAGGGCGTCCAGCTTACTGGTGTACTCCTCATAGGCCTGGCAGAGGCAACACACCACACAGCTCGCACTCAACACCAACCATACCTTTAGGCCTGCAACAATTATTACATCATTGTCTTATTGCAATTAGTTTACCTAATCGCCATTTCTTTGTTTGACCGCAATGCATTGCTAACATTAGGTAAGGTCTTAAGGGGTATTAATGGTAATGGTAATTGTTGATTTTGTTTAGATGTGCCAAATTGCAAATATACTAGGGATTATTGATGTTCTATTGTCAATTTTATGTTCATTAAAGAAAAAAATACAAGGTTTATGATAATAAAGAGGCGTGGTTTAGTTCATAGGCTGTGTACCTGTGTTATTACATGACCTGGGTCATATAACCAAAAGATGTATCCTGGAATTCATTCAAAACTTTAATTTGTTTGAAAAAGTAACAAATAAATAAAAAATAAAAAAAATTATTTGACTGAAAGAGACCATTACATTGTTAGTCGCAATTATTTCTGAGACAATTATACAGCAACATTTGGAATTATTACAGCTCTACATAACGTTTATGTATTATTTACTTTTCTGAAACTGTATTCATTAAAGAAAAAACGATCTTACCTCTAGATATATGGAAGGAGGGTTGTGTTCTCCTCCAAACTTGTCCAGAAGGGCCTCTAAGTGTTCTTGTGTCAACTTTATCATCTGTTTGATATTCCAGATCTGTGGGGAAACAAAGCAAACGCTGTTAACTAAGTGACATCCTTCACTACATAAACAACAACAACCAGTGCTGGACGCCTGTAGATCCAATCTCCTGACTTCATCCCCAAAACAGGGAACTGTTGATGTCGAAAAGATGCTCGCCTAATATGCCAGGGTCATAGCCTGACAAGCCAGACACAAATCAAGATGTTGGGTCTGGGAACTCACCATTGGCAGGGCTCAATCCGAGGGGCGGGATAAACGGTTGTCTTTCAAATTCCCTCTGCACTCATAGCCAACCAGAGCAACGCTAGTTGATAGATTAAAAACTTTTGCCGTATCCGGTTGGCAAAACTCTGAACGCTAGGCCTGTAGCGACGCGTCGATGACGTCGACGTCAAAATTACGTCAACGTCATATTTTTTGTGTCGACGCTTTGCCACAGCTCGCCACCATACAGTCTATGCTCGCCACATACACGTCGGAGACCAAAACATTGCAGAATGGAAGACGAAACAGCAACCTCCTCACAGAATTCCCAACAAAGCCCTGCAAAAAGCCCCGAATAAAATAAAAAGTCCTAAAAAACAGCTTGCCCTAAATCATCGAAGGTATGAGAATACTTCAAATTTAGTCCCAAAAGTAAAGGTGTTGTTATTTGCGCTCTTTGCCAAATGGAGTTGGCATACAACACCAGCACAACAGCAATGTGGGAGCATCTGAAACGGAGGCACCCCATTGTCACTCGTGAAGGAGACAATAACAAGTAGTACTAACATTGGCTAAATTCATTTCATGTTTGCGTAGTGTGTTGTGTAGCTTAAGCTCTGCGCACTTCGGTGGTGCTAGCTAACTATCTTAACTCTCCGTGCAGTTTGTTCGTGTTAGGTTAGTAGCTAACGTTAGCTAGCTACTGGCGCCTAGACAGCTTTGTTTAGCTAACGTTAGTTATCATCAAATGTTGGCTTGAATGGTAGCTAGCTTACGGCTGCAGAACACAGCTATCTATAGTAGCTAACGTTAGCTAATGTGAACGTTAGCTACTAACCTAGCACGAACAAACTGCACAGAGAGGTAAGATGCGTTGGTTAGCCTAGCACCCCCAAAGTGCACAGCTGCTAGACTTTGTACCGGAGACATGTTGACATGTTGACATGCTGGGACTGTAAAACTGAAAACAGGAATTTTATATTGTGTTAAACACTCTCACGAATGTCTATACTGTGCACTGCACAGTGGGTTTTTTTTGCACTACAACTTGTGAATTATTTGAACAAGAGAGTTATGTTGGTACTGTAAATTTACATTACCAACATAACATAACTCTTGTTAAGAGTAAACAGATTGGCCTTTCATTTTGTATAACAGTAAAATATTTTTTTTATTTTATTTTGTGTAAAGCTGAAGATTTTTTGCTGTGCAAAACTGTTGTTTAATAAAGTATATTATTAAGATTTTTTTATATTTATTTGAGATACATTATGTTTTTTATTAATCGAGCAACAGAAAAATAATCATTATATTAATCGTCCAATTAGTCGTTTGATTAGTCGACTAATCGATAAAATAATCGCCTGATTAATCGTTCAATAAATAATCGTTTACCCCCAGCCCTACCGAACACATCTTCCTTATTTAAGAATGACTTCAGTGCCGTTCTTTGTTCTTTTCTCAAAAAAAGCTGAACTCCAAGTCTTCCAGAGTCGCGGCCAAAGACGATTCCAAAGACCGCTGTTCAGCAGCGGCCATCTTTGTTTTCAAGTAGCAGGGAATTCACGCGGAACCGTCGCAACTCTGCCGTCATTATGTTAAGCCTGCCCACCGACTCTATACACGATTTGATTGGCCTGACTAGAGTTTGGTTTTTCCAGCTCACAAGCCAACAGAGAGTTATTAGACAACCTTGGCTGCAAATTACATTTGCTGCCGCTAGGGTGGGTCTAGATATCTAGGCTACCAGGGTCAGACTACATGATAGAAAATGGTCACTGTGTCACATTAGACGGTCATATATTCCTGCCATGACTTGGCCAAGGGACATGGCCGACTACATGTTGGAGCCGGACCAATCAGAGCTTGCCGTCTTTCATATTGCGTTAATAACGAGTTGACGCAAATTCCTTTTAACGCTAGGGCTGAGGAAAATATCTGTGATTATTCGGTATCTACATAAGAGTGCCATGACATTGTCATGACACAGTCATGATGACACATGAACCATAACTTGTCCGAATGACACTTACTAATAGAAGCGTTATGTCATAAACATTTGATGACGACTTGTTTATAATGTTTATGACACGTCATGTCACTCTTACAAACAAAGTGTAACCGATTATTCTATTATCTGATCCTATATATATATATATATATATATATATAAAAAAAATAATAATTAGACAGGGTCTAAGACATGGTTACAATTAAAGGAACACAGAAATAACAGACAGCAACAAACTGAACAGCATTAAAGCAGTAGTTATAAACAATACAAAACCAGCAACATAAGAGTAAAAAGGTCTGTTTGTGCAGGACGCAGAAAGGAGGGTGTGTTATGGTTGGCTGTAGTATAAGGAGTAGAGGTGGGTTTTCAATCTAGATTGAAAAATGTCAACCGAGTGAGCGTCTTTAACATGTAGTGGGAGGCCGTTCCAGAGAGGAGGGAGAATGCTCTATAACCAACTGCTTTTTTGTTTAATAGGGGAATGACCAGGAGACCAGCATCATGGGAGCGGGGAGAGCGTGCTGGTGTATACGGTGGAATAAGCTCAGATAAATAAGCTTATCTCAAATAACTTTAGTCTCTCCTCAAGACTAAAGTTGTCTGCGTGTACTGTGGATGTGAACTGAGTTACCGCCTCAGTAATTCCTGTCTCAAACACCACTTGACCATTAAAAACTGGAATAATATCCCTTTTAAAGTACATTTAGAATGGATAAAAAAAAATGTCTGTGTGAGATCATCAACTTTTTGCTGGTGAAAGTTACAGGAGAACAGATGTTGTGCGATATGAAATATAATGAAAGCAATAATCCATGTTCAGTTATCCTCATCCCCCGTCTTCTATCATATATTCAAGAAATTATGGAGAAAAAGCTTTGCACAAGAAGATGGACAGTCCATTAAATACTGTATATGGGGGATTTCTTTTGAGTGTCCCGATTATTATGAATTATTTCTGGGAGTGAGAGCTTGTGATATCCACAGGTAACGTTTAATATAATACACGGCACATTAACGTTACCGCTGCAGTGTTTACCGTTGCACTTTAGCCTGGCAACTAGCGGCGTTTCCTTCTGCTTATAGCTTAATTCCAACAAAGCCACACAATAACATTTCAGCCTGCATGCACGTTTTGTAGGCTAAAACAAAGCAGCTGTTATTGGTAGAGAGAGCAACAAGTTAGCAGATGCTCATCCGCTAGACCAAGTATCTGCAAACTATTTTTTTTTTTTTTTTGTGTTTGTGTCTAAGTGACTGATAGGAACAACAATCTTTGACATTGGTCCAGTATTAAGAGAGATCGCTGCAGTCGGTAGCAGTGAAACAAACTACAATGTAAGTTAATAGGACAGTTGTGCAGCTTGTTGACAGACTCAGATTAATATTCTAAGAGTCTGACAACATTATTGAAAGGATTTCTAAAGGAGGTCAACCTTTCTGTTAAAGAGGACGATCCTTTTTTTTTTTAAACATAAAAACATCCGCATACCAGACTCCATGTTAAATAAACAGTAATTTTAGCATCGTAAGACACACTTCATTCAAAGCCGACAGTAACAAACTAAAACTATGAAAAGCCGTTTTGGGTCGTCTTTCCACTTTTCCAACCATCACAACTCTAGTTTTGGTTGAAATAATCACATAGTTTACAGATTTACATGTGGAAATATGTTGGCTCTATACACGCTAAGAGTATGGTTTTTATTTTAAATGGAGTCTGGTTGGTTTAGCGCTAGTGACTTCAGAGCTGTTTCTGGTTAAACAGAAATGGTCTTAAAGAGCACTTTCAGTGGACCAAATTATAGTTATATAATTTAGTAGTTATTATAGTGGATTATTTTAGTAATCGAGTATTCTACCGATTATTCCATCATTTAATCGAGTAATCGGATTTTCGGACAGCTCTGTTACACTTATGCTAGTAGATTGTTGATTGGCTGTTTCTCCGTGAAGAGAGCGAGAGAGAGAAAATGGTGCGCAACAATCAGCTGTTTTTCCGAAGTCGGCTCTTTAGATCAGATTGTGTTCACCACTACGTATTTTCTTGTCTTTGGCAGTTGTTGTGTTTGGTGTAGTTTCATCGTCCATACGACTGATTTACTTTTATCGGGTCTGCTTCATGGAATGGATGATTAAGTTAGACTCCATGTTTTCTGTTGAGATGTTGAAGCATTGAGTCGTGCTATTATGGACTTTTTCCACAGCAGACATGTTGACTTGTCATAGTAGGAAAAGCACAGGTGAAACTGATAACCTTAACGATGGCTCCATTCCATCAAGTGTCCCAGTAAGCTATTTCAGTGAGTCAGCATGCACAATACCAGGACCTCTCCTAAGTGGAATGCAGCCATCAGTAATGGTTTAATACCAGGACCTCTCCTAAGTGGAATGCAGCCATCAGTAATGGTTTAATACCAGGACCTCTCCTAAGTGGAATGCAGCCATCAGTAATGGTTTAATACCAGGGCCTCTCCTAAGTGGAATGCAGCCATCAGTAATGGTTTAATACCAGGGTCTCTCCTAAGTGGAATGCAGCCATCAGTAATGGTTTAATACCAGGACCTCTCCTAAGTGGAATGCAGCCATCAGTAATGGTTTAATACCAGGGCCTCTCCTAAGTGGAATGCAGCCATCAGTAATGGTTTAATACCAGGGCCTCTCCTAAGTGGAATGCAGCCATCAGTAATGGTTTAATACCAGGACCTTTCCTAAGTGGAATGCAGCCATCAGTAATGGTTTAATACCAGGACCTCTCCTAAGTGGAATGCAGCCATCAGTAATGGTTTAATACCAGGACCTCTCCTAAGTGGAATGCAGCCATCATTAATGGGTTTGAATACACCTGTGATTCTGAACCAAACACTACCCAATCTGACATGTTCCAGCAGTAATGCGACCCGGAATTGGGGAGAATTCAACATTTGCAGCCAAGATGACATCTTTTACTACTGTTAGCATGTAGCTACTATAGTTAGCAGTGGACACTAATAAGAGTACAGCAGCACTTTTATAGTCAAAAATCACAGATAAAGGCTTCTGAACCAAACTCTACCCAATCTGACATGTTGCAGCAGTAATGTGACCTGGCATTGGGAAGAATTTAACAACGTTGGCAACCAAAATTACATATTTTACTGCCGTTAGCATGTAGCTACATGCAACAATGTTTACACAGCAGTAGCTTAAAAAAAAAAAAAAAAAAAAACACTCCAGCAGTTCCTGCCTGGCTGGAGCAGATGACCAATCCCATGTCCCATAGAAAGTGGGGGGTCAAGTAGGGCTGGGTAACGAATTCAATCTTTGTTTGGCACCGATCAATCGAAAAATGCCTCCTCATTCAATACCCAATTTCAATACCGAAGGAGTAAATCTCATCAGCGTCAGTAGCTAAGTTTCCATCCACTTGTCAATCGAATTATCGGAGGTTCGGTAAAAAAAAAAAAAAACTCATGCGAATAAAGCCGGTGAATGTGGGTTTCCATCCAACGGCTGTAAAGCCAATAAAAACCTGTGCGTAATGACGTCACATGCTGTTTTGCGGTCAAATTGGTATATCGAATTGATTTGAGACATTTTATGGTGTTTCCATTCATTTTCGCACTGATTCGCACAACATTCAGGCTACCATCTGCGAACAAAGTTTTGCTAGACAAAATAGATTGCGCCGCCTACCTACATATCAGGGCTGCACAATTAATCAAATTTTAATCACGATCACGATTTGGGCTTCCCGCGATCAATTTCACGTGATCGAGCGATACTTAAAATGCTTTATTCCGTTCATAGAACGCTCTGTATCAAAGTTTTTTTTTCCCCATAGCTCCGTAAACCACTGTCTGATCACGTGCCTCCATGAGCCAATCAGAGTTGTTCCCTGCACCGCGCATTTTAGTTTAGACGTAGACAGTCACAGAGGACAGAGTAACGTGAGGAAAATTCCACAACAGATAGTCGGTCATAAGTCGTCACAAGGTTTACCAGTTTACCAGTAAACGCAACATTTTATCCCATCTGTGTTGTTTTTCAGACAACAGCAGTGACCAGTGCTAGTTTGAGTCTTTTAGCTCATAGCTTTAGCGTCAGACTGTTATACGTCCTGCTGTTGGAATCCTCTCCAGTGGAATCCTGTCACACTACACCGTTTAGCTGTCAGCATTTTAGCCGTGTTTAATCCAGTTACTACTGTAGCTAATGGTAGGCTAACGTTACCTGCTGTGTAAAGTGTTATTAGTGTTTACTAGCTCTCTAACCGCTAACCACAACCTCTTTTGGAGCATCAGAGCGCAACGCAGATATTTAAGTTGCACCGTAATCCGCGTTGCTATTTCGTCCGGTAGATACCGGGCACCAGTGCCATATTGGCACCGGATTTTAACATGCGCCGTTAACGTGAACAGAAAAATTTTCACAGCAAACATGCATGCTTGGAAAGCGGTCGCACAACAGATGAAATGGCGTACTCCTTCATAGTATCCTTCAACAAAGTAGGAATGGAGCACAATATGGATGTATTGGCAGGAATGTAGCACAATATGGATGTGAAAGCAGTTATAATTAGCCTATGTGACAATACAATTTGTTTTGGTTAAAATTTAACAAATAATCGTGATAATTAATCGTGATCAATATATTGATCAAAAATAATCGTGATTATCATTTTGGCCATAATCGTGCATAATCGCAACTCCACTACATAGGAGTAATAATTGCAGAAGTTGTAATAGTGCTTATGTGCCAGCTGATAGCGACATATCAAGCTATAATAAGAAAACAATGACGGTATCAACACATTGCTATGATGATGCAGATGCACGTAAATGCCCGACGACAACGGAGGCGGCCTGTGGCGTGGGTACGAGAGCACTCCAAACAGTTCTGGAAGACTGGTTTAAAGACTCTTCACGGAAACCCTTTGGTTGAAGCGTTTTCGGAGTGGAGTTAAGGGAAATGTGGGCTTTAACCAAGCAGGTAGGGTCTAGAGCAGGGGGGGTCAAACTCAGTTTCACTAAGGAAAATAAGAATCACATCAAGGGCCAGACATGTAAAGTCAAATCTTTTTGACTGTATAATTGCGTGTCTCATATGGTCTTCTATCTTACAGGAGGATTTTTAGTAATCAAATTGTTCGAGGAATCGTTTCAGCCCTACTTAAATCCAGTGATTTAATCATTGCTCTAAACCCGTCTTTCTCGACGGTCTGTAGTGGGACCGTAGGTGGATTGTTACCGCGGTCATTATGTTGCTCCGCTGCATGTTTGAAGTGACCGGTCTTAACGTTAGCACGGCCGAGTAACGTTAGCACGGCCGAGTAACGTTAGCACGGCCAAGTACAGTTAGAACGATTTTTTTTTTTTTTAAACCAAAAAAACCTCCAAACAGCAGACACGGCTCCTCTTTTTGGCACAAGTTATTCTGTGTCATCATGTTCTACTAGTTCTGCAGCTTCGATTTCGGAACTTTCAATGTCAATCCTATCCATCTTCACCGTAATGTACACCAGAGCACTACTGTTTACCCTCACCACGCCTCGCAGTCGCACCATGCGTGTTACATTTAAAAGGGTCCCGTCTGAAACATTGCCGAACGTTGTGTAATATAAATACACAGGTATGGCGGTATATTAAAAATTCATATAACGAAAATATACACCGGTATTTGGTGTGAACCGGTATACCGCCCAGCACTATTCCTTAGTCATTATACCATTTAGCAAATCAAGCAAAACAAAGATTACATTTTGAAATTGAATTGAAATTCATTGTGAACCTGAATTGATAAAACGGGCCGGATCAAAGTTTGTGAGGGGCCGGATTTGGCCCGCAGGATTTGAGTTTGAATCATGTGGTCTAGAGAAAAAGTGAATTGGTTGCCTTGGCCCACACTTTGGACTAAAAGTCAGGATATGAGAACCTCTGCAGGAGATTTGCACAGTTTCTTTTATCTGTGCAACTTTATGGAACTACCACTACAATTTTTTTTTTTTTTTTTTTTTTTTTTTTTTTTTTTTTTTTACAAAGGTGCCTATTAAATGCGTTTCAAGCCTTTCTATATCATCCTGGGACTACAGCCTGCAACTTTGCCACTGTCAAACGGACAGGTTAAAAACAAAACTCTTGACTGCTGAGATGAGGATTTTGGACCTTGAAATAGGGCCAGGGGCCACGTAACATAAGGGACAGGTCGCAGAATGAGACATTTGTCATTTTATCTTTGGAATAGATAACACTTTCACCTCTGTTTTAAAGCAGGGGTACAGCATCTGATATTCGTAGTAATATTAGCCTACCTATTAAACTTTTAACACTGATGCTAACTGTGACTGGAAGTACGCTGCTAAAAGTGATGTAGCCTGCTGTCACGGTCCAACAGTGAGGCCTCTGACCTGCACACTGAAGACACATTTCCAGGCTAGGTTTCATGGTCACTCTGTATTAAAGGATGGTCACAGCCTGTGTGTATGTGTGTGTGTATGTATGTGTATATATGTGTGTTGTGTGTGTGTGTGTGTGTGTGTGTCTCTCGGTGATTGTAAAGCCTGCAATATAAATAAAAGTAGAGTGTGTAGTTAAAGGACACCTCAAAAAACACAAGCACGACTTGAGTTAGCCTCCACCTCCATCACTATCATCACCCCTTTGAGGCAAAGGACCTCCGTGGATTGGTGAAAATTTAACTTTGGGCGCACTCGAATCCACAAGAATGCATTAGAAAGCTGGGTAATTGCGTTTCTTTATTGCGTCAACAGCGGTGTGTGTGTGTGTCTGTGTGTGTGTGTGTGTGTGTGTGTGTGTGTGTGTGTGTGTGTGTGTGTGTGTGTTCTGTTGGCGCACCAGGCTGCAGCTGCAGTGAGCCTGGAAGACGAAGCCAGGAGCGAGTGGAATAAAGCAGGCCCGAAATAAACACAGGCTCCGCCGAATCAAACCTTCCCCTCTGCTCACGTTCATCTGTCGCATTTTGTGCTCAGTGGAAGCCGCGGACTGTGGAAGCCCAGCGTTTTAAATGAATAGTCTACATTTTCGTACATCGTCTTGCCCCCCCCACTGCATCCCCACGACCCATGTTACAGCCGGTGTTTCCTGAACATTTACATCCAATTAACGTTAGCCTTCCCCTCCGCTCGGAGCCCGTGTCTCCTGCCCAGTTTCGAGCCGCTAGCCCGCCGCCGTAGCGCCTACCTCCTCATCCTGCGGACCTCCGGGGATCCCCGACGTGCACGAGGAGTCCAGCCCGGCACCCAGCTCCTCGAGGCCCCGCTCCCTGCCCGGCTCCGACTCCGCGGTGTCTCCGTTAAAGACGGGCGGTGGGGACTCGGCGCTGCTCAACGCCGCCATTTTAAACTGCGAGAAACTGAGTGGAAAATAATAGAGGGAAACGCAGGCTGGTGCTGAGGACAGGAGGGGGAGACAGAGACGCAGGACGGGGCTCCCTCGCCTCTGGACTGGATGGCTGGCACACAACCAGTTAACTTGGTACACAATGATTAGGGCCAGGAAGCACCAGGAGCATGCTCTCATCTTTAGTAGTATTTAACTTTAACCATATTTATTTAGGCTAATATGGTCATCATTCACTGACGTGTTATTTCATATAGTGGATACTTATCAATATTGTTAAAATGAAAATATTCTGTTTAGGAGGTGTGACTGTATTTGTGAAAGATTTCTACTTGAATTGTCAAACATTGAGTTTGTCACTGTATTTTTATTTGGAACAAAAATAAAGAGGTTTAAAAAAAAAATTGACAGGAAGTCAGCCATCTTGGATTTTGTGTTAATTTTCTTTTCACAAACACTTTAAGGACTTTAGAATGCACGGAAACTCACAAATTATAGTTCGTTTTATTTATACTTGGATGGATTTTTAACATGATTAACTTGGGCGTCTCGGCTATTCGAAAACTCATTAAAGTGCAAATCGGGCGCACAAATCAAAACTTGTGAACTTGATGAAACTCCTAGAGGACTCAACAGATCCTTCTCAGACTGGGTCAGCAGCATGGCAAGACTTTCACAATGCCACATTGCAAAGCTTTTGTGTTTTTCGTGGAACAGTGTTGCTGTGGTGAGGCAGGCAATTTGCATGTTCCGCCATTTCGCGAGTGCAATATCATTCTCTATGATTAAACGTGCAGGAAACTTTCTTTTTCCAAAGTTCCCTTTTGAATGTTTAAGCAAATATTTCAATGAATAGGCTACACCAAAGCATGCAAATGTAGCTCAGCGCAAATTCTTTCAGGAAGACCTAACAAGTAATCAGTCCCTCCTAAAGCGAATCAGCGCTGGAGGCGTTCACCTTCTGATAATCCAATCAGGATCGGGCAAGGATCCCATAGGCCAATCGCAGCGTTACATCACTGTTTTAAATGCTGCTTGTTTGCAGATATGCAAAAGGTTTAATGTACAACAGCATGTAGTGTACAATGTTTTGGAGATTGAACTCCATCGTTATTAATACATTTAATATATTAATAAATTAATGTAGGGGTAGTGTTTTGGGGGTTACATCTTGGTTCACTACCCCTACATTAATTTATTAATATATTAAATGTATTAATAACGATGGAGTTCAATCTCCAAAACATTGTACACTACATGCTGTTGTACATTAAACCTTTTGCATATCTGCAAACAAGTCTCTCCTGAATGAATTGTCTTTGTGTTGTTATTTCAGACAGATGTAGCTTGTCCATTATTGTGACTTTGAAGAATATAAGACCACATTTTGTGTGTATATTATGCAAACATGCAGGGAAATCCAAGGAGTTCACGCACTACTTCTTGGCGCTGTATATGCTTTAAGTAGAAGTCTTTAATGTTTTTTAGGCCAAGGACCCCTTAGCTGAAAAAGAGACCCCTTACATGTATTGTATAAAACTTAGTTGGATATTGAACTGGACCTACAATAACATATAGGACGGCTTAAAGCCTTTATACAAACCTTTTTTATAGTGCTGCAGGTCGCTGCGCAGCTGGCGACTCGCAGCTCGCTCCAAACAATTGGTTGCGGTTATTGTTTGTGCTCGTCTGTCACCAAACTGGGTAACACTACCTTCTTAATATGTGGGTGTTAATGTCCGGGCTATGAGTGGTGGATATCCCTTGTTTTATTGGACTTTTTATTGAATCTGATCTGCTTGTGCATTCACATGCCAACTGTCAGAATGGAGGAACAACACAGCGACACCCGACTGGCGCTCACGTGCGTTCGTATCGCACTCCTAAAACTCATCAAAGTGGGACTTGAAGAACGAACTACACCCGGGCTGCTGGCTAGTGTCCCGGGGGAACTGATAAGACCTGCAAGCCGGATCCCCCTCCCTGCTGGCTGCAAGGGAGGGGGATCCGGAGCGGCTGACAGGACGGAGGAGGAAGCGAAGGAGACGTTCCAGGAAGGAGGTTTGACAAACTCTGAGTCTAACCCTGAACTCTGAGTAGATTTACCCTGAGATGGGAAACTCTGAGTTTTTGGTTCCAGAACAGCTGATTTGAGTTGGTTCAATCAACTCGGAGTAGGTTCACGCAGAGTTAAGCGCGTGCACCACCACTATAAAAAGGCAGCATGAATGGAGCCATGATACTAGGATTCACCATGGCAACAACCACAAACAAACTGGTCGGCGGAAATACTCATGTGCACATACAGCGAGTTTGAACATACATTTTGTTAAAAAAAGCAACACGGCGCCTGCTGCAAAAGAGAGAGAATTTGTGTGGGAGAAAATTGCTGCAAATATAGGCTAGTGTATTAATATCATATTTAATCATAAGTATAATATTACTGGTGAAATGGTATTGAACCTACAATCTATAAAAGTCCTAGGCCTACTAATCCCATTCTGAGGCTGCAGCACCATCATTAACAGAATCATAATTCATAATCTTTTATTTTAAAGGGTTTACATCATTCACCTGCAAACCTGTGGAACTCCTTTTTAATGGCTCTTACTGGTTTGTGTCCAGGGAACACTACAAAAACGTTTCAAAAACGTTTCAGAGCGAGTCACACTCTTCTGATGGCGCTTTGCTATAATGGCTTTACTAATATGCTACGCATCACCAATGTTGTAAAGAAAACTGCTGTTTGCAAAAAAAAAAAGTAATGTGACACAAAGAATGTGCTGGGATGTAAGAGCATGTCCACGATGGGTGACGTTAGCGATATGAGGATGGATAAGGTTATGTAGGCTACATGACTGATAGACTGGGAAGAAAAACGATACCGCGCAGATAGGTATAGGCTAGTATCTGGAAATGAAAATGCATCTATAGTCGGGGCCTCAATATCATCTCCCAACGAAAAAAAAAGAAGTCATTTTCCCATACATTTTGTGTCTCTTTTGGCGTTTCCATTACATGGTACCTGCTCAACTCGCCTCGACTCGCCTTTTTTGGTTTTCCATTACGAAAAAAAGTCCCTGGTACCTGCCAACAGGTACTTTTTTTAGTACCACCTCAGTCGAGGTTCAAAGCGAGCTGAGGCGATACCAAAAGGTGACGTGAAAACCTGCAGACCACTGATTGGTCGGAGAGAATCACTGCGTCATCATTGCTTGTGATAGACGATAGTGATGTCCTGAACAAACCCGCCATTTTAAAATAGTTTAGCCAGCTGTGTTTATTTTTTTGCTACCTCCAGCTTCTTTTGAAACTAAATTTGTCTTCTGGCTGTGGCAACAGCCACATGCCGAGAATCAAAAACAACACACCTTTCACGTTCTGTGTGTGTGTGTGTCGCGTTAGGTCACTGCAGTTTCCTGCGGCGTCGCTATGACAACCAGCCACGCTCGCCTCACGCATGAGGAGGTACTAAATCTGCAATGGAAATGGAGGACAGGGCACCGCGGTCGAGTCGAGCCAAGTAGAGTAGAGCAGGTACCATGTAATGGAAAAACGCCATTTGTCTCTTTGTAGTCGGGTTCTATCTCTTTGTGGTCATTTGTGTTTTCTTTGGGGTTGTTTTGGGTCTCTGTGGTCATTTGTGTTTTCTTTGGGGTTGTTTTGGGTCTCTGTGGTCATTTGTGTTTTTTTGGGGTTGTTTGGGGTCTCTGTGGTCATTTGTTTTCTTTGAGGTTGTTTTGGGTTTTTGTGGTCATTTGTGTTTTCTTTGAGGTTGTTTTGGGTCTCTGTTGTCATTTGTGTTTTCTTTGAGGTTGTTTTGGGTCTCTGTGATCATTTGTGTTTTCTTTGGGGTTGTTTTGGATCTCTGTGGTCATTTGTGTTTTCTTTGGGGTTGTTTTGGGTCTCTGGTCATTTGTGTTTTCTTTGGGGTTGTTTTGGGTCTCTGTGGTCATTTGTGTTTTTTTGGGGTTGTTTGGGGTCTCTGTGGTCATTTGTTTTCTTTGAGGTTGTTTTGGGTCTCTGTGGTCATTTGTGTTTTCTTTGAGGTTGTTTTGGGTCTCTGTGATCATTTGTGTTTTCTTTGGGGTTGTTTTGGGTCTCTGTGATCATTTGTGTTTTCTTTGGGGTTGTTTTGGGTCTCTGTGATCATTTGTGTTTTCTTTGGGGTTGTTTTGGGTCTCTGGTCATTTGTGTTTTCTTTGGGGTTGTTTTGGGTCTCTGTGGTCATTTGTGTTTTTTTGGGGTTGTTTGGGGTCTCTGTGGTCATTTGTTTTCTTTGAGGTTGTTTTGGGTCTCTGTGGTCATTTGTGTTTTCTTTGAGGTTGTTTTGGGTCTCTGTGATCATTTGTGTTTTCTTTGGGGTTGTTTTGGGTCTCTGTGGTCATTTGTGTTTTTTTGGGGTTGTTTGGGGTCTCTGTGGTCATTTGTGTTTGGTCTCTGGGTGTTGTTTTTTTGGTCTCTGTGGTGGTTTTTGTTTTTCTTTGGGTTTGTTTAGGTCTCTGTGGTCATTTTTTGTTAGTTTTTTTTTGGGTACATCATTTTGGACCATTATCTCTATATCTGTCTAAAAACTTAAAGCTTAAGAAGTGCGACTACAATGATTAGATCTGAGAAAAGTCTTTTAGTTTCATTCATTTGTCTTGCACTTAAACCTCTTAAAGGCAGGAACAACCCTGTTTCATCATTTACTATCATTTCATCCTGCCGCTTCTAACAGATATTACAGAATGACTTTGACCACCTAGACATGGGACAGGGCCTAGGCACCTAGTAATAACCCATCTAAGTAAATATTGTACTTAAGTGATTATCTGACAAACTAATTTCCAGATCTTTTTGACAGTGGGAATTTTGGGGCCTCTGGATTATAGGGGCAGTTGGTGATCCAGGCTTGAAGTCACAACTGTGAAATTGGACCATAAAACAGCTTTTTCTGTCCTGTCAAATTTAAGACTTTTAAAGACCATAATGATACGTAACACGTAATAATACGAAGCTGATGGCTGCAGTATTAGTACTAGTTGGTCTCATTTGTAGTCGTAATACAGTAAATTATATTTGGACTAGCCACGGATTTAAAACAAACAAAAACATTCTGAGCATTAGAGGTAGGGTTACATGGATGTAGGAAAATTAAGACGTGTTTAAAATAATTTAACCCTCCTGTTGTCCTCGGGTCAAATGTGACCCATTTTCAATAAGTTCCTTTATCAGAAATGTGGATTTCTTTCAACCAAATTTTCAAAAGAAATAACGTGGATGCTCCCTACAACGCTCTTCACAAGTTGTATTCAATTAAATAGCATTTGATTTTATTTTTTTTTAAAGAATGTTGAAAAAAGTGACAAAAACGTGGGAAAATGTGAAAACAAAAACAAAAAACACCAAAACGTCAAAAAGTGCAGAAAAAAAAAAGTTCAAAAACGTTGAAAAAAGTAAAAAAAACGTCGGTGGAAAAGCAACAAAAGGGAAGACGACACAAGGGTTAAAGGTCCCATGACATGGTGCTCTTTGGATGCTTTTATATAGACCTTAGTGGTCCCTAAAACTGTATCTGAAGTCTCTTTTATATAGACCTTAGTGGTCCCCTAATACTGTATCTGAAGTCTCTTTTATATAGACCTTAGCGGTCCCCTAATACTGCATCTGAAGTCTCTTTTATATAGACCTTAGTGGTCCCCCAATACTGTATCTGAAGTCTCTTCTATATTTATTATATTAATGTTAAAAAAACTCATAAAGTGAAATTTTCATGCCATGGGACCTTTAAGACCTAGAACAATACTTCACAGATTTCAGACTTTTAAAGGCCTAATATTGTGATTTTGAAATCTTTTTTAGACCCTGTGTAACTGTCAGCAGTGACCCGGTGCAGGTCAGAATAGTCCTAAAACCTTGAGCTTGAGAGCTACAGAGTTCCACAGCTGATATGAAAGACACTGTAGATAAACTGTTGCCAACATGCTTTACCAGTCATCCTTTTATGGCTAAAACAAAACCCCTGATATCTGGCCGAGCATTAGATACACGCACATATTTATTGGCAAAGGTGATACCATATGAAATATTTATAAGTTATTACCAAAATCGGAGTACTGTGTTGTGGTTTTACTGCAGTGTTTTTGGACAGCAGGCAGAAAGAGCTTTTAACACTGTACACATTCCTCACATCGACTTCATTGTGAAAATATGCAAGATGTCTGTTTCTTCACATCATTTATCAGCCATTCCATTAAGAGTTACGGTAAGCTAACACTCACTCCAACATTTGTTATTAATCCATGAATCTTGAAAGGACATGGCCATACGCTTCTTACTGTTGCATGTGCTCTTGACGATCATATTTATCAGCTTTTTTTAGTAGCTTAGAGGGTAACTTCCGTATTTTCCAACTTGGACCCTATTTTCCTATGTTTCTGTGTCTAATCTTTGACATCGGTCCAGTATTAAGAGAGATCGCTGCAATCGGTAGCAGTGAAACAAACTACAATGTAAGTTAATAGGGCAGTTGTGCAGCTTGTTGACAGACTCAGATTAATATTCTAAGTGTCTGACAACATTATGGAAAGGATTTCTAAGGAGGTCGACCTTTCTGTTAAAGATTAAGATCCTTTTTTTAAACACGAAAACATCCGCGAAATTGCGTTCGCTAAACCCACCAGACTCCATGTAAATAAACAGTCATTTTAGCATCGTAAAATACACTTCATTCAAAGTCAACAGAATAAAACTATTAAAATCTGTTTTGGGTCGTCTTTCCACTTTTCCAACCATCACAACTCTAGTTTTGGTTGAAATAAACACATAGTTTACAGATTTACATGTGAAAATATGTTGGCTCTATACACGCTAAAAGTACGGGTTTTTTTTTTTTTACATGCAGTCTGGAGGGTTTAGCGCTAGCGACCTCAGAGCTGTTTCTGGTTAAACAGAAAGGTCTCAAAGAGGTTTAAAGGTCTCTCTCTGTAGGGATCCTTTCTATAATGTTGTCAGACACTTAGAATAATAATCTAAGTCTGTCAGCGGCAAAACAAGCCCATTTCTGATGGTAAAAACAAGCTGGACAATTGTCCTATTAACTTAGATTGTAGCTTGTTTCTCCACTGCCGACTGCAGCGATCTCTCTTAATACTGGACCGATGTCAAAGATTGTTGTTCCTATCAGTCACTTAGACACAAAAACATAGGAGAATAGGGTCCAGGTTGAAAAGAACGGTAGTTACCCTTTGAATGCAAGAGATGGAACAATAATCATCAATAAAAAGGATGGAATTGACTTCAATACAACTGACAGAGAATGTCTCATGTGAAACGCTGACCTAAGCTATTACTCTTGCCAACACAAAAACGCTTCCAACAAAGGAACAACACTGAACTGTACAGTCCTGACCAAACCAATGGAATTCTTTCGGGATGATCAGCCATGTCCACAGACAGCATGTTCACAGTCCAATGCTGTCTGCTTCCAGAAAAAGAAGGGGGAGAAAAACAGCTCATTTCTTCTTCCCCGCTCTCTTCCCTTCTCCTTTCTTTGGTTTCCCTTTTCCTCGCAGTTTCCTCAGGCGACGCATCTCCTCCTTGAAGTCTTCATGCTCGTCTCTGAAAAGGAAGAACCAACATTTGATTTGAACTGTTACCATGCTTACTGAGGGTTAGGTCCACACTAGTGCTTGAAATGGGTCTTTTTCACTTCCTGCATAGATAATAATAATAAATTTTATTTAAAAGGCGCCTTTCTCGGCACTCAAGGACACCATACAGGGTTACAAAAGACATTAAAGCAGCAAGAAAAAAAAAAAAGAATACAACAGCAATAAAACAACAGAAAGAGGCAGAGCAATTGACATCAAGTGAAATAGGCAGTTTTGGGGTGGTAATGAGAGCGGCTGAATGCTCTGCTCCCCATGGTGGTGAGACGGGTGGAGGGGACAGACAGGTGTATGGAGGAAGAGGATCTGAGGGAGCGGAGGACAGGAGGACTTTGAATTGGATACATTTTTCACATTAAAATCATTCCAGCAGCCTTACGCTACCTATATCTATCTATCTATCCATCCATCTACCTACCTACCTACCTACCTACCTACCTACCTACCTACCTACAGTGGGGATAACAAGTATTTGATACAGTGCCGATTTTGCAGGTTTTCCTACTTTACAAGCATGTAGAGGTCTGTAATTTTTATCATAGGTACACTTCAACTGTGAGAAACGGAATAAAACAAAAATCCAGAAAATCACATTGTATGATTTTTAAATAATTAATTAGCATTTTAATGCATGACATAAGTATTTGATCACCTACCAACCAGTAAAAATTCCAGCTCTCACAGACCTGTTAGTTTTTCTTTAAGAAGCCCTCCTGTTCTCCACTCATTACCTGTATTAACTGCACCTGTTTGAACTCATTACCTGTATAAAAGACACCTGTCTCAAAGAGACTCCAACCTCTCCACAATGGCCAAGACTAGAGAGCTGTGTAAGGACATCAGGGATAAAATTGTAGACCTGCACAAGGCTGGGATGGGCTACAGGACAATAGGCAAGCAGCTTGGTGAGAAGGCAACAACTGTTGGCGCAATTATTAGAAAATGGAAGAAGTTCAAGATGACGGTCAATCTCCCTTGGTCTAGGGCACCATGTAAGATCTCACCTCGTGGGGCATCAACTATCATGAGGAAGGTGAGGGATTGGCCCAGAACTACACTGCAGGACCTGGTCAATGACCTGAAGAGAGCTGGGACCACAGTCTCAAAGAAAACCATTAGTAACACACTACGCCGTCATGGATTAAAATCTTGCAGCGCACGCAAGGTCCCCCTGCTCAAGCCAGCGCACATCCAGGCCCGTCTGAAGTTTGCCAATGACCATCTGGATGATCCAGAGGAGGAATGGGAGAAGGTCATGTGGTCTGATGAGACAAATATAGAGCTTTTTGGTCTAAACTCCACTCGCTGTGTTTGGAGGAAGAAGAAGGATGAGTACAACCCCAAGAACACCATCCCAACCGTGGAGCATGGGAGGTGGAAACATCATTCTTTGGCGATGCTTTTCTGCAAAGGGGACAGGACGACTGCTCCGTATTGAGGGGAGGATGGATGGGGCCATGTATCGCGAGATCTTGGCCAACAACCTCCTTCCCTCAGTAAGAGCATTGAAGATGGGTCGTGGCTGGGTCTTCCAGCATGACAACGACCCGAAACACACAGCCAGGGCAACTAAGGAGTGGCTCCGTAAGAAGCATCTCAGGGTCCTGGAGTGGCCTAGCCAGTCTCCAGACCTGAACCCAATAGAAAATCTTTGGAGGGAGCGGAAAGTCCGTACTGACCAGCGACAGCCCCGAAACCTGAAGGATCTGTATGGAGGACTGGGCCAAAATCCCTGCTGCAGTACCAAATATTAAATTCTGCTTTTCTGATGTATCAAATGTCATGCAATAAAATGCAAATTAATTACTTAATAATCATACAATGTGATTTTCTGGATTTTTGTTTTAGATTCCGTCACTCACAGTTGAAGAGTACCTACTTTAAAAATTAGAGACTTCTACATGCTTTGTAAGTGGGAAAACCTGCAAAATCGGCAGTGTATCAAATACTTGTTCTCCCTACTGTGTGTGTTCACACATTCACTCATGTCAACAAAGATGGCGGCACGCTATTGCTCAGCGGCTACTAGCTCTCCTGACGGTGTATATTTATACAAGTACAGCCACACTGAACTAATCAGTATAGGACTACGATACAACACAAACGTTACAAGAGCCTTCCAGGCGGCTCATAACATCCCGGAGGACATAGCCAGACCAGGCGCTGCGTGTGTTGTTGTCCGCATCTAGCATGCCGAGCTAGCTACCGGCAAGATGAGAACATAACTCCGGCAAGACCAGAGGAAGAGGACTGCATTTTTGTGCAGAATGAATGGAGTACCAACCGCAGGATCGTTGTCCAGCACGGCTCACCTGACCTGGAGCCCTGTCGGTAATATACAGGCCATTTTATTTACCACGAAATCAGCACACTGCCGTCTACATAGCCCCCGATGCTAACGTTAGCACAAGTTTGGCTCACTGCTTATCATAGTGAACTAACTCCAGCGCGATCATCTGGAGGGGATACATATTATAGCAAGGGACTTTTACAAGGCGTCCTTATAGTCTGTACTCCCCAGCATTTTCCAGCATGCAGCTTGTGCTACTAGAGGGAAGAACACACTAGACTAGACCATGTATACTCTAACATAGCATACAGAACTGCACCTCTACCTCACCTGGGCCAGTCAGGTCACATCCAACTATTTCTGATCTCAGCATAAATCCCGGTCAGAAGGACTATACAGCCAAGTAGAAGGACTATCAAAACGTGGCCTGACACTACCCTATCTCATCTCCAGGACTGCTTCCAATAAGGACATGGTTGTGTGCAATATGTTACAGAACAGAGCCCTTTATTATTATGATTTAATCTTGCTTGTATGCTGCACAATTTACATTACAACAGATGTGTAGAACTGAATGTTTACTCAGAGTTCAATGTTCCTACACTAGTTCAATTAGTATTAGTATAGTATTCGTATTTTGTCTTTAAATTGTTTTTACTTGAATACTTACATTTTAAAGAAAATAAATAATTGTTTTCATTCAACATTGTGCCTATTATTATAATCAGTGATTAAGTAACAGACTTTTAAAAACACAATTTTAAAAGGATATCACCTAATTATTGTTATCGTCAAAATCTGCAAAAATATCTATCTACTGACAAAAAATAAATATATATATATATATAATATATATATATATATATATATATATATATATATATATATAGTCAGTAAAGCTAATAGAAATAGAGGTTTCAATCCCTTTAGTAGGAAACTCTTGGCAGTAGCAGTATATACACACACATAGGTCTGGGACAATATGCTATTACATGGGTGCTGATTGGATTTGTATTGCGGTTTTCATTTATTGTGATTCTAGAAGTATTGCAATTCGATAGTATTGAGTATTGGGATTTTTCTCTTTCTTTCAAGAAAAACAAAAGTTTAAAAATACACTTCTAGAGACAATACATCATGACTGTGTGTGACATTTATTTCATTTGTAGAAGAAGACCAAAAATCCCCATACATACGATTTTTCGATCCCCCCCTCTAATTTAAGAACAAGCATATAGTTTTGTCAAAAGGGCCAACCTGTGAGCAGTTCCAGTACCTGAACAGTCCCATGAAGCGGAGCTTCTGGGTCATGGAGTAGTAAATCTTGTGCTGTGGGTACCAGTCGTACACCTCCTTCCTCTGGGCCATGGGGGGCTCCTGGAACAGCTGGACCACCTTCATGGACCTGGAGTCTGTCGGACGCACGACCCCCCCGAAGATCTGCGCGCTCAGTCTGGCCATGCGCACGGCGTAGCTGGACAGACCCGCCATGCCTTCCTCAAAACAGCAAAGACAAGACGTCCAACTTCAGACAGGTACAACATGGGTGACAAATAGTCTCAACTGGGACAATCTGGAGTAGAGCTGGAGCAATTCAAAATGTTGCTGTGCAATTAACTGTCCAAGAAATGATTGCGATTAACTAGGGCTGGGCGATATGGAGAAAATCAGATATCACCATATTCTTGACCAAATGCATCGATATATCGACAATATTGTAGGGTTGACAATTGGTGCGTTCACAAAATATTCGGTAACACTTTACTTGATGGTATCTACTTAAGAGTGACATGACAGTGTCATGAACGTTTATGACTTGTTTATAATGTTTTTATGACACGTTCATGACAGAGTTATGTGTATGCAACGCTACCAAGCCACGGCCGAGCGACATGTAGTTACATTTTTTTTTATTTAATGTTTTTTCGAGCTATATGCTCACTACATACACTAAAATTAGTGTGATGTAAAAACTAATCTTCAATTCTTCAAACGATATTCCCTCAAAATGTTTCACAACAGATAGGCCTGTCACGATAACAAATTTTGCTCGACGATAAATTGTCACAGAAATTATTGCGATAAACGATAATATTGTCGTTGAGAGACCATTTTCATCTAATATAATGATAATGGCATAATAATGCAGGTACACCTTTTCAAAGATCAATAAACTTTTATTTCTAAAGAATATTTAACACTGGAACTGGAAGACATTTTAAATATCCACAATATGTCTTTGATCTCTTTAGTATGTCGTCTTTCACGCTGTTGTTTGCCGTTTGTGACACGTATGTTCTCCCAGGTAATTCATAGCCTGCTGGCTGTCAAATGTGTGAGAGGGGAAGCAAACAGTTTTTGACTGTGTCAGAGAGGCAGCGTTGCAGGCAGCATTTGTACAAGATTAGGAACTGTCATTGATTAGTTCTAACCATCAGACTGTGTTAACACACTAACATTTTAGCCTGGGAGAGTATTTTTAGGTTCATTTGTTTATTTTTTATTTTATTTATATATATTTTTTATATTTAATCTGAGCAATAGATCTAAAATACATTCTACAAAAAATATAAAAACTCATCTCCCCATCTCATCAAACTTTCACACTGACAACTTTCCCTAATTATTCATATGTAAGCTTTGTCATTTGTTGTTCTTATTCATATCTAACTTAGTATGTATATACTTAGTATATACTATGCATCAACAATTTCCATACCGTGTGGACCAGCTTGACTGGAGATGGTTGGTGATGGCCCAGGCACTCTGCTTTCCCTTTCACTGTCTGAGCCCTGCACCTTCTCTTGTCTCTCGCTTTCTCCTTCCTCATCTTGGTGATGCTCTCCCTCCATATCTTCACCGCTGTGGTCTTCTCCCACCTCCTCCTGTCCCTGGTCGCCTTGGCCTTGTATTCTGTCTCTGTCACGTTTCTGTTGCCCTTTTCTCTATCTTTCCACTTCTTTTCTCTCTCCTTCCACCACATCTTCTCCATCTACCTTGCTCACTTGTTCATTTTTTATTTCTCTCGCCTTTCTCTTTGGAGACAAAAACTGAATATGCTACCTTTCCTCTTCATTTCTGTACGATTCAAAGTAGCATCTTTTCCTTGACAGACGTTGAATCAATATTAGCTTTTGTATCCTACTTTACACAGAACAAACGTCAGACGCTAAGTAACATTGTATAGTTGGCAAAATAACGTTCTTCAACCTGATTTTTATCATCTCAAAATCAGCATCGCAACTATGCTAGCACTGTGCTTTCGTTATAATTTCATTTCTTGATAGATAGTTAATCCATTTTGACCTCTTTCCTCCTGTGTCTCCATTCATCGCTACTCCTGGCTCCCTCAAGCCCCGACCCAGTTTTCCAAACAAAACAGGCTCTCTCCGCTCCGGCGTCATCTTATGCTGCATTCACTGTAGTCGGACATTGGAGACGCACGCTCGTAAATTGTCAAATTGGCCATAACTTTTACCGTAATTCGTTGCTGCCAACTGGGGTGGCAAGGCTTTCTTTTAGGGTGGCAGTTGCCACCCTATGCCACCCCGGTAGATCCGCCCCTGCTGGGCGATATGGAGAAAATCAAATATCACGATATTTCTTACCAAATATCTCAATACCGCAACGATATTGTAGTGTTGACTATTGGTGCTTTTACAAAATATTGACACAATGAGATTTTAGATAAATAATCATCAGTAATGTGGATATAATGACTAAGTGGGTAAAGGCAAATAATAGAACAGTTACAACAGTCTGGTAAATTCAGAAAATAACATCACTTTACTGTAATGCAGCCTTCAAAACCAGGAAAAGACAACACTAATGTCATATCACGATATTACGATATCCAAAATCTAAGAGATATCTAGTCTCATATCACGATATAATATCGATATATTGCCCAGCCCTACTATGAAGTAAACTACGCCGCTATATTATCATAAAACTGATTTTCTGTTACTGTATACCGCCCGATTCAAAAGCGCTTTTGCACACCTCTTTTCTGGGGCAGGTGCGTCGGAAAAAGGCAAAGGTTACCACCAACACTTGTTGAACAAGTCCCGCACGCTGTCCATTACGCTTGCAAATACTTTATTTCACAACGTTTCGGTCACACGGGCCTTCCTCAGGTGAAGCCAGTAAGGTTTCGACTTCTCTAAAACCTTGACGAAAAGCCCTCATACATCAACAGGATGAAGAACAGCCCCTCATGTGTCCAGTTAGCCTTCTGAACAGTAACAACATGGCGTCTTACCTGCGACAGTTAGCCTGTGAGGAAGTACACACCGTCGTTCAGCGGGACACCCTATACACGTGAGCAAAACACACTGAAAACCGAGTTAAATTACAAGTATAGTTAAGTGTACTAACGTTTTAACTAACGTTAACCTTCACACACGCCATACTACCATCACAAGCGGTATCGCGCATGACACTTTTTCCGTGGAGCTGATTGGTTAGTTACTTTCACTTCCTGTTCTCCTTCTTCTTCTTTATTTTTTTGGTTGGTGGGAGGTTGGCAAACCAATGCTGAAAGATTGCATAACCCCCCAAAAAAAAATCTTTTTTTTTTTTCTTAATTCCCCTCTTTTTCCCCAAAAAAAAAAAAAAAAAAGTATTTTTTTTAAACAGTGAAAAGGTGTGGAGGTCTGCATTAGGCCTACAAAGTGTCTGATAAAGGTCTCTCTGGGTATTGTATTCCTTGCAATGAATTAGTATGTGTTCAACAGTTTCTGGCTGGTTACAGTACGTGCATTTTCCAGTTGAATGTTTGCCTATTTTATGTAAAGAATAACCCTACGTTTAAAGACCACCTTCCTCCCATCACCAACACGTCTTTGTATATTGTAAAGATGCTTTCTGTTTCACTAATGTCCCAATACTCCTGCCATGTCGTTTTGTGCATGTGTGGAACCTTAGTGGAACCTGTAGGTCTACATAGTATGTAATCTTAGGTGCTTGTTTGGCCAGAATATCCACCTGCTCAATTCCCTCCACGCCAACATGGGCAGGATCCCAAATGAAACTTGTGAATATGCCCTTAATTTGCATTCTGTACAATATAAGAAATATTTAATTTCATTGATAATATCTGTTCTAAATGATGAGCTGCCTGATCTTATGCTGGATAGTGCTGAAAAACTGTCAGATGCATAACAGTATGGGTATTTCCTTCTCCTCTATCCACTGTAATGCCAATAACACTGCCATCAGCTCTGTGATGTATACTGATAAATCGTCCAATACCCTTTTCTTTATGTATCACTCCCCGGGGTGTACACACCTGCATACCCTTTGTCTGGATCTTTGGAGCCATCTGTAAAAATGAAAACTGAGCATGAGAAATTATTTTTAACATAATTCTGGCCTATGCGCCATACTGGAAGATGTTCTGACTTATTCTTCAATTCCTGATGTGTATTTAGGACTACACTTGGCAAGGGGAATACCCATGGAGGAAGGGAGGAGATTGAAACAGTAGACCTATACTGTAGTTGACCTAATCCAATGCTTGCTTCTTTAGCATCACCAATCCATCCAAAACTGAAATGTGACTCATGTTCCCAGCAGTCTGTTAAAATGCTCTTTGCAGGATGTGAATCCCAATGCCCCTGGGGATTAACCCAGGATGCCAGCATTAACTTGACTTCTCTAAGGCATCCCTTCCATTTCCACCTGCTTCGCTGAAACTTGAGATGTTTTAAAAGATCCACTACAGATCCTCAGGGCCCAAGCTTGTAAGACACCCAGCTTCTTGAGATGAGATTCTTGAGATGAGATTCTGATGAGATGCTGACATGAAAGCTATACAAAGCTCCCCACTCCTGTCGGGCCAAACAACTGAGTACATTAATAACCTTTTTACATGTATTATGAATATTTCCTATATCAGTATTCCATGTGAGCTTTGCATCAAACCATACACCAACAAATCTAATTGCTTTTACTCATTCAAGAGGTTGATCATACAGTTTCTAACAAAATGGTTGCAATTTTAAGCAGTCTTGAAAAACAGATCACCTGAGTTTTTGCCACAGACAGTTTAAATCCCCATCTTCTTGTCCATCCCTCCACTTAAGCCACTGCAGCTTGAACTTTTGTATTTACCAATGCTAATCTACAAAACCCCGTCATCCGGCTACAAAGACCTTCCAACACCTCGAACAACTAGATAGAATATGTCATATATAATTATGTTGAAAAACAATGGGCTACAAATGCTTCCTTGCGGAGTACCATTCTCCACCGCATAAACACGTGAGTATTCTGCACCTATTCTTACTTATATTTTCCTCTCAAGTTAAAAATCCAAAACCCAATTATATGCTCTACCACCAATGATTTTAACTTAATTAGTAGTCCTTCTTTCCAGACCATATCGTTCTTTCCAGACCATATCTTTCCATGATTTTACATAAATGTGACGTCAAGGCAATAGGTCTATAGCCAGATGGACCAGAGGGGTCTTTCCCTGGTTTTAAAACAGGCACTATTATTGCTTGTTTCCACACTGATGGAAGTTGACCAGTATCCCAACCCCCGTTAAAAAGTTTTAACACTATGGCAGTTCTCTGTCATGTGTTCCAACATTTTATAGCATACACCATCTTTCCCAGGAGTGGTTTGACGAGCACCAACAATTGCTCTTCTCTGTTCAAACATACTAAACGGCAAGTCTAATGGATCTCCTGATGCTTCTGCTTTCTCCACTATTCTGGGGTTCTTCTTTATGGTTCTGTTTCTGCACTGCCTGGCCCCCTCTGAAAGATTTTCTGAACTATGAACTTTTGTAAATGTTTGAGCTCGAAGCTCAGCCTTCTCTAAATTGTTGTTTGTTCACTGTTCAACATTGGAATGTCATAATTCCCTCGGATCCCCCCCATTCTCCTAATCACTCCCCAGACATCTGATAACCCTAACCCTTCTCTTCCAATACCATTGGCAATAGTGCCTCCAAAATGTGCGTTTTTGACTTTTAATTGTTGCTAGCTTTAATTTTTTCTTTTAATGGCTTTACTACATTCACTATTCCACCAGGGTACATTCTTGGTACGTCTAGCTCCTGCACTTTCTGGACTATTTCCTTTAGCTGATTGAATTATTACCTTAACTATATCATCATTCAATTTTTTTTTTACATCCACCTGATTCTCCTCTTGAAGTGTTTTAAAACAGTTTGCACTTATGTCTTGGAAAGTCTTACTTTATCCTGCAAATAGGCCTATTCTGTGTTTCCATTATATTGTTTTATGTAGCCGATTTCCTACTTTCTTTTCAACATTCCCCCTGGTGTATCCTGTAGGATAGGTGTTTTATTTGTTTAGCTTCTGTCCCGATTTTAATACATTTTCATGAATTTCATGTTTGTTACTTTGCAACTTCCATGTGTAAGTTGCATGTTTGTGTTTAGTCTGCATGGCAGCAGTAGTCAGCCTATGTCTGCAGTGTCTTTACAATGTATTAACAGGAGAGAGCGCCAGATATGAAGAAACAGAAAACTGCAGCCACAGATTCTTCTGCACATTTTCAAAGCTTCACGTGTGCATCTAGTGTTACTGCCTAACAGTGTTGTAATGTAACGGAGTACAAATACTTCGTTACTGTACTTAAGTAGAAATTTCACGTATCTGTACTTTACTTCGCTATTTAAATTTATGTCAACTTTCACTTTTACTCCACTACATTTCCTAGATAAAATGTATACTTTTACTCCGTTATATTTCCACTAAGCATCTTCGTTACTCGTTACTAAAAAATTTAATTAGAAGAAATGTGTGCGACTGCAATAAGGGAGGTTTGGCGAATCACTGCTCCTAGAGAGTTTATACAGACGGGAAGAAGTGGTCTATACTAGACTTAGATTAGGTCACACAGGATTGAATGCTACCTCACAAATAATAGGTTCTAGCAATGGCTTATGCATAGAATGCCAAGACAAAGAAGATGTAGAACATGTGCTTTTTGTGTGTAAGAAGTATGATGATAGTAGAATACAATGGCAGGAAATGGAAGGAGAGAATGCAATACGTGATATTCTTGAAGAACAGGGTATGGCAAGGGAAAGACTTGAAGCTTTATTTATTTTTCCTCATAATACTGGTTTAGTAAAAAGAATATAGTTTTTTATTTTTTTATTTTTTTTATTTTGTTTGTTTGTTTATTTTGAATTAATTCAAGCCTAGACTCTATGACGTTTCTATGAAGTTCATGGTATACACTCCTGTACAGTTGGTGGCGGTATAATACAAAAGTAGTAATCTGCCAAAAAAACTAAAAGAAAGAAAGAAAGAAAGAAAGAAAGAAAGAAAAACTGCTCCTAGATTGCATTACGCACGCTCCGCACGCCGCGCGCTCTATTTCAGCGCTTGTTTGTTGCTAAAGGAGGAGGAGGACGCACAACTGAAACCGCCATGGAAGCACGAGCACCTACTGGAGGACCTCCCGTTATCGTAGACGATCACGCCGACGATAGCGGTGAACTCGGTGAACAGGGTAGTGGTGAAGATAACGTCATACACCCGTGGCCGTATTTGCAAGAAATGTTTCTGTACATTGATGTCAGCTCTAAAAATCTGCTGTTTGTTCTTTGAACTTAAGAGAATTGTGCCTGAAAAGTCCTAGAAAAGAATGTGATTTTGATTTGATGAGTGAGATTAAGAAGATATGGGAACCCTGAATATGCTTTATGCTTTACTATAAGAAAGCCACAATAAAAGTTCTAACCGCTTGCTTTAAAAAAAACAAAAAAACTTTTACTTTTACTTCAAATACTTAAGTACATTAAATATCAGAAAATTACTTTTGATACTTAAGTACATTATATATCAGATACTTTAAGACTTTTACTTAAGTAATATTCTAAAAGGTAACTTTCACTTCTACCAAAGTCTTTTTCTAGTACGATACTTGTACTTTTACTCAAGTATTGCTTTCTAGTAGGCTACTTTATACAACACTGCTGCCTAACAGGAAACACAGGGAATTTATGGGCCATGAGCAGGGCTACTATTCAGGACTTTTTCTGCCCTTGGGTTACACCAGATCAGCCGTTAAGCCAATATCCCTTCATATTTCATTTCATTTGTAAACATAACATTGCACTTCATTGCTGCAGACACTTCACAGCTATACTTGCAAATAATTATTGTACACACAATACAAAAGTATCAGACAGAATGAATAACATATTGATGTATAATACACTCAAAGAAATGTCTGTGTATTAACAGTTGACTGTATATATTAACAGAAATTGTCTATAGAATGTCACAGTTGTATTTTTGTTTTTTACATTGCGAATTGCATAGAAACAATAACTTCTTCCACACAGGTTGGTTTTGGGGGGATTAAAGAAGTCCACGTTGTCTCTTTTGTCAGCGTTTGGCGTTTTTTTCGACCTTTGTGAAGCATATTTAACGTTTACTAATTGAGCAGCTTTGTATGAGAGAATATTTATTTATATAGGCCTAACAGTAAAAGTTATGTATTTTAATTAATTACAGGACAAAGTATGGGTATTAAGCTGCCAATACTTTTTCTCCTATTTCACGGATTTATTTCTTAGAGTGTAGTGGGGATACAGTGTGACGATTGACCATGGTGCTACAGGAAAGGCCATGGGGTCGTTAAAGCTGCATTGGATGACATTTTGGTCATTTGGGGTAAGCAGAACAAGAGATAAACACTAAGATAATATCAACTTATAAAGTTATTATGATGAACGTGTTAGCAAACAGAGTCCTACTTACACACCCAGCAGACACAGTGCAACATTATCGTTCATTTAGAGTTATGTTTGTGTCCACCTGATGAACGGAAGTCCAATATTCTCTCTCTTTTAGCTCTGGTTTTGGTCTCCACCAGCTCCTGAGAGAAATTTATGTCTCTTCAGCTGCTAAATGCTGCTGTGAGTTCCCCAGCAGTCTCTAACTGTGTCTGTTTGCTGTTGGAAGCTGAGCAGGTAGATTACAGTGAGTATATCAGCATGTAGATGAGAGCTGTGACACTGAACCAAAACAGTAAAGTTATGGGCTGTTGTGAAAAGGTTGCCTTTCTTCCTTTTCACTAGGCCCTGTTCCCAAAATTAAAACTGTTTTGTGTCTGCTTAATTCTTAATATCACTAATGTTGTAGGTTATTGTTTTAGTGTATGTTACTTTATTATTTGACATAGGCCTGTTCGGCAGGTTTTATGGGTTCATAGCGTTTTGCTATGGTTGTGTGTGTGTGTGTGTGTGTGTGTGTGTGTTTGTGTGTGTGTGTGTGCTCAGCTCAGCTCAGCTGCTTACCAGCTTAATCAGGGAGAGTGGATACAGGTTTGCCTCATTAGGTCCTTTCTGTAGTGAGGGGCTGGGCAATCCTAAGGTGAAGAACAATAGGTAAGATAGTTCCGCAGTAGATGACATGTTTATAATATTTGGGGTGCCTATTGTAGTGGGTGCACATATATGTATAAATAGTAATGTTGGCAGTAACTGATCTATCCAATTGTAATGATGTTTTGAGAAACTTTTACTGTTGCTTGCTCAGGATAGCTCACCCTATAATCACCTGTGTAGGTGGTAGGTTCTAATTAGGGGAAGCTGAGTTAAAAAGGGCTTCAGTAGAAGGCTTGAGGAATCTTGGTAGCTTGTTGTGAGGTTGCAGATTTGTTTGTTTGCTGTTATTTGGCCTCAGTTTAATATTTTCTGTATTTTTGGTTTGAGTATATTTTGGATATAATTTTCTTTTGTTAAAAAAACACACTTAAAAAGCCTCCTCTCCAGTTGTCGATTGTGCCAGCTGTAATAACAAAACAATGAGCTGAAAATGAGATGACATTTTGATCATTTTGAATTTGATTCCGCTGTCACTGACAGGTGTAGTGTCCCATTATTGATTATTTCATGAAATGCAAAAATTGCATTGTGAGATTTTCCCAAACAGCAACCTCCAGGGTCATGTCCCGATGGTAACCCAAGATTTGTGAAAGTCTCGCGAGATGGTTGAGGTTTGGCATTCCCCTCCAATGGTTAAGGTTAGGATAGGTCATCGGGCAGTAAGTCTCGCCAGAGATTTCGTGAGCTTTTGCAAATCTGGGGTTCCCATCTAGACCTGGACACAACCAACCTCCAGTGGAAAAATTAAGCCAAAAGATGTGCCAAAAACTGCAGTTCATTGAGTGGCCATGTGAGGCTGGCTCTGCTGCACCCTGCTATGCCCTGCTACGCCCTGGACTGCTAAAACTATTATTGCCACTGTTCATCATACCAACTGCTATAATTATTATGAATCCTATTTCTCCATATCTGTATACCTGCATCAGTGTCTCTGTGCCCCAAGCGTCAACGGCAGATGCCCACCCACCAAGAGCCTGTTTCTATCTGAGGTTTCTCCCTAAAAGGAAGTTTTTCCTCGCCACTGTCGCACCAGATGCTTGCTCTTGGGGGAATTGTTGGTTTTTGTAAATTATAGAGTGTGGTCTAGACCTACTCTATCTGTAAAGTGTCTTGAGATAACTCTTTATGATTTGATACTATAAATAAAATTGTATTGAATTGAAAGGGAGGTGAAATTTGAACATTCACTAGCCATTTGTCTCGTAGACAAAAAAGTAAATTTTGCACTCTGCCCTCAGGGCTCGGTTCTGGGGCCCCTGCTATTCTCGTTGTATTTGCTGTCATTGGGACAGATCATGTAAAGCAAATCAAATACTGCTTAACAGTTATATGCAGATGATATGCAGATGATATGCAGCTCTATTTCTCTTTTAAACCTAGTGAAGGCTCCTTGACTGTCTCGACGCTATTAGAGACTGGTTAGCAGAACATTCCTTACAGCTCAATGCTAATAAGATGGAGGTTGTGGTTGTTGCTCCAGAAACATACTTGTCATTTTAAGTAAATACAATTCTTAATCCCTATTGTTTACATTGACTGTGCAACCTATATGATGTACAGGATCTGAGTCCAAGCAATATGGCACAGAACATAGCAGCAGTAGAGCATTGTTTTAAATATAGCCTATAGTATAGTATCTAGGGCTGCAAAATATATCGTTTTTTATCGACATCGCTATATCCACCGGCGCAATAAACACATTGCGAAAGACACTCAGAGATTTGTTGTGTTAGTTGGAAGAAAATATCAGCAGAAAACTGCACTTTAAAATGTAACTGTCATTCTGTCAATTCAATGTTTTGTTCAACAAAAGAAAGTTCATTTTGTTTTTGTTCAAAAATCAATTTGTTGTATTTTAACAGAATACTGATAACAGCAGAACTGCAGAACTGAGTACATTTTAATATCTGTTTATGTATCGCAAGTAATACCATTATCATGCATATTTTCCTCCTATTGTGCAACCCTAATAGGCCCTAGTATCACAAGTAGCCTGGTAGTTTATGATGTTACCCCCCCAACACACACACACACACACACACACACACACACACACACACACACACACACACACACACACACACACACACACACACACACACACACACACACACAGACTGCTGCTGATTGGTCCGTGCCAAGCCTGCCTTCAGGATGATATAAAACTGCTGGGGGGGGCAGACTGGCTGATCTCTACCCTCCTTGCTGACGGACTGCGGTCTGCCTGGACTCTGCCAGATGTTTGCACACATCAGGTAGGCCTACATCTGTCTGCATCTTGCACCTCCGTCATGTGAGTGGCATGATGCTGACATTGTGTTTGTGAACAGGCTCCGACTAAATGCGCTGCACGACACTCTCTCTCTCTCTCTCTCTCTCTCTCTCTCTCTCTCTCTCTCTCTCTCTCTCTCTTTCTCTCTCTCTCTCTCTCTCTCTCTCTCTCTCTCTTTGTGTATACAGCTGTCGCTGCCGTCCTTTTTGTCCACCCATGTAGTGTGGGCTGTGCAGTAGTGGCCGGATGGGACATTTTGTGTCAGACACAGCTTAGTAAGCTTGACTAAACGCCCTGACCGCGGTGCTGATGTGTTGTGTGCAGGTTGGTGTCGCCCTGACAGACGGATGGATGCAGAAGATCCGGGGCTGAGATGAGATAAGCGCCCTCTCCGTCTCCGCCGAGCGTCTGCTGCATAACGCCGAGCAAACAGTAAAGACGTGTAGCCCCAAAAACACCGGAACATTTCATTTGGCAAGTTAGCTGTGTCTTCTCTCTACACATCCTCGCCAGCCCGATGACTGTCCCGACGCTGCTCTCCGGAGGTGATGCGAGCTGAAGCCGCGGGACGCCGCAGAGGAGCTGTCCGTGTGTCGAGGTGCTGATGCGGCTGTGACAGAAGCGAGCATGGCTGCCGGGAAGTTGCTGCTCTACGCCGGGCTCTGTCTCTCTCTTTGCGCCCTGGGCATGCTGGCCGTGGCGATGTGCTCCGACCACTGGTACGAGACCGACGCCAGGAGGTACCGGGAGCGGTGCCGAAGCTTTTCCAGCCGCCGCAAGGACCCGGGCTTCATCTACATCCCCAACAACAGCCTGCCGCTGCGGGCCGGCCGGAGCAGCCCGCCCCGCTGGGAGGAGAAGCTGCTGCTGGCCCGCAGCCGGCGGCAGCTGTTCGCCATGAGCGCCGCGGATGAGTGCAGCAGGCAGTACAACTCCACCAACATGGGGCTGTGGAGGAAGTGCCATCGGCTGGGCTTCGACCAAGACATCGAAGACATCATGCGGAAAGGTAAGAATGACACCAACACCTCAGACGGCTAACGAGGCTAAAGTTGTGGCAGAAACAGCAGTGGGCATTTTCAGACACCAACACCATTCATCACAACAACATCAGTCCCCCGGCTCTGTGGGGAGTGTTCATTTGACCAAAGGGCGAACAAGGGCATCCGGCTGTTGTCTTGCTTTTCTGGAAGCAAATGTGGTCCAAAGAAACCAAAGAGCTCTCTGTGTCTGGGGCTGCAGACTGGATGTTGTCATGCTATTTTGCAGAAGCATGTTAATTAAGACGCAGTCCCTGTTCTCAGAGCTGATCTTTAACTTTAAGTATAGCTGCCTGACCCTTCAACTGCAAATAGTGACATCATCATTTCGGGGGGAGGCCCCTAACCCACCCCCCCATTCTTTCATACTGGTATAAAACATGGCCTATAGATTCATTGAGGTATGGTTAGGGCACCAGTAGTCTACTGTATATCGACAACGTTAATTTCCGTGATTGTTCAGGTGCTGCCGGAAAATTCCAACCGATGTCCCGTTCTAACCTCCGGTGGATTTGTGAGGACTATGGTTAACTGCTCCTCAGATCTCTGCAGGGTAAATCCAGACAGCTAGCTAGACTATCTGTCCAATCTGAGTTTTCTCTCGCACGACTAAAACTACTTTTGAACGTACACATGTTCCACCAAAACAAGTTCCTTCCCGAGGCTATTTTGCAGAGGTGCCGTGGCTCCGTCCGGAGCTTAACGCCGCCCAAGATGATTGTGATTGGTTTAAAGAAATGCCAATAAACCAGAGCATGTTTTTTTTTACCAAACCAGGAATGCTGTATGGACTAGGCAGACCCTCCACGGTCTGGCAATGCGAAACTAGGGCACAAAGGGGTATCACAGTCTTACTGTAAAACTAGATTTGGACGCTGGCCATGTATCAGGTAACATACCCAACATTATTGGTTTGCATTTTCACAAAACAACACCATCAAAAAATATAAACAAACACCCTATAGTGCACAGTTCCCTCCAGTCTGTTCCACTGACACCCTTGCACAGCATACACAACCTATACATACCACACATAACAATCAGTGCTGGGGAGCTTCATTTAATGATCATATGGCGGAAGACACCAAACTGCTGCTGCAGCGGAGCGTCTCCAGGCCAAGGTCCTGTGTCTGATCCTGATGGAAGCAGTGTGAAGACGGGGAGAGGGGAGGACTGGGGTCCCGTGTCCGTGCTCTGCGTTTGGTGGCTTTGCTGTTGAGGTCTGATAGGTTGGGGATAGGCCTGCAACAATTATTACATCATTGTCTAATTGTACATTTTGTTACGTGTTCACGGTCTCTTTGTTTAACCGCAACGATTTGCTAACACTAGCTAAGATCTTAAGGGGTATGACTGTTGGATGGTAATTGTTGATTTTGTTTAGATATGCCAAACGGTAATTATATAAGTGATTTTTGGTCAGACTGTTGAGCTAAAGCTATGCTGGTTGTTGGCACTTGACCCTATACACGTTCATAGTGACAAGTGGGGGATGGTTTATGACAATGAAGAGACGTGTTTACTTAATAGGCTGTGTATTTGTGTTATTACATTATCTGGGTCACATGACAGTGATATGTGAACAAAAGATGTATCCTGGAATTCATTCAAAACTTTAATTTGTTCAAGAAAGTAATACATAAATGTAAATTTTTAAATTGGACTGAAATAGACAATTATATGGTTAATCACAATTATTTCTGAGACAATTAATAGTACAATAAAAAAAGCTCTAGTTGGGAGTGGGAAGGCCAATTCTTTTTGATGCAGTATGGGGTGATGCAAGTGAGTTTGTTTGTGTCGGTAGAAGTTAATATGTTGAACAGCAGAGGAGAATGGGTTGGAGTAGTAAGGTGACAGTTTGCGGATGGCAGAGAGTCTCTGTTGGCAGCGTGTATGGTCATGTCAGTGATGTCAGTCTTATTGTCCAGGGTGAGTCCAAGGTATTTGAAGCGTTCTACCATTTCTCTAGGGGCATTGATAAATAGTGATTAGTTTTATTTCTATGTTCGTGCACCATTGTGTGATGTGGGAGGCTAAGATTAGAGCTGAGCGATATGGAATTACCAGCGATATGGAAAAAAGCGATATGGAAAAAAATCTGATATCACGATGTTTTTGACCAAATACGTCCATGTTGACGTTCATATTGCGGCAATATTGTAAGGTTGACTATTGGTAGCCTCATAAAATGTACACTTTATTAATCCCACAAGGGGAAATTAATTATGTTGTTATTACACACAGGCCTGAATTACACACACACACGCTCAGTACCTATACATGCACTAATGGAGTGAGGGAGCTGCCCATGCAAAGGCGCCCCGAGCAGTTGGGGGTTCCTTGCTCATGAGCACATTGGCAGTGCCCAGGAGGTGAACTGACACCTCTCCAGCTACCAGTCCACCACCATACTTTGCTCCGTATGGGGACTTGAACCAGCAACCCTCCGGTTCCCAACCCAACTCCCTACGGAATGAGCTACTGCCACCCCTATATCAATGTCCACTTAATATCGATATATTTCCCAGCCCTAGCTGAGATATAGTTATTGTCATTGAGGAGTGCAAGTATCAGTGTCATCAGAGTATTTGAAGTATGTGGTGACAGGTGAGGGACTTACACAGTCATATGTGTAGATACATCTACATTTACAGTGTACCAATCAAAGTGTCAATCACGTGCTCTTGAACATCTGTTGGACAGACCATGTAATGGTGACACTGTTTGGCATCACTGTACTGCAATCCCTTGTTACGTTTTGGCTAGCATATACACAGTATACAATAAGGTAATATCAGCCGATATACCTGCCTGGCTGATTTATCAGTCTAGTTCTAATGTCACCCAAAAGAAGCAGTTTGAAGACAAAACCAGCTGTCATTACTTTTACACATTTTCTAGAATGAACATTTAATCCATGACACATGATGAAACATTACTGAGCTGAGCCCTGACACGAGGGTCATGCAACAATCACTGTATGAAACATGTACCGGTTAATTCCTACAGTTTAAAGTCATTCAACCAATGGAGGAGAGATGCTTGTGACCAAAATCAAAATGAATCCTAAAATCTGCTTCAGACACACCAGTTTCCACGTATGTCCCTGTAGCTGATAACACTGCACATCACATTGTGTGTGTGTGTGTGTGTGTGTGCGCTGCAGCTGTGCCTCCCTTTGAGGCCTCCCATCTGCAGTGCTGGGCAGCCCACACTCAGGGCTCAGTGTTCAGATGAATGGTTCCACAGAGCGCTCTGATCTCTTTCAGCTCTCGGCTCCATCAGCATGGAAAAGTAGAGCGGGGGTCTGTCATCACGATGCATCCCACAATGACTTCACATGGACGGCTCCGTCAGGATGGAGCTGTGGAGATGTGTTTGCGCTGGAGCTCCCAGTCGCAGTCATGTGACCCACAGCTGCACTAACACTGCTGCTACTGCTCAAACTACTGCTGCTACTACCGCCAGTGTCAAGGCCAATTTATGCTTCTGTGTTAATCCAGACTCAGTGGGTGTGATTGGTCTGCTTGGCCGTGGCTTGGTTGCGTTGCATTTCCCCTAGTCTCCCATGGCCAGACCTTCTTCTACAGCGCTGCGGAGGAAGGTCTGCCTAGTCCACACAGCATTCCTGGATGGGAGAAAAAACGTGCTCTGGTTTATTGGCATTTCTTTAAACCAATCACAGTTCTGTCAGTCTTGGGCGGCGCTACGCTCCAGACTCTGCTAAATAGTCTCGGCGAAAAACACTAAAACACTGAATCCATCAGCTGTGTCCTTCACTACTGAGCCTGTTTGTTACCGGTAAGCAGTGGTGTACATGTACCCAAGTATTGTAGTACAAACTTGAGGTACTTGTACTTTACGCGAGTCTTTTCTTTTCTTTTTGCCACTATCTACTTCTATCTACTTCACATCCTCCTGTGTGAAATGACAGGAAACATTCATACAATTATTAGCCACATATCTAAACCCTGATGAGTCATTTAACGCTTTCAGATAACGCTGTTTTTATATAAATAAACATAATAGTTGTTATGTCTCAGGAATGAATCATAATCCAGAAGCACTTATCATATCTCTGTGCACAGATCAACCCAGATTCACTTTTCCATTTGAACTTCATATTTAACAACCCTGAAAGGTTAATCTCTGCGTGCTCATCCATCTCTCTGGCGTGGAGAGATTTAAAGAGAAGCCTCCATCTTCAGTTTGCCTCTTCCACAATGAGAGCCATGCTGTGTTTGTGAGTGTAGGCTATTCCACTGGGGTTAGTGGTGCACTATGAGTTCCTGCATGGTTTCAGCGTGATTTCATTTTTATCTCAAATCATAGGCATCTGTCCTTGATCCGCTAGCTGCCTGCCCCCTGAACACACCGTGAAAAAGCCCGGTCTCGGGAGACAACACAGGGGTCGTAAACGTCAAACAGACACTAGGGGCACAGGCTGTGCACCAAAATACAACAAACCACGTTCCAGACAATCACTGACAAGATGGTTGGGGGTAGGGGGTGGGGGTTAGTGACAGTCAGTCAGTTAGTCATGACAGTTATGGAAACATTGTGGGAGGGGCGAGCTTGCTCTGTTTTGTTTGGAATGTTCTTGGAACGTCAGCAGAAGTGACGTCATGCAGGAACTCCTAGTGCACCTTTAAAGGGATGATGACCAGCGCTTTCTTTTCATCAACAAATCCCACGTGCAGACTCAAACCAACCCCGAATGTATCTACTAAGTATAAAGGGTGGGGAAATAAATCAAACATCGTAGGTATTGTGATTTTTCTAGAATTGATATTATTTATTTATTTATTTTTTACCAATGATTGACCTAAATGTTTCCTGTTTCTACAGTACTGCCAACGGCGACTACATCATATCTGTTTCCAGCAAAACAGAGCCAAAGCAGAAAAAGCAGAAAATCCATGTTATGTTCTTCTTCTACAAATGAAATAAATGTCAGACTGGACTGACTGACACGTGACGTGCATTCTTCTTAGAAACAATCAGTTTTTAGAAATGTCTCATGATATATTGTCTTTAGAAGTGTTTTATTCAATTCTTGTTTTGGTTAAAGAAAGAAAAGATAATCCCAATACTCAATACTATCCAATCCCCATACTTCTAGGATCGCAATAAATGAAAATCGCAATAATCCAATCAGCACCCATGTATCAGGAAAGAATCGAATCAGGACCAAGGCATATCGTCCTTGCCGTAATGAGTATTGTGTGTGTATCACAGCCTGATATATCTTCTTCCTCTGTGTCATAGAGCTCCATTGTACTTAAAGTGCAGTAGGTAAGCCTTATCAAACTAACTTTCTGTCATATTAGCTGAAACTGACCCTATGTTCCAGTAGAACTACATGAAGCAGGTCCTGGATCTTCCCAGTCCTACCTACGGAACCTTTAAACACTTATCAGTGAGCCACACTGTTACACTAAGGGACATGTTCCTTCATCACCATCAACACGCACACCCTACTTTATCCCTTGTGTTGTCCTCGGGTCAAATTTGACCCGTTTTAAAAGTTTTTTATATCAGAAATATGGGTTTCTTACAACCAAATTGCCCCAAAATAACATGCATGCATGCATGTCCGTTGCATGGAACCCATACAACATATACATCCATGCATCCATGTTCTTCGCAGGTAAAAGTAATTTTTGGCTTTTTTTTTAAAATGGTTTCAAAACAACATCCCGACCAAACTTTGACATAAACCAGTCTGTGATTCACTCAACATCCTCTGATCTTAACTATTGTATTAGTCAAAATAATTCATAATATCTGCTTTTTTTACAAACTCAAAAATGAGGTATAATGTCATTTTATTAGGTTTATTGACCATGAATAAAAAAAAGCGTTGAAAAGAGGGATTAGAACGTTTAAAAAAGCGCCAAAAGCATTAAAAAAAAGTCACAAAAAGTCGGAAAAAGTTCCAAGCAAAGCGCATTTTTCAATTTTGAACCGGAATGACAAGTTCATGGACGACAGTGAAGACAACACAAGGGAGATTTACGTCTTCAGGGTTAGGGTTAAGGAACCAATGAACCACAGACAGAGTTGGGAAGTCACAACGTATTGGGCGGAGCAATCTAAAATCAGTGACATCGATACAAGTAAAAAATATATATATTTTATATTTCATCCATGGACACATTATCAGACTGTGTATGCAGGACTCTCTGAAGACAAGCTGTGGGGCTCCAAAGCTTCCTTCCTCACTGACAGACATCTTCACACATATTGTACAAAATACTATAGGCCACTAGGGCTGCACAATTAATTTCATTCATTTCATTGAAATCGCAATATGGACTATCCAAATCGCAGGGGGGGGGTCAAACCATTCTGAATGAAGTATTGTGGTGCTGCAGAGACAAATCCTATCCTACAGACTAAAGAAGACATCTCTGTTTGGTACAGATCCTCGCATTAATCACACTATAATCATGTTAACTTTTTAAATTTTTCAATGAAAATGACAATAATATTACAAAAATGATCATTCCCTCCAATATCGTGAATCATATCGCAATCGCAATATCAGTGAAAATAATCGCAATTATATGTTTTCCTCATATCGTGCAGCCTTATAGACCACTATAACAAAATATTATAGGAAATCATCAAAGAAAACCTGTGATGCAGATATCTTCTCTCATTAGACTATTGTTCTAGTGATTCTGCTGTCAAAGATATTAGATTTTTCCCCCCAGTTTAATAAATATTCAACATTAGGCTTTTTGTAGCCTAAGTAATACATAAGAACATATTTATAATGTATGTAGATCAGACAGCTATTTAAATATTTAGGGATTGAGACAAGCATTGGGATAAGGACATTCTTGTTTGAATAACAGTCACTTCATAACATAGCCTTTTCTTAGGGGCCCCTGCTGGGCCTGCATGTTCACTTATCCATCCATGGGTTTATTACAAACCCTTTCATGCTTGAATATATGTTGGAAAATTGTATTACAACATTAATATTTATAGGCATTTGTAAACAAGCGACAATATGGAACCTCTTATAGTCTCAATAAGTGGATTTAAAGAAGCAATCTAAAGGGACGGGTCTGTATTCACTGTGAAATATTACTGTGTACAATGTTGAGCTTCTATTCCACTACATTTCAGAGGCAAATATTGTACACTTTATTCCACTACATGCACACGTCAGCTATAGTTACATATCACTTAGCTCATTAAGATTTCACACGCACATTGTATGATGAGCTCATGAAATATGGGGGTCAATTTTTTTGCATGAGTACTTACACTGTTGTTACTTTAAGTGCATTTTAATCTGTTACTTTTACATGTCTTTTAACATTGTTGTTGTTGAATCCATAGGGAGAAAAGGGAAGTTTACAAGCCTATCTGTACAAATAATATGTCAAGTCAAGTCAGCTTTATTGATCACAGATGAGAGTTTGCCTCAAGGGGCTTTACACTCTGTAGAGAGCATCCTCTGTCCTTAGACCCTCGCTTCATATGAGGGAAAACTCCTCTAACTGGACAGAAGGATGGTCTAGAAGAGCCCAGCATAATATAATTACAGTGTAATATTATACATAGAATGTGAACATATGTAAACATAATGCATATAGTACCTAGAGTAGCTTCCTGGTGTGTTGATCTATATGAAGTTACATCAACATCAATGTGTTTATGTGATATACTGTATAAGGACATAGCATGTGGGAACACATTGAATAATATAGTCAGGGTGGGATTTTCCGGGGGGATGCGTGGGATTTCCCCCTTTCTGGTCTCAACCCGTTCTCACTCCGAACCCGTGAAATACGGACGCTTGGCCAGTGTCTCTCAGCGTCAGATATGATACAAAAAGCACCCTTCAGTGTGTGTGTGGGACGCACAGAGCAGAGCAGTAGCTATGCGGCGCTGTAAGATGACGTAGTATTAAGAGAGATAACTATAACTATCACCCAGGAGACCGGGGTTCATGTCCAGCATGTCACTTTTCCTAAACCCAACCGTCCCGTTCTTCTTTTCCTAAACCTAACTGTCCCGTTCTTCTTTACCTAAACCTAACTGTCCCGTTCTTCTTTTCCTAAACCCAACTGTCCCGTTCTTCTTTACCTAAACCCAACCGTCCCGTTCTTCTTAACCTAAACCTAACTGTCCCGTTCTTCTTTTCCTAAACCCAACCGTCCCGTTCTTCTTAACCTAAACCTAACTGTCCCGTTCTTCTTTATCTAAACCCAACTGTCCCGTTCTTCTTTACCTAAACCCAACCGTCCCGTTCTTCTTTATCTAAACCCAACTGTCCCGTTCTTATTTTCCTAAACCCAACCGTCCCGTTCTTCTTTTCCTAAACCCAACTGTCCCGTTCTTCTTTACCTAAACCTAACTGTCCCGTTCTTCTTTTCCTAAACCCAACTGTCCCGTTCTTCTTTACCTAAACCCAACTGTCCCGTTCTTCTTTTCCTAAACCCAACTGTCCCGTTCTTCTTTACCTAAACCCAACCGTCCCGTTCTTCTTTTCCTAAACCCAACTGTCCCGTTCTTCTTTACCTAAACCTAACTGTCCCGTTCTTCTTTTCCTAAACCCAACTGTCCCGTTATTCTTTTCCTAAACCCAACTGTCCCGTTCTTCTTTACCTAAACCCAACTGTCCTGTTCTTTTCCTAAACCCAACTGTCCCGTTCATGTCCCGCATGTCACGGAAACGTACCTTTTATAAGCCCATCCACCACCTTTTCGTTAACCTAACTGCATCAAAAGTCCCGACAATAGTCCCGGCCCAGCACGTTTAGATAAAGCACGTTTAGATCTGACGCTAAAGAAGACTTTTAGCGTCACTAACAACGCCAAAGGCACCTGACCAAGCGTCCGTATTTTAGGCGATGGGAGTGAGAATGTGTTGCTGGTCTACATATCCTTGCCTCTGCTGAATTAATTTTATCCCCGGGTGACGACAAAATGTACCCCCCCTCAAAGTGATCAATGCTACTTCACCAATAGACCATATATTATATACCTAAAATAGAAGTATTTTAAACTAAGTAAAGCGCTGTAACGTGAACAGTCTATAGTGCGATAGAAGGATAAAATCAGAGCAGCAGTTGCTGGTTGTATTTAGCTGCTACAGAGCTCCAGGACACTGGCTAAAAGTGAAGGTATTTTGTTTTCGCTGGGGAGTGAATTCTGCTCTCCGGCTTAAAATCGCTGTTTTATGTTGACACCACGTTGTGCTATTTCATTTTGAGATTATTTTCCATTGGATATTGAAGTTGATAAATAAGTGTTTTAGCGTGGCCGGCTCTATATCCATGGTGGTATTGGAAGGGGGATTTCATTCTTGCATGTTTAGTTGTGCATGATGAAAAAACATCCACCCTGAATGTAGTCACTGTGAGAATGAATCTAAAGAGACATTATAGTCCAGAACAGGATCAGGACATGTACTGAGTTGACCTGTAGGGGTTTGTGCAGTCATCCCCTACCCCTAGGTCACTGCCATATCAGCATCTAATTGTTGCTGTTCATTCAGCATACACCTCAGGTTGATAATCCCAACAGTTGGCATATGTTAGCTTGGTTTGGGATGCCGTGACTGGCAGCAGCAGCAGCAGCTCACTGACGCCTCACCATCTGTTGTTACTCTGTGAGGGAAAGACCTTTCAGGTTCTGATCAAGACATTAACAGTCCCGTCCGAGCAGAAGGAACAGGGACAGCCTCCGGATTGGATCACCTGGCTCCCAGGGGGCGCTGAATTATGAGGAGGGCTAAATTAGGCACTGTAAGGGTCTAAAGGGGCCTCGGAGGTGCCTTGCCAATGAGCCTGCTGGCAAAGCTGCTCATCTAACAGACACATGGAAGCTGCTTTCACTTCTGGTTTGACCGGCTGCTGGGTGATTATTTGGTAAAGGAAGATGGAAGCAGGTCAGCTTTCGATGTTTAATCCTAGTGACAGTGAGTCTGCTCATTGTCTGTATGGTGATGTGGACCAGTGGTTTTATATGTTTGGTATATGTTACTATTCATGCTGCGTTTACACCTTATACTCACTTAGGTTTGTATGCTGTCTTTCTAAAAGCTCTGAATATGATGCGTTTATGAACAGTGGGAAAAAGGGAAAAGCACAGAAGCTGACCTTGATATGACAAAGTACCGTCGTTATGCGTGTTGGTGATCGGCATTTTTTTTTTTTTGGTGAAAGTGGATATGACACATACCTTTGGTGTGGGAGACATAGGTTCGATTCCCACTGCGATACATCAACCAATGTGTCCCTGTGTCCACTTAACCCCCAGTTGCTCCAAAGGCGTCTGACCTCTGACATATGTAGCAATTGTAAGTCGCTTTGGATAAAAGAGTCAGCTAAAAGACACATTATGTAATGGAGTCCACCCAGAGGTGTGAAAATGACTTTCTCTCTTGTTGAGTGTCTGATTGGCGCAGCAGTAGCTTAGTCTGCAGGGACTTGTCTCGGGAGCCGGAGGGTCGCCGGTTCAAGTCCCAAGCATGGAGTGTGGACTGGTAGCAGCAGAGGTGCCACTTCTCCTCCTAATCTACATCCCACATCCACAGCTAGTCATTCTAGTATCTTTGTGGGCGGGCCCTGTTTACATGAGGGCCCTGTTTACTCAGTCCCCCCCTGACAGTGAGTGACCACTAACTCTTTCAATGTACTTATATGGTTGTGTTGTATTAAGATATCCTCTATCCCTGCAGCCATGTTGCATTCAGTGTAGGGCAGAGGTATGAGAGTGAGTTTATTTCTGTGTGACATGGTTTGTTGTGGTTGTGGCCACAGCACAGCACGCTGGGGGGGGGGGGGTTCACTCACCTTCCTGGAAACCCTTAAATTATTCAGACACATGTGGCATCCTCCTCATTAAGTGCCCCTGCAGCCCAGCCGATCACACCTCCAGACTAATGGAACACAGACATACTGTACATCCCAGATTGTATTTGCACCAGGGTTCAATGTCATCCAGCCAAATATGATTGAAAATATTTTCTAAGTATGTCAAAATGCAGGAGTTTTTTTACGTGTATTTGAATATTGTGAAATACAGTTCTGTTCTGAGCAACCTTTCCCTTTCAGGATTACTCACATGTTCTGTTTTATGTCTGTTGGTTGTTTTCAAGTCTTTTTTTATACATGAATGGTGTATGGGTTCATGGTGTATGGGTTCATGGTGTATGGGTTCATTGTGTATGGGTTCATGGTGTATGGGTTCATGGTGTATGGGTTCATGGTGTATGGGTTCATTGTGTATTTTCAGAGCGTGTGAGGTGACCAACGGCTGTATATGCAGGTGACAGAAGAATATCTCACTAAGTGTTAATGACCTTATTGGTGTTGCCACTGGAGGGTTTTCTCTCTGGGAATATGCAGTTGTTGAAGCATGTGCTAATTCCTCATCGTTACCGTGAAGCTAACAGACTATAGCTAAAGAGCTGTTGCTTTGAATGGCTGCCATATTGGAAATGCACACAAGTTAATAATAGCACTAGAGAGTAGCTAAATTATCAGTATGTTGTTCATTCAGCCCAACACTCTGCACTATGTGGCTGCCTCTCAGTTGTGTTGCTCCAAAGAGTAGGCCATATATATATATATATCAGTATATCAGGGTCACTTTCACTAATATGGGAAAGTCTTTCAAAGGAAACGGAACCAACATGCATATGATGGGAGCAGATTAACATGCAGTGGCTCCATTTGACTCCTGTAGGGATCTGACTGTCTGCAGACTGACTCATCATGAAGTGGTCTGACTCCTGTCAGAGAGAGAGAGAGGGGGGGGGCATGTTTGATGACCTCATGCACACTCTCTCTCTCACACACACACACACACACACACACACACACACACACACACACACACACACACACACACACACACACACAAACACACAACATACACCGTATACCTATGGGCACCACAACATCACTTTTGTACACCAAGAACATGGTTTTCTCAACATAAATAATAAATAATGCAATCTGATACTGCCGACACACACACACACACACACACACACACACACACACACACACACACACACACACACACACACACACACACACACACACACACACATGCTGTTCATTCAGTCGGGAGGTTGAAGCTTCAAATAACTAAAAAATTAAACATTAAATGTACTACTGTAGTATGATAAGCTGGTTGGTCAGCTATTTTCATCAGTGATTTATGAAGATCAAGTCATAAAAGGTTTTTGACTAATACTTTTTGTCACAATTTTTGTTAACTCCTGGAAAATGTTAAATATTGTAATTGGGGTAGCCCAGTTTTACACAGCACCATTTTGGCTTATGACTTGCAACCCTTTGACACCGTTTTGTAACATACAATTTTCCAAGGAATGTATTTATATTGTGTTCAGATTTGCCCCCTGCTCTAAAGCACTTCCTCTGCTTGATGTAAACACCCCATAATAACTACACCTAGCACAGCAGCACACAGTTGGGAGGGTGGGGTGGGGGGTCCTCAGAGTTACTGCAGGTGGGGCAGTACAATGTTTTATTGTTGTACTCAGTACTCACTTACTTTGTGAAGAAACAATGAAGGAGTTATTAAATCTTATGAAAGGACAATACACATGTTAGACCTTTGTGAACAAAATATAAGACTTTCTAAAGAAATGTAAGACTTTTAAGGCCTTATTTTCCGAACATTATACCTAAGACATTTTTAAGACGTTTAAGACCCCGCGGGTACCCTGTAAGGGGTCCTTGGCTTAAAAATGTTGAAGACCCCTGCTTTAGACGGTGGCTCTCTCTCCTGCGGTGCCTCGTCTTCCTCGTCTTTCTCGTCTTCTTCGTCTTCCTCTGGCCCATTTAATCAGCGGCTTATCAAGTCAAGAGAGCGCTGTTAGCCTGTAGGAAGAGCCGGCATCAATCAGATCCTGTTTGTCCTGGCCTGTGCCCAGGAGGAGCAGATGAAGGGAGCTCTGTGTCCACAGCTGCCTCCCTCACAAGAAAGGCCTTTTTACTGCTCAGGACCGCCGGACTATATGAGAATGATGTCCTATAAAGGAACCCTTTATTGTGCAAGTGGAGCATCCAGACTGGGTGTTCAGTGAAAGGCGCTAGTTATCGGAGCTTTGTGCGGCTCATTACAGCATCGCCTCGCGCTCACTTCAAACCAGAGGTCGCTAATTTGCAGCCGCTGATTAACACCGGAGGGACTGAATGAGAGCATCGCCGTCTGCTGCTAACAATGAAGAAACACCCTGCTCATCCCCTGGTTGGTGTTGTCATGGCAACGTGGGATGACTGTCTGACAGATGATGTTCAGGCAGTCTGAGCCGAGGCGAGAGTGTTCCCGTGCCTGTCAGGAGGGTAAGACAGCAAAGCGCCCCGCTGCAGATGACGACAGGCGTGGAAAGACTGCGTTTCCCACGCGACACCTTCGGCTGCTGCTGGGTGGCTGCTGCGCGTTTTGCCAGACAGGAGCTGAGAAGGGACAGATGTCACAGAGGATGCTGGACACAAAATGTCTCAATGATAATAATGTGATTAATTAATGAGCAGTTGATTTGAACGCAGTCTTAGCTCGCTTGTAACATTGTTTGGCTGCGACAGTAGGAAGGTCTACTTTGTTTACCCACTGGATATGGTTTCTTTCACACCTACCTCGTTGATTGATTAATCAAGCATCAATCATCACATCCCTACATATTAAATAGATCCATCAAGACAATACAGTAATAAAAGAAAGCATACTAAGATTGGCATCTGAGCCATTTTTTCAGTGCCTGCTTAAAACCTTTCCTGGCAACCTGTTCCACAGGCTTGTTGCTAAGTACAAAAAGGACTCCTTACCTAAATTAGGCCGCTTTCACACCTGCCTTGTTTAGTTTGGTTGAATCAAACTAGAGTTTGTCTGCCCCGATGGTGCGGTTCGTTTGGGCAGGTGAGAACGCGGCTATCGAACGCTGGTGCGCACCAAAAGCGGACCAAACAAGCGTACCGAGACCTGCTTGAAGAGGTGGTCTCGGTATGCTTTCAATCCAACTCTGGAACGGTTCCAGTGGTGATTTTAGACCCTTTTTACGGGGGGCTCAAACCTCACTAAATTTCATCTCAGCCCCCTGTAAAAATATAATAAAAACAATTTTTAAAAAATATAAATTTTAGTGCTTCAAGTTAGAGTTTGCGAACTTGTCTGCTAGTGACAGAGGACAAACAATTACAGGTTCAAAGAAACCGGTTTAATATCCTGTCTCGCTGTCGCCAATGCTATGCACCTGTAACCCAGTCCAGGAAAGTTTTATTTTTTATTTATTTATTGTTTACACCTTGTTTATGGTAGCCCATAAAGGGACTTTCGTAGTGTTTTCATATGTTCAATATTTTGCATTTATCCTCTGTTATAATAATAAATACATATATACATTGTTATTAAGTGAAATTACTGATTTAGCAGGGGGGGCTGAGCCCCCCTAAAGGTCTGATCCTAGAATCGCCCCTGAGCGGTTGGGTCGTGGTGAGAACGTGATCCGACCCAGAACCGCACCAACTATACACACTCCTCCACACAGTGTTTTATTTTAATTTTATTTTAAGCTACTACTTAGAGCTGCTATGTGAACACACACAGTTGTTTTCAGTTAATTTGGCTGATTGGACCTTTTCCCAGGACTGTGTGGGTGTGTCTAGACTGATTTTTTTACATCTTCCTGAGCCTTTTGTTAGCTTTGTTGCACCGGTTAGGGCGGGACAAATGATACCTTTATCATTCTTATTGGAAGAAAAGATTTGTGACCTAATAAATACCCCTTTAAGCTCTGGCCCACACTGAAAGGGTAACTACTGTTTCTTTCAACCTATTCTCCTATGTTTTTGTGTCTAAGTGACTGATGGGAACAACAATCTCTGACATTGGTCCACTATTAAGAGAGATCGCTGCAGTCGGCAGCAGAGAAACAAACTACAATGTAAGTTAATAGGACAGTTGTCCAGCTTGTTGACAGACTCAGATTGATATTCTAAGTGTCTGACAACATTATGGAAAGGATTTCTAAGGAGGTCGACCTTTCTGTTAAAGAGTAAGATCCTTTTTTAAAACATAAAAACATCAGCGAAATTATGTTCGCTAAATCCACCAGACTCCATGTAAATAAACAGTCATTTTATCATCGTAAAACACACTTCATTCAAAGTCGACAGAAACAAAATAAAACTATTAAAAGCCATTTTGGGTCGTCTTTCCACTTTTCCAACCATCACAACTCTAGTATTGGTTGAAATAAACACATAGTTTACAGATTTACATGTGGAAATATGTTGGAGTCTGGAGGGTTTAGCGCAAGTGACTTCAGAGCTGTTTCTGGTTAAACAGAAAGGTCTTAAAGAGGTTTTAAAGGTCTATTTCTGTAATGATCCTTCCAATATGTTGTCAGACACTTAGATTATTAATCTGAGTCTGTCAGCTGTAAAAACAGCACTTTTAGTGGACGATAACTGACGCTGCACATTTGCCCCTTTGGGTTACATTGCAGCCCGGTCTGTGGCTGCCGGTTACAGCGTTCACACTTAATACTGGACCAGTTTCAAAGATTGTTGTTCCCATCAGTCACTTACACACAAAAACATAGGGGAATAGGGTCCAGGTTGAAAAAAACTGTAGTGTCCCTTTTACCTGAGCAGAGTTCTAATCAGCCAGAAGAACTGAAATCACCTGTGTTGGTGTTCAGAGGCTTTAACTTTATTGATATATTTATATCGCTAGCATGGGACCTTTATCAGTGAGCATAGACCAGAGTTGAGTATATCAAGCAGCCAATGATATACAGAGACAGAGAGTTTAGTGTCTGCTTCTCATCTCTCCAGGAGTAACCCTGTTTAAACCTCTCAGTCTGCCCAACCGCTCGTCTCCTCGCATAATCATCAAGCCCTCAGTTCACTCGCGCCTCTTTCATCTCCCTTTGCCATCTCATTTCTGCTGAGTTCATAATTAACAACACGCAGAATGATGGGAGAAGAGACGAGGCGGCGATGTGTGAGTGGAGGAGGGAGCAGAGTGCATGGACCGGGCTCAGGTAGCAGGCACATACACAGCCGCTTTATGGAAAGGTAGTGTGCTACAATACTGGCTTTGAGAGAAATGAAGCAAAAATAATGCAAAACCACTGGCCATCTAGACATGTTTTCAATTTAGCTGCAATTATAATCTGTTAAGGCTGCGCAATGTATCGTTTCTTTATCGTCATCGCGATATCAACTGGCGCAATATACACATGGCGAAAGGCTGCGACACATCGCCAAACACACTCAGAGAGTCTGAACTTTCATTCTTTCTTTGGTAGTTAAAAATTTTTAGAAATGATTTCCTTTCATTTGTTTTAAAGTCAAACAAGCAGTTTGTTGTCTTTAAGCGGAATACTGAGAGCAGCAGGACAGAGAACACTTTTAATATCTGTTTATTTATCGCAAGTAATATCTGATTTCAGTCACAGTATTTCTGAAGTCCTGGCAATGGTCCTGGTTACATTGCATACAGCAGCACTGGACAAACGTGGTAAAAAAATATGGTATATTCCTTTAACCCTAAACCAAAGTCCCAATTATCAAACAGGTGGTTCAATTGGATGGCAAAATATCTATAAATATCGCAAGAACACACATTAATATTCAGCGCTTATACTGTACAGTCATTATGGCCTTCTACAGCCCGCTGTGAAGCATGCGCATAAACAGCCATGCCTGCCCTATGGGGGATAGGGCAGGCACATTAAAGCGTGCAGCTGGTCTTGATTCATGCAGCCTCTGAGATGCATTTAATTACCGGGCCTGACATGTGGCGGAGGCTCAGCAGGCCAACAGAATAGCTTTGGCATTTGAATGACATCCATTTCTCTCTGAATAATGTGCCGAGGCCTGCTGACTGGCTGAGATAGGTGTAAGAAACACACATGCGCGCACACACACACACACACACACACACACACACACACACACACACACACACACACACACACACACACACACACACACAGAGCAGATAGTGAATGCTCAGAATGCTTTTTTCCCCTTATCTTCTTCACTCCATTATTTGATTCTGCAATTGCTTTTGCTCTTTTGTCGCCTTTATTTGCTAAACAGTTCTTTGTTTATTCAGGCAATTATACATGAACATACACAGACATGGTGTATCTCTTCAAACCACTGCAATCTTCAGCAGTTTCCTAAGTAGACATAGTTTTAGAGCAACTTATACAAGTGGTGAAGACGAGTAAGGGACTGTGATGAATTTGAAGCTTTTGTCCTGAGCAGCACAGCAGGGGACTGACGTGAAGTTTGGCTGCTAACAAATAACGCAAAATGACTTAATATATAATATTTCTACCGTATTTTTATTCGAACAACACCTCCACAAATCAAATCAACAAATCAAAGCAAAACAGAGGCACGGTTTAGTCTGAACAAGGATTCAGTTGGAAATGAACAGTGCTTGGTTTATGTATTCTACCTTTGATGAGGATACTTATGATTGCAGAGCACAAGCAGTGGGGCAATATTTTCATTGGGATGGTTTCACTATGTACAGAAAAATATATTGGACATCTACAACGTGAGGCAGGTGTGTCTGAGGGAGACAAGCAGGTCAAACGTTGCAAAGAAACTCCCACACACTGTCTTAACTTGCAAAAAATATATAAAATGTAATAGTAGGCAAAGTTTCGATAATAAACCATCTAGTATTGTCAATGCTTCGGTACTAAGGATGTAACACTATTTGCCTGAAGATGTTCTAGTAAGGAAATGTTGAACGCTATTAAACTTTATATATTTTTTGCAAGTTAGACAGTGTGTGGGAGTTTCTTTGCAAATGGTTTCACTGAAAGGCAGAGTGAAAGGCTGCTGGACCTGCTCTGCACTTCTGCATAGGTTTCACTTAGTGACGTACTGTACCCAGGGTTCAAAATGAGCACCATTTACCGGTAAAATACTGGTAAAAGATGCAAGTGGCTGGTGACTGGTACACCTGCTACGTCCTGCTATGCCCTGCTATTCCCTGCATTGCCCTGCTACGTCTAGCTATGCCCTGTTATGCTATGCTAGACCCTGCAGTGCCCTGCTATGCCCTGCTACACCCTGCAGGGCCCTGCTACATCCAGCTATGCCCTGCTATGCCCTGCAGTGCCCTGCTATGCCATGAATTACTACAACTATTTCTATTCATAGTTCCATTATTGTGACTATTATTGCCACTGTTCATCACACCCCCAACCGGCACCGTCAGACACCGCCTACCAAGAGCCTAGTCTATTGAGTGGCTGGTAACATTTGAACATTCACTAACCATTTGGCTGCTGGATGAAAAAGTTCATTTTGAACCCTGACTGTATCTCCATACCTGTTTTCATTAGTTCATGTCCAGGTGCCTTTGACTTACTACCACATGTCATGAAGATCATTTCATTTATAAGCTTAAGATAATGTTATTTCAAGGAGCAGTGGACTTGACATTTCTGAGAAAATGGGATAATGGAGGGCATCGTGCCGGCTTATTGGCTCACAGTCACATCCCACGAAAAAAAATAATTTAAACCTCTGCCCTGCTGCTTCTCTCAAACAGGATATTGAACAGCTAATTTCAAAGCAGGTTCAGTTTATTTCAAAGGTCAATTGGCATGTCTTGTATAAAGTACTTGAAAGCAATACTTGAGTAAAAGTACAAGTATCAAGCGAAGGAGCACTCACTCTGACTAACAAGGAACAAACAAAAAAAAATGACTGCTCGACTTGAAGAATCTCAGTCGACCTCAGAAGGGGTCAGCCGCTGATGATTGGAATATTTGACTTTCAGGGGCAGCCCTAGTGAGAACCATGTTTTATCCCCCTTCAACATTCTATAGAATGGAAAAGTATGTTGATACCCAAACATTACACCTATTTGTGATGATTGAACATTCTGACACCATGGCCAGTAATCTGCTGCTAAACCAACCTGTTCTCTCTCCCAGCTCGTAAAATCCTGACTCTTGGTCAGTGTCTCTTAGTGTCAGATACCGACACAAAAATCACTCTTCAGCGTCTGTATGGAACACACCGGGCAGAGACAACGGTAGAGAGTAGTATTTATAACCCCAAATCTGTGTAAGGAGGTTGGTTGGGGGGGTGGATGGGTCAAACAACACAGGACTTTCCCCCAGGAGACCGTGGTTCATGACCCGTTCTTGTCCCGCATGCCATTTAAACGTACATTTTGTAACCCCTCCCACCATCTTTTCCTAACCCTAACTGTCCCATTCTTGTGCCGCATGTCAGTTAAACGTATGCCCGACCCAGAGCATCAAAAAGTGACGCCAAGAGTCCAGACCAAGCACGTATGACACTGAGGTGAGGTCAGAGATCTGTACAGACCAGTCAAGGTTTTCTACAGCAAAGTGGGATGAAACCATTTCTTTTATGGAGCCAGCTTTGCATCATGTTGAGGCACGAAAGAGACAAAATGTGGATAGAAGATCTTGCTGTAGCATTAAGAGGGAGTCTGGTGTTACGCCACTATGTGTCTATGAGTCTTGAATACCTTAAGACAAGCTCATTCAAGCCTTAGAAAATATCTTGAACATTAAATAAAATAACGACTTTGTTTAGCTCCAGCTCTTCCCTGTTTACCCTCCGTCTGTCTCTCTGGCTCTGTAAACTCAGCTCCTAATGCAGGCTCTTTATTGCCAGAATAGTTTAAGAAAGTTATATCATCAAGGTGGTGAGGAAATTCGGCCGTCTCGGCTCGATTGCTCTGCCTTTTATAATCTTTTGATTGTTGCTGATGCCTGTGGCTCAAAGCGACCCAGTCAGGTGTGTAGAGTGAGATAAAGGAAGCAGAGATTGCTACCCGCACTTTATCCAGATAGAATGTCAAACGTCAAGGTGATCCAAGCAAAGAAAATGGGGAATATGGGCAATTCCACCAAACAGTGATTTAAACTGGCATGCATCAAATCAGCTTAATTAATGATTTGAAAATCATTTCCATGGATTTACCCAATAAAACATTTAGCCTGTAGGAAGGGTCTTTATCTTTCATTCTCTTTCAACTCCAACCAACCAAAGGGTATGTAAAACCTAACCTTCATTTTTGCGTTTGTTTTAAAATGATGAAGAAAGAGAGTCAGAATGAGAGTTGAAATGAAAACTCCATTAACAAATCATTTTCAGTGGACTGTACTTGGGTGCAAAATCATGAAGACTGCATAGGCGTGACTCAGTGTACGGTCGTGCGCTGCCTGTACATGCTAAGCCCTTCTGGTTTCTAACACGAGTGACTAAATGTATTTTTCATTACACAAGTGTTAGGAACATTTCATCGCTCATAGTGGACCATGTGACACATTAAAACCTCTTTATTATCTAACTTGCAGTGACGTTACATTGCCTATTCCACTGTCCAGATGTACGTATAGTAATGTGTTCATGTCTGCCTCATCAGTAGTCTATATTGACAACGATTGCTCCGGTGCCGCCGGAAATTCCGCCGTATATCCGTCCCCTTCCTCTGTCTCTGTGTTGGCGTTCTAACCTCCGGTGGATTTGTGAGGACTATGGTTAACTGCTCCTCAGATCTCTGCAGGGTAAATCCAGACAGCTAGCTAGACTATCTGTCCAATCTGAGTTTTCTGTTGCACGACTAAAACTACTTTTGAACGTATACATGTTCCACCAAAACAAGTTCCTTCCCGAGGCTATTTAGCAGAGGCACCGTGGCTCCGTCCGGCACTTAGCAGTTTAAAGAAATGCCAATAAACAAGAACACGTTTTTCTCCCATCCTGGAATTTTATGTGGACTCCCCAGACCTTCCTCCAGGTAAAGTGAGACTAGTCTCAGCAGTTCCATAGTCATATACCTGTCATATTACACTAATATAAGCCCTCACTTTCACAGACCATCTTCTCAGCTAAATGCCTCCGGCCTCGTTCTTTATGAACCGTCTGTCTGAAGGTCTAGGACTCGAATTCCAGAATGCTCGCTTCCCCTCATTACTCTGGCTCACCTGGACTGCTGCTCAGGGTGCCATTTGGTCAGGCCAGCTCCGCTAGGCTGCTGCATTAATTGAATTCCACTTCCTGGCAGTGGGCATGAGATTGTGTTAATATGGCATGAGGAGCCCAAATGAGGCCCAGACATTGAGGCAGCCATCAGAAAGAATTCTCTGCACGCAGCACACGTATAAATTTAGCCTTCACTGACTAAGGGCGCCTCCAGATTAGCATCATGATGCTCTCCTGGTTGAACACCTGTGGAAAAAGAAAAGAGGGTTATACACTCATTTGTAATCACTTACCAACAACATTAGCTGAGGAGTTACTACATAGGTATATTTCTTATATTAGAAATTAGAATCAAACAGAAGTCAGAGCAAAGAATCTCCTCTACTACAGGCCATGGAATGTGCTGTAGGTATTAACTGTCCAGTCATAATGATAATAGCAACACTAGCAATCCAAAATCCACTTGTACTAAATGTCAAAGACGAAAACATTTGGGAAATATTCAGAAGCCATTTTCAACCATAATGCACTCTGCTTTTAATAAACTTCATGCATTTTAAATTGTTCTTGTTACAGTGCACAGATGAGTATCTGGCACAAAATGAAATACACTGAAACTATTGTTTTTTGACATGACTTGAAAATCAAATCAGTCAATGATTTAAGACGTCATGCATTAAACGATCACAATTTACCACAATATGCAAACCAGGAGGCAGAGCTGTCAGACGTCCACCACATTGTGTCTGGAGTTGTAGGGAGGCATTGTGGGATGGGGCATCTTTAAAAACCATAAATTGTCATTTTCTTTTTACATGGATTAATAAACAAGACGTAACGTGTTGGTGAACTTTAGAGGTGTTGGCTGATGTATTATTGAACTCTGGACAGTCAGGCTAGCTGTTTCCCCTGCTTCCAGTCTTTATGCTAAGCTAAGATAACATCTGCGGCTGTAGCTTTATATTTACCCTACATACAGTGCCTTGCGAAAGTATTCGGCCCCCTTGAACGTTTCGACCTTTTGCCACATTTCAGGCCTCAAACATAAAGATATAAAACTGTAATTTTTTGTGAAGAATCAACAACAAGTGGGTCCCAATTATGAAGTGGAACGAAATTCATTGGCTATTTCAAACTTTTTTAACAAATAAAAAACTGAAAAAAGTGGGCGTGCAAAATTATTCAGCCCCTTTACTTTCAGTGCAGCAAACTCTCTCCAGAAGTTCAGTGAGGATCTCTGAATGATCCAATGTTGACCTAAATGACTAATGATGATAAATAGAATCCAGCTGTGTGTAATCAAGTCTCCGTATAAATGCACCTGCTCTGTGATAGTCTCAGAGGTCCGTGTAAAGCGCAGAGAGCATCATGAAGAACAAGGAACACACCAGGCAGGTCCGAGATACTGTTGTGGAGAAGTTTAAAGCCGGATTTGGATACAAAAAGATTTCCCAAGCTTTAAACATCCCAAGGAGCACTGTGCAAGCGATAATATTGAAATGGAAGGAGTATCAGACCACTACAAATCTACGTAGACCCGGCCGTCCCTCTAAACTTTCAGCTCATACAATGAGAAGACTGATCAGAGATGCAGCCAAGAGGCCCATGATCACTCTGGATGAACTGCAGAGATCTACAGCTGAGGTGGGAGACTCTGTCCATAGGACAACAATCAGTCGTATACTGCACAAATCTGGCCTTTATGGAAGAGTGGCAAGAAGAAAGCCATTTCTTAAAGATATCCATAAAAAGTGTCGTTTAAAGTTTGCCAAAAGCCACCTGGGAGACACACCAAACATGTGGAAGAAGGTGCTGTGGTCAGATGAAACCAAAATCGAACTTTTTGGCAACAACGCAAAACGTTATGTTTGGCGTAAAAGCAACATAGCTCATCACCCTGAACACACCATCCCCACTGTCAAACATGGTGGTGGCAGCATCATGGTTTGGGCCTGCTTTTCTTCAGCAGGGACAGGGAAGATGGTTAAAATTGATGGGAAGATGGATGGAGCCAAATACAGGACCATTCTGGAAGAAAACCTGATGGAGTCTGCAAAAGACCTGAGACTGGGACGGAGATTTGTCTTCCAACAAGACAATGATCCAAAACATAAAGCAAAATCTACAATGGAATGGTTCACAAATAAACATATCCAGGTGTTAGAATGGCCAAGTCAAAGTCCAGACCTGAATCCAATCGAGAATCTGTGGAAAGAACGGAAAAAACTGCTGTTCACAAACGCTCTCCATCCAACCTCACTGAGCTCGAGCTGTTTTGCAAGGAGGAATGGGCAAAAATGTCAGTCTCTCGATGTGCAAAACTGATAGAGACATACCCAAGCGACTTACAGCTGTAATCGCAGCAAAAAGGGTGGCGCTACAAAGTATTAACTTAAGGGGGCTGAATAATTTTGCACGCCCAATATTTCAGTTTTTTATTTGTTTAAAAGGTTTGAAATATCCAATAAATTTCGTTCCACTTCATGATTGTGTCCCACTTGTTGTTTATTCTTCACAAAAAATTACAGTTTTATATCTTTATGTTTGAGGCCTGAAATGTGGCAAAAGGTCGAAAAGTTCAAGGGGGCCGAATACTTTCGCAAGGCACTGTACATGAGAGTGGAATCAATTGGAACATCTCTCGGCAAGAAAACAAATGAGCATGTTTCCCAAAATGTCAAACTATTTCTAAAAAACAAAGCGATACTCAATAAGTACCTCTGTAAGCCTGTAAAAAGCTTGTCCTAGCCCTAGTAGTTGTCATGCGCTCTCCAGCCTCTCTTCATCCTAACTCGGCCATACTGGAGTCTTGTGTAACACTGAAATTGACCACTGGAGATGTAGACGCCGCTGGCGGGTTTTGAAGAGAGGGGGGTGGGGGCTTCCATACCAAACTGCAAGAATTGATTTAATCTCAATTTTTAGAGCTTCGTGCTGGAAAATGAAGTTGCTGGAGGTCTGTTTTCAGCTGGTTCCCCGGGGCACAGCGGAGCCAGAAAGAACATTTCCTCTCTGACTCAGTGAGCCAGCACTGCAGCAGCCTCTTTGGGATCAGGCTGGAAATGTGCTGTAAATCTTGCTGTTCATGGTTGTTGTTGTTCTGACTCTTTCCTTTGCAAAACACACAACTGATTACTCATTTGTTATTCCAAAGTGGCACGGAGCTACGGGGTAATTATAGTGCGGGCGATATGCAGCGGTGCTCCGCCTCGCCTTGCCTCAGTATGCGGAGCTCTTTGTCAGCGGCTCCCTGGAACAGGCATGGACGGGAATATCAAACAGGAGGGAAGAAACAGGCATATACTGTAGGAGCAGCTGCAGTTCACTGATGGCACGTTGAGCCCAGCCAGGTGCATGGGCCTCAGTTTCACTAATACGGATCAATAACACAGTCCAGTTTGGTATCACGCTGCACATTCTCCTGTTCATCTACAGTACATGCTGTATTAGATGGGTCTGATATTTGCACCATCTAAAGAGCAAGGGCAGTCAGATACTGACTGTAGAGACATGCAAGTAGGGCTGGCCAATATCTCAATATTATATCTACATCCATATGTTGCTGCTATATTTGTTTACACATATCTCTTAGGTTACTAAATTTAAATGTGGGTATTTACTAAGGGTGTGGGAAAACAATCGAAGCAGCATAATATTACGATATTTTCCGTGGCAATACTGTATCGATACACGGATACCAAGTATTGATCTTTTATTATATAAATTGCACATGAGAATGTAACCTTTTGATACTAGAATAATAAGATCAATTGCTTTTTCAGTCCAGTAGATGGAAAATGAGATAGAGAAGTGAGATGAACAAACCAGAGACAAAACAGATGTTGACAAATTTTGCTTTGGGGACATCATCTGAAGTTAGAAAAAAGGTAATAAATTATACATAGCAGAATATCACAATATGTTTAAAATCGCAAAAACATTGTATCGTGACACAAACATCGTGATAACATCATATCTTGACACAAGTATCACAATAATATTGCATCGTGACACAGATATTGTGATAATATCGTATTGTGACACAAGCAACACAATACAATTGTATCGTGACACAAACATCGTGATAACATCATATCGTGACACAAGTATCACAATAATATTGCATCGTGACACAAATATGATAATATCGTATCGTGACACAAGTATCACAATAAAATTGTATCATGACACAAATATCGTGATATGGTATTGTGACACAAGTATCACGATAGAATATTATCGGAATACTTGTGTCACGATACAATATTATCACGATATTTGTATATGTAGTATCGTCATGAGGACTACAAATAGGAAATGGACCTGACTTATAAAATCCTTTTAGGATTAGTTTAGGTCAAGAGTACCTACATTAAAGACTTGGGTTTGTATTAAGAAATCTCCCATATTTAGGTCCAGATAAGAGCTAAGCTGATGGAGAATGACTGTAGTCAGTAAAAGGTCTTTGCAGCTGTAATATGACCAGCTTGTGTGTGTGTTTCAGAGGAGGAAGCTCCTATAACTAATTGGCTCCAGAGACCTATGACTAACACGGTAATGTGACTAATTAAATATGGTCCACCTGTCTGTCACACCTACTTCCTGCTCGTCTGTCCCTCACAGAGCAGTCTGTCTGTCTCTGGGGCCCCCAGGGGACCACAGGCTGCCTGGGGCTGATCTCTCACTAGATCGGTCTGCTGTGACAACACGGGCCCATTATGTTAGGCGGAAATGAAATGAAATGTCAGAAATGGAGCAAGCGCGCATGTTGAAGAGTCAGTGTCCTGACTCAAGCTGAATCATGCAGTAAAAAGCCGTGATAATCACATTCACATTGCAGTTTGTTAAAATGTCAGACTAACATTGCCTTCTTGTTAAAAATGCCTGGGACTTTTTCTTGGTAGAGCATTTGAATCCCCATGATGACTGCTGAGTTTGGCTGCTGCTCCATTTAGTTTAAGACTGCCTTGACCAGAACAACATTAGCACTGGTTGTTTGCTCAAATGAAGGATTTGGAAAGCCGATTTCTAAAACATTTTAAATCTTGTATTGTTTATATCCATGTTTGCTTGCTTGCAGTTAAGGCCAGGCGATATGGAGCAATCAGATATCACGATATTCTTGACCAAATACATCGATATTGATATTGCGATGATATTGTAGGGTTGACAATTGGTGCTTTCTCAAAATATTTTTTAACTATCAGATTTTAGATAAATAATCATCAATAATGTAACAGTTTCAAGTGAAATTATAGAGAAAAAAAATATTTTTTTGTTTACATGCATGCACAAAAATAGAGTGATTCTTCAAATGATATTCCCTCAAAATGTTTCACAACAGATGATCTGAGAAAATGGAGTCAGTGTGTGCTTGTCATTAAGAATTTAGACAACGTAATTGTATATCTTAATATATGATTTCATCACGATATGATTCCATTGAAAGATGAACAAATTATCATATTGAATTATTGCGCAGCCCTAGTTGCAGTATTATTCCGTACCTTTGATGCTGCATTGCTCGGTTGGTTGGCACGTTCCACCATCTGTCAGTGGAATGGCCTGAAACCAATGGCACTAATGTGTGTTGCATTGCCTGCGTAATCATGCTTGTACACGATCCAAAAACACATGCCGCCGTCAGGGTAAAGGGTACAGATGACCCCAGACCAAGTCCCAGGCTGGCCAATGCAAAGGTCTATGATGGCGGAGTGGGGGATGAGGGACCCAATTTACAATCATTGCTCCATAGCCCTACTCATGGTGAAACACTCCACAGGGTTCCTTTAACTTTAATCATAGAGGGGGCAGATCAAAAAAAATCTCCTTGGAATAATTTTTTGTCGATGGTGATATGGGTTACAAACCACAGGGCTGTGGGTTTTAAATATTTAGTCTCCAAGACCCGGCTGAGATAACATCTGATGACCTACTGATCTTCATGTGCATAATTAGTGGGCACAAGTCTGACAAAATAACCCTGATGATGTCATATCGATGTCATCAAGCAGAAAGTAGTGTACATGGCATGGACTGTACTTTTTCATTTTTTCATTTATAAACTTCACACTCAGAATTCAGACAAATGAAATGGCGGACAGTCTATGTAGCGCACGATATGGTAAATGGGGAGCGATTTTGGACACGGCCACGTCTCTACTTAGAATAACATTTAACCACAAGGGCCGAGCAAGATTTCTAGCACCTCCATGAACTCAATCAGTGAGAAATAGAAAGGTTTACCTAATAAACAGAAAGTCCTGCAAATGCAACAACAAAATACAACATTCGTTTCTGAATCTGATGCCCCGAACAGCAGGACAGCATCATTTGGACGTAGAAGATCACGTCCCTCTCAGTCCCTGATCTGTGGAATGCACTGACTTAGCTGATCACACTATTAGAAAAATAGTAGCACATCTAAGAAAACTGTGATAAAAAATTCATACATGAGCGTTATCAGTGTAATCACACGCCGATAGCTTCGGGCTACAAAGGACACAGAGTCATGTTGGCAGGAGGAGTTTGTGCACATATGCTTACTCAAATGTTCAAACCACTGTCAGGGCTGCGATAGTGGCTATGTGTCAAAATCTGCCAGCTGCCTCCAGGATTTGCTCCGCCTCCTCCTGCATTTGGAGCAGTGCATGCTGGGATTACAGGGCTTATATTCGTGCCAGGCTGAGACTCGAGGCTGGTCCAGATCCATCACTCATTTAACAAGTCAAATAGGAAGAGAGACAGAGAACACACAGGGAGCAAGAGTTAGCTAAAGGAGCTGAGGGGAGAGGCAGCCTGCAGCATGTGAAGGGAACGCTGTCATCATCATTCAAATGTGATGTGCAAATTTCATACTTCCAACTGACTCCACGTTAAATCAAGGCAGGGACAATACAAGAGAGGGATATAAGCGAAAAAAAACATCAAAAGAGGATGAAGCCAATCAAACCAGAGCCAATGACACCGAGCGGGCCTTATCTTAGAAACAGAACCTTCCCGCTGACCTATTCACTTTTGCTTCCATTTCCCCCCGCTCTGAAAGGCACTGTAATTGGACTTGGCCAGTCAGGCCTGAAAATCATTTCCATCAATATGTGAAATAACCCTCTCTCTCTGTGGTTTAGATTATCCCCCATCACTCCACTGTTTCATACTGCTGTGCTCTGCCAATGCAGATTTACAGGACAGCATGCAGGGACATCAAGTAGGCAAGATGTGGGGGCGACTTCCACATGTGCTGTTAATCCCGTGTGTGATATTTATGTCATAACTGAGCCTCGTCACAGCATACAGTATGTCCTCCTGAGCTTTTAACAACTTCTCTTAATCTACGGTGGTAATGTTGAGCAATATTTAGTTTTACCTCGACAGTTTTGGCTGGTTGGTCGATCTGTCATAAGTCATGTTTCCATCCACACGTTTTTATGCAAAAAAAAATAGGTAATTTTTTATAGCAATTATCGATCTAAAGGATATGATATTTGCCAAATAAATAATCAATTGCGATTTCCTTTTAGGTCATTTTATGGTTGCAACTCGCCATAAACATTGAAGAACTTTTAGCACGTTTCTCTCCCATCCCAGACTGTTGTGTGGACTAGGCAGACCTTCCTCCGCAGCGTTGAGGAGGAAGGTCTGGCAATGCGAGACTATTGGTCATGTGAAATGGAAGAGGCAGACTAAACCCTAACCACAGAGTGTACAGCTGTGTCTCCCTGGACACAGGCAGTCCGACTAGAGCCAGCGCTGTGTGAGCTAAGCTCGGCATTATCAGAGTGCGACGTGTAAAATGACCCGTAGGCATGATGCATGTGGGTCAGCTCTGTGCTGTGGTTCTGGGTTAGCACACCGCTCACAGCTGTGGTATCTTGGCTCCAGCTGTCTCCCAGTGTGCAGACACGGCATGGCACACATCCAGGAGACTGGCCAGACACATGGGTGCAATCAAGCTAACATATACAGAGACTTGACTTATGTGGCTCGCATTGGCATGCTTAGACACTATTTTTTATTCATTTTTTTTAAACTTGTGGTATGTAGGGTTGGATATAATATAGTCTCGCATTGCCAGCCCTTCCTCCACAGCGCTGCAAAGGAAGGTCTGGGTAGTCCACATAGCATTCCTGGATGGGAGAAAAACGTGCTCTGGTTTATTGGCATTTCTGTAAACCAATCACAATCGTCTTGGGCGGTGCTAAGCGCCGGATGGAGCAACTGTGCCTCTGCAAAAAAAGATCTCGGAAAGGAACTTGTTTTAGTGGAACATGCTAACAGTTAAAAAATGCCAAAATCAACTCCGATCCGATATAATACTGCAGCCATTGTCAACTGACGGCCCGCGGTCCACATCCGGCCCGCCAAAGCTTTCAGTCCGGCCCGCAGAGTAATCATGAATTCCGAACATTTGGGAAAAAATGCGTTCTCGTATTTAGCATTTCAAGCAATTACAGCAGGTAATGTTACACAGGTAGAGCACAAACCCAGACCCCTGTATTTGCATCTTTATTCCCATGCCGGGATTCTGTAAAGCAATGCCCGCGCTCCACACACACACAGCTGAGCCGAGAGGTGTGTGTGTTACAACACGCTCCACCTGACTGGGAACGATACAGAGAGGATTAGCAACCAACGGCCGCTGGGGCAGATGAACTAACGCTACTGCGCTGTTTTACACAAACGGAGCTCTACTCTGCAAATAGCGAATTTTAACAAACAAGCTAAAACAAAAGCTGTCGGTTTGTAGTCTGTTTATCTGAGTTTGCCACAAATCTGGAAATTGGACAAATTCTTGTAAACTTAACAGCTGGCTAAACTAACCATCCTTTCCACTGGAGCTGTGAATATATCGATGTATTATTAAGACCAAAATATATGCATGTGACAGTTATCATTATGGAGTTTCCATTTTTGCTCACACTAATACATGTGAAGAAATATAGCATTAATTCAGTAAGCAAGGGAAAATATCGAACAAGAATAGGCGTATTAGGTATAAATACATTTTATTTTATTTATTTGAAAGTCCGGCCCCCAGAGTGTCTGCTTAGAAAAATTCTGTCCCTTTCAAAAATAGTAGTAAAGTAGTTGATGACCCCCGCGATACTGTGATCGGGATCGGGACATCCCTACTGATAAACTATCTTTAGGTCTTTTCTTTCTTTCTTTCTTTCTTTCTTTCTTTCTTTCTTTCTTTTTCTTTCTTTCTTTCTTTCTTTCTTTTATAAACTATGTAAAAGGGTCTTAAAACCAGTCTCATATTTGAGTCAAAGTCAAGTCAAAAACAAATATATTGCTTGCAAAATTTTCTTGCATGTTTATTCACCTAAAACAACAAAGGTCTTGCCTGTGTCAATAATAGGAAATGCTTTGTTGGCTTTCCGGACATGTGTATCTGTTTCATTGTTCCCAAAAAATAAAGGTTAGCCACACCTGGGGGCTACCTCTGACATTTCGTATTAAAGGCCCAAATTGCGTAAAAGCAGGGAAAAGCGAAGGGTCTGAGGGCTGGTTTCTCCTCCTGTAGCGTACAGCGGCTGGCTGAAAGCTGCTTCCAGAACCGTCTTTGACTTGGGATCCGTTGTCTGTGTACATCGTCAGACAACTATTATCCCAGTCTGCGCAGGAATTATGTTAGGTTATGTGAGCATAAAGTCAGAATAAATGCTTTTTGTCAGATATGCAGCAGCGGGGAGATTTGCCTTCTGTTAACTCTCTGCTCCTCCAAGGTTTCGGAAACATGCTGTGCTCAATGAGTAATTTGTTTCCATAAAAGCAGCAGGCCTTCGCTGTCAATTTCCATTGAGATGAAATAACATTTTTTTAAAAGTGCTCAAATTAAAGTAACAGCTACTGTGTTGACAGTGACACTGAGTCTCTGCAGACTCTGTAAGGAACTTGCTGACAGCCACAGCGAAGGACTGGACAAAGGTCCCTACCCTAACCTGACAAAAGGTTCAAAAGAAATCGGTCCCAACCTTGCAGCTCCTCAAGAGCCTCGCATCAAATTGAACCAAAACACTGACGAATTTCAGCTTCTCCTGGAGAATAACTGACTAAACTTTAAAGCTTAACTCTGCAACATTTTCCTGTTAGAGCTCCTCCAGCTTTCCGTGGCTGCAACTGTCACACTGTGGATTCATTCTATTAATCCCAGTGAATTCTGCTGAGGTGCTGCCACTTTTCTGTTGGCAAATCGCTCTGCAATGAGGTCTCCTCCTGTTAGGGAAATGATGATACATACTTTCCCTCTTGTTATTATTAAACTGTTTGCATAGAATAATATTATACTGAGTACTCTAAACAAGACAACATGGAGCCGATGCTTGTCCTTGTCTAATACATGCCCTCCCAGACCAGATAGGGGAGACGTCATCGACTCTGACAAGATAACAATTGACGACATCGACTCTGTATCATGATTTATTACACTTATTATAAAAAGCAGCTGTAGAGAGCTTTTCGTTAGGTCATTGTCTGTACTATTCTGTAGTGCGGAGACTGCCTCCTTGTTGGGTTCTCAAGTAAAATGAACTTTAATATATCTTCAGTGGTGTCTGTCTATCATTTGATAATGTAAATTATTCAAACACCTCCGCAGATAAGCGAGCAGCATAAGCGGTGTATTTTTCCATGAGTCCGCTAGGTTAGTGATCATAACATGCTATGTGATAGCTTGTTCGTGTGATGAACCTATGAACCCAACTCATATTTAAACAACGTCAATCACTTTGTGTTGTCGGCCAGAGACAATGACAGAGAAAAAAAAAAAACGGACATAAGATCATTTTTCAGTGCACCAAAACGGAGACTCATTTACCAATGCCTCAGCATCATCTGCATTAGAGAAAAGAATCCCTTCATCCCATGTTTGAAGTGAATCAAACAGCCTTGCCATCCTACTTACTGGAGTTCCACAACTGACGTTACACATATCCTATACAAATACAATTTGGGCTGTATTATTTGTGTCCCCTTCAATAATTAATCTTGAGAATTTTTTTTTATTGTCCCCCCAATGTTAAATTAAATGTATGCCCATGCTACAAGCAGCTGCATTCACTATCATCAGAAAGGCTCTCTCTGGTCTTCCCTAATCCCTGATACACAGCGTCATACACTGACCCACACTGTAGTGGTGTTGTGTTAAAGGAAACCCATTGTTAGGTTGGGGGAGAGATCGTGGTCAGGGTTTGAAGAAGCTAACGTTGACTGTTGCTAGGAAACAGGATGTGAACAGCAGCTTTCATGGCTTGCTTCAATCCACCCCGACATAACAAAGCTACTTTTATTTTTTATTTTTTTTTGCTCCTGACAGACGAGAGTCATAATTCACATGGCTGGTCACTTGGTTGGTCCATTGGTGCGTCCAGACCAGGTTTCTTTTTCAAAGTCACACAGTGTGTTCAGGTCTGACTGAGTTACGACTCCTGCCTGACAGATTGTCATATATAGTCATCACGTGTTTCTAACATATGATTTATGTGAAAGTAACAACTTTAACATTTGAGTGGATGGACGCACGCACGCACGCACGCACGCACACATGCATGAACAGTAAGCTTTGTTAAGCCACATGTGTTGATGATGACAGGCTGATTCTGGTAGTGATGTTACCTCCTTTCCATTCTGCCTGCACCATCAACAAATACAAACAGAACCCCTGTAACTATACAAACAGAACCCCTGTGACAAATACAAACAGAACCCCTGTAACAAATACAAACAGAACCCCTGTGACAAATACAAACAGAACCACTGTAACTATACAAACAGAACCCCTGTAACTATACAAACAGAACCCTGTAACAAATACAAACAGAACCCCTGTAACAAATACAAACAGAACCCCTGTGACAAATACAAACAGAACCCCTGTAACAAATACAAACAGAACCCCTATGACAAATACAAACAGAACCCCTGTAACTATACAAACAGAACCCCTGTAACAAATACAAACAGAACCCCTGTAACAAATACAAACAGAACCCCTATGACAAATACAAACAGAACCCCTGTAACAAATACAAACAGAACCCCTATGACAAATACAAACAGAACCCCTGTAACAAATACAAACAGAACCCCTATGACAAATACAAACAGAACCCCTGTAACTATACAAACAGAACCCCTGTAACAAATACAAACAGAACCCCTATGACAAATACAAACAGAACCCCTGTAACTATACAAACAGAACCCCTGTAACAAATACAAACAGAACCCCTGTAACAAATACAAACAGAACCACTGCAACAGGCCTTGCCCATGGTGAAGGTGTGTTCAAAAGCTTTGGATCGGTGCAGGGAAAGCAGTTGCTCAGACAGACCGAGGTCTGATGAAATCCCACTGAGCTTCACAGGAGGAAACACCAGGTCTTCTTGTCTTTAATTGGTTATTACTGAAGAAGTAGATCTGACAGCCCCATGTCAGGCAGAATTAGGCCAGCTAAACGTTGACAGGTCCATACTGTGATGGACTCATCTAACTTCAATTCATTTCAAACGACGCCACGGATGAGAACGCAAGAAACTCCTCAAACTCCTTTAATGACATAGTTAAATGAGAGAAAGGGGGATGGTGTTTCACAGTCTTTTTAGATAGGACTGATATGACTGAATGAGAAAGGCAGAGAATGACACAACACACACAACACACACACATAGTTGCTATATGATAAATAGTTCTATAAATGACACCATTGTATCATTTGTATCACCTGTGGGAGGCGGATTACCCAAATTACTAAGATTAAAAACAAGCGGGTAAAATAAAATTTTCTCTCCTAGTGGTATCTCTCCATTCAGATAGTTGTCATAAAATGTCATATATTGTACCATACATTGGTCATTGCCTGATTCTGTAAATCTCGCTGTTCAATTGTAAAAAAAAATATGTCTTTTTCAATGCTTTAAGCAAGACCAGCTAAATTCAACTCACCTCCATTTAGAGTGGAGGCATAACTTTGAGACAAAAAACACAACTGCTGTATGTGGATGGCTAGATACCACTTGAGCAGTGGTTTCCAATCTGAGGGCCAGGGCCCCCAAGGGCTCATAAGATTAATACGAGGGGTGTCAAGATGGTTCCCCAAGATAAGTAAAACATATTGGTGCAACAGAAATTACTTACTTATTGTTACTGACTTTTCTCTACTCTTTGTTTTATATCTACTTGAAAAACTCCAATGAAACCGTCCGCGAGAGAACACATGAAAGCTGTGCCGAAAAAGTTTGAACTAGAGATGTTCTGATACCGATACCAGTATCTGAAAAGCCTCCGTTACTACCTAAAATGCTGGAATCGGAAAGTACTGGAGTTTATGAACCGATCCGATAACACGCAATTTAGACCCAAAGAAAATCTACTTTAAAGTAGTTTATCTATGTTATTTTTCCGTAATGACTTACTGTCAAGCTGGATAATGAAATTAAGATGCATTTATTGTTTGTGTTTGTTCGTGTTTCACAAAGAGTTTAACCTGAGCCAGGCCGACAACAATGATAGCAATCATATAACATCCATACAGGGATGGCTGTTCATAAAAAAATAAAATATATGACACACTGGTATCGGATCGGTACTTGGTATCGGCCGATACACAAGTTCAGGTATTAGAATCATAAATGGTATAGGACCATCTCTAGTTTGAACTAGAGGAAGAAGAGGAAATACATATATTGCTTTTGTCATTTGGGTGAACTGACCCTTCAATATTTTGCCATCACTGCTTATGTTTTATTCAGACTCCTGCATATATGACACCTCAGCAGGTTGGCAGCACCGTTTTGAAAGTGATAGGAGTGCTTCATTCTCTTAATGGAAGCAATTACCCATTTCACAACACACACACACACACACACACACACACACACACCGTTCCTGTGAGGATATCGATAGAGGTAAAATAACAGACAGCTGGTGTTGTGAATACAGGGTGGTCAGGCTGTAGTCTTTCACTTCACCCCCCACCTCCCTTCTAAAGCCTCCAGCCCCCATCTGGCCCTGTGCATCCTCCCAACATCAGTATGGCTGATCCCATGGGTTTGGGTGTGGGTGCAGGGATGAGGGACGCAGGGAGAGATGAAGTGGGTCACACAAAAAAAATGAGGCCACGCAGGGCTTGAACTGTAGCAGGACCTCCCATCTGGCAGAGAGCCGTCCAACCTCCTGCCATGAAAACAGGCCAAGGCAGCTGGCTCAGGTTTCTCCTGCTGGGGATGTTCCCAATCTGAATACAGTATTCACTAAAGCAGAATGATGATTTGTATACAAATGTTTTTCGGAGTTTCTTTAGTCAATGAGAACTTGCTTGAGTAATCTACCACAGTGAATATAACTGGACTTATATATTCGGATGTGAAAAGTTCCCTGCTCCCTTATATTCATGAGCTGATGGAAGGCTGTGAAACGTGAGATACATACGAGGGTTGGCTGCCGAACACTGTTACTCTGATCAGCTCTGCAATAGGAAAGAATGGATGCGTTGAGAAGGAGAGTGTGACTTTGGCAGCTGCATACATTCAAAATGCTGCTGCTGTTCAGTTCTACTGTTCTTACACTTGAATGTAGAGCAATTACTTTGAAGCTAGAAGTGCATTTACATGCAGTTTAAAAAATGTATTATATTCGGGTTAAGGCATAACCCCGAACGCCATGTAAACGGAGTTAACAGAGCTAGAGAACTCCTTCAGTAACCAGGGTATTCCTTCATGTATACACCTTAAACAGGGTATGATCGGGTTAAGCGTTTGGGCATGCTCAAACTGCCCCTCCCCACTCAGCTGGAGTGGTTTTTGAACTGGAAATAATCTGTTGCTATGATACCATACAACAAAACAGCAATGCCCGAATCAGCGGGCCATCAGCAGCAAAGTAACCCGGTTATTCACTAACTATACCCGGTTACTGCTGTGCATGTAAACGCACTGACTTACTTTTAAAAGGAAGATTGAACACAATATTCCTCTTAAAATCGAAAAGTCCAATCCATAAGCAATAAAACATACTCAGGTCAATACAATACTATACAGCATATGGTTGTGTTGCTACAGTCTCGGTCTGATAGCGGCGAAACAGTAACGGAAGTAACACGGGAGCAACCAAGCTGCATTTAAGTGGGACTAAGAAATGATTAAATTCTAAATAATTTTAATCACCTTGTTGATTTTGTAATGATTATGGTGTGCAGAAAGAGGACCAACAGGAAGTATCAGAAAAACAGGTTGGCAATACCATGATTTTGAGAAATTTATAAAGTAGTTTTTTAAAATCAAGATATACTTAGAAAAATAGCTGGGAAAGACAAAAAAAAATAAGTTGTACTTGTGTAAACTGTGTGATTTTTATGTGAGGGATGAACTAATAAGTCTGGGAACAGCCTATTTTAAGGAATATTAATAAATGACCACTTGCTAAAAACACTGTTTTAATCTACGCCTGTTTTAGGTTAGGAAGATTGGGGGTGACAGTCATAGGTACAGAAACAGGAACAGTTATAAGGTAAGGTTAAGTAAGCCCACAAAGGAGCTGCAATGAAAGACAGCTGATCAGAAAATCCCAACTGGAAGCAGAAACAGAGCAGCATGGCTTAGCCTATGTCAGTCAATTCAATCAATCAATTTGTAATTGTCACATGATATTGTACGAAGTACAATTCAGTGAAATGTAATCCCATCAGCTCCTTCAACTTGTGCATGATTCATCATAAAGCAGGAAGCAGAGTATGTGTATTTGCATATACAAGTGAATGCATGCCTTGCAAATAGCTCCATCAGATGCTTGGGTGTTTGCAGCCTTATAGCTATTAAGCAGCACTAACGACTGTTAACTGCCGCTAGCTCTCTCTCTCTATCTATCTATCTCTCTCGCTCTTTCTCTCTGTTCTGCATTTTTGAGTGTGATTAGACAATTGGCTGCGTTGTGAGAGGGTGAAGACTACTGTATGCGTCTGAGTGAAAGGAGGACTGATGGATTTGCATGTCCCTTAGCTACGGCGAGAGCTATTGGATCTAGATATTACCCCATTACAGGCCCATTGTTTCCACCTCCCCTCTAACGGATTTCGGAAGTCATTTGGAAATTTCAATAAGTCTCACAGCCTCGCAAACCTGATTTACAACATAGTTTGTTGGTTTATTTTGTCAGGTAACTTTTCCTGTAAGACAAAGGGGTGTTGTGGTGTGGCTGTGTCCAAAGCTTGGTGTTGGCTTAAAATCCGTAGAGGTTTAAAGTAACACCCCATTTGGGGAAACCCTCTTGTTTGCTGTCTTACCCAGAGTGATATGAGTAGATCAATATCAGTTTCTGTCTGCCCACTAGACAGCTAGTGTTACACTGTTCCCTCTGCCCTACAATCCCTCAACACAAAAAGAATGTCTGTCCCTCTGATAGGTTAGGAAAAAAAGCATGTAACCTGTTGGTACAGTCATAGTCTGACCCTAACCTGATACCATGGCCCTGTATTTAGCCCAACTGTTTACCAAATGGCTGAACCCTTCTTTAATCACAATTTGGCTTGCAAGACCGCAGTCTATCTTTAAGCACATCCATCTTAAACCACAGAACATCTTTGGACCTTTATCCCTTGACCAACAGCCAACCAATCCTAACGCTAAAAAAATGGAAACAACTGCACTGACAAGCTAGTTCATTTCTTTGATGTGACTTGTGTGGTCAAATTTGACCCGTTTTAAAAGTTTTTTAATACAGATATATGGCTTTCTTTCAACCAAATTGCCCAAAAATAACATGGATGGTTCCATAAGTTCTTATATTATCCTGACTAAACTTTGACATATACCAGTCTGTGATTAGCCACTCAACATCCTCTGATCTTAACCATTAGTCAAAAATCATTCCTAATTTCTGCTTTTTTTTTTAACCCAAAAATTTGGTATAATTTCATATAAATAAGGTTTGCTGACCATGAAATCCCAGAATAAGTGTAAATCTTGTGGTAAAAAGATGGTGTTATGGGTCCATATAAGTGAGAAAAACTTTTATTTTCACATTCTTTATTTTGACCCAGGAGGACAACAAGTTCATAGTCGAGGGGAAGACAACACAAGGGTTAAAGGTGCAGTAGGTAAGACTTATAAAACTACCTTTCTGTCCTCCTTTGCTGAAACTGACCCTATGTTCCAGTAGAACTACATGAAGAAAAGAAATCTGTCTCCTTAAGCCTTGTTCAGACGGCAGGATAATTAGGCCGATTTTAGCCCTCCCGACAATCTTAAAATGCTCCGATTATCGTAAAATAATCTGATCAGATATTCTTGCCGTGTGTGGTGTGTTAAGACTGCTCTCGTCTGCTCGGAAGGACGTCGGGACCGCTCTGATCTCAAATCGGGGATATCCAACATGTTGGATTTTTTTGGCCCGATTTCTCCTCGTGTGGTGTCACCCCCGGGGACAAACGAGCACGCAGCCTGTGGACTGTGGCATACAGTCGAAGGCCATAACTACATCCACAACTGCAGTCCACCAGAGTACATGGAAACGAATATATGAATGTGTATTTCAACGGTAATTAATCTGTGTAGTACGTAACGACATTTCTATGAGAAAAAACAACAACTCACCTCCATATCATGATGTAGATATCCATGCTCGCGTTGTCTCCACTTCTTTGACCATCGCCTTTTCTTTTGATAACGTTTTTTTTCGGTTAAAAACAAACTACAAACTATCGCCACTGCATCCGCCATGATTGTTCACTCTGAAGTCACGTTTGATCTTGAGGGATTTTGCGAGATTTCCCGTCTGACCTGGGAATGCTCGGCAGTCAAATCGGTTGGTGTGTGATGTGTTGATTTTGCCGTGTGCTGCGCACCACACACTGTACGACCAAAACTGTTAGACCCGTGATTTTTTGTCGCTGTGTGTGGGGTCTCTCAGGATTGGAAAATCGGCCGACAATTTTAAAATCGTGACGTGTGAACCAGGCTTCAGGTACCACCTACACCCTGTAGTGTGATTTGCAAAAACCCACCGCTCCCTGTTCAGATGCACCAATCAGGACCAGGGGGCCACGCATTCATTCTCCCTTATGGGGGGAGGGGCTTAGGAGACCGTTTTGGGCTTTAGCGGAAAGGGGGGGAGGGACTGAGAAGTTCTCGATGTTCAGTAACCAATCAAAAACCAACCAAACGCAATCCTACCTACAGCAACTTTAAAATGAGTGGAAATTGAAAGCTAAACCCTGCGTTGACTGACACTGATGTCCTGTCTTTAGTTGAGCTGCCAGGTTTCAGCATTAAGATAAGATAAAACGTGATTGTCTGTACACACAGAACATTTTCTTGCCTTTCTTGTCATAAACTCTACCATCAACGGTGTTGGGAGATAGCCATGCTTTAAGTTATAAGTAAGCTATCTCAATAAAGTGCTCTCTACAGCCAGTGTCTGGACTCAGCCACAGATTGTTAGTGAGGGAAGAAGCTCCTCTCTGTAACACCACTTTACACCCGGTGTAAAAGTGTTACTTTACATCTTCAACAGAGTGATGCGTCTTTTTAATAATTTTGAACCAGGACTCAGTATTTGGATCAAGTAGATCATGGAAAATAAGCTGTGCCAAGTAGCTGCAGCTGTTATTTTAGATGTTCTGCCAGTTGGTACTGTATGTAAACTGTGTGCTGCAGAATTGTCCAATACAAATGCAGGTCCTCGGGACACTGAACTGTCTTTTCTTTGCAAACCTTGCAACAATTAGTCATAAAACCCTATTTATGAAGATTTGTGATGTTCAAAGGTGTACAGTATTTTGACATTTTAAAAGGAGCTAGGCTAGCAGTTTCCCCCTACTTTCAGTCTTTGTGCTAAGCTAGGCTAAAGTCTATCCTGGACGTCTGTTCTGGATGCATACACTGATATTCTTTCTGCAGCCATTTATGACACTTTTATGGAAATTAGCTTCTTCCTTGATGACTATTAAGGCAAATTCAACAGCCTTTACAGGGACAATCCTTTATCTTCAGCACACACACACACACACACACACACACACACACACACACACACACAGCCCCATCAGTGACAGAGTCAAAATGGTGTCTGTCTCAGAGATGTTTGCAGAAGGCTGAAGGGCAATTTGGCTAAAATGACTGAGTTAGAAATCCATTTGGGAGAGCGGGAGCAATATGCCCCAGTCTCAGCGCTGCAAGGAGTGCTCCACTGTGAAGGGCTGTAATGTTGTGTAGTATAATGTGTGCAAATGCCCGAGGTTTGGGATTAGGCTTCCTTGGGTGTTGTCGCCTGCAGAGACGAGCAGTGGAGAGGTAATGTAGCGCTCGCTAGTCAGGAAATCAAACAGGGAAGGTGCGGTGCAGCTTCAGGCCAAGGGGAGCAGATGGTGATTGATGTAGAAGGATATTGAATGTATCACACGAGCCTGGCATCAGATTACTCCTCATCCTCATTCTGTACTCCCACTTCACACACAACTACACCCTTACAGTGTGTGATGCCACCCGTTCTCACTCCCAACTCTTAAAATCTTGACTCTTGGTCAGTGTCTCTCGGTGTCAGACACAGACGCAAAAATCACCCTTCAGGGTCTGTATGGGACGCACCGGGCAGAGCAGCAGCTCCACCGTGGTGCTGTAAAACGACGTAGTATTAAGAGAGACAACAGTAGAGAGTAGTACGAAGGACCCAAAATCCTTAGGAGGTAGGTTGGGGGGGTTCAGTGGGTCAAACAACACAGGACTTTCCCCCTATGAGACCGGGATGTGTGTCCTGTTCTTGTCCTGCGTGTCACTGAATGGAACATTTTGTAACCCCGCCCTCAATCTTTTCCTAAACCTAACTGTCCCATTCTTGTGCTGCATCGTACTGTACATGCCGACCCAGAGCGCCAAAAAGTGACGCCAAGAGTCCTGACCAAGCACGTCTAAATATGACACTAAAGGAGACATAAAGAAAAAACACAGTTGGCCTGGCTGGTTAATTTTCACAGTTGGTTATTGATAACAACAGAGACATGAAAACACAGGTAGAAAGTGGTTTTATACCATGTCCAGTTTCCATTGTGAAATCTGGGAGTTCATGGATCCCTTGTGCTGTTTCCTCCACTCTCAACATGTTCCTGTGTATCTGCCAGGCTCAGAACTGAGTCGGAGACTGTAGCAACGGCTGTTCATTGATGCAAAAAGCTGCTGACTCATGTTAGTTCACATCTTCGGTGACCCAGACTTGTTGACTTCGTTTTGGAGTGAACACTTCTCCTCCGCAGGTAAATATTTGGAAATGGTCGAGACTAGGCTGCTGATCACTGCTGCTGATTAAACGTTTTAAAGAGCATTGCGTGGTGCATATCTCTTTATAGATATTTAAATGGGAAGACTGGGTTACCTGAGGCGTGAATACATTTTAGGAAATGCACTCTAAAAGCAGGGTCCACAGTTTTGTCTCTCCAGCCTACATTATGTTAGTTACTGCTGTAGAAGTTAGAGGATCTTAATCTTTTTTCTGGGTAAATCTATGTATATTTCAGAGTGATCAGAAAAATACATATGTTTCCTTTTCATAGTTACAAGTTGGATGTTGATGTGAATGCTATTTAGTCCTGAACTGGAAACACGAATATGACATGAACTTGTGACTTGTGATAATGATGACTACTCCAAAATTGGGGAGCCCACATTTCATTGAAATACTGCATTGTTACAGTTATGTGTAGAAGTGTAGTGGTTCTCTCTGAAGCCCTGTCGACTAATACCCATTTCACACCGAGGGTTGAACCAGGGCTGACTTTGTGTTTGGGTCGGAAGTGGGTCAATTTGAATGGGAATGGCACATGGTCGCTAACAACGGGGGCAGGGAAATGATGCCATTGGTAAAGGTCGCCAGAAGTAATATCAGTAAATCATAGATTTTGCCTTACTTTAGAACGTAACCACTGTGAACCATTGGTAAAATAAGTTTTATTTCTCTCAGTTGTGGTAGTGACAGCTGGACTGGAGTATGTGACAATGTTAGCTGTTTACTGAATATGACGTGTATAATGACGTGTATACTGGCTCGCCCATTGTTGTGGCCCAGATTGTTTCTGAAATTCGTTTGAAAAATGGACTATGGTTAACTGCTCCTCAGATCTCTGCAGGGTAAATCCAGACAGCTAGCTAGACTATCTGTCCAATTGGAGTTTTCTGTTGCACGACTAAAACTACTTTTGAACGTACACATGTTCCACCAAAACAAGTCGCTTAGCGCCACTCATGATGATTCTGATTGGTTTAAAGAAATGCCAACAAACCAGAACACGTTTTTCTCCCATCCCAGAATGCTGTGTGGACTAGCCAGACCATCCTCTGCTGCATTGTGGAGGAAGGTCTAGCAATCAGAAATAGAACAGAAGAAGAGCGGCTTCTGTATCTGTCCACAGGGCATTATGTGAATCCCTCGCGTGTGGTTACACAATTTCAATAAACTGCAGGAAAGACAGACTGTTACTGCCAGTCACAATGAAAAATAACCATACAGAGATGACAGCAATGAATACATAAAAAATGGGGTTTTATACTTTAAAAATCTTCACTTTAATCTGCTGAGTTTAGTATTAGAATAGACATGCTTGATCACCACTTACCACTACCATTTAAAAGAGGTGTTATACAGCTCTGCATGTTGAGCTGATCAATACTTAAATCACTTAACAGATGTCTACTCCTAGCCCATCTTAGGTTGTATTTTCCCAGACAAGTTATTGACAGATCATCTTCCCAGCATAATGCACACGCATGTATCCCTGCTATCTGACACCCACTGTTCTCTATGAGAGGAGGGTGTGGGGGTCAGAGAGAGAGCCAACTGTGGTATGCAGCACTGAGTTCCACTCAGCTGGCCTGGCGGTGAATCAGTCTCTGTTTTATTCCAAACTGTCATGGGGGAAACAAGTACCTTCAGGCACATCATCAATGTCTTTGCAGAGGAAATACAAGAGACGCTTAGTTAATTAGTTTTGCAACAGTGCACAAATAGCACTGGCCCTTTCTCCAATGTGTGGCAAATATAAGCTTTATTTTGGCAGACAGACTGGCCGTCTAGCTTTGGGTTTACTCATCCACAGCACCCATCACAGTGCAGATATGTCTGTCTCAGAATAACTTGGGTTAATACTGCAGTAGCAGTGTATTTGTTGTTAATGCTGTGTATGTACAGTATATGTCTTATATGTATGTATTAAGCTTTTGATGTTACTGGATTGTGGTTGCACCTGGATGGTAGTTGTAGCTGGCAGCAGTCATAGTTCTATTATCTTAATTGTTACTGTTTATCATGCCCACTGCTATCATTATGAATTGTATTTCTCAAATTAAAAATGTAATAGACATATTGAAACTTACTGCTTGTCCGCTCGTTCTCCATTACGTAAAGGCGTAAAGGTGATGCTGAAGCTCTCCCTCTACTAGCAGCCCTACACTAGAACATATTAATTAAGATCTGTGACATTTGGTGTGCATGTTTAATGCTCCCTAGAGGTAAAAGCTTAAAATTACCAATGTTATTTTGAGAATCAACCTCCTGTGATTGTATGGTTAATAAATGTAGTCTCTCAGTAGCAAGGGCAGAGGTAGCTTGACATTGTGCCTTATGCCTCAGCAGGAAGTCTTAGGGAGATGGGAGACTCAGTTCTGTCCTACCAACAGGCAACCATTTTTTTCAACCATGAAGGCAATCTTTCCTGAGCCTTACCCTTAACTCAGTAGTTGAAGTTAAGTTAACTAGACATTTCCCATAACGACCACGAGATCAGATCTAGTCTCACTTTGCCAGACCTTCCTCCACAGCGCTGCAAAGGAAGGTCTGGCTAGTCCACACAGCATTCCTGGATGGAAGAAAAACCTGCTCTGGTTCATTGGCATTTCTTTAAACCAATCACAATTACTTGGGCGGCATTAAGCGCTGGACGGAACCACGGTGCCTCTGCTAAACAGTCTCAGGAAGGAACTTGTTTTGGTGGAACATGTGTACGTTCAAAAGTTGTTTTAGTTGTGCAACAGAAAACTCAGATTGGACAGATAGTCTAGCTAGCTGTCTGGATTTACCCTGCAGAGATCTGAGGAGCAGTTAACCATAGTCCTCACAAATCCACCGGAGGTTAGAACGGCAACACAAAGATAGAGGAGCAATTCTGGAAGTGGAACGTCGTGGATACAGACTAAATCCGATCTGATCACAAAATAATAGCTCATGTGGACTGTTTCTGGAGACTGTTTTTGAAACTTGAAGATCAGAAAAAAACTTTCAAAATCTGACAGATGTCAAGGGAGAAAGGAAACTACCAGTGTTGAATTTGTCAGCAGTAGGATGGCCTTGTATAGAGCTCACGGCTGATGGGAAATCGTAGGATTTTAGATTCTTACAAGCTGGAGTGTTTTTGTTCCACTGCATGGGAAGCAAACACTTTCCATTTTTTCCTGTTGGAGGATGAGAGATGTGCCAGAGTACTTCTTACACCTCTTGTTGTGCCACTGACAGGAGGAAAGTTTTCTGCTTTCATCTGCTCAAAATATCTCACATTAATGGACTCTGACCACTTGTCAGGACAGGGCTCTCATTCCCCACATGCTACTCTTTGAACTGAAGGGATATTTCTATTATTTTAGACATGCATTTTACTAGATTAGTCATATAGTATGTTAAAGTGTACCATCATGCTGTTTGTGTGTTCGTGGGACAGGTTTCGCTGCAACATTAATGACAGGAAAAGGTCGGAATGTGTGTGTTTAGGCACTCGGTCAAATGTCATGGAGAGGGGAAGAGGAAGAATGAGACAGGAGTGGTCCGTCTTATTTCTAGCTGGAGTCAAACGGACGTCCGGCCTGACTGGTGTTCATGAAGACAGCAACCCCCTTACATCCTGCTGGACGGAGGAAGGGGGACAGCCCATAGAGAATAAATAGACTTATGACTTTTGAATATTCGGCCATAACCTGGCAGATGTGAGGAGGTTGTGGGACCGCATGTTTTGGCCAGCATGTGTATTTGTAGATTTTAAAATGCTGTTACTAAAGAAGTGTTAACCTTATTTAAACGTCTCAGTGATTCTTCAAGGTTTTTGGTCTTTTGGTAGCCTGACAAGCCAGACCCACATCCAGATGTTGGGTCTGGGAACTCACCATTGACAGTGATCAATCCGAGGGGCGGGATAAACGGTTGTCTTTCAAATTATCTCTGTATGCAATAGGATAGCGCTATAACCAACCAGAGGAACGAAGAAGGTAGCGGAGCTAGTTGAACACATCTTCCTTTTTTAAGAATGACTTCAGTGCCGTTCTTTGTTCTTTTCTCAAAGAAAAGCTGAACTCCAAGTCTTCCAGAAGACCGCTGTTCCCAGCAGCAGCAGCCATAAACCCGACCACCGACTCTATACACGATGTGATTGGCCTGACAAGAATTTGTTTTTTTCAGCAAGCAAGCCAGCGGAGAGTTCCTAGACCCCCTGGCTGCAAAATAAATTTGCTGCCACTAGGGTGCGTCTGGATTTCTAGGCTAGTCTTTTGGGTCATCAACGAATACGCTGGGGATTAGAATTTAGAGAGATTATTGGAGTCAGATTTTCTGGCCTTTGGGCCTTCCACTTTTTACAAAAAATTCTTTACAGAACCTCAGTAAACCTTAGTCAGTGGACCTTCTTCAACATTGCATCCAGTCCTGTCCATATATGCAGCAGAGGAACATCCCTTTAAAACCCCACAATGTCATTGCACAGACATGTTCCTGTAGATTGTCTACTATGATGGCTTATTTTCAACCTGGACCCAAGTTTTTGTGTGTAAATTACTGATAGGAACAACAATGTTTGAAATTGGTCCAGTATTAAGCGTGAACGCTGTAACCGGCAGCCACAGACCAGGCTATAATGTAACCCTACGGGGCAAATGTGCGTCCACTAAAAGTTCAGTTTTTGCCGCTGACAGACTCCGATTATTATTCTTATTATAGAAAGGATCCCTACAGAGATAGACCTTTCTAAAACCTCTTTGAGACCTTTCTGTTTAACCAGAAACAGCACTGAGATCACTAGCGCTAAACCAACAAGACCAACAATACTTTTAGCGTTTATAAAGCCAACATATTTTCACATGTAATTTGGTAAACTATGTGATTATTTCAACCAAAACTAGAGTTGTGATGGTTGGAAAAGTGGGAAGACGACCCAAAACGGCTTTTAATAATTATATTTTGTTTCTGTCGGCTTTGAATGAAGTGTGTTTTACAATGCTAAAATTACTGTTTATTTACATGGAGTCTGGTGGGTTTAGCGAATGCAATTTTGCGGATGTTTTTATGTTTGCACTTAGAATAAGAGTCTGTCAGAGGCAAAATGACGTAAAAAGAAGCTGCACAATTGCACTATTAACTTACATTGTAGCTTGTTTCGCTGTTGCCGCTGTGGTTCCCATCTGTCACTTAGACAAACAACATGGTAAATAGGGTCCATGTTGAAAAATAACCGATAGTTACCCTGTAATGCAACATCTGTATGTGAGTAGTATGGACTGTGGGCTTTTTAAGCAGTGCTGAGCTGTGTTAAAGTGAGTGGTGGTTGGGCAAAAGAAGCCCATTGCCAGAATGCTCTGATGAGCCTCTTGTCAGGGCCATCAGTTGTATTGGCCTACTTGAAATCTCCCCAGGACTCAGAGGCTTCCTCCAACAGCAGGAAAATCGATACCAGCTCCTTGACTCTACCGCAAACCAGCTTTCAGTAACATCATCAGAAGTCTGTGTTTTAAAGCCAGTGGGATGGCACAGAGTTAGGGTTCAGATCTTCAAACACTACACAGAAGAAGCAGCTCTGAGCTGATGTCTTATAGGAGTCTAAAGGCAAGCCTTCAACAAGCATATGGATTGCACATGAACATCATTACTTAATCAGTGTTGCATTTTGATGCCAGGCACTAGGAACAAGGGAGGGGGTGGCAGTAGCTCAGTCAGTAGGGAGTTGGGTTTGGAACCGGACGGTTGTTGGTTCAAGTCCCCATACGGACAAAAGTATGGTGGTGGACTGGTAGCTGGAGAGGTCTTGAGCAAGGCACCGAGCCCCCAGCTGCTCAGGGTGCCTTTCCATGGGCAGCTCCCTCACTCTGACCTCTCTCCATTAGTGCATGTATAGGTACTGTGTGTACTTCAGGCATGTGTGTAATGTAGAAACTATTATAGGTGATGAATTCAGATTTTTGCAGTTTACCAGCCATTGGCAGATAGACCCAGAAGTTAATTTTGGACCCTGTATCTGTATCCACCTGATGTAATCCCGGATAGAACAGGTCGACCATTAATCACAGGGCTGGAGGTTCAACCCCTGGCTCCTCCTCTTCACATGTCCAAATGTCTTCGGGCAAGACCCTAAACCCTCTGTGTATGTGCGTGCATGCGTGTGTGTGTGTGTGTGTGTGTGTGTGTGTGTGTGTGTGCGTGATCAGTCGACTTGACCAATATGATTGGACTATGTAATTTCATAGTCAGGGACACCCCTAGTAACTAATTACATTTACTCAAATGTACTTATTTAATTTTTTGCTACTTAGTAGTTCTACTCCACTACATTCGAGTGAATTTATTTATTTTTTTTACTCCATTTATGTGACAGCCATAGTTACTTTATAAATTAACAGTTTACACAATACATAATTAGTGTGTAGTAAGTAGTTAAACATGTTGCATCATTAATAAGAATCTAATAATATAATTGATATGACCGGGACCTACTGCATAAATACATACATTACATTTATTTTGCTTACCTACTTTTGAAATTTTAACGAAACTTTTTTAGTATTCTTACATTCTAGTATTACTACTATTACTACATGCCTCTACTATTTACAAGCTCCCATCTATATACAGTACAGGCCAAAAGTTTGGACACACCTTCTCATTCAATGTGTTTCTTTATTTTCATGACTATTTACATTGTAGATTCTCACTGAAGGCATCAAAACTATGAATGAACACATATGGAATTATGTACTTAACAAAAAAGTGTGAAATAACTGAAAACATGTCTTATATTTTAGATTCTTCAAAGTAGCCACCCTTTGCTTTTTTTGATAACTCTGCAAACCCTTGGTGTTCTCTCAATGAGCTTCATGAGGTAGTCACCTGAAATGGGTTTCACTTCACAGGTGTGCTTTGTCAGGGTTAATTAGTGGAATTTCTTCCCTTATTAATAAAAAAGCAAAGGGTGGCTACTTTGAAGAATCTAAAATATAAGACATGTTTTCAGTTATTTCACACTTTTTTGTTAAGTACATAATTCCATATGTGTTCATTCATAGTTTTGATGCCTTCAGTGAGAATCTACAATGTAAATAGTCATGAAAATAAAAAGGAAACGCATTGAATGAGAAGGTGTGTCCAAACTTTTGGCCTGTACTGTATGTATTTGTCAGGCAAAACCAAAAACTATCAATCTATATCCTATGCTTTTCAAAAAGCTGTGGAAAGATTTTGAATGTTTTTTTTAGGAAGATTATATGACATGTATTATTTTTTGTAGTAATAGTAGCATTTGAAGATGTTTACTTCACCAGGTTATGCACCATGGTTTCATGTTCTGATGAAGAGAAAGTCATGAATGGGTAATTACTATTGTCAGCAGCTGTTGTCCCCTGGGTGTGTGTGTGTGTGTGTGTGTGTGTGCGTGCACGCGCATGCATGCGTGTGTGTGTGTGTGGGTGTGTGTGTGTGTATGTGTGTGTGTCTTATCCTGGTTGTCTCTGTTTGTGCAGTTCAAATCGCCCAGGTCTCCAACTATGCAGTTATTCAGTGTGCAGCCTTGCCAGAGATAATTAGAGCAGACTGCAGTAATGGTGTCAAAGGGAAGCAGCTCCTTCTCCACGCAACAGAATATTACAGTCTTCATGCAAGCATACAGTATGACAGAGTGCAAATATGCCAAAATACAGTCAAAAACTCCAAATATTACAAACACGTTGTTACTCTTGGCTGTGACAAAGTGCATGGAAACATGCTGTGAGAATTCATCATGATATACAGCATGCAACTTGCACTGAAGCTTCCGCTTCACTAGGGCTGTCATCAGCCAAAAATGACGTTAGAATATTCCTTAAAAAAAAAAGAAAAAAAAAGAAATACTATTTGTGCTCATTATGTTCATCAGAGGGCAAACCAATACAACGGGAGACATAACTGCTTGTATAAGTGTATTTATTTTAACAACATTATTTTAAAAGATCTAACCCTAACACGTTACAAAATACACTAACAAAATAATGTCCTGTAATGTAAAACATTGTAGATTTCTCGCATTTGTGCAGGAGGCAGGACATGACGCGTGATCACATATCTGGTTTGTTATTCGGTCAGAAACAACCCAGTTTCTTGGCGTTCCTTGGCGATTTCGGCATTGCTCCTTACACTTAGACAGGGTGTGATTTTCCACGGGGGATGCGTGGGATATCCCCCTTTCTGCTCTACATATCACTGCCTCTGCTGAATTATTTTTATCCCCGTTGGAGACAAAATGTATCCCCCCCCCCCCTCAAAGTGATCATCTACCTCACTAATAGACCATATATCATAGCAACACATTCTCACTCCCATCGCGTAAATTATGGACGCCTTGGTCAGGTGCCTTTGGCGTTGTTATTGATCTAAAACACGCTTTATCGAAACGCGCTGGGTCGGGACTATTGGCCTCTCTCCCCCCCCCCTCCACAGAGAAACAGCTGATCTCTTGAAAATATTTGTATCCATAAAAAGGCTGGCCCTGCAGAAAGTACCACTGGGAACCACTGGGGTATATCATGTCAATTAGAGTCTTCTGTTTGCAAAGTTTGGTCAAGGGGTGGCTGTGGCTCAGGTGGTATTGCGGTCGTTTACCAATCGGAAGGTCGGTTCCCTGGCCCTGCAGTCCCATGTCGACGTGCCCTTGGGCACAGTGAACCCTGAATGTCTCCCGATTCTGCGCCATCAGAGTGTAAATGTGTGTGAGTGTTTATCTGATGAGCAGGTGGCACCTTGTACGGCAGCCTTCAGCCAGTGTCTGAATGTGTGTGAACGGTGAATGGTTCCCGTACTACATGTAAGAGCGCTTGACTAGAAATGCGCTATATGAATACAGTCCATTTGCATTTACAGATTCAGAATGTCAAACCAAAGCAGCAGTCTGTGATTGGTCATTTATTAATGTAAATTTAGAGGGAAGTGGCTCTAACGAGTCAGTTTGTGATTGTTTGTAGCTCTGTTAGCCATGTGGCCATGCTAGTTCAACTGTCTGCCACTTTGGTCCCTCCTGAATAACTTAACAACTACTGGATGGATTGCTGTGAAATTTTAATCAGAAATATACAGACACAATTAATAGTTATTATTCACACGATCACAAGAGGTTGTTGCCAGTACAGTGTAAACATAAGTGGTTTTAAGTGTTTGACCAAACAACCAATGCTTTCCGTTTTCTGGCCCTTAGAAAAAAACTTTGATGATTGTTTTCCACCATTATGGTTCAGTATTTCTACAGCTCAGCTCATGTCTCCATTCATTCAGACATCTTCGTGACTCTCAGTTTGTCTCAGGTCTACATTGCCAATGAAAACTTTCATCTAGAGAACCCACACACGTTACCAGGCCAGGGGAATTTATAATTATACACTGAATGGCTCCCTTGACTGATTAGTTAATAACTTTTGACGAACACATCATTGCTCTGACAGCCATTGTCTCAGTCACTGCAGTTAATAGAAAGACATGCTGAAAGGTTTCTTTAGCGTTGACACAATAGGGTTGTATGACAACAGTAGATTGCTTTTGTTTTAGGACAGAAGAGTGATTTGCCAGTGTCTGGGTATTTAACTGATAACTGCAGACATAGCCCCTCCAGCTGAATCATGACACGATGGAATAATGTTATCTTAACGTTCCATTTATTCCTGCTTTATGTGTCACCAGTGTGGATCTTATGTAATGAGCCATGAGTCAGTGTTTTTTATCCATTTAAAAAGAAAAAAAAATCCTTTGTTTTCTTCTCTGCAGGTTCCATTGCGAGGTGCTCCTACATCAAATATCACTACTCCTCGGCTACGATACCCAAAAACCTCTCCTACAACATCACCAGGACAATAAGGCAGGACGAGTGGCACTCCCTCCGTAAGTCTGCTACACTTCCTTTGCTTTTCTTTCTGCGACAGCATATTTCTTTTCGCATATGGAAATGATTTAGGCTGAGTATATTTCATTTCACTCTCTAAGTGCACATGTTGGACTAGATATTTCTTTTTTTACATAACAGAGGAAGATACATAGAAATACATTAGTCAAAGAGTTATTCAATGCTCTGTCCTATCTTATGTTTAACTGACTTTCCTCCTTTGAGCTTACAGTGCCAGCTGTTAATGTAGCAATATTCAAGAGCAAAAACTATTAGAAAACCTACAGTGCACTTTATGTCAGGGTTTGTGCAATAGCCGGCTGAGACCCAAAATGCAGATTGGAGCGAGGAGGCAGCAGGACATTTTTATAAGTTAAAAAAGCTTACAAACAAAATGTGTCCTAAAGCGGGCAGGTAAAAACTGGCAACCGAGATCTAAACAAAAATCAATACACTGAAAATTAAGAAGAGCAAAAAAAACGCAATGATTAACTGCACAGGGAGAGACGCAGGGAATGAGTATGTTTACATGCATATAATATTCCGGTTTTTGCCCTTATTCCGAAAAAGACGATATTCCAACTAAGCTGTTTCCATGGCTAACGAAAGTGAATATTCCACTAATATTCACGTTTACATGTAGCCTTGAAAAATAGGATTTTTTCAAAGTTTCCCAGCGGCGGTGGACTTCTTGGACTGTGCGAACACAGCGTCCCTCTTTCATTCCTTCAACCTTCCTTCTTATCGGGTCTGCAGCCTCGCAAACTGTTGGCTGGTTGGTTTGTGTACAGAAACCATAGCAATGCACAGAGCTGAGAGGCCGTAAACTGCGTTGAAACCCCCGATTGAAACGCATATTCTAAAGCAGGGGTCTTCAATGTTTTTTTTAAGCCAAGGACACCTAACCTGAAAGGGAGACGAGCAGGGACCCCCCTACTACATATTTTGTATAAAATTGGCCTAAAAATGGCCTAAAGCCTATATACATTTTAATGGTGCCCTACAATACTAAGCTATTACAATAAGTATTTACATATTCATCTATCATTATGTTTTAACGTCAATAACGTGTGGAACGTGTGGAAGGCACAGTGAATCCATTAGCTTACCTGTATCTGTGGATGGCTACCACAGTGGCTACCTTACACGCCAATTAGTGTATCATCAATGTTGTTGAGATTGTTGTTTTTTTAACGGATATGCCGATTTATCTTTGCTAATATTATGATAGATTCATTTTATTATTTTCATAAATTTTTATTTTTTGGGGGGAAAAGGTAAAAAAAAAAAACAGTATTAACCAATTATTTAATGGCCCGCACCTGCAATGACTGAGGACCCCCTAGGGGTCGCGAACCCCCTGTTCAAGATCACTGTTCTTAAGAATGCCTCTAAAACCTGAATAATACTAGAATATCCCACGTCTTAATTAATCGGAAAATAGGATAGCGCTACAACCAGGCAGAGCAACGAAGAAGGAAGAGCTAGTTGATAGATTAAACTTTTATCGTATCCAGTCGGCCAAACTCCGAACACATCTTCCTTTTTTAAGAATGACTTCAGTGCCGTTCTTTGTTCTTTTCTCAAAGAAAAGCTTAACTCCAAGTCTTCCAGAAGACCGCTGTTCCCAGCAGCAGCAGCCATAAGCCCGCCCACTGACTCTATACACGATGTGATTGGCCTGACCAGAGTTTGGTTTTTCCAGCTCGCAAGCCAACGGAGAGTTGCTAGACCCCCCTGGCAGCAAATTACATTTGCTGCCGCTAGGGTGCATCTAGATTTCTAGGCTAGGAATATCGGTATGCATGTAAACATAGGCTACCCGTTGACTCAGGGAACAGCACAGGAAAAGACACACGTAATGACAAAGAGACAAGAGACACAGAAAGCCCAGAGACTAAATACACAAGGTAACCAGGGTGAAACAAGGGACAGGTGACATGAGGGATGATGAACAGGTGGAACACATCACGGCAGGGCAGACAATCACAAAGACGGGAAAAACAAACAAGGCAGGAAGTAAAACAAGCCACAAACATTACACTTTAGCCTTCATTTCATTTGATATGGTGTGTATTGTTCACAGGTAGTAAGGTTTTTTATTTCCCCTGCTCTCTGGTGTTGACTCGACGTGCTGTAGCTGGGTGTTGTATTGAGCAGGTGGTGTGTTGCTGTAGGACACGGCATGTGGTTGTTGCAGGAATCCAACCAACAACATTTCCAGTATGTCTCTATGTAGTCTTTTTTTTTAGCACTAGCCATTCTGCTGGCCATTGATCAGTAATATTTGATGGTGCTATTATGTCAAACTGCATTTGTTCATACATCCGTCCACCACTTTGTTCAAGAGCAAGAATATTTCAACCACTTCTGACCAGTTAGCTGTGAAATGTACTGTGTCATGGTGTTACGGCCACAACGAACAAACTCAACTTCACTGTGACCGTCCTCATACTGAAGGACACCATAGCCGAGGAATACCAAAGATTTAACCAAAACTATGGGAGTCTGGAGGTCTGGCCAAAAAGAACAAAAGAGAAGAAGCCTGGGCCAACCCACAAAGGGCCGTCGGACCCAGAACATCCCCACCTAAACTATCATAATGGTATCTAAACTAACAAAGAAACAAAGACACGAAAAATAGACTACCAGATCTCCATCCTCAAAAGAAATAAACACGACAGTACGAAAGCAACCGGACCAAACACGCTGGTGCAAGGGCTGCTTCAGTCTGACAAAAGCGTGTTTTACAGTAACCGCAGCCCAGCTGGCATGCGCATATGTGACGTCATGAAATCGCCGTGACTATTTATACCCGTGCTGGTGGTCGCGACACTAGTTGCAGTCTTCTCCTGAACACCGGTGGCGCTAATCAGCAAAGGCTACCGACACTGCTCTTTCTACTGACTAGAAGAAGAAGAAAAAGGTAAACAACGGCAGAACTGGCAGCAGCATTGCCTCAATGCTTCGATTTGATTCAATGACCTACTTCGTCGGATAGAGCCTTTCATTCACCATAAAAGAACTCATCTTAACCCAGGAAGTTTACAAGAGAGACTTGCAGTCACTCTGAAAAAAAAAGAGCCGTGCGCGACCTCGGCTCGCACGCCATAAATCAGGCACGCCGGCAGGATATGACGTCATTTTGACGTCACGATAGTGCGCGCCACCTTGGATGCGGCTAGTATAATTCACCTTTGAGAGAGAACTCTGTCTCCCAGCCTTCCTTATCTACAAGGGGTGGGGGGGGCGGGGCGGGCCCACCCACTAATGGCCAAATCAGGATCACTGGAGATAGGCAGAGTGGGAGAAGAAAAACAAGGGGGGAGCGCATAACACATGGTTCCCAGAGGATATTACTAACCCTTTTATGATCCCCCTGGCCTTCCATATAGTGCTAAAATGTACCTTTGAACAGCATGACGATGACTAAAAAACTTCTTTGAACACTCAAAAATGTTCATGGTCCCCAGAGGATGAATGCTATCTGTCTTGACTCCATAAATCCAGGTGACCCCCTGACCCTTCTTGTAGAGCCACTGTCATGGTCCCCCTTTCATCCACCCTTAAATTATCCATACCAGAGAGGGTTTAGAACCGAGACCCCCCAACTCAGAGTAGTTTCCTGTATCTATGTCACATGGGTTTGTCCACGTCCACACCTCTTCAGGAGACTAGCAGCAGGTGAGCAGAGCAAAAACAATGTCTGATTATTTAAATGAAATGAGCTGGTTTGACCACGGAGATGCAAGAAATATGAACTAGTCCACACAGGACCTTCTTCCTGTTTTTACTTTCTTGCTCCCGCCTTCAGACACATCCGACCAATAAGAGGAGTGAACGTTCTTGCGTGATTTGTAATGATGCATTTTGGTACGTTTGGATTTTTCCAGGTGTGAAACCAAACCAAACCACGGGGAAACGCTCCAAGTTTACAAACCCATTAACTTATTCGGACTAAAGCAAATGAACTATAGATGTGAAAACGCCTTAGACTGTATATCAGCACTCATGGAATGCCTCTTGCCAATCAAATTACTTGGTTAGAATTAACCATTGTATACATCCTTTTAGTTTTACTGTAATTCTTCCCCCTCAGAGCAAACTTTCCACTTTGGGTCCCACTACTGATGGATCAACTCTCTACTTTCCGTGGTGATCCAGTGTGAGCCACACTAACTGGACCTGTAGAAAATAGAGTAAGTGCTGGAGGGCTTCCTCTGCCTGATTATATCAGCATGGGTACGAGTGCTGTCAGAGGACTCTAAAGGGAATCTGCTTTCCAGATACCTGCCATTCATGAGCCGTTCCTCTGGGCATGTTGTAGCTCTCCAGTCACCTGGCCACTGAGTTAAGTGGAATCATGCTTCGACCTCAAACTGTCACTGTCTCAGTCTGACTAGTCCTGGACTGTCAGGTGACAGGCTGCTCCAAATCGTTGAGGACTGCTCTGCTCTGTTTATTCTGTCTTCTTCCCACCATGCAGCTCTGGCCTACAAAGCAGAGGAGAACGTTTCTATTTAGAGGCTAATCTATAGCATATCCAGGGCAGAGAATTATATTTTGTATGTTTTATTACCTCAAGTTGTATTTATTCCCAAAATGTTATAATTGTACGTGTTTATTTAATGAAATATTAAGTGTCTACAGTTATTGGAAGAACATAAATGGAGGAAGGCATAGTCACATCCCATTAACCCCTCTGGGGTCCAAGCCATTTTTTCCTATTATTGTGTTACCTGTTTTCCTTGTGTAATATTGTTAGTCGTAATACTGTATGTATTCTGATTTCATCCCAGAAAAGTCCAAATGCTTTCATCCGAAAAGTTAGTTGTGTCATCTCAATTGCATCTCTTGTCTGCTCTGAGACATGAGGAGGCCAAATCACACTCATTTCCACACACACACACACACACACACACACACACACACACACACACACACACACACACACACACACACACACACACACACACACACACACAATACACATGATGCTGATTTGAGACACCCTCCTGCTTGAGTGTGTGTGTGTGTGTGTGTGTGTGTGTGTGTGTGTGTGTTTTTGTGTGTGTTTGTTTACTATGCACACTTATTTTATTGTTAAAACCTGTATAAAAAAGTAGATGTAGCCACTGTGATGTCACACGTACACGTTGGAAGCCTCAAGTTTGGCATTTTGGCCATCACCATCTTGGTTTTTTTGGGCCAGAAGTAACCATATTTGGACGAGGGGGTGGAGCTGCGGAGGAGTGTTAGGCTAAGACATTTTTAGGCAACCAAAATGTTCCAGTGAACTTTATTGAAGTGAAAACAGTGAGAGGGTCAATGTTTAAGATGTAAACTCAGACAACAGCCAAAAACAAGTTCAGCTCTATTTCAATGTCCACAATGTTATGGATACGCATTGCTAATTATGGATACGCATTGCTAAACCTGTATCCTGATTGACAGGTCGCCGTGGTAGCGACTTGTCAATAGGTAGCCCCCACCCTGGGACCATAATTTACAAAATGAACATCACTGAAGAAGACTTGAAACTAGCGATTGAAGCCATAAACTCATTAGAACGCATTACTAATGTGATAAATTAATTGAGGAGTAGGATCATTTTCTCATAGACTTCTATACAATCAAACTTTTTTTGCAACCAGTTTCGCCCACAGCTGGCCAATTGAAGAAGGCAGCTTTAAGGCACTTCTGCATTGGCTTCACATTTCAGACCCAGAGGTGGCCGCTCAGTTGAATCCAAACTTATGCCCTTGCAACCAACAAGCCAATATTGCCATCCAATCTTGCCGCTAGCATGGCCAATAGGATTTGTAGACAGGAACACTCCTGTGGAAACTAATCCTGTCTATTTGTTGCCACAGTAATTTCTTTATAAATATATTTTTAAATATACAGTATGTTTTTTCTTTATATGATTTGCCAGATAGTTGGTTGAATGTGTCAATATGCATCACACATTTGGAATAATAGAAATATATTTGTTGGTCAAAGCTTAAACCTGTATGAGAATTTAAGGGATGGATCATCAGCATATCACTATATCGCAATCCACTGATGTTGGGATAAAGGGTTATATGTTAAAGGCTTAGGGTTGGGGATGGGGTTCTGTAGTGCTTTATATGGCACCATGTCCTCTACACAAGCTAATTATTTGTTCCAACAAAATATTTATAATTTTGCTTTATGTCCACACTGGGGATATACTGCCCCTCTTGTTGTTCTCCTACTTCTGTATGTATATTAAATTTTGCCTCCAGTGACACAGATATGTCTGAGGAAAAATCACTGCAAGACTAGTGTTGAGGCATACAGTATGCTTCCTGCAGTCATATTCAGATCTGTTTTCTCCCAGTCCAAATTTGGTAAATTAGTGAATTGCATCTGTTTGTGCCATTACATTTAGCATATTCATCTTTAGACTAGTCTCGCATTGCCAGACCTTCCTCCTGAGCGCTGCAGAGGAAGGTCTGTCTAGTCCATACAGCTTTCCAGGATGAGAGAAAAACATGCTCTGGTTTATTGGCATTTCTTTAAATCAATGACAATCATCATGAGCGGTGCTAAGCGCCAAACTCAATGTCGGTGCCTCTGAAAATAACCTCGGTAAGGAACTTGTTTTGGTGGAACATGTGTACGTTCAAAAGTTGTTTTAGTCGTGCGAGAGAAAACTCAGATTGGACAGATAGTCTAGCTAGCTGTCTGGATTTACCCTGCAGAGATCTGAGGAGCATGCCATAGTCCTCACAAATCCACCAGAGTTTAGAACGCCAACACAAAGAAAGAGGAAGGTAACGGGACATGCGGTCGAAAAGAGGGGACATCCGGCAGAATTTCCTGCGGTCCTTGAACAATCCCAGAAATGAAATGTCATATATGTGATATAGACTATCTTTAGACCAATGTACAGTTTCCACCAGGAGATCATCAACCCCAAATAATCCCCTGTGAATAGGCTATTTATTCCCAGCCAAGGACAAAATACATCACATTTATTGGGCGAAATAAGAGAGCTGCTGCTGTGTATGCAAATGCTCTGAACATGTTTGGTTCAGTTTCATTCATTTTCTGCAATGGTTTTGGCTCAAGTGCATAGGAACGGGAAGGATGTGTTTCATCTTCACTATCTTGGCAAGCTCAGGAAAACACATAGCTCTTATTTATGGCAGGAAGGTCACCCCTATCCAGTCAGAGATGTTTAATGTCCTTATTACCAGGCCTACCCACTCACCATCTCAGTGTGAGACCACTTCTCTAACGGATGGCCTGTCACTCCGATGTGGGTATGAAAATGTAAAAAAAAGAAATAGCAAAAGGGTGAATAAACAAAGCCCTGTCCACTGAATGAGCATCTGCACTCAATACCAAATCAATACGAAGCGCCAGATTGAATCACAGCACTGAATGACCCTCTAATGAGAAATTACATGTAGGCCTTGAACTGGGGAGTCTTCTTAGGAGTTCTAGGTCTGACTGCAGATAGACCAACCATAGATCACTTGTGACACACATATCAGAGATCAGACAGAGTTCATCAGTTCTTGATTTTTGTTGATTCTTGACCCGCTCTGACACACTTAAGTATGATTCAACCAATATTCAGTGATGAGCATCATCAAATCAATAAATTACCAGAAATTGATTTTTATTTAGTAGTCAATAAATGTCAAAGATGTTCAAATCAGAGGTGAATAAATGCAGGGTTTTCCCTGCCACTATAAGTCTTGCAGCACCCAAGCCGTTTTTTTGGCAAAACCTAAGCAAGAATGAATGTGAAATGTGGCAAAAAAGAAATCGCCAAAAACAGCGAAAAAGCATCAAACTAAAAGACTTTTCTCAGATCTAATGATTGTAGTTGGCCTTCTTTAGCAAGTTTTGTCTTTAAGTTTTTGGGGTGTTATCTATTAGCTCAGACTGATCTCATGAAGTGGTGTATGACACGCCAATTCATATGCCATTTTGGCGTGTTATCAAGACGCATAATCCCTTTTTAGCATGTTTATCAACGCCGTTTGGCCTCCATTGACTTACATTACCTTGCGACTGCGTGTCAATTTACGCTGTAGCGAGTAGTATGAAAGGCCGAAAATCTGCGTAGGGAGGTTGGTCGGGGGGGAGGATGGGTCAAACACAGGACTTTCACCCAGGAGACCAGGGATCGTGTCCCGCGTGTCACGTTTCCTTTGTGTCCCGCATGTCACATTTCCTAAACCCAACCGTTGCTTTCTTCTTTTACCCTTGTGTTGACTTCGGTTCACATTGACCCGTTTTAAATTTTTGTTTTATATCAGAAAATATGGGACGTAGAAATAAGCGCTGAAAATGTGCAGAATAAAAATTTTACAATTTAAAACGTTTTTTTTCATTGAAAAACTTTTTTTTTTTTTTTATTGAGGAAAGACCCATAAACCCCTGCCAAATATGCGCACCTAAGTCTTCCACTAACCCAAATGGGAAAACACTGAAATACATCACAAACTGGGGAGGACCACAGGCAAAGTTGATTTTGTTCATGCCCTCAAATCCTTAACTTTCCTCATAGCTCACTGAGCATAACTAATATTTATAAAATAGATAGATTTATAGATATATATAGATAGATAGATAGATAGATAGATAGATAGATAGATAGATAGATAGATAGATAGATAGATAGATAGATGGATAGAAATTTTGCGATCTGACAGTGAGGCAGCATATACACCTACAAGTGTCTGGCGTGTCTGTCCATTGTAGTTAAATGCAGAAGAAGAAGAATGCCTACCAGCACGGAACTGTGTTGCAAAAGGCGCGGGTCTCCGTCAGCTTTGCAACAATTGATTGCTTAAGTGTCTTTTTTTTTTTTACAAACACTAGTTGTGGATGACATTGGACAGTGATTGCATGTGGCCATGAGTCTCTCATCAGGATCGGGAAATCAACTTTCCAGTCTCGTACCGTCTTTGCTAACCCTCCTGCTAACCTCATGCTGTCTCTGCTAGCCTGGGCATGCTAGCCAGCTGGCTCAAGTTTACTTAAGAGTAGTCTATATCAACAAGGTTCCACTTCCAGGATTGTTCAGGTGCCTCTGGAAATTCCACCAGATGTCCCTTATTTAGGCCGGATGTCCATCCCCTTCCTCTGTCTCTGTGTTGGTGTTCTAACCTCCGGTGGATTTGTGAGGACTATGGTTAACTGCTCCTCAGATCTCTGCAGGGTAAATCCAGACAGCTAGCTAGACTATCTGTCCAATCTGAGTTTTCTGTTGCACGACTAAAACAACTTTTGAACGTACACATGTTCCACCAAAACAAGTTCCTTCCTGAGGCTATTTTGCAGAGGCACCGTGGCTCCGTCCGGTGGCTTAGCGCCGCCCAAGACAATTGTGATTGGTTTAAAGAAATGCCAATAAACCAGAGCACGTTGTTCTCCCATCCCGAAATGCTGTAGAGGTAGAGCTGGCAATGTGAGACTAAAGTCTTGAGAGTAAACACAGAGGAAAAGATGAGCTCAAGCTAGCAAGATCATCTCTGCGTCCATCTACATCTCTACATCAGAGGGTGCGAAACAGTGACATGACACAACGTCCTTAAATGTACCTTACACAGGAGTGTATGTTGCAGCACATGGGATTTATTGTTTGGTTTTTTGCAAACTGGGAATCGAGAATCGTGGACAATTTGCTGCAATGTTTTGGGAGAAGTGAGGACCTTAGGTAAAGACAGTCAGCATCCATGGTCATCCTGGAGAAAACAGTCCGACCCCTGGCACTAATGTTTTGAACAGAAGATATAAATCCTGTTGGAACAGTTTTTTCCCCTCCACACTACATTTTGGTAAAAAGTTTGGTAAATATGCATCTATTTGACAGTTTATGGCAGGGCTGTAGTCAAGTCTACCTTTGTCGAGTCCAAGACCAGGACTAGTCGAGACCGAGTCAAGGCAAGTGTGTGTGTCATGGAGAGACGGATGCATTTACACCTTTTCAACATCTGGCACATTAGATTGAAGTGTAAAAACAAAGACTGGCTTAACTTTTCCAGCCATTCTAACACATTTTTGTGCAGCCAGCTCCTGGAAGTGGCAGAGTAACTACTGCGTTTTACGGTTGAGTAACCCCACTTCAGCTCAGCCCTTTCGGGTTGTTTGGTCAGCAGGCAGAGTTTAATAGTTTGCTGTTCAACCTTAAAGATGTCCTAGACCAAATCCACCCACACTGCCCCGGGCCTTGTATGGATTAAGTAAGAATGACATCCTAGTCTTGACTTTCATGAAGTGTCTGAAATTGAGCTCAGACAGGCCTGACAATTTCTCCCATTCCCATTACATAGATTTGAGGAAACAGTGGGGTGACATTGACATGGCTTCCAGGACTCAGAGATGAACATGATACTCATTTGTTTCTGTCAGTCAAGAAAGCTGCAGTGACTCACAGCGGCACCAAAACCAAAAGCCCTTTTTCTGTTACTGCTGAACATCAAAGGAACAGCAGAGACTACACAACAATACCCCCCCCCCATTGTCTGTCACAGATGCAGACAGCAGCGAGGCTGCATACATTTTGAGGCTGGCTTCTACAGAGGACAGGATGGAAGGTTTTCTCATACTGAAGCTTAGGGATTTTGTTACTTCAAAAGGGAACATAAATTGTGAGCTAGGGAAAGCTGTCAATGACTGACAGTGTATAATCCAAGGTAGCAGCTAAAGGTTGTGGCTGAGGCTAATTGTTCACCAGGCAGCCACTCCCACTCAATCTCATCGCGCTGATGTGTCTGCTGCAATTTGTAGATTATGCAGTGAGGGTGCCTGCATGAAGATGACAGGGATTTAACTTGTTGAGAAGCATTGATTCACTGCTATTTAAAAGCTTTGTAGCTGCTTTAATCCTGTTCACCTAATAAGGTAGAAACTCCACCCTCCAGCCCATCACAGTCTTTCTCAAACTCCCAAACAGCACAAACCAACGCGTGATCCGTGAGTTGTTCGTTCTGTGCCTTACCAACCAATCCATTCTCACTCCCAACTCGTAAAATCCTGACTCTTGGTCAGAGTCTCTCAGCGTCAGATACCGACGCAAAAATCCCCCTTTAGTATCTGTATGGAGCGCACCGGGCAGAGCAGCAGCTCGACCGCCGCGCTGCAAGATGACGTAGTATGATGAGAGACAACAGTAGAGAGTAGTTTAAAAGACCCAAAATCCACGTAAGGAGAATGGTTGGGGTGGTGGATGGTTCAAACAACACCCAGGAGACCGGGGTTTGCGTCCCGTTGTACCAACCCATTCTTACGCCAAATCCCTCAAATATAGCAGCTTAATCAGTGGAACTCAGCGTCTGATACCAACGCCCAAGGCCGCCCTGCATGAGACGCAAAGTCCGCATATGGAAGAGGTCAGGGTGGATTTAATGGGAAGGGCTTGAGTCAGGTGTTGTGAACAACACTTGAGCCCCAGAAGCCCTTGCACCAGCGTGTTTGTTCCTGTTGCTTTCATTCTGTCGTGTTTATTTCTTTTAAGGATGGAGGTCTGGTAGTTAATTTATGTGAATAAACGGTTACAGTTGAGTTCTTCTGTTGTGGCCGTAACAATGTCACATGTAAGGAATCCTTAGAGGACTGAGGTGATAATTAAAGAGCCAACATTCAGACCCCAAACCCATCAAACCCACATCCACATTTAACACTGGAACCATTGCAATTATTATTGTCTGTCTGTGCTCCATCCTCAGTATTATCCTGTGTGTGTGTGTGTGTGTGTGTGTGTGTGTGTGTGTGTGTGTGTGTGTGTGTGTGTGTGTGTGTGTGTGTGTGTGTGTGTGTGTGTGTGTGTGTGTGTGTGAGTGAGAGAGATGGAGATGTTTCCACAAAGTTTCTTTAAATGTCTTGCCTGAAGTCATGGCTTTGATGTGAGGCAGATGGAGTAATCATCAGTGTGTGCACGGGGTAACTTTAGCTTTAGAATGGTTGGCATATTGTTCCACTTTTGACAGAGGCTAGCGGTTTCCTCTGCTTCCAGCCTTTGAGCTGGTGTTTGGTGTTTTAAGCCCCCGACGTCACCTTCCAGGCAGCTCTGCCTGGATTAGGCAATGGTTAGGGTTAGGGTTAGGGTTAAGGTTAGGGTTAGGTGCCTTGAAGTCGATGGTTGCAGCGCTGCCTTGAAGTCGATGTTGGGGGTTTAAAACACGTTACATTACATTACATTACACCATAGAGCCTTTGAGCTAAGCTAAGCTAAACCCCTTCCAGACCTCTGGTACATCCGTACTGGAAACACAGAGATGAGATTGATATTGATCTTCCACATCTGTCTCTTGGTTAGACGGCAAACACAAGGACAAATGACACATTGTGTCATAAATGCCCTCTGTGCTGTTAGTAGATCATGTACAGTTACGTTTCTGTTTGCTCATACCACCGAGCAAGCTGTTTTCATGGCTGTGGCTCTCTGAATCTCTTTCACTTTCATAAGCCTACAGTACTTTCTGTTTGTAGAATATACACATTTCTTTTTCATCAGCATCAGGAATGTGTGGTGCGTTTGCGGTCTCCAGTTTTTTTTATGCTGTCAGGGTTTGGGCATGCTTGGACCCAAAATGCAGAGGGTTAGGACAAGCAGGCAGCGTGAAGGTTTTGAACATTTATTTAAATAAAAACGGCTACAACAAAAAGTATCCTTAAGCAGGCAGGTAAAAATCTACAGAAACTAGAAGACTAGGAATACCCAAAACCCTAGGAATCAAACTGCAAAGGGAGAGACGCAGGGATTAACACAGAAAAGGACACACGTAGTGACAAATGCTCGGACAACAGACAAAAAAAACATACAGACACATACATGAGGTAACGAGGGACGTGAGAGGGACAGTTGACGTGAGGGCTGATGAACAGGTGGAACACATCAAGGCGGGGCAGACAATCACAGAGGCGGGAAAACACACAAGGCAGGAAGTAAAACAAGACGTGACACAGGAGAAACAGACACTACAAAATAAAACAGGAAACTGAAGCATGAGATCATTACCAAGGACGAAAACCGACGAAAACAGAGAACACAGACATAACCCGGGTAAAACATAACCATGAACAAATAACACTATATATATATATACTAATAACACACAGGGAATGAATTGAATGTGTGTTGCATTTGCGGTCTCCAGTGTTTTGATGCACAGCCAACACAGAGTGGGTTTCTTTATTAAATCTTTAACGGGGCATTGACTCTAAACATTAAAATCAGTTTACTCAATATGACTTCTGACTACTCATGAGCCTGTATAATAACTGTCAAGCATAACCTCATTGCATTTACAGTAGGTTGCATGAAATGTGTGCCCTGATGTGACTAACCGAATGCAGCCTTATTAATCAACTAATTTTAAAAAAAAAATACTGTATATATACAGTAGGGTCAGCAGACAGTAGTAATGGAAGCGCATTAGATGTACAGTAGCGATAATTGTTTTCCAAAATAACCGTGTTTTGTTTTGCACTAATAAACATAAAAAGTCTTGCCTATGGCCCCAAAGGGCTCTGCCACACACAGCCTTGGCTTCATAATACAAATAGAAAAATATTATTTACAATATGTGCTAATCTAGCATGGAAAGAAAGAGGCAGAAAGTGGCTGATGATAATTAAAAACTGGGCCAAATGTCTTTTCATTTTGATCATAAATGTAGAAACTTACAATGAAGTCACATTCCAAAGCATATTTCCCATAGCTAGCTAGACTATCTGTCCAATCTGAGTTTTCTGTCGCGCGACTAAAACTACTTTTGAACGTACACACGTTCCACCAAAACAAGTTCCTTACATATATCCAAATTTAATGTGAACTGTATCTGGGATAAATCGGCTAATATCAGCCCGCATGATGTATGGGTTAGGCTCTATTATACAGTCAACCTCGTCAGCTGCATTGTGTAAGTGCTTCCTTGTGGAAAACCTGCATTTGCAAGCAATCTACAGTATTTTTAGACATGACGAGAGAAAGGTCACCACATGCAATTATTTATGAGGTACAAGAGTCACTGAGCTGTTGTAGGAACATCCTGTATCACGTCTGTGGGAAACGTTGTGTGTCTCTACAGCATCAGTCGGCATCATACTCTATGTAAATGGACTGTATTTATACAGAGCTTTTCTAGTCTTAACGACTACTCATAGCATTTTAACATAGTACAGGAACACTGTGGCCGAGGCTGCCGTACAAGGTGCCACCTGCTCATCAGATAAACATTCACACTCTGATGGCGCCGCATCGGGAGCAATTCAGGGTTCAGTGTCTTGACCAAATACACTTCGACATGGTCCTGCAGGGCCAGGGATCGAACTACCAACCTTCTGATTGGTAGTTCTCTGGCTCTATCACCTGAGCCACAGCCATGTCACCTTTTACCATTGACACTAGGGGCAGGTGTTCAGTCAAAAAGTTTCCTGCATGTTCTCCTGCCGTCTGATGTCAAATTAAAGGAATTATGCTAAGCAGCAGACAATTATGGTGATATTAATTGGCGGAAAAATCAGTTTGTATCCATATTTAGACATGGTGAAGGGACTGTTGATTGGTATGACAAGCATTACTCACAAACACACTACCTCACCATCTCTCACATATGGATGGAGCAGCAGCCGACATCGCTATGGGGTCACTCCCTTTTTATTATGAATGATTGATGGGAAGTAGAACTAATCTTAATCAACAGGGAGGAAACACTGCAGAAACACGTAGCTGGCAGTCCTGGATGCACCTCATTACAGTATTGTGTTTCAGGCACTCCAGATTAGAGGAAATCGGTTGTGTCCAGCTATGTGACCACAGTGTCCACAGGCCCAGTGATTCATCACTGCTCATCCATATGAAGCTTCATTCCAGAGGGAAGAGCCGTGAATGGTCTCAGTCAACCGCTGCCTCTAATCCACAGAGATTAAATAGCAGTCTGATGGAGATTCTGATATTAGTCACAGCACAAATAGTCTCGCATTGCCAGACCTTCCTCCACAGCGCTGCGGAGGAGGGTCTGGCGGAATTTCCGGCGGCACCGGAACAATCCCGGAAGTGGAACGTCGTGGATATAGACTAGAACACATGTTCTTTTTTGACGGGTTTTTTTTCCCGATATTTTTGTGTCGCTTTTTGCTTTGATGGCTAAGTTACATTTTTTGGGGCTTTATGTCAACAATATTGTAAGTGAAAAGACTGTATGAGACATGCAATAATACAGATGTTTGATCTTGTTCGATTAAATAAAAGCATGTCAATAAAATGTTCATGTCTGGCCCTTGATGTAATTCTTTTTTTCCAGTGTGGCCCTTAGTGAAAATGAGTTTTACACCCCTGGACTAGAACTTTAATTATGTGATTCGTTGACACTGTACTTGGTGAACAGAGACATTGTGATGGGTCATTTTCATCAATTAGTGGTTCTGACCAGAAGTCTAAACTTTGACCCTGTTCTGGGTTTAGAAGTGATGCTAATAGCATGTCATGGACATGTGACGACCCAAAGACGTCCAATACGGAAATTAAGAACAATCAATTTATTCTAAATGAAGTCCAGTCACTAAAGAGTTGTCTTACTATGATTTCACCCTGTTACAAACATGAATTGAAGTGGTCTTGAAAAGATGTTTCAATTTAGACTCTGATCTGATCATACTGTAGAACCGTGGCCCACACTCGTTTAAAAGCGGTCATAAGAAAACGTCTAGCATTTAGTGTTCATTGGAGGCTTAAGTGGTTTTGACCCTGTTCCTAATGTCCATAGGTCTTTGGATGTCTTTTACTGAGCCCATCATGAATGTCCATTTGACATTCAAAAGTGGTCTTGAAAATAGACCGTAAACGTCTCGGACATTAATATGACATCCAAAGGTGGTCCCTGAACAGCCAATGTGAAACGGACATAATATACACGACATGTCCTTTGGGTGAAAGTGTAGATGTTTTTTTTTTAAATATGCTGAGTTGTGGCTCATTAATATTCATGGAATATGTGAAAGAAATAGAATTTGGACAGGGTAATCCTTAAAAAAACTGTATCCTGAGAGACAGCAGGGCTGAGATCAGTGTAGGAGAGGAGGGACGGTGTTGAATCATCCAGCAGCTCCCCCCCACACACACACCTCTGGCCCGACCTCTGGCAGAGAGCTCTGCTTCTCTGGACCTGCATGATGTGATGAGGGAGGAAGGTTGACGTCAGCCCTATCAACAGGGGAGAAAAGATCTGGTTGCCACCAGCAACCGCATCCTTTAAAACAGCTGTGGATTACTGAACTTGCTCTTCTGCAGTCTAAGTTCATTTAGTGCTCCAGTGGGGGATAATAGCTGTCTGCTTTATAGCTCTGGTGGATTCATCGTGAAGGAAGCAGGAAATGAGGATTTGAGAACTAAAGAAACTTCTCACACTCTGTGATTATTAAAAGAAAAATCGGAGGTTTAGTGTTTCAGAAATAGTGTGATCACTCGGTGACAGAGACATTTTCAGTTGTAGCCCTCACGTTCAATCAACTAATCAACTAACCAACAACTAAAGCAACTCAGCCTTCTTCCAAACTATAGACTCTATCTCCCCCCTCGCACTAACATTCAATTAAATAAATAATTTTTTTTATAGTGTCAAATCACAACAGGAGTTATCTCAGGACACTTTACAGATAGAGTAGATCTAGACCACCCTCTATCATTTACAAAGACCTAACAATTCCCCCCCCCCTCCAAGAGCATGCATTTGGTGCAACAGTGGTATGGAAAAACTTCCTTTTAGGCAGAAACCTCAGACAGACCCAGGCTCTTGGTGTGCCGCCATCTGCCGCTGCCGGTTGGGACACAGAGACACTGATACAGATATACAGATATGATATATAACATGTGATCTGTATCTGGAGAACAACATCTGATTAAGGCTCCTTGTATTTACATTCTGGTTGCACTGCTATTGTATTACAATAGGCTGATTAGGTATGGGTGGTGGTCAACAAACAAAAGTCGTGGGAGGATTGCTATCTTAAAGATCCCATGACATGCTGCTTTTTGGATGCTTTTATATAGACCTTAGTGGTCCCCTAATACTGTATCTGAAGTCTCTTTTATATAGACCTTAGTGGTCCCCTAATACTGTATCTGAAGTCTCTTTCCAGAAATTCCTGCCTTGGTGCAGAATTACATTAGGATGTGCCATTTCTGTGTCTGCAGCTTTAAATGCTATTGAGGAGGAGAGAGGGGGGGGGGCAAGGTGGAGGGGTGGGGGTGTGGCCTTGACCAACTGCCATGCTTCGCTTGTTTGCAAGCCATGATGTCTCTATCTCTCTCATGGGCTAGCCAAATTCTCTGGGCGGACAAAGTAGAGAAAGCAGAGGTAACCTTTCCGCTTATGATGTCATAAGGAGAAGATTCCAGATCGGCCCATCTGAGCTTTCATTTTCTCAAAGGCAGAGCAGGATACCCAGGGCTCGGTTTATACCTATCACCATTTCTAGCCACTGGGGGACCATAGGCAGGCTGGGGGAACTCATATTAAAAAACCTCATAAAGTGAAATGTTCATGCCATGGGACCTTTAATAATGTGGTCACATTGTATGGATGTGATTAACATCTATTACAAGCGCAATTACACTGGCTGCAAAAAATATTTGGCAAACAAAAATAAATGCATTTCTTATCAGACAGGGTTTGATTCAAGGTTGGTGCGAGAGGTGTTGTAGATTAAAAATATTGTTTTCCAATCCATTTTTTTTTTTTGATTTGGCTGTTGAATTAACTTAATTTTGGCATTTGTGAATGATTATATCATGTTATTTATTTCAGTGGTTGGATTTCAGGTCATGTATTGATTTTACCATAATCAACGCTTGACCTTTTTGTTATCATTCATCTCATCCATCATACAAACCAATATAGATTATTGAATGCACTAACTGCATCTCAAATATAGCCAATGAAACTGAGCCTGTATTCTCTGTTTGTGGGCGATCTAACTCCAGAGGTGGATGATGGGATGCTTTACGAGTTCTTTTATACCAGGCAATGAGCCTGGTATATAAGGACAACTGAAATAAAAGTCAATTGATTGAAAAAGATGGGTTTAAAATTTAAAAAAAAATGTAATTTTATAGGATTCTTGCTGTGTCTTATATTCACAATATAATGCTTGTGCTAATCCACTCTTTGCTGTTCTATATTGGTCCATGTACATAATCCTTTTCTGCATGTGAGCTTTTGCTTTAGCTGCTGAAAATAGCACTGCCTTCCATTCCAAATGGATGGTGAAGAACTGTGCCACATCTCCAGCACACACAGTCATGTGCATGAGTCATGGTAGCCCATGGATCAATGTGGCAGAGCTTGGGTTGGGGGATTTGTTTGTAAAAGGCAGCCTTACTCTTTGATAACCTCACCCGCTCACTTTGGTTAGATCCGTCAATGGGAATGAAAAGGAGTCTCGCTTCCATGGAGCTGTTGCAGCTGTTTTCTGCCTCTGTGCTCATAACTGACCATAACAACTTATTCATTCAATTATTCATATCAATTCATTTGCCTGACTGATTGTATATTAACAGTACACTTCTTTGATTTTGTTGTAATATGTAATCCCGCCCCCAATGGCTTTCTATATATATATATATATATATATATATATATATATATATATATATATATATATATATATATATATATATATATATATATATATATATATATTTATATATTTATTTATTACACTGTGTTTTGGGGCTAACCCTGCCTACTGCAAAATAGGCTATATACTACAAATTTGCTATGCCAAATATGTTAAAGGAAACATTATTGCTGCCTGGATTTATTTATTAGAATGATTTAATATGATTTTCAAACTGTTGGATGAACCAAAGTATTGGACGAATTGAAACAAAAGTCTACATCCACGACGCTTCACTTCCAGGATTGCTCCATGTTGCATAACGTGTGTTATATGTCAGTTTTAGCACATTGCATTTCCTTGTGCTTTGTCCATTGGTTATCTAAAGGCTGTTTCAGTGGCGTTTCTACCATGAATAAAAGAATAGAATCCCAAGATGTTCTTACTGTTTGTAAAGCGAGGCTCTGCCTCAGGCCCAGCAGGCACAGGGTATAAGAAGACTCATTTAACAAAGGCTTTTTGATTTAGTCTAGTAATAGTCTATATCCATGACGTTCCACTTACGAGATTGTTCAGGTGCCACCGGAAATTCCGCCGGATGTCCCTCATTTTGGCTGGATATCCGTCTCCTTCCTCTGTCTCTGTGTTGGCGTTCTAACCTCCGGTGGATTTGTGAGGACTATGGTTAACTGCTCCTCAGATCTCTGCAGGGTAAATCCAGACAGCTAGCTAGACTATCTGTCCAATCTGAGTTTTCTGTTGCACGACTAAAACTACTTTTGAACGTGCACATGTTCCACCAAAACAAGTTCCTTCCTGAGACTATTTAGCAGAGGCACCGTGGCTCTGTCCGGCGCTTAGCCGGAAAACTCCAGACCCTGAGTATTTGCACCAAACTGCATGGTAATCCATCGAACAGTTATGGAGATCACATTCACTCTCAACCACTAATGTCAGCCTGCTGGTGGCGCTAGGGGAACAGTCCGGTCCATAATATTCAACCTCTTGGGACAATGAATGACTGTGTACACTGTGTTTCAGTCTGGACCAAAGTGTAGGACTGACTTCACTGACTGACTGACAGACCCACGTCGCCGTGTTGTATTCAAACATGTTCACTGTACGTACTGTACAAGGAGGAGGATGTAGCACAGGATCTATTTGGACTGTTGATGAAATAAGAGAAGCCAATACATGGAGGATTGAATAAATGAGGCGTAGCTGCCATTTCTCTGCAGGAACAGAGGTCATTTCATTTTCAAGCTGATACACAGACACAGATACAATTTTGGTTACCTTAGATATTTTGTTTTGTAAGACTTTTATCAGCTGCTTTGTGGGACACTTCATCACTGCCAGTGTAGCGATGATTTCATTAGATTAATGATGTGTGCTGCAGTCAACAGTGGGGTTATTTTTAGTCGGGACCTTATCGCTGTCCTGGAGGTCATCACAGGCAGACAGCAGGTCTGAGAGGCAGACATGTGTTTGGGCCTCTAAATCAGACCATCAGTAGGATTTACACACTCTGCACGTGCACGGACGTGCTGAGAGTGTGTGATGCAGGAGAGGTGCGACAAGGTACTGCTTACCTGTTGAGATGGGAGGTTCCAATCAGTACACTGTGGCTGTTACTTCTTCTACCAGTGCACCTTTGCAATATTTAAAGGTCCCATGGCATGAAAATTTCACTTTATGAGGTTTTTTAACATTAATATGAGCTCCCCCTAGAAATGGTCATAGGTGTACACCGAGCCCTAGGAATCCTGCTCTGCCTTTGAGAAAATGAAAGCTCAGATGGGCCAATCAGGAATCTTCTCCTTATGAGGTCATAAGGAGCAAGGTTAACTCCCCTTTCTCTGCTTTGCCCACCCAGAGAATTTGGCCCACCCATGAGAGAGAGACATCATGGCTTTCAAATGAGCAAAGTGGCAGTTGGTCAAGGCCACACCCCCACCCTCCACCTTGCCCCCCCTCTCTCCTCCTCAATAACTACAGATACAGAAATGGCACATCCTAAGGAAAGCTCATTGTGGGACTGGCTCTAGTGGCTGTAATTCTGCACCAAGGCTGAATTTCAGGAAAGAGACTTCAGATACAGTATTAGGGGACCACTAGGGTCTATATAAAAGAGACTTCAGATACAGTATTAGGGGACCACTAAGGCCTATATAAAAGAGACTTCAGATACAGTATTAGGGGACCACTTAGGTCTATATAAAAGAGACTTCAGATACAGTATTAGGGTACCACTAAGGTCTATATAAAAGAGACTTCAGATACAGTATTAGGGGACCACTAAGGCCTATATAAAAGAGACTTCAGATGCAGTATTAGGGGACCACTAAGGTCTATATAAAAGAGACTTCAGATACAGTATTGGGGGACCACTAAGGCCTATATAAAAGAGACTTCAGATATAGTATTAGGGGACCACTAAGGTCTATATAAAAGAGACTTCAGATACAGTATTAGGGGACCACTAAGGTCTATATAAAAGAGACTTCAGATACAGTATTAGGGGACCACTAAGGCCTATATAAAAGAGACTTCAGATACAGTATTAGAGGACCACTAAGGTCTATATAATAGAGACTTCAGATACAGTATTAGGGGACCCCTAAGGTCTATATAAAAGAGACTTCAGATACAGTATTAGGGGACCACTAAGGCCTATATAAAAGAGACTTCAGATACAGTATTAGGGGACCACTAAGGCCTATATAAAAGCATCCAAATACCACCATGTCATGGGACCTTTTAAAAGTTTAAAAAAAAGTCAATGCTAACCTCAAGTCAAAACATCCTGTAGCTGCTTCACAATAAAAGCATCCCAGTAGTGTGGCTGTGGGAAAATGAAGCAGCTGCAGAAGTTATACAGATGGTGTTAAAGGAATCATTCAACTCTTTGGAAAATATGCTTCTTTTTGTCTTTCTTTCTAAGAGGTAGATGTTCGGAAGGATATCAGTCTCATGTGTGTGTGTACAGAGTAGCGATGTACCGATTCTGATACCAGTATCTGAAAAGCCTCCGATTCTGCCTGAAATGCTGGTATCAGTATTAGCAAGTACCGGAGTTTACGCATCGATCCGATACCACGTAATTTAGCCCTGAAAATCTACTTTAAAGTAGTTCATTTATGTTCTTTTACCTTTATGACTGACTGTCAAACTGGATAATAAAAGAAAGTTATGTGGCGTTCATTGTCTGTCTGTATTTGTTCATGTTTCACAAAGACTTACTTATACAGCTGCTAAAACATAAAATATACGTATCTTTTAACACATTGGTATCAGATCGGTACTTGGTATTGGCAGACACGCAAGTCCAGGTATCAGAATTGTTATTGGGAAGGAAAAAACGGTATCGGAACATCTCTAGTACAGAGCTAGAGTCAGTACGTGGTTAGCCTAGCTTAGCATAAAGACTAAAAAGAGGGGGAAAACAGCTAGCCTGGCTCTGGCCAAAGATCAAAAACACACCTACCAACACCTGTGGAGCTCACTGATGAACACATATCGTGTCTGTTTCATCTGAACACAAACAGAAATGTAAGAACAAGTTGTGATAGGGGAGTGGAACAAAAGGTCAAACATCACAGCTCCATGTAGCAGTGGATGTGATGTAAACACTGCAGTAACGTGCCTGGAGCAGATGACCCGTATAATAAAATTTGTTTTTGAGGCGCGACTCGGCTGCGTTTCATAGAGATTCTGTGTGTCCCCTTTTTTTTCCGTCTAGCAGTCACACATCCAGGTAGCGATGTGGCCGGGGCGGGGGAGTGAAGGAGGGAGTGAGCCCGGTTCCGCCTGCTGGAGAAGCCGCTACAGCGAGTAGCAATGTGCCCTGGCTCCAGGCGAGGGAAAGAGGGAAACAACTTGCTGGAAAGCCCAAGAGCCCTGGCATACATCTAACGTGTTTCTATCTACGATTTTATTTACATGTAGGGTTAGTCAGTTTTTGGTGGATGTCCACTCCTTTAATCAGGATGTTAAGAAATCCTTTGATGTGCACTTCAGCACATTAATGCTCCCTCTGCTGAACAGCTGTGAATGTGTGCCGCAATGTGGTTGAGCCGGGTGTAGCTCAGTGGAGTCTTCCTAGATATTGAATGTTACAATAATACAGTTGATGTGTGTGTTCTGTTAGCATCAGCAGTAGTATGGGGGTCTGGAGCAGAGCCAGCCTTGGCTCATATTGCTCGTCTCTAAAGACAGTATGTGTAGATATATCCAGTGCATCCACAGCTCTGCTGCTGCCAAGTTACGTGCAATGTGATGCACTGTAGTGTGTGTTCAGCTGGCTAGTCCACACAGCATTCTTGAATGGGAGAAAACATGCTCTGGTTTATTGGCATTTCTTTAAACCAATCACAATCGTCTTGGGTGGTGCTATGCGTCGGACGGAGCCACGGTGCCTCTGCGAAATAGTCTCAGGAAGGAACTTGTTTTGGTGGAACGTGTGCACGTTCAAAAGTAGTTTTAGACTTTAAACTCCGATTGGACAGATAGTCTAGCTAGCTGTCTGGATTTACCCTGCAGAGATCTGAGGAGCAGTTAACCATAGTCCTCACAAATCCACCGGAGGTTAGAACGCCAAGACAGAGACAGAGGAAGGGGACGGACATCTGGCAGAAATGAGGGACATCCAGCGGAATTTCCGGCGGCACCTGAACAATCCCGTAAGTGGAACGTCATGGATATAGACTATCAATAGACTAATGTCTAAAAACGAAAATCAAAAAGCTTTTGTTACATGAGTCTTCTTATACCCTGTGCCTGCTGGGCCTGAGGCAGAGCCTCGCTTTACAAACAGTAAGAACATCTTGGGATTCTATTCTTTTTATTCATGGTAGAAACGCCACTGAAACAGCGTTTAGATAATCAATGCACAAAGCACATGGAAATGCAATATGCTAAAACTGACATAACACATGTTATGTAACGTGCCATATGACATGCAAAGAAAATTGACAGGCAGCTTCTTATTTGCAGCATGGCAATGAAAGAACTTGCCGGCTGAGTGAATTTAGTTTCCTCATATTCGCAGGAGGAATGAGTAATTGGAAACTGGATGTCCCATCTCATGGTTGTCTGCAGCCGCACCAGGCTACACCTCACAGAGACGCTCCTCTCTGGGACAGACACCATCCTCCACTGATTACTGCACAAAGCTGCATACTTATGATCAAGTGATAGGCTAAACATGGCAATCCGTCCCATCATCTGTCCTCGAAGTCGAGCAGAAGCTCACAAAAACAGTAAACAGAACCGTAACAATTGGCCAAATGCCTCGGTTACTTTTCTCAAGTAGGACACTCGGGTGGAGACAATTGTTTAAGATGAGATACGCCTAAGAAAAGGATGCATGCATCTGCTGAAATGATTATTTTCTTGAGCACTAGTCATGCATATGGATTTGCGCTGTGGATTTTTGCAAATCGCACTACAGGCTGTAGGTGGTGCCAGTGGCGCCAGATTTTTTTTTTTTAAATGACCTGCTTCATGTAGTTCTACTGGAACATAGGGTCAGTTTCAGCAAATTTTATAAGTCTTACTTACTGCACCTTTAAGTGGTGTTTGAGACTGGACAGGACATAGCAAAGAACCATCTGGAAGGGCTTTAAAAGTCAATATATCCACAACGTTCCACTTCTGGGATTGCTCCCATGCCACCAGATGTCCCTCTTTTCGGCCGGATGTCCATCACCTTCCTCTTCCTTTGTGTTGGCGTTCTAACCTCCGGTGGATTTGTGAGGACTATGGTTAACTGCTCCTCAGATCTCTGCAGGGTAAATCCAGACAGCTAGCTAGACTATCTGTCCTATCTGAGTTTTCTGTTACACGACTAAAACTACTTTTGAACGTACACGTTCCACCAAAACAAGTTCCTTCCTGAGACTATTTTGCAGCGGAACCTTTGATACGTCCTGCGCTTTGCCCCGCCCAAGGCAATTGTGATATATGCCAGACCTTCCTCCGCAGCGCTGTGGAGGAGGATCTGGCAATGCCAGACTAGGTGATGCATCACAGATGCTGTTCTGCAGGAACACCTTCAGCACACCGCGGGTCTCCTCGTAGATCAGAGCCGAGACACGCTTCACTCTGCCACGGCGAGCCAGACGGCGGGTTTGGTGATCCCCTGGACTTCACGCTTTCTGCTAGCCATCCACAACATTACTGCTGCATCGCTTCCTGATATACCAAACCACGGTGCGGCCCGAGACACAAATGTGCGTCAATCACCCTTCAAAAAAATAGTGCTGTTAAAAGGAATTTGCGTTAACTCGTTATTATTGCGTTAATTGTGACAGCTCCAGTAGTCACAAAACTTTAACTATAGAAGTAGTTCATCAAGAAGTAGTCATACAGTATGAATCAACCTTTTCGCAAGGTATACGAATTAGCTGTACGGCTAATATAGCTAATATGACAAAGACAAACTACATAAGTGGTTCGGGGGGGTTGTTGTTTTGTACATACACATTCCTCAGAAGTACGTTTACCTTTTGTTCAAAATGTACATGATTTCTGGAAGGTACCTACCGTTGTTTGACTGTTTGACTGTTTGACTGGTTTTAGCTGTTGTGGTGTTCTATGTCTGTAACAGTGGTCAGACCAGCTAAACAAAACTGCATTGTCACTGTGACTGTTGCATAAACATCATTTGTGCTTCAGTGATCATTTCCAGTCATTCAGCATGTTACAGTTCTCTCCATCCTCGGGTTGTCATAGACAGTAAAGTTGTGTGCGTAGTTCCAGTAGGAGTATATTTCTTGCTGTATGTGTTGCCATTGCGGCACAAGATGATGAGTCCACACTGCATTTTCCTCCCATGAAGTCCTAGCCGTTAATCCATTTAGTCACATCACAGAGCTTCTGTATCCACCAGCTCAGAAATCCTCAAGTCATTTACCCTGACTGAAAAAAGAAGAAGCGAGAGAGCTTAGTTTACTATCACCAACTGCCACATAAGATTTCACAGTGCACTGCTATCCTCCTAGTTTACTGTAATTAGCTCAAAGTTAGCCACCTAAAGAGCTCCTCCCCTCTCTCCCTCCATCATATGATACAGAATGCATTTAACTCGCTGTTAAAGTCACTGTTTGGTTGAGTAATCCCTTTCCAGAGGAGCACTCGAGGGATTAGCTTGTTGTCGACATTGCAGGGGAAAATAAAATCTGGAATACCAAGCATCCAAAAACACTTTGAAACTTGGTAGTATATATATATATATATAGTATGTTGTGTTTTAGATAGTATTGTAGTGAAAAAGGTTACAAGACATGAATAATCGCAATTAGATATTTTCCACATATCGTGCAGCCCTATCAGGCAGTGTGGCTTGGGTGCATTTTCCCCCAGAAGAACATTTGAATGATTATTATACATAGATGAAGCCTTTTGGAGCGTTTTAAGTATAAAGTAGCACAAAATAAAAAATACTCAAGTAAAGTACACAGACCTCAAATTTGGACGGTACTTGGGTAAATGTACTTTGTCAACTCAGTTACCAGTGTTGGAAAGTAATTACATGATGTGATCTAACTTGACTCACGGCAAACTTTCGCAAAGTTATCCAAACTAATTGGAATTATGGCCACAACTAGAAAATAAAATTCAAGCTCAGAATTCTCTTTAAATGTACACCTACAGACAGATAGAAGTTAGATGTTGACAACAGAGAGCTTTTAGATTCCCTCAGAATTGGAGGCGATGGTGCAGATTTAGTGATGCCAGCAGGCTGTAGCACTGAGAAAACAGATATTTATCAGCTGTGTCACGGCTGGTTCAGACTTGGAACAAAATGCAGAGTGAGGCAAGGAGAGGGCAGCAGTTGGTAAGATGGAATTTAATGAAGAAAAAAAAACATTACAAAACAAAACTTACAAAACAACGTAGGCTGGTGAAAATCCAAAGCACAGGGGAAAAAAACAGAATACAAAAACACGGGGAAAACTCCAGGAACACAGAAACCCACATAAGAATGATGATGAACCAACACCAAAGGGAGCACCGAGAGTAAAGGTAACGAGGGTAGTAACGAGGGACAGGTGACATGAGGGATGATGAACAGGTGGAACACATCAGGGCAGACAATCACAGAGGCAGGAAAACACACAAGGCAGGAAGTAAAACAAGACGTGACACAGGAGAAACAGACACTACAAAATAAAACAGGAAACTGGATCATGAAAAAATACACAAGGATGGAACTAGGAAAATCAAACAGAACACAGAACAAAAATAACAGGGAAACAGTAACACAAAAACAAGAAAACCCCCAACACATCAGGTGGAACACATCAGGGCAGAGTAGACAATCACAAAGGCGGGAAAACACACAAGGCAGGAAGTAAAAGAAGACACGACACAGGAGAAACAGAAGCTGTGTTGGAAACCGTTCCCTCATTCATTCACTCACTATTCCCTATATAGTGTTTATGAAATAGTGAACTATATAGGGAACGACCAAACCAGACTCCGGACACGACACTGAAAACACATCGTTGCATCAGGAGATGCTCCGGTTGTTTGTGTGACGGAGGCGGGCGCGCCCTAGCCTGACAAGCCAGACCCACATCCAGATGTTGGGCCTGGGAACTCACCAGTGACAGGGCTCAATCCGAGGGGCGGGATAAACGGTTGTCTTTCAAATTCCCTCTACACGTAATAGGATAGATCTACAACCAGGCAGAGCTAGTTGATAGATTAAACTTTTGCCGTATGCGGTCGGCAAAACGCCGAACACCTCTTCCTTTTTTAAGAATGACTTCAGTGCCGTTCTTTGTTCTTTTCTCAAAGAAAAGCTTAACTCCAAGTCTTCCAGAAGACCGCTGTTCCCAGCAGCAGCAGCCATAAGCCCGCCCACTGACTCTATACACGATGTGATTGGCCTAACCAGAGTTTGGTTTTTCCAGCTCGCAAGTCAACAGAGAGTGCCTAGACTGACCCTGGCTGCAAAATAAATTTTAGGCTAGGCGCGCCCAGCATCATGTAAACAAACCAAAACTAAAATACTTTTAATACATCCCTGAAACAAACAGAGCACAGGAGGGTAGTAAAAGGTTGTATATTATATATGTTGCATGTTACATTTCCACTGTTTAGAAACCAAAGCCTGCTCCATATTGCCTTTTCAGTTTCCGTGGTTACTACCGCTTCTTCTTCCGCGTTGCATTGTGGGATACGACAGTAACATTTAGGTGAGCTGTGCCTTGTGGGTATTTTATAGTGGATATAGTGAATGAAATAAACTGCGGATAATTCAAACCTTTCTACAAAATGGCGAACACACTTTATAGGGAACTATTTCCGTGATAGGGAACGTTTTCTAACACAGCTGGAGACTACAAAGCTTCAATTCCGACCTTATTTGTCGATGGCTTTTCTCGATGCACAACCAGTGAAATAACAGCTGTCCCTAACAGAGCCTGATCACCTCGTGATGGATGAATGTCCTGCTGTCAGGTTCTTACCCGTCCGCTTTCTCTAAAGCACCATAGTTGACGGAGCTATATGAGCACTAAGTGAAACAGAAGGAGCCGACACCATGAAAGATAGTCGGCTCTTTTTTTTTTAAAGCCGGAGCTTTAAGGAGCACACTCTGCTATCCAATCTAAGCTTTACATTGTGCCCGGTTTGCTTATTTACCTGCATAGTCCAACAAGGTTCCAATCAGCTGGATGAACAAAGAATGCAACAATACCCAGGCAGACTAAAAACACATTACATTTCCTCTCACTACTTCCTTCAAAGCTCCATTATGCACTAGCATGCAGCTGTAATTAAAGTTGGTTTAAAAAGAGTCAGTATATAGGGCAGATAAGAGCGGGCTCTGTGTGTGTGTGTGTGTGTGTGTGTGTGTGTGTGTGTGTGTGTGTGTGTGTGTGTGTGTGTGTGTGTGTGTGTGTGTGTGTGTGTGGACAGATGTTGAATGGAAGCATCACATTAGCCAGTCCCACACTGTTGCTGTACACTGTGCAGAGGAAAGACGCTGTGTCCAGCTTCTCAGCATGGCCGCTTATCTCCTCAGTGCATGTGTCCGCAGTCTGAGGAACCAAAGTCATCTCTCTCTCTCTCTCTCTCTCTCTCTCTCTCTCTCTCTCTCTCTCTCTCTCTCTCTCGCTCTCTCTCTCTCTCTCTCTCTCTTGAATAGAAGCACAGTCTTTATATAGTGAAGCATGTGCTGACAAAAAACGTTACGTTGAGCTGCTGGATGCTGAGAGGGAAAAGACACAAAGTGGTGTTAGACATGTCTCACTTCTTACCTCGGCCCAGCCCAGTTTGTGTTTGATTTACATACATAGAGAAAGAAAAAAAAACTATCCACCTTGGAAAAGTCAACATTTCTAGCTAAACCCTCCTTCATCTTTCAGCCTACATTCATATGTATTCTGTATTCTGCATGTGGCGCTGACCTACCCCTGTGACAGTGTTCCTCACATTAGCCCTCTCTGGCTTGCCTTCCAATCCGAGCCTATATAATAATAAACAATAATAATTCAGTCTTATATTCTCTACAGCTTAATTAACAAATGGCCAGATATCGAGGCCCTGGTGCAAAGATTAGCCCCTACTGGACTCTTCATTTATAACATTACTGCCTACTACTTCACAAAAATGTAAACGCTTGTAAAATGTAAAACGTAAATACACTGCAACTTAGTGGACATTCTGAACTCTATTCTGAGCTCTATAACTGTAAACTGATATTAATAAGCTTTGACTTACATTATAAAATACACCTTCAGTTGGGTGTTGTAATAAGCGCTGGCATACGGGTAGGAGACTCCATCAGAATCTTTTCCTCACTCCGAGGACCCCCTAGGGGTCCTGGACCCCCTGTTGAAGATCTCTGCTTCAGGGATAAAAGCAGCAGTTAGAGCCAGAGCTGGAGCCTGAAGCTCCAGAGAGTCCTGGACCAGGGGCCATTCTAGGATCAGAGCTTTAGGAGTGCCTGGAACCCTTTGGTGTCTGGAAAGTCGTTCTTTTTAAACATTATTTAAGTGTGCTAACTGTGCATTTTAACATCATTTCGACCATCATGGTAGGGGTAACACTAGTTTAGCTTTGCCAGACCATTCACATGGAGCGGAGCGGAGGAGGGTCTGGCTAGTCCACACAGCATTCTGGGATGGGAGAAAAACCTGCTCTGGTTTATTGGCAATCACAATCTTCATGGGCGGTGCTAAGCTCCACACAGAGCCGCTGTCGTGCAACAGAAAACTCAGATTGGACAGATAGTCTAGCTAGCTGTCTGGATTTACCCTGCAGAGATCTGAGGAGCAGTTAACCATAGTCCTCACAAATCCACCGGAGGTTAGAACGCCAACACAAAGAAAGAGGAAGGAAACAGAAAAGACATGCATCCAGCGGAATTTCACTGGAGCAATCCCAGAAGTGGGACGTCATGATATAGACTATGGAAACACTGAGTTTTAAACCAAAACGTAGCAGTGTAATTGTAGCCTGAGATTAAAGTCAGAATTCTGACATACATCCATGCCTCTAAGGCTTTTGCCATTTCTGTTAATAATGTTGTTCAGTGGAGCAGCACATTGCACAACAGCAACAGTAACCCTGGAGTCTCCAGGCCCCCTGTGGGTCTGCGCCTTTCAGTGTTTAAAGGATTTTGAAATGAATTGTAATAACTAACATTATTATACAGGTGCCTTTTGTATTTAGTATAAGATCATGCAAAGACACAATTTCAACAGTACTTGGCAAGTCATGATTCTATGACAAATAGTGATCATTAACACAAGTGAACTTTTGTGATCCTGGAACATATCAACCTACCCAACCATAAGCAGTGTGACAGGCGGTGACATCCGTCACATCATCAGTTCATCTCCCCTGGAGCTGAGAGGGAAAAGTCTATTTCTTTGCCCTGTGTCTCCTTAATCTAGCTCTCACAATTTAAGAAGTAATTACTTTCACCATCTTCATCCTGCCACTGTTCCTCTTCTCTCCTCACTCCTTGTTAGCGCCAGCCGGCATGCTATTAAGATAAAATCACAAAGTATTCCAGACGTTCCTTAGTGACAGGATGAGTGGTGGAAATGAAGCACTTGAGGCCTTCAGGTTCACGCTAGATTAATGCCAAAAAGAAGAGGGTCCTCTCAGTAACTGTACAGGGTGTTCTCTTGTCCTTGAAGACTAGTTTGATTTTTAGATCTTCATGTTTAAAAATGAAGGCCATTTTGGTGGTGTGCACTTGATCATGGTGATGTTAGGGTTAGAGTTGGCTTTAGGGGGAAAGAGTTAGGGAAACAGGTTAGGGTTAACTTGTGTTTGACGGTTTAATTTACAAATGCCATGCATACCAAGGTTTGGATTGTAGGCATTTGGTCACTAATGGACCTTGGCTGTAACAAATGTAGCCAATTAACATGATCCATGTTACATTTATTACTTCTCATTATTCTACAATCCTTTTTACACTGATTCAAGTTACTCTTTCATTTCTTATATTCATGTTTTATTGTGCAATATTTTATTCCTTATCTTAACTTGCACTACTTTCTGTTTAGATTCTAATTTTGTGTAACAAGCACTGCATCGACTTCAAACTGTACAACTCTGCATGAATGCACCATTCCTGCCACCACCACCAATTTTTTTTTTATTGGGTTTGGGCAGGCCACTGGAAGAAATTCTATGCATAGGCCATACTCGCCATGGCATGGACTCCCGTTATCCAGTAGGAGAATGACTTTTAACAGCCGGCTTTCATTTCAGCCACGTTCATATCCCTGCATGAGAAATTGCAGCTGGCTCATTGGTTTGAATGGAGCCAGTTAAAGGAGGCAGCGTGGGTGCCAATGCAGACGGCTCTGGCGAAATAATTCAGGTTTACGTGGCAAACAAATATGAATCATTGATCGTAATGATCGTTATGATCCCTGGCCGTTCCTTCGTGGGATTGGCTCTTGACCAACACCTTGGTTGCGTGACAAAGGTCTTTTCTAAAACTAATGATTTCATGAAGACTTCCTGTACTCGTGTCCTCCAGAGGATAAACCCTGTTTTTTGTGACCCACTGATCTTTTCATGCGCACCACTGGCAGATTGTTGTGAACCTTTGCTATTCTTGCTCTATTTAGGCCTCTTTTACATCAACTTTGGTGAAGAGGGTTTCTGTTTTGGTCAAATCATTCAGCACTGTGTAGTTATCTCTTGACATTTCACTTTATTGTAAACACAGCTGACTGTCACAGTGAAATCATTTGAATGTGGTTTCACCTTTTGCGAAAGGACGTATTATTGTATTTAAAGCGAGGAACGGAATGTGAGTTAACCAAAACCATCATGTCATTTCCTCGCCCTGTTCCTATCGCTGCCCAAGCTCTTAGCTCTGCACATCCCCAGCTAAATGAGCGACACTCTCATTTCCGTGCTCAGAGCGTCTAGATATTAATGGCTAAGAGCTTTTAGTATCTCTCTGTCTCTCTCTCTCTCTTTTTTTTTTTTTTTTTTTTTTTTCTTCCAGCTCTGCCTTTCCCTGTTTCCACCGCCTCTCCTTCCCTCCTGCTTTCTGTTCTGCCTGTGAATCATTCAAGCAGTTTCCGGGGTCCAGGCTGGACGTCGCACGCTCAACAACTTAGCATCGGCCCTGGATAAGATTAGGAAAATCTTCCCTAAAATAAAAACCGAGTCCGACAAGTCCCATTTTATTGGCAGTACCAGTAGAGTGGCCCGTCAAAGGGAATCACAACAGCCATAAAGACAGCTCCATGCTACAGCAACAGTTTAATGATGCTGTGCAGTGATTGGCTGTCAAGCGCCTCTGCTCCATCTGCAGCGTGCAGTCCTCCTTTAGATGGAGAATCATATTGTACATTAGCAGATGAATGTGTCTCACAGCTTGGCAGGGGAGGGATTCGACATCCTGAGGCACCAGATTGGACAATTTCCTTTTTCTCTTTGCCAGCAGGTTTCTTTCTCAGTTTTATGATCATTAAAATGCTTTGAGATATAAATTCATTTAGCAGAAGCTGCTGATTTCCATCTCTTTATACGATTGTAGTTCCTGACCTTGATTTATAGAAATCATTACCCTGCTCATACAGTTTTTGTCACCCATTAAAGCTGGTAAAATAGCTTAGAAGTGACGAATGACTGATGAAGATGCTGTCCTGATTCCAAGCATATTCATCACAGATAGAGGGGACTGACCCCTAGACCCCTATCCGGCGGCGCCGCTGCCAGCGATCGCCATCACTCAAGACAATGCTTGTGATTCCCCCAGCTGTGGAACGGCTGCGGACCGGCTCCGCTGCGTGCCGGCTGCGTGCGCCGCCGTCCGTCAACACCCACCAGGTCTGGATTTGTTGCGGAACGGCTGCGGCCATGACTGACAGCTGATGTCACGAGGACCCACGAGATCTCGCGACTTCACGTATGATCGCGCAATAGAACAGGATGAAGTTTCTATAAACAGAACCACAAAACCAACTACAGTTAACTTCATGCCTGTCTCCGCCAATTATGACGTTTTAAAGGTGTAGTGCAGGGAAATATGATCGTGAGCACGGTGTATTTTATTTTGGAAAATAACCGGATGTTTTATTTTGTTTCTGTGCTTGACTTCCTGTCCCGCACTATCTGCCGTGTGCTGAATTTCTGCGGAGCTCTCCAGCGTCCGGCAACAATAGAAGCTCTGTGTATCAGCTCCGGAGGGCTGCGGACCGCCTGGAGCTGGGACGCAGTCGGAACGCAGCAGTTCTGCAGTCAGTGGAAATACACACACTGACTTTAATGGAAACCTAATGACTCCGCCGCCGTTCCGGAGCGGATCCGCAGCCGTTCCGCAGTTGGTGGAAACTGGGGGCCAGAAGCGTTCCAGACGCAGCCCTCAGCTCTGCTAAAAAATAAGCACCAGGTCTAATTTTGACAAAACCGCGGGGCGTTCAACAGGCCGGGCAGGGAGTGGAAGGGCTAGAGAATCCAGTCAATTTTCTAAATAAACTCCCTGTGCAGACTCCCGATTGTATATCACATGACTACACTATTTTAACAACTAAAACAACGCCTCAGATCTTTGATCCGTGTTCATAACTGGTCTAAAAGAAAGAAACCATTGAACTATGTAGACTACTTACTTTTGTGGTAGACACACAAATATCAAGAAAAAATGACCAAAACAATGAAATCTTTGCGTTGGGCGGTGAAGACGCTCCGCTTCTGGGACACGGTTTGGTATGTGGTGTGGTTATGACACATGGTGGATGATGGGACCAAACTACGGCGCTGAGAGTTGGCTTTACTGAGAGAGCTGAATGACAGCTGCTGGCCCCGGCCTGGACCTCCGGGTGGACCCGTGGTGTCCTCTTGCCTCCTGTCCTCCCAGCATCCAGCTCAGAGCAGCAGCTCCTGGCGGACCTGCGTGTGGACATGGCTGTCAGTGATAATTCCCCGTCCTCCCTCAGTATGCGCTCCGCCAGCTCCCTGGGCCCCTGACTCACCCTGCAGGGCTGCTCACACCGCCGCTGACTGACACGCCGTGAAATCACCCATATGGCGCCCACAGCAGAGGAAAACTACGGTGCCACAAATGCCACAGGGCCCGTTGTAAGGGCTTCCTCAGCAAATAGCACATATGTTTAAAGACATCCACTATGCTCTCGCTGCTGCCAACTCAGCCCATCACACCCACCTTTCCCTCCTCCCTGCTATCTTGTATAATTTGATTTTCCCAGCCCATTGTTTTCTCCCCAGTGGCAGTTTGCATGGGATAATGAAATTAAGCTCTATTCCTACTCCCCAATGAGCTATTGGCTGCAGGCAGCCTTTGTGACAGCAGCAAAACCTCAGCAAATCTCCATCTCACTGAAACCTCCTTCTCTACCAACACCTCTTACAGACACTCTCTGATCCCAGAAAACATGTGCACAGGTGGGCCTCTTGACATCACAGTACAGTATTGGGCTTAGCTCTACATGGCCAATCAGACCTGAGCTTTGGCCTGCAAAAGTTATTCAGATTCCCATAATTAAGAGTAGATTCTCAGACCAGTCTGCCTTAAAGGGTCATTCCTGTTTATTGCGGCTTACTATCAGTAACATTGCACTCACCACTTGATTAGCTGAGCTCTGGGAACAACTTGCATCGTGAGGTAATAGTTTCACTTCAGATCATCTGTTGGTTTGTTTCCAATCAATTCCAAATGTTTCCAACCATCATCTGACTCCTCTGGCTTGTTTTTTAGTGATGTCACGTGTTCCCACATCTTAGAAATTACATCACATCACTGCCAGAAATGATACAAAAAACGATTAGACCTAAGTTCATTCTTGACCTTGTGAAGAGATATTTGGCAAAATAATCCAAACTATTCTTTTTTTTCTCCCTCATGGCTTTCACTTGTATCTCATGATCTTAATAAGCAGGTGGAGTTATTGTCAAGCAGTTATCTCATTGGACTGGACTTTCATACTTCTGTTATGTGATGACTACAGAGGAAGGAAGACACGTTGTGCTGAACTGGAATTGCCATTTAAATAGTCTCGCATGTCCAGACCTTCCTCCACAGCGCTGCGGAGGAGGGTCTGGCTAGTCAGTCCCTCCAGAAAAATGCGATTATGCGATCGCATAATTCAATGCATAATCAGTCAAAGTCCGCATATTTATGCGGGGTCTGCATTTTTTCAAATACGCCGCACTTTCGCCGCATAAATTGCAGATTTCCGTGCAAAATATGTGGGGCTTGCATGATTTCATAATCCCCGCATTTCCGTTGCAAAAAAGTCACATATCTTAGCAGAAAGTTGAAAAATGTTGCGTTTACTTCACGCATGAGCAGCCATTTTCCCCTGTTGCCATGGAAACGTTATGAAGTGACGTAATTACGTGACCATCATCGAAAAGCAGAGTAATGGAGGGTTTTCTCTTTTTCATCAAACCGCAGTTTTTGCAAGTTCCCGCAATTTCAGCGCATAAAATTGCATAAATATCCCGCATATTCCATCACATTCTTTAAGAAAACTTGCCGCATAATCAAGGATTTTTGCCCAAAACAATCACCAAAAAACTCAATGCATTTTTCTGGAAGGACTTGCTAGTCCACACAGCATTCCTGGATGGGAGAAAAACGTGCTCTGGTTTATTGGCATTTCTTTAAACCAATCACAATCGTCTTGGGCGGTGCTAAGCTCCGGACGGAGCCACGGTGCCTCTGCAAACTAACCCTCAGGAAGGAACTTGTTTTAGGTGGAACACGTGTACGTAGGAATTTAACTGAAGTAGATGACACACATGTGGTAAACTGCTCCAGGTCACAGATTGAAGAAGCACCGCAACAGTTGACTGTGTCCCTGCACTGTATAGGCAGCAGACAGCCAATCTGTGAGCTATTACAGACAGCACATTTTACTCTCCATCTATTCAACTGAGAAAATAACAATTCCTCAAAGGCACTAAAAGCCATTTCCCTCTTATGAAATAACATTTCATTGGGCCATTGGTCCTGGAGCAGAGAACGTAATTAAAAGGTAATTGCAGCACACAGCTGAACAATGCAGCCTATTAAGTAGTAGAGCAAAGCAGACAGACAGCAGCCTGTCATATGCTGATACAGTAAACAAATGAGCAGTTATTATCCACACGTATTCACAGCGCAGCATCAGCAATCACCAGGATTCACTGCAGGGCTTTTGTCCAAGAAGACAGGTTTCTGATCATCTGCGCCTCTTTTTCTCCAATCATTCTATTTTCCATGTGTACAGACAGGATGTCTATTGTTCTGCTCAACACTTCATTATTTCACCCATTTATGTCTAGTTCCACTTGTTTCTCACAGAATGCCATCAACTCCCACAACTGTAATGTAACAGAAGATCAGCTGCTTTCACAGAAGCTCCATCAGCTGCTCTTCTACTCATCGTAACTAAAGTCATCTGTGGCAAGATGCATTCCCTTCATACAGAGACACGTCGTACAGTATGATGCTGCTCTACACAGTGTGCTCTGATCCGTTCATATGAGACAGCTGTCACAGGTTCGCTGTCAGCACTCCAGTCTGCAGTGCAGTTTCATACACTTTCTGACTATTCCAATGAATTACATAGAAGAATGACCAAATCAAGGTTTAGCTTGCCCACACAGGCGCTTTAAAAGATAACTAATGGAGTATTATGAGGTTAATTGGAAGGTGGCCCTTGTTGCCTTTTGTTAAACTGGGCTGGTACTTAGCGGTGTGGAGTAGCAGCACTTCAGCTCACACAAGTAGGCTCCCAGAACTTCTTATTGTGTGCTGCTGCCTCCTGGTGAACACTGGTACACACACAGCCTGCCTCAAATGGATCCACAATGCCTAAACAAAATACATGATACACGAGAGCAGCGTTCCCGGAAGCCGTGCAGCTGAAGGAGTTGCTAACTCCGCCCCAACAGCTGACGAAATCAAGTGACACTTTAGAGGAAAGGACGTGTCATCCCTCTAAAACACAGCAAGTTCCTTCCCAAGGCTATTTTGCAGAGGCACCGTGGCTCCGTCCGGCACTTAGCACCGCCCATGACGATTATGATTGGTTTAAAGAAATGCCAATGTCTCTGAGGTTGGCAGTCATCTGAAGCTCCAGCACGCTACTGCATATGAAGGGAGAGTGTAATTAGTGCAACAAGAATCAGCTGAGACAGTTAACTCAACTGCACTGCTCTCCTGATCTATCCTCACACCTGTCTCACTACAGCTGATTGCATATGGAACTAAATCTGTTTCATCAGATTTTTCCTTGGGCTCCCGGATGTTAACACTCAATTTTAAACATTACATTTTGCAGCTGAATTTGGCCCTATTCAATATCAGCAAGTTGAAAATATATTAGTTGAATTTTATACATTGTATTTTGCATCTGAATTTGGTATATTGAATGTTTTAACATTGAATTTTTGATTGATGAATTTGTGACCATAGAAAAATAAGGGTGAAAATCCGAAAATTTGAAGAGTAAAATTCAGAGGCAAACATTTCAGATACATAATTTCAATGCATAAATATTCAGTGCTAAAAATTCAATGGCTTTTTAACTTCAAAATCCGATGAAACCGAGTTACTTCCATAATTGCAGACCAAGCCCACCTCCACATTCAACTTATTTTTTTTATTAAATGACGTTTGTTATGAGTAACTCTCTTACATAGACTCCTTGTCCCATTCCCTGAGTCACTGTGTGACAATAGCTCTTCAATGCCAGTTGTCTGGGATGACAGGGTTCACGTTGAACTGTCTTAACAACTAATGAATGGACTGCCATGACATTTGGTAAACACATTCATGTCCCCCTCAGGATAAATTGGATTCACTTTGGTGGTCAATTAAATTTGTGCAATACTTTGGTGACCTGCTAAACTAATCACTTTCCCATCAGCGTTAGCCTTAGCTGTACTTTCCATTAGGTGCTAATTAGCATGCTAACACTCCAAACTAAGGATTAGCATAATAATCATAAACATCAGCATGTAAACATTGTCAGTTTGAACATGTTAGCATGCTGCAACCTGTCTAATCGACTATTATTATCAACTGTCTTCTTGCTCTCTCATATAAGCCCACATCTGTCCATTGGTGCTGGCTGCGGGCACCGTATGACAGCACATGTATTCATGCAGGAAAGAGGTAGTAGTAATGCTGAGGACTCACAGGACATTGTTACCCACGGGGGACGTCTTCTAGAGCACGCCACTCTCCCACAGGGACGTGCACGGTCTGGCCCAGGACAGAGGACATGCTGAGGGACTGTCAGGGTGCAGAGAGAGAGGGCAACAACTCACCCTGACCTACATCAGTGTCAGCAATCCCTTTATTCAAAAGAATACAGGTTTAGCTTATCCCTTGTGTTGTCCTTTGGGTCACCGGGACCCGTCCAGTTTATTTGACGTTTTTTGTTGGCCTGGCGTTGAGCTTTGGGAGCTTCGAAAATTCTGCCCTATGTTAGGGTTAGGGTTACATTCCATCTGTAGTCCATTGCTACTGGATAATAGGTTGGGAGAAAGTGGGATCAAATCTGATACAAATTTAGGAAAAAGGAAATGTGGGAACATAGGGCCTAATTTTGGAAAACAAATCTTAGAAATGTGTTAAATCTGCAAGATTGTGAAGATCCAGGACTTTGCCAACAAATTTGAACATCGACAACTTCTCAGTCCCTCCCCCCTTTCTGCTGAAGTCCAAACCGTCTCCTAAGCCCCGCCCACACAACAGAGTTTGACAGAACTGCCGGCCGGCATGTCAGACAACATGTTCAATAACTAAACATCAACACAACGTTAACTTTACTCACCAACAGTAAAACGATGCTAACTAGCAGGCTAGCGTTAGCCATTTCAGCATCATATCAGACCGACCACTGTGCTAACGTTACTATCATCCTCACCAACGTAGCTTTGTGGACTTTTGACTACTAATAACCAAGTGAAAGATAAATCACTCATGGTAATTATGTTACCTGTTGAGAAGAAATGTGGCTACGTCTGCATCGTTCTTCAGATCTTTAAAATCCTGCAGCCATGCCACTTCTGAAAAGCCACTCCATTATTCACGGAGTTTTGGAAAACTTTTCTGCAGCTCGTGGGCGGGGAGGGGGGAGGGGAGAACGCTATATATGCGTGTGCCTGAGCAGTGATTGACAGGCAGATAGACCACCCCTGTGGCCCTGATTGGGGAAAATCAACCGGGAGCGGTGGAATTTTGCCAATCGCACTACAGGCTGTAGGAGGAGCCAGAGGAGCTGGATTTTTTTTTTTTTTACATAATTCATGTAGTTCTACTGGAGCATAGGGTCAGTTTCAGCAAATATGACAGAAAGTTAGTTTTATAAGACTTACCTACTGCATCTTTAACTGTGGGAACATAGGGCCTAATTTTTAAAGAAATCTTAGAAATGTGGGAACATAGGGCTGTGGGACCATAGGCACGCTCCCCAAATGGCATATCCAGTTAAATAAAAAGATATCTTATGTACAGTTGATGTTTTGACCAGAGGGTAGCGTAAGAAGAATGATTAGGATTCATCATCTGGAGACCATGAATACCCACAGCAAGTTTCACATCCCTCGTATATGGAATATACATAACAGCATGGTTTATTGAAGGAAAGAAATACAGAACAAAATGTTAAAATATGTAATACAAAGAACATAGCCGTTAGAAGGAAGCAGAATCTGCACCATGAAGCAGAACTACATGATGTGTGACAGAGAGAGCATGTGTGGATGCTCAGCCAGATGAATCCTGACTCTACCGTGTCACTGACTGTCAAACTGCTCCCCCAACGGTCAGGCCTCGCTGTAAAAGGTCAGGGGTCACCACGGTTACACTGTGTGACTGACAGGGACTTCCAGTTTCCTCGTGAAGTCAGCAGCCTCTGTGTGAAAAGTCTAAAATAATGCTCCAGTCTTTTTTTTTTTTTTTTTTCTATGCATATTTACTGGACTTTGTTTCCATGTCGAAACGCAGATCACATGGAGTGTTCCATTAGCATTACAGGTTTAGTGAGAAGATCCTCCATTAAGCACTATTTGCACCTGTTTGTCACTATTTAGTTGAAGGGTACTTTGTTGCTAGGTCACAGTGTCCCTAACTAGAGCTGGGTAATATATCGATATTATATCGATATCGTGATATGAGACTAGATATCGTCTTAGATTTTGGATATCGTAATATCGTAATATGGCATAAGTGTTGTATTTTCCTGGTTTTAAAGGCTGCATTACAGTAAAGTGATGTCATTTTCTGAACTTATCAGACTGTTGTAACTGTTCTATTATTTACCTTTACCCACTTAGTCATTATATCTACATTACTGATGATTATTTATCTAAAATCTCATTGTGTAAATATTTTGTGAAAGCACCAATAGTCAACGCTACAATATTGTTGCGGTATTGATATCGAGGTATTTGGTCAAAAATATCGTGATATTTGATTTCCTCCATATTGCCCAGCCCTATCCCTAACGGTACAGATCCATTTGTCCGACACGACTGAAGCGTGGCGTCGCGACGTCATACATCCATGGTTGATGCTCCACGCCCTCCAGCTGATTGGATGAACGCGTCACGTGGGTCTGGCTTCTCGAGAATTTCAACAGAGTAGTATTTTACGAAAATAGTTCATTGAAACGTGTTTCTGAAAACATTTTAAGAGAGAAATAGGCTTTGCAGTTGCTGAATCTGTCTTCATTTCAGATCGACAAAGGTCAGTTTAAAAGATTTTCGTCTACTTCTACATGATGGTCGCATCGTGTTCAACGGATTCATTTGCATAAAGATGGGCATCGGCCAGCTTTTTGGACGCGCAGCATTTTTTCAAATGCAGCGCCGCCTTCCCGGAATGCTATGGGGCGCGTTGAAGTCGCTTGACATCACCCATAGGAGTAGAGTGGAGCGCGGCGCGACAGAAGCGTTGCACGGCCAAATGGATCTGTACCGTTAGTAATTTACTAAGGTCATTTTTACCCAACTGCAAAGGAGTTTTTTTCAGCCCTGATTCGTGTCCACCAAGAAGGAAGGGCAGCTTGTATGTTACCTGAGAGGCTAAATTCAGGCAATATTAAACATTGTGATCAACTCAGACCTTCTCCCATGAAGATTTTTGTGGTTGGACTGTAAGAGGATGCAGTTTATTGGTCGTTAATAAATGAATCATGGTGAAACTGTAAAAGTGAGGGGGATAAAAATATAATTCTGAAAAGTGAGGGGGACATTGGAAGAGACCAAAAGCCAGATTTTACACGGTGTACTTTCACTGGCTGAGGCGAATAAACATTGGATGTCCATCACAGTGGATGCTGGGTGTAGTGGAGTTAGGATGAAGGAACGTGTACATCACATACTACATGCTCTCAGGCCAAATGTTTTGACCTCTCTCGCCCAAACACATGGTGTCCTCCCCCCACCCCTACCCCCCACTCCTGCTCCAACGAATCACTCATGTACTCAGAGAAGAGGAGTGGGCTGTAGCTTGGAGCTCTTCATATTTCAGCCCTTCGCCACTTGCAGCCAGTCGTCGTCACTGTCATTAACGCCCTGCAGAGCCCACTGCTGTCAGCCTTATTCACACACTCTTGTCTCTTTCTGTTTGCCCTCACTGTGTCCTCTCCACACAACGGACCACATTCATAAAACTGCACTGAGATTCAATATTTAACATGATGGTAAAGAAGGACTTCCTGTGGACTTCCATTTTTTCATCCCTCATAGATCTGGCACATCGTAGGAGACATAGAGAGTGTACTGTTGACACAGCTGCTTAATCTCCACAATCCCACCACTGCTTCTCCTATTCCTAGTTTTTATACGTTTTCCAATAAAATAACCCACAAAATACTTTAAAATGTGCATCTAATAGAGCTCAACAGTGACCGTCCAACTTTTTTAAAGATTATAATTTTTTGGGGCTTTTCCCTTTATTCGATAGTGACAGTGGATAGACAGGAAAGGGGGGAGAGAAAGAGAGGGGATGACACGCGGCAAAGGGCCGCAGGTCGGATTCGAACCTGGCCGCTGAAAAGGACTCAGCCTACATGGTGCGCAGGCTCTTACTGGGTGAGCTAGAGGCCGCCCCGACCGCCTACTTTTGTTAACGGCTTAGGTTCCGGAAGTGGTTTTCCCCATTCAATTGTTAAATTGACGTTTCAAAAATGGCTGATATGCAGCCAACCAGCTACGAGAGGAATTGTGCCCATAAAACATTTGATTTGGCGCAAAAAAGTCAAGGTCAAAGGTCAAAGACTGTGTACAGAAACTATCATAGGGTGGACTTAATATTGCGACGAAGACATTTCGTGTGACCATGGAATGGTCTAAGAAGTCTACAGGCCGTATGCTGCATTCTTTCAAATGATGCTTCAAAGAATAAATCACATCTAAACTTGCCATAGTAAAGACATTTTCTCTGCTGTGAACCCATGCGCCCTCATGCATCTCCCTCCATACACCGTGGGCTCCTGTCAGCTGCTTGATTGCACATCTTGAGGCAACATGATAAGGTTCAGGCTACATCTCCACCGCTACGTTTTGGAGTTTTATGCGAAATGTTCAGCCTAAAGTGATCTCTGTGCACCAAGTGTTGTTATCTCCAGTAGAAGAACTAATCTCCGTTTAAACTAACACGCCCAAACCTCATATTTCATCATCATTCTGGTATATTGGGCATAAACAGGAGGCAGCGTGGATTATTAGTAGCTTTAGTCTTAGAGAACAAGGCGCCGTGACCGATGAGACCCAATCAGGAGGAGAAACATTGGCGTCAGTGTCGGCGTTGCCAAAGGTCTGAGACTGTAACACAACCTCGCAGATTCAGAACCAAAAGGGGTCAGAAGGGTTTCCAAATGTCTCCAGTTTAGGGGCTCTGAAACACCAGAGCAGGGGGAATGAGAGGGGGAAACACCAGAGCAGGGGGAATGAGAGGGGGAAACACCAGAGCAGGGAGCAGGGGGAATGAGAGGGGTAACACCAGAGCAGGGGGAATGAGAGGGGTAACACCAGAGCAGGGGGAATGAGAGGGGTAACACCAGAGCAGGGGGAATGAGAGGGGGAAACACCAGAGCAGGGGGAATGAGAGGGGTAACACCAGAGCAGGGGGAATAGATAGATAGATAGATAGATAGATAGATAGATAGATAGATAGATAGATAGATAGATAGATAGATAGATAGATAGATAGATAGATACTTTATTGTATGTTAGGGAAAAAAACATCAATCTACTGTCATTCATCGACACTGATGGCAGAAAAAAACATTAAAAAGAACAGGAGATAAGCTGTCTTCTGAGTCTTCATGTGTAGTTCTTGTTTGATTCCCAGAACTCTTTTTTTTTTTATCTGTAAATCTCTCACTCAGTGTAACCCCCTTTCCCTTGCTCATCTGGGATTTAACGGAATTTAGGAACAGCTCTTTATCTGCAAAACAGTCCTCAACTTGAACCTGTTTCTGTTGCAAGAATTTCTCGATCTGTCGTGTATCGTAACTCTCGTCTTGCTGTCATCAAATCCTCGTCGCTGTTTAAGCCGACGTCTTCTTCCACTCTGACGGTGCGTGTCCATTGTCAGCGTCATGTCCCCGCTTCCCATTCATCTCTATGGGAGCAGCCGTGCAATGCATTCTGGTAGCGTCGCAGGGACTTTGGAGAAGCGGGGCGTTGAGTCGACCACTCCTCATTTGCATAAAGTTGAATCCAGCCAACTTTATGCAAATGAGGAGCGGGCAGCTCGACTCGCTGCCTATCAAAAGCTGACGAAAATCTTTCAAACTGACCGTCGTCGATCTGAAATGAAGACAGATTCAGCAGCTGCACAGCCTATTTCTCGCTTAAAATGTTTTCAGGAACACGTTTCGGTGAGTTATTTTCACAGAGAAAGTTTCGAAACGAGCCGCCATTATGGTCAGTTCCTGTAAATCCGGGAGCAGACAGACACACGTGAAGTGCAGCCATCGCGGTTGTAGGAGGGTGGAGCCCACTAGCGTGCAATGCTGGGAAGCGAGCCGATCCAACGCCTAAATGGACACGTAGCGTGATTGGTGTTGTCTGGTGTCACGACCTGGCTCAAGTGGTCATAACAAAGAGGGAGACTCCACTATGTTAAATGTTTAAACAATACTTAAATCAAATTCAATCAAATTAGACCAAATTAGGGAGAAAAACATGCTCTGGTTTATTGGTATTTCTTTAAACCAATCACAATCGTTTTGGGCGGCGCTAAGCTCCGGACTCTAGCCTCTGCTAAATAGTCTCAGGAAGGAACTTGTTTTGGTGGAACATGTGTACGTTCAAAAGTAGTTTTAGTCGTTCAACAGAAAACTCCGATTGGACAGATAGTCTAGCTAGCTGTCTGGATTTACCCTGCAGAGATCTGAGGAGCAGTTAACCATAGTCCTCACAAATCCACCGGAGGTTAGAACGCCAACACAGAGAAAGAGGAAGGGGACGGACATCCGGACAGAAATTAGGGACATTGGCTGAAATTTCCGCCGGCACCTGGACAGTCCCTGGACGTAGAACGTCGTGAATATAGTCGAACTATATACACAATGGGATGTGGAAATCAGTGGAGTAGGGTGTGCAGGAGTGAAAGGGGCAAGTGTGTGTTGGTTCAGCAAAAGGCAAACCTATAGGTGTAGAATATCAGCAGTTAAAGTTATATTTGTGCACGTTGCAAAAGAAGCTGTGTGCAGTCATTGAGGAAGTAGTTCAAGGAAATGTCACTGACGCATAGAAGGTTAACCTTAAACCGTTAACTATAGTTTAAGCCTTTTATGGCGTAAAAATGTATTGTGTACTAGACAGATAAGCAGAAACACAGGAAAGGTAGTTAAAGTTACACAACAGACGAGGAAGTTGCACCACAAGGTCCAGACCTTTTGTGTGTGTGTGTGTGTGTGTGTGTGTGTGCGTGTGTGTGTGAAGATAACAGTTTCTGTCTAGAAACTAGGAGACACCTCCCTGTGAGGAGAGAATAAAGACACAGGGAAAACTCAGATCAGCGTTCACTTCAGACGAGATCTTGGTGGACCAGCTCTGATTTAATGTATGTTGCCAGGGAAACTTAGATGCTGTTCATGAACCTACAATTGTGTTGTAACCTCTTATCCTGGACTCCGTAAACTTTGCTTAACTGAACTCTTCGTCTCTGATTGATCCTTGTGTTCTGGTACACTTAAGTCCGATGTAAGAAGGCCCAGTAATTAATAAATTGGAGTCAGATTTGACAGGCCTTAGGGCCTTATTTTAGACACAATTCCCTCTACATAGGACAACATAACCCAACATAACCTAACCAAACCTTGGCGTGCCTGTGGAGACAGCAAGGAGAGACAGAGGATACTGCAGCTTAAGGGCGTTTTCACCTTTAGCCTTTCGTTCGGTTGAATCGCACTAGAGCTCGTTTGTCCCGCTGGTGCGGTTCATTTGGGCAGGTGAGAACGCGGCACACCAAAAGCGGACCAAACTAGCGTACCGAGACCTGCTTGAAGAGGGGGTCTCGGTACGCTTTCAATCAAACTCTGGATCGGTTCGTTTGTGGTGAGAATGTGATCCGTACCCGAACCGCACCAACTATACACACTCCTCCAGTCTGAGCTAGTGTCTCCTGTAGTCAGGTGTGTTCAGCAATCTGCGATACAGCAACAAACACTCAAATGACACCAAAGAGGCATCACATCGGGACTCTGTTCTTTTCTCTTCGCTGCTCTGTTTGGTTTTACTCTGTGTATTTCCTCCCACTTCTTCTCTCTGTGTTTTGTCTGGACATGTCTGAACCAAAGTTCTTCAGTTTACAAAAGTCACATAATCCAAGTCATCATCAACAGCTTAGTTTGTTATCTGTGTTATTGTGGCATCAGTTGAGACTCAAACTTAATGAGTGATTCATTGTGATTTAGTTAAACGTTACAACGGGTTAGCCTAGCTGGATGTGTGTAACTGGTTTAGTGTCAGTTGGACTCAGGGTGTGGGCGTTTTTTTGCAAAGCTACGCCACTCAGTCAAACTGCATGTGTTCAGCTTTCATTAGAAGTGGACCAGAGTGCCTGCGACTCGTTATGGACTGGTCTGCTGTATTTCTGCTGGCAGGAAGTGTAAAAATATATATTTCAGTGGGCTGCCGCTGATTATTAACCTGTGTGTGTGTGTGTGTGTGTGTGTGTGTGTGTGTGGTGTGTGTGTGTGTGTGTGTGTGTGTGTGTGTGTGTGTTGTGTGTATATCCTGTTCAGTCAGTGTGAACTTGTTCTTCTAGTGATGTTTAACATCTCTGTGTTTGTGTTTCCTCAGACTTGCGGCGGATGACGGCAGGCTTCATGGGCATGGCGGTGGCCATCATCCTCTTCGGCTGGGTCATCGGTGTGCTCGGCTGCTGCTGGGACAGAGGCCTCATGCAGTATGTGGCCGGCCTCCTCTTCCTCATGGGAGGTGAGTCACACATACACACACGTACACATGCACACACACACACACACAAAAAAAAAAAAAAAAAAAAAAAAAAACAAAAGGAGGGTGGCTAGGGTGGCTCTAAAGTGTCAAAACATCTCAAAATGTTTGCTACGGATGCAAAAAGAATGCAGATAATCATGTGTAAGACCTTTTGGCTTTTTAAAATTGTTGTACACACACACACACACACACACACTCAGTTATGCTGGGCAGTGGATTAGTGCTGTGCCCTACTGTTGTATAATGAACAAGCAATTAAAAAGTCAATTATGTTTCTTGGCAATAAAGGCAGAAGAAATAGGCTCGGTCAGTGTACAGCAGCCAAATCAGTGCAAAGCAGCCACAGGGTCACAGCAGGCCCAAAACCAGGCCACATCAGAGCTGCTTCTCCTAAACACAGTCGTCCTCCTGCAGAGGAGATGGGTCTTTAATCTTTAATGGTTGAATCACGAGTAACATTATTGAGACACTTAGCTGGAAAAAATTCTGCAAATACTGTACATTTTGCAGAAAGCCTAATGCCATCAGCATCCCATTTTAACCAACACAAAAGTCAAATGTTTTGGAACTTTCCAAATCCCACGATCCAACACAAGCGCTCCCTTTACATTCTGATTGGTCAGAGAAAGGATGCAGGTTTTAGTTTTTTAGATTGATGAAAGCACCTTTTCAGAACTCCTCATATAGTCTGCATTACCAACGTGCATCTCGGCCAAACGGTTCATCTCACCTCCAGAGCTCACTCAAAGCCCCAAAACGCGTCTCGGAATCAGCTCGCTCACATGTAACACACACAGCATTACATAAATGATGAACTTTCATCTTTGAAGTTTGAATGATTTGTCACATAAATAGTTAATTTATTATCTATTTTTAATCTTCTCCATGTGTGTGTGCTGCTGCGCGTCACTGTGTGTGTGTGTAACAGGCATAGCACTGTGCACTAGCCTAGGAGCATTTTACTAATGCTCTGTTAAAATAACAATGAAATGCTGAGTTATTGACTTTAGACCAGGTTTTTGTTGGTCAATGGCGCGATCACTTCCCGCTGCCTCAAGATACCAATATGCCCAGAATGCACCTGAACGCACCTACCTGTAAGACCAGCACGTCCAGAATGCACCTGAACACACCTCCCTGTAAGACCAGCACGTCCAGAATGCACCTGAACACACCTCCCTGTAAGACCAGCACGTCCAGAATGCACCTGAACACACCTCCCTGTAAGACCAGCACGCCCAGAATGCACCTGAACACACCTCCCTGTAAGACTAGCACGCCCAGAATGCACCTGAACACACCAACACAAGGCCAGTGATGTTGTTGGTGTGGAGCTGGACGGTGTCAGAGAGGAGCATGCTGTCCAAAATGCACTCCATCCTGGACACTTCCTCCCACCCACTCCACCACACACTGGTCAGTCTGAGGAGCGCCTTCAGCGATTGACTCAGACACCCACGATGCACCACAGAGCGCCACAGGAGCTCGTTCCTGCCTGTGGCCATCAAACAACAACTCCTCCCTCGGAGTGTTACACGCTTAGTGTCCAAACTGGCTTCACAGCCCGTATCTCCACATCACATCTCAATATTCTTGGGACAATAATGTATAATTACTGCGTGCAACAATGTATCGGCTAATTGTGCAACAGTGTTATTTATTCACTGCTGCTACTGCTATTCACACTCTACTATTTCTGTTGACACTGCTCTACAACAGAACATGTAATATCCATCTGAAACAATCTTTTTAACCTAATCTCACCTGACTTCTACTGAACGATTTATTTATTCCTGTATTTTACTTTAGACACTTATTTACTTGCTCTTTTCTTACTCTTATTTTACCTTGAATCTGACTGTGAGCAACTGCAACTAAATAAATGAATGAAGTCTTCTAATTCTGATATGGAAAAGGTCAACGCTGACTTGAACACAAGCTGGCGTGCATTGACTTGTTGAATATTTAACCAAAACTATAATCTTCCCTGATCTGTAAGTGTTTCAGTATCCTTGACCTAAACTGGACTCTAAGCTAACTAAGCTGGGCTTTGTATGTCCAGCCATCCACCCTGACTCCTCTTCATCAAACATCTCCAGTAGAAGAATGTCAGACTTCCTGGATTGGATGGAATGCTGCCAGTAGACATAATCCAGGCACCAGTTGGGTTCTATCCTAAACTAATACATACGTACCTGAGTAGGGTATAAACATACAGGGTTGGATATTGGCAGAATGCAGCGGTGGAATGTAACTGAGTACGTTTACTCCAGTACTGTACTTGAGTCCAAATGTTGAGGTACTTGTACCTCAACATGAAGTACTGTACTTCATGCCACTTTCTACTTCTACTCCGCTACATTTCAGAGAGAAATATTTTACTTTTAACTCCACTACATTCATCTGTTACAGCTTTAGTTACTAGTTACTTTAGTTACTCCACTACATTCATCTGTTCCAGCTTTAGTTACTAGTTACTTTAGTTACTCCGCTACATTCATCTGTTCCAGCTTTAGTTACTAGTTACTTTAGTTACTCCACTACATTCATCTGTTACAGCTTTAGTTACTAGTTACTTTAGTTACTCCACTACATTCATCTGTTCCAGCTTTAGTTACTAGTTACTTTAGTTACTCCACTACATTCATCTGTTACAGCTTTAGTTACTAGTTACTTTAGTTACTCCACTACATTCATCTGTTACAGCTTTAGTTACTAGTTACTGTAGTTACTCCACTACATTCATCTGTTACAGCTTTAGTTACTAGTTACTTTAGTTACTCCACTACATTCATCTGTTACAGCTTTAGTTACTAGTTACTTTAGTTACTCCACTACATTCATCTGTTACAGCTTTAGTTACTAGTTACTTTAGTTACTCCGCTACATTCATCTGTTACAGCTTTAGTTACTAGTTACTTTAGTTACTCCACTACATTCATCTGTTACAGCTTTAGTTACTAGTTACTTTAGTTACTCCACTACATTCATCTGTTACAGCTTTAGTTACTAGTTACTTTACACATTCAGATTACTGCAAAACACATGTAGTTTATAAAATCTGATGTTTAATTCTAAAGTAAACTAGTCAACAATATAACAGCTACAAGTCCAGCTGAGATGATGAGACCATTAAACACACAACTGGTTGGATCCTTTACTTTCTACAATGGGAGGAGAGTTCTTTACTTTTAATACTTTAAATACATTTTCCTGATGATACTTACAGACTTTTACTGAAGTAATATTTTCAATGCAGGACTTTAAAGGTGCTCTAAGCGATGCGACGCGTTTTTTAGGCTACAACATTTTTTGTCACATACAGCAAACATCTCCTCACTATCTGCTAGCTGCCTGTCCCCTGAACACACTCTGTAGACAGCCCAGGGTCCACAAACTGCGCCAACCTGCACTACCAAACATAACAAAGAGTGTTCCAGCCAATAACCGACAAGAAGGAGTTGGGGGTGGGGGCTGGGGGGTTAGTGCGTGGAAGGGAGGGGGGGGAGGACGGGATGAGGAGCAGGTTTTGTTTGACAGTACTTCGAACGTCAACAAGAAGTGACGTCACCCAACATGGCTTAGAGCACCTTTAACTTGTAACAGAGTATTTTTACAGTGTGGTATTAATACTTTTAGTGCAGTAATCTGAATACTTCTTCCACCGCTGACAGGATGTGACCTGGAGCAGATGTTAGGGTTGTAACAGATTTGGATTTGACTGTGACAGAGGTTTTGATGTCTTCTGTGGTTGCAGGAACCTTCTGCATCATCTCCCTCTGCACCTGCGTCGCCGGCATCAACTTCGAGCTGTCCCGCTACCCGCGCTACCTGTACGGCCTGCCGGACGACATTGGCCACGGCTACGGCTGGTCCATGTTCTGCGCCTGGGGAGGCCTGGGCCTCACCCTCATCGCTGGCTTCTTCTGCACCCTGGCTCCCTCCGTCCAGCCCATACCCCGCTCCACCTGCCCCAAGTCCCGGCAGGAGAACGGCACCCTCTGCTAAAGCCGCCGGGCCGCCAGACCCAAAGCCACAGATATACCGCTACAAACAGAAACACTCTTCCACGTCTCCATCCATCCACTCATCTCCAGTCTCTCCTGGTTACAGATTTCTTTCTTTTTTTATTTGTGTGTGTGTTTTAAAAAATGGGTGTCTTGATGATCTTCTATCTTGAAAATAACCGGAAAAAAAAAAACTCGACAAACTAAAGAAATATTATCGAAAATATGAAGTTGTGCTTGTTTTGTTGTTGTGGAGCAGACAGTGAAATGAACCATGACCCAGAAAGGGTTTGGAAGGAAAATACATGGAGACACTGAAAGACTACATTTTTGGATCAGTTTTAGCAAAAGAGGGGCTCGAAACCTCTAAAGGGGATGGACGGTGGTGCTTCTATGAACTGGTCTACCGTGACGGTAGAGGAGGGACACAGGCAGATGTGGACTTGGCCTCTCGGAGCCTCCTGTGGGATCATCCAGCAGGGGACAGGGCAGACATGAACCATGTGACTCTCTGGCCTTGGTTCACGTTTAGTGAACTCCAGCTGATGAGCTCCCCCCTCCAGGTTATCCAGGAGATCCAGGGGGCCGCCACTCTTGTACATTATTGTACAGAATATTCCAGGACGTGTCATGTTGGACCATTTTCATTCTCGTGTACTGTAGGTGCATTTCATTTTTCCGTGTGTGATAATCCCATCTGGCATTTAGGATTTTATACATGCATTCCTCTTTTATTCAGTGTCTTTTTTTCCTTTTTACTGAGCCCTGTACGTTGTGAACCGACTGTCGACCGAGTGTATGTTCAGAGCAAATGTGGCGATGCTTGGCGATGATTTTTTTTTTTCTCCATAGTCATAGAGGTAAATGTGTGTGAATGTGTATGTGTGTGTGTTTGGGGGGGGAGGGTTGTTTTGCAGTCTCTATAGAAAAAGTTGTAAAAAAGGATCCCGATGGCAGAGTGCAGCCCTGCCTTGGGGATGTATAAGGGCAGAGCAAACATAATGGAGAGATGCAGTATCATGTTTAGCCCGGCTGACCTCTGCCTGGTCATGGTTTTCTGGAGTCTCCCAGCAGACCAGGCAGATAAAGAGGAGTCGTTTTAAAGGTTCAAACTCTGCACTCCGCTGCCCTGAGCTACTGAGCCGACTAGGGAAGCCTTCAGTAATTGCATCTGATGAGAACACGCTCCGCGGTTTCTTCTTCGACCCCCCGTTTTTTTTTGCTTTCACCAACAGCCAAGACCTGGCAGGGCCGACAAACAGTACAGTATCAAAAGTCAGGGTTAGAAAGGCCTCACCTTACTCAAAACACAGCTTTTCCTTTTCAGTCTAGACAAGTGTTCTGTATTTGCAAGAGTCCTCGAGGCCTCCGCTGCCAGTCAGAAGTCAGAAATCCAAACACACCCTAGCACGGGCTTAACCCTTGTGTGGTCCTTCGGGTCCCGGTGACCCGAAGGACCACACAAGGGTTATGTACTTCCGCTTATTTTGTTGAGAATTGCTCTCTAAACCCTGTCTCTTGTAAAGTAAGTAAGTAAAGTTTGTTTCTAGAGCACATTTAGACACAGTTAAAGCTGACCAAAATGCTGTACAAACAAGCACTAAGGTGCTGTATTAACCCTTGTTTTGTCCTTTGGGTCACCAGGACCCGAAGGACCACACAATATCTCGGTGCACGTTAGGGACGATGACCGTAACACAACAAACTCTCACCAGGACCAAATACTGCAGCTTCAGTCGACCAACTATACAGTCACAAAGCAGACATTTCCCCGCCATCCTCCGTTGGAACCATCTGTTAAAAACACAGCAGAGCCCCAGAAGGCCAACCTGAATCTGTGTTGTGAATAATTCCAGTAAATTACAACGTGGCTCTTATTTTATAGGCCCCTCATCCCGGTTTATAGAAACCTGGATCTGTTTTCTGGAGGAACTGCGGGTTCTGGGTCAGATCATGGAGTCCCAACCCTGTCTTTTACTTAATTTTTTTTTTTAAGAGATGTGCTTATGTTTTTATTTGTTCAGCAACTACTGTCAGACACAGCCTTTATTCTGAATTGAGACAAAGTCAAGTTTCAGTCCAATGGGACGGTACCTAAGCTGCCAGTATCCTTCATCAGAACTGTTGGTCGTCCCCCCTCCCCCACCCCATCAAGCTTGTCAGCTTTTTATGTAATAAAGACTCTTAAAATGTGCAGCCCTATCCCATATTTTAATGGTTATTCCGTTTCACCAAGCCTGTGAGGGTGGCCATTTAGCAGAAGCTATAAAAAAAAGAAATTATTTCCGTACTGCAACACATTTCTAGCTTTTCTAGCATTACCCGGCTCTTACGATTGGATAACAAATGGATAGAATATTCAAGCTGAAAATATGAATTACATACAGTCCATGGAATCATGTTCAGAAAGTGTCACTAACCATTAAAACCATGAAGTCATAATATGTGTTCCAGGGACTACGGAGGAGAAATGGCCTAACTCGGTCACATCGCTCAGTGTAACACTTATCAGTTCAATTTTCTAAGCACAAACCGACATTTGGAAAAATGGGTTCCAATATCCAATTTTTCATTTTTTTTCACCTTGATAAATAAAAAAATTGGATCTTTAAACTGTTTTTCCAATTTTCTGTTTTTATTCAGAGGATCAGAAATTTAGAAAATTACAAAATTGCGTCTGTGCTCCAATTATTCAATGCTGCAATGGTATTTGCTCCCTCGTTGCGCCTAGCTATACCCCCCCCCCCACTCGAAACCATCAGTTGCAAGCACCTCTGACCCCATCAGTTTTTTTTGGTCCATATGCAGTTAATGACCTGCATATTCCACAAAGTAGAGGAAGAGAATACCATGGCAGTATTTAATAATTGGAGCTCAGACACAATTTTGTAATTTTCTCAATTTCTGATCCTCTGAATAAATAACAGAAAATTGGAAAAAAAGATGCAATTTTTTAATTTGTCATGGTGGAAAAAAATTAAAAATTGGATATTTGAACCAATTTTTCTGTTTTTCCAAATGTCCGTTTGTGCTTAGAAAATTGAACTGATAAGCGTTACACTGACCCTCATCGGCAGCTAGTTTAAAAATAAAGAATAAAAAAATAAAAGAAAGACTTAACGTTCTAAATGAGGCCCTGTCTGCAGATGGGCGTGTTCCATAACATCTTCACTGCCCGGTTCAGCCTGTGTTTCTACATCTCAGAAATTAACTCGGTGATTGGAATTTAATCACGAAAAGATGGCTCAAACCGGACTAATAAGAATCAAGCTGTAATCCCGCAGAATGAAACTTTAATGACAAAAAAAACAGCCCCAATCTATTAGCTGCTCTCACACAACACACTGTTAACAAAACCTTCTCACTCCCAACTCACTGGCTCTTGGTCAGTGTCAGCGACAGAAAATCCACATAGGGAGGCAGGTTGGGGGGCTGGATGGGTCAGAATGAAATATTTGTGCAAATAATGCACAAATATTTCAGAAGTAGGATAAAGATAGAAAGAGTGAGTTGTACAGTTGTAGCGGTGATGGAGGAAATATCAAATAATCAACTGGGCTAATTGTCTTATTAATAATTGCTAGTCTTGCGCCAACCAGTCTGGTCTTTGTGGGGTCTGAAGGAGACTGTCCTGGCAGGAAGGGAAGGAGACACAGCTGCTCTGTGGGTTAACTAGGGCTGGGTAGCGTTCAAAAAAAGTGTTGATGCCGGTGCCGATAACCAATACCGTGACTCCTATACCGGTTTCTTAAACGATACTTTTTTTTAATACCAATTTTATGAAACCTAAAGAAATGAAAAAAATTACACATTACGGCACAATTATTTTTATTTATGTTCCAGTTCCTACTACGTGAGCCGTCTCGGTGTAACTGTGTCGAGGTTGTTGTTTTTTTGCTGCGTGCTGATTGGCCAACTGACTCTGATTAGATTCACTCCTTAGGGATTGGAATTGGGTACTGAATGGCGAGGCATTTTTTCGATACTCGATACTCAATTCAGCCGCTGCCTAAACAGTTTGGGATTGGGGACCCAGCCCCAGGGTTAACATGTCTGTCACAGCTTCTTCAGGGACTGACAGCAGCTGAACCCCACTCAGTGGTTTTAATAATGGCGTTATCTGGAGACGGGACACTGGGTTTCCTGGTGATCAGAGCTTCAGTTGCTCATTACGTGGGAATAATCATCCCAGTCTGTTTCATGATGGAGTCCTTCCTCTGAGCCTTCGGAGTCCAGCACCGTGTACGTGGCCGAGCGTAACCGGCCTACTGTAGATAGGACCAAACATGTTCTTAGCACACAGTCCTGTGTATAGAAATAATGAAGCGGTCATCATAAATTCACTGTGTTAAAGCCCTTTCCTGAGATATAATGAGATGTCAAACATAATGGCCTCGTAATGTAAAGACGAGCACACACACACTGTACATACACACACAGTACATACACACACACACACTGTACATACACCCAGTACATACATACACACACACACACACACTGTATATACACCCAGTACATACTAGGGCTGCTCCCTCTTAGTGGATTAGTTGACTAATCGGTCGTTTTGGTCTTAGTCAACTTAATTCAATTCAATTTTATTTATAGTATCAAATCATAACAGAGTTATCTCGAGACACTTTACAGATAGAGTAGGTCTAGACCACACTCTATAAATTCCAAAACCCCAACAATTACAGTAATTCCCTCAAGAGCAAGCATTAGCAGTGGCTATTGCGACAGTGGCGAGGAAAAACTCCCTTTTAGGAAGAAACCTCGGCAGACCCAGATTTAGATTTCTTTAGTCCATTAGTCATGTTTTATGATTTTTTCATGCTGAATGACTTATTTCCAATAAACGTATCTGTCGATTAAATCAACTAATCGATTAGTCAATACAATTGAATGAGTGTGTTGACTAAGAATTTCTTCAATCGAGCACAGCCCTAGTACACACACACACACACACACACACACACACACACACACACACACACACACACACAGTGTCCCTGAACATACGTTAAGTTAAAGTTGGGCGTGGGCCCGCCAGAGACTGCTGCTGCCAGACCTGAGGCGTGAGCTGAAGCTGAGGCGCTGACCGGGGGCTTTGTAAAATCAATACCATCTTCAGAAAGGTCTGACCTCCACAGTCTGGATGTCACAGTGCTGGCCAGTAACCAAACACTGGCTGGCATTATCAAGCTAACTTAGGACTGATCAGAAATCCTCAAACAGAACACATTCATTTCAACCGTCAGAGGAACGTTTGATGGAGAGGCTGCTGTTAGGCAGAACCAGAGCTGATCACGAGTCAAACCATTTCACGGAGCACGTTTCTAGATTTTGCTCCGATTTGTTTTGTCTCCCAAAACTATAGTTTAGCCTAAATTTTGACCTTCTATCATCCACTACTGACCATTAGTATGGAACCCAAAGTGTTAAATGTTACGTCATATATATTTATATATAAAAATATTTATATATATATATATATATATGGCATGTATGAGATACAAAGTTTGACTACATGGGATGAATGGGATGGGAGTCAGACTATATGGAGTGAAACTTGAGAATATTTAATGGAACCCGACGCCATCAAGGCGCTGGCGCCATCTTGTGTTTTCGATGTTGTGACACTAAAACTGAGTCAGCATGAAAACTGCTATGAGAAACGCTGAGTAATGGAGAGCTCTGTAGCACCCTGGGGAAACGCATGTACGGGCCAAAAGCATACTGGGAACCGTATTGAGTACGGTCCTACCCATGAAGAAATGACCAGACTCCATTGTACCGCTTCTGATTATGTGACTTAAAGTTGTTTTAAAGATTATTGTGTTCATATTTTCAAGTTTCATGCCATATAATCAAGTTTCACAATAGTGTTATTGGATATCATTTTTATTTCATTTCAGGTATTTTCATTTCAAAATGCCTATTTTTCATTTCATTTTGGCATTTGTCCCCATTTACATTTTTGTTTCATGTCGACTTGAATTTCCTAATGTCAGATTTCTTTTTTCAGCAAGAAGCAGCAGCGCTGTTTAGCTAACGCATGATGACATAACATTTCGTAAGAATGACTTGAGACACCGTAAAACGCAGATGATTGGCAGAGAAAGAGAGAAATGTTCTTATAAAATCAAAAACCTGAGCCGAGACCGGGGCTTTACTGTACGTAACAAATCGCCCTAAACCTGTCTGAGAACCCAAAACTTTGCTGGGACGCGACGGGTTCGGGTCAGGCGCCTCCATTTTCTATCCATCCATTTATTCATTTCTGTCAGCTAAGACCACGTTGATTTTTCCTCAGTTTCTGATCCCTTTAGTCCCGCTCTATAACTATACAGGTTTTGGAGCAAATACCTGCAGCGTTCCCTCGTTCAGAAGTCAAATTCAAAAGGCAGAACTAATAAAAGCGGAAGTGATAAAGGGAAGCCCACAGGCGTGGACTTTGTGTGTGGACAGTGTGTCCGAATATGGACGGTCCAGAGACAGCAGCAGGAAATAAATTAGAGCAACGAATGAGACGGAGAAACAGACCGAGGACAGGGATACTGGACAGACTGATTGTGACTGATCCGTTGTGGATGACATCAACCTTTAACATCAGTAATGTGTCTGTTGACTAAAACATACAATAGAGGAAAAAAAAAAAAAGAAAAAAAGGAAATGTTCAACTGTGGAATGTAAAATCACAACAAAATAAATCTCATCGGTGTGTTTACTAATGCTGTTGGCTGTCGTGCATGTTGCTGAATGGAATGTGTTTAGCGAGTTTAAAAAAGGGGGCCACAGATTGTAGTAAATCATCTGTTAATAAATCACTGTTAACCGAGGTTGGGAACTTTCCTTCACAGGCAAACAGAGAGGGTTTTTACACGCCAACAGGACGGGTTCGCCTTCAGCAACGTGATGGCTTACCGGTGACGAATAAAGAGCTTATATAATTTGCTCTTCTTATCTAAAACATGCGGCTCTGGTAGAGGTTTGCGACTGGTCGTGCTGTACAAACACCTCTTTTATATCAACGCGCACGTCGCTGATTGGGAAACCCTGATGGTTGATTGAACTAGTTGATAACCAGCGTCGTGACACAGGTTATGCGGGACCGTGGTTTTTAGGTTAGGTGAAGCCGGGTAATTGAAATCAATCCAGGGCATGCTGATCTAGATTCAACGTGCCCTGGTAGTACAGGCCTCTGGTCTCGGAGACGAGAGACGTACATGAGGGTTTATTATTTATTTTCCTCTCTCTTTGAGACACAAAATACAAAGAACAACTTCTGGCTCCATTTTGGTGCTGACAACGTCTTGATCACTTATCAGCTGCAGCTGTCAAAGTCGCAAGGCGGCAGGAGCGGCGCTTCGACGCAAACAGGAAATGCTCTGCAGACCAGACCGTCTCATTCCGGAGACCGCTACGTTCAGCCTCTGTGGCCTCCGAAGGATGCAGCCCATGAATTGGGACATAGTAATAGTCTAGCTAGCTGTCTGGATTTACCCTGCAGAGATCTGAGGAGCAGTTAACCATAGTCCTCACAAATCCACCAGAGGTTAGAACGCCAACACAGAGACAGAGGAAGGGGGCGGACATGTGGCGGAACCTCCGGCAGGAGTGAAACGTCGACGATATAGACTAGTAAAGGTGCGATGGCGTCACTGGTGGATAGAAGCTTGCCGTTGCCGGGCGCAGTCGGAGCGCTTCATTTGCTCTTGACGTCTTTGCTGCCTCCCAAGCAAGATTAAGTTCATCGGCTTGCACTTACAGCATTTAAGGTCTGTCCCTTCTGATGCTTTTACAGGCCACAGTGGAAACCATCAAGAGCCTCTCGCTACAGCCCCGGAAATAAGGACCCAACAACACACTTGATATTTGCTCTTTTATTTCATATTTAGTTGGTTTTGTGCTCCAGACCTCGGCGCTTCATTTTTAGACGTTTGGACATTGTGAAAACATGTTAGCTTGTAATCCTCAAGAATACTGTTGACTTATTCAAGTTGTCAGGACCGTCACAGATTGTAGCATTTGGATGATACAGGGGTACGTGATGTGTACCTCGTGGTGGTATGAGTTGAAGCTCTACTATCCCAGCACACGGCGCCTAAACAATCAACCAATCTTCTGAAATGAAAACGTATATGGAAAGAGTCCTGTGAGAGAGAGCTTCCTGCTGCAGCCCAGTCCAATCAAAACATTTGTTTTTTTTTCAAAATGTTACAAATAAAAAAACTCTTCACTTCGATTTAAATATCTAAAAGCTGACACACTCAACAAACGAAGGCTAAACTAGGAGCTTTCCTGTCTCAACAAGTCCACATAACACAAGCACAAACCACAAGTGAGTGCCCTTAACGTCTCATCGCTCAGGCAGGTGAGGCTTGAAGCTGTCATAGAGAGCTGGGGCACTGGCCGAGGGGTCTGGAGGCGGGCCAGGCACGGAGCGCCACACAGTGGCACTGACCGTGCTGAACCACATCCTTCACATGTCCAGCTTCAACCCTCTGATACAGAGGTCTGGCCAACACGCGCTCGATATCTATCGGCAGCGCAACGGCCGTGCCGATACACCACCTGCAGTCTACGGAACAGACCCAAACGCTCTCTCCATGTCTGCGGGGGGGACACACGCAACCCAGACGCCGTCTGTAGTAGGGTTGGGCAGCGTTTGGATTTCAACATTTCTGATTCCAATCTCGATTCCGGCTCTTATCGATTCTGATTCTTTGAGGGGTGGAGTTGAAACTAGAGATGTTACGATACCAGTATTGGGAATAAAAAATACTTCCAACGCTGCCTGAAAATGCTGGTATCAGTATCGGAATGTACTGGACTTTATGAACCGATCAGATACCACGTAATTTGGACCCGAAGAAAATCTACTTTAAAAGAGGTTTATTGATGTTCTTTTTCTGTTATGACCTGTCAAACTGGATAATAAAAGAAAGTTCTATGGCTATATCATTGTTTGTTCATATTTCACAAAGAGTTTAACCTGAGCCAGGCCAACAACAATGATAGCAATCATGTCACGTCCATACAGGGATAGTAGTATTCAGTTGTTACAACATAAAATATATGACACGCTGGTATCGGATCGGTACTCGGTATCAGCCGATACGCAAGTTCAGGTATCAGAATAGGGAAGCAAAAAATGGTATCGGACCATCTCTAGTTTATGGGGGTCACATGCTTATTTCACAGATAAGAGGATTCAATGGTGATTTACACTTTTAACGGGCTTCTTCAACATGAAATAAAGCCATTCAACACGACCGATGATCAGATTCAAAACAAATTTTTTCCAAACTATTCCAATAAAAAAAAAAAAAATCCATTGGAATGGTCATTTCTGAAACGATTCCAAGTTGGAACCGGTTCTTGATGCCCAACCCTACTCTGTAGTATGAACAGAAGCGTGGGTGCGTCCGTTTTAAAGTAGGTCCCGCCCTGTAGTGGAGACTAGTATACAGGCATACATAAATTGCAACTCTTCCGATCATTAATAAGTCTACGCTGTTTTCCTGATCCTGTGAATTAAAACAGAACTCCACTGATTTAGTGCTACTATAATACCGTCAGATCCAATGGTGGACAGTTCATTGATGCAGCAGAACCAGAGATACCGGTTTTATTGCACAAAGTCTTCTCCTGTAAACAAACTTGACACTTCAGTCAGAGATCTAGGTGTGATGTACTAGCCACTGATATAAAGTCAGGTCTCTCTTGAGTATGAGATGCCGTGTCTCTGAGATTACTGACCCAGCTTTTATTTTGAAAGTAGGAGGGGTCTAAACAGGATGAGCCTTCACTTCAAATTGATCAGGTGACACTGTGCTCTCAATGTACTGTATACGTGCACTTAAATCATCTGTTAGGGCAGAAACATGGAACACATATGACCACGCCTGGCTGAGCCGGCACAAACCCCGGTGAACATACTGAACGTGCACTCTTACGCACTGGTGGGGGTAACAAACGTCAGCTAGTAAGAGCGTTTCCATGACCACAGTAGCAGGAACGTTTACTGCTGTGCTTTCTGCACAGAAGGAAGATGAGAGAAAGAGAGGACGGGATGTGAATATGCCGCATACGGACGTGTTCAACAGTGTGGTCAGCCGTGGTTATTCTGAGCGGAAGGGAACCCAAAATAGGTCCAACTTTCACTTACTGTTTCATGTTCTAGCACACTTGGCAGCCATGCTCACACTGCAGCTTGCGTTGTGATTTTTAGGCGACACATTCCATAACACAACAACATGAAAACTTGCGTAGCTCAAAGCGTCAGCGTGCGCATCACTTGCGTGGACGAAAACTGTGTTTTCACGACTCACGAGCCCCAACCCCGTCACATATCGGATTCTGTTCTTATAAAATCGTGCCTGGCCGCTCTCAAAGGTTGACTTTGCAGATCGTGTAGGGCTCATAATAGTGTTACGCTCCCTCAGATCTTTTGTCGTTGATATACTATATACCAAAGCGGTGCGGCTCCTTGCTCCCTGCCATACCTTAACCATACTGAACCTTCAATTTACTGATCAAAGAAGCAAAAGGTCTGATTCTCAGATGCAGCTCGTTGTGAAATTTGCTTCTGTCGTGAAGACTGATTGAAGAGATTTATCAGGAGACCTGTTCAATCACGTTTCAAATCATCACATCTGTCGCAGCTTGATTTGATTCCAAAGCATCTCTCGAACACACTTTCAGTACATGACTGGAAGGGACCATGCGATGCTAAAAGCTTTTTCAGATTCGGTAAAGGCTGCTGCTTTTTTGCTCTCTGGTTGGGTGTCTGTTAGGAGGCGTGGCTGGGGCAGCAGGCCTCGACCTACTCATACCAACAATCACGAACTGAGACACGAAACACAAGCGTGGATGATCTGGTCAGAGGAAGAAATTAAAACATTATATTATTATTATTGTTATTATTATTATTATTATTATCATCATCTTATTAGTTTTTTATACTGTATCTGCCTATTTGGTGTGGTTCCAGGTGGCGACACGTGTGTGTGTGTGTGTGTGTGTGTGTGTGTGTGTGTGTGTGTGTGTGTGTGTGTGTGTGTGTGTGTGTGTGTGTGTATGTGTGTGTGTGTGTGTGTTGAGAGTCCCTAGTGGCGGTCGATGGTGGCGCTCTGTAGCAGGTCTGTCTGGGTCTGTGTTGGGGGTCTGAAGGCCGTCTGGAAGCCTGGCGGCGGGGAGTGGAACTGGCTGCTAGGAGCCGGGTAATGTGCCCAGCCGGCTCTGTGGGGGGGTGGCTGGCTCCCTAAGGAGCCATTTTGTGAGACAGAGCTGGGCGGGGCGTCCATTTCTGTGAGCGTCTGCAGGGACTTGAGCCAGTGTGGAGGGTTGTCGTCCTGAAGAGAGTCCAGACCGTTGCCAGCGGAGGTTGGGATCCCTGCGGGGGGACAAGGCAACAGTACACTCACACACAAGTTTTTAATACTAAAAGGTAAATCTATGGCTACATTTGGAAACACTAAGTCATATGTTTGATACAGCCCAGTATCATTTATGCCCCTTTTTTTGTTTATTCTTGAACCTGAGATATCAGGGTTTCAAGCTCCGCCTCTGAAAAGTTCCGCTTCTCAGCCGGATTACGTCTCGCCATGTTGTAAATTGTAGGGGCGAGGCCTCAAAACCCAAAATATATTGGGGCGTGATATTTAAACTACGATTGTTTGCAGCCGCTGCATTTATCAATGGACGACCATTCGCACGCTCTGATTGGTGTGATACGAACGTTTCATGAATTTACATGTGAAGCCTGTCGTAAGATTATTTCTGCGCTGGTTTCTACGTTAAAGCCCGTACACACCGGGACGAATATCGGCGCGCGTTATTCGCCATGCGTTTTTCAATGTGTTTTTTGTGTTCACACCCAAGCGATTTTCGCTGACGATGAGCCGAGTGAACATGCAAATTCATTCCCTGACATTAGATGGCGCTTTTTCTTGTATATGTATCTCGCAGGCTTTTCCATTTCTGTTTTACCTCCTCCACTACAGCACACAAACGATGGCGATTGTCAAATGTTTGTGGGAAAAAGTTACAAGCCTATGTACATGAAAGACAATTAAGTGAAATGAAACTCCCCATCAAGGCCCATTTGCTCTGCAATACCACTCCATAAGCAGTTCTCTTTTGTCAAGATTTTTGTAGTCACTGTCGCGTTTGTCATAAAGTGCTTCATGTTCCGACACCAACGAGACCAGCAGCTCTACTTGCCTTGCATCTTCCTCGTCTTATTTCTTCCCAGCAGTGTAGACGCTACTTGGCGTATATCTTCTTCGCCGTTACGTATGTGTGCTCGGCAAGACCGTTATGTGATTGAGCGCCCCCAAGTTGTGTTTACTGTAACTTCAGAAGCTCCAGACACGTGAGCAAAAGCGGCAATCTCATTGGGCAGATAGTTTTTGACGCGGTGCGTCAAACCAAAAAAACGAACCCGAGGCGTTTTTAAAATAAATGATGCTTTTACGTGTGGCGTTTTTTGCGTCGGTGTGCACACTCACATTGCCACCCTTTGTTTAGTCACGAGGCGTTAAAAGTCGGTGAATATCGCACACGAAATTCTTCCCGGTGTGAACAGGCCTTTAGGTTGATAAATAAGGGCCTACGTGCTGACAGTCAGCTGGTCACGTCTTTGCCTAACATCTGATCAATCAAAACAGCTGATCCACTTCCTCAATAGGAAACTGTTGTTGCTGCCAGTGCCGTTTCAATGCACAGGCTTACTGGGGCTCAAGCCCCGGGGACGGAAAGGCTTGGGTCAAATTCACAGGGAGAAAGGGAATCATGCCTCGACTTTGTGTGGTACTCCTGACTGGTGTGTGTGTGTGTGTGTGTGTGTGTGTGTGTGTGTGTGTGTGAGTTAAAACTCAGATAAGATAAATTACTCTAATAGCAGAAAGGAGTACACATTATAAAGAAAGGAAAAATCCTCATCCTTCACTTACAGTTTCCAGTGACATCACTTGATGACATTAATCAGACTTCACACAGCTACCTCTGGAGACACTGCAGAGCTTTGACTGGGTATGTGACAAATATTGAATGGAGGACGACGGAACAGAACTGGAACACAGCCGGAATGCAGCAAAGGCGCTCCCAGTGGGAAATGGGGGTAATGGTGGCTCTTTAAAAAAGCTTTAAAGGCTCCTACCGGTGATTATGGCTGGGTCCATCCATCTGGCTGTGCGGTCCCAGCAGAGGCTGTGAGGAAGCCCCGGGGCCCCCGCGTGCTGGACACTGGAGGAGGAGGATGATGATGATGACAATGAGGAAGATGTGGAGTTGGGCAGCCCTCCAAAGTTGATGTTGATGTTGGGTAACAGCGCTCTGAGGCCGTCCTGCCACTCCTTCACATTTAGACTCTCTCCACAGCTGCTGCTTTCTGCACGGGACAGGGTGAGAGGAAAACGTGAACCACTAGCAATACATGGATGATTGGATTAGCCTTAAAAAACACAATGTTGTTTTTGGCCTGTAACAATATTAAATAATTGTCTAGTCGCAATTTTTTGCGTAATCACAGTTTCTTTGTTTGACCGCAATGCATTGCTAACATTAGCTAAGGTCCTAACGGGTTTGACTGTTGATGGTAATTGTTGAGTTTGTTTAGATATGTGCCAAATTGTAATTATATAATTGATTTTTGGTGCTATGTTTTTATTGGTGTGATGTTCTACTGTCAATTTTATGTAAATCTAAGAAAAAATACAATGTTTTATGTTAATAAAGAGGCATAGGCTAATGTAAAGCCAGATAATGTAAAAACACAGGTATTTTTACAGGTCACATTACCAAAATATGTATCCTGGAATTCATTAAAAACTTGTTTGAGAAAGTAATACATAAATAAATGTTTTTAAATTCACTGAAAGAGGCACTTATTTCTGAGACAATGAATTGTACTGTAAAATGTGTTATTGTTACAGCTCTACTGGTCCTTAAAGACCGAAATAGGTGCTCAACCATTGTCTCCTGTTTCAGTACTGATACCAAAACCACACTTCTTTCCTATATTTGACTGATAATTCTTAACAGTAGACACGTCAGAGGGAACTTAGCATTAAATATATTTAAATTTGATTGTTTTTATCCCCAAAAATAGTATACAAAGAGTCCCCACAACTGTCTTCCTATCAGTGTGGAAAAGACTCAAATGATAGACTGACATTCAGAGTCAACAGCTAAGTGCATGTTTCATCACAATCTTCAATCACCTGTTCACTGGTAGGAAGGTCCGGCCTGTTTTTTTTTACATCAGTGAACAACAATTAAGACACATTAAGATAATCTAATGATGGCATCAAACCATACGATGATGTACTGTAGGTCACAGTGGGTCCGGAGAGGCTGCAGCAGTGGGCTAATTACTCAGCTGCCATGGTTTCTCCTGCAGCCCAAACGCAGTATGGCGGTGCTGTGGTTTGGAGCTGGAACCATTTAGAGCTCCGTCTAATGAGACGTTGCAGACAGCAGGCATCACAGAGTTACCATGGCTCTATGAATAATAAATACTAATTGACATGACAGGATGATTGTTAGTCGACTTACTCATTAACCCCCACAGCTAGCTTCCTACAAGATGGAAGAGACTGGAAATGCTATGAAGTATTATTTATGACAACATGTCTTGAGATGTTGTTACCAAAGCCATTACTTCAAGCATTAAGTCTTCGGAAGATTCCATTAATCATTTTAAGCTTTTGAATTAAATACTGCCAAGCACTAACCCCAAAAACATGAGTGATTAAGAAGAAACAATCCTCCCTCAGTATTCCTTTTTTTTATTTTAATCAGCCTGTCAGGCAGGGAAGCATGGCTGGCATTAACATAATCACCTATGTTGCTATTTGCATTCCCGGATAAACAAGTGCCGCCATGTTTAATTCATGATACAGAGAGCTGCCTTCAAAATCAATGTGAACCAAGTTATCTAACGCCACTTCTTTACAGGGAGGGAGGACTTTATCTCTGAATTAGCTCCCGTCTTTTATGACTTCTACCAGAGGAAGGTTGTCTGCCAACACACCCTCATCTAGTTTCATTTAACAACCATTATCTTACGTTCTTACGTGGCTGACTTACTGATACATTGAGATCATTGCAGCTCACAAATGGTGGACCATTCCAACCTAAAAGAGAAGAAGCTGCTTGGTTTGAGTATTCAGCCAACGTTAGCTAATGTCAGCCAACGTTCGCTAATGTCAGCCAACGTTAGGCTCTATGTGAAAAACAATGAGAGAGTGAGGGACAAGAAGGGGCTGAGCGAATCAATGCACTGTGAGCAGCTTTACAATGAAATGCATTTTGGCAGGCTGCCACAAATAAATTAATGTGAGTTAACTTACAAGTTTAGTTCAGGACTGGCACGTCACATCCACTGTGTGGGAGCAAGTAGTGGATGCTATGTCAGAGTTGAAGCTAACATTAGCAGCTCCTCTACCCTGCTCTTTATTGGATTGAGGTTTACACATCTGAACTTGTTACAGATATAGCATAACATAAATACTAACACATACAAATTATATAAAATTACTATTTACCCTCACTTTTAGCATGATAAATGGCTTTCGTTTTCCGGAGGGTTTTTCTACTAACTCCCAGAGTTAGACGTTAATTAGCTAGCTAGCTAGAACTGATAGACCATTGCTATTTTAGCCAGCAAAATCCACAGTTGTCAGCTACAAATGAGAATCTGCATTTGTCTCCTGTATGAAATCAAAAACCCACGGTTCATAAATGACTAACTTTTGATGGCAAATTTGACGGCCATCATAGTGACTGTAAACTGTGTACGTAACCTGCAGGAATGGAAAGCTTGAAAGCTTTAGCAACGATAAAGTGTCACAGCACCAAAATACACCAAATACAAAGTCAGAGACCAATGGCAACTCCCATAAGGCTAGAATGTTCCGGTGAACTAATACTTTGTTCACATTCTTTTGGCCGTGTAGAGTTTCCAACTTATTCCAGCTTCATCAAAAAATACACCAAGCAAGCCAGTCAGGGGCTGCTGTGTCATTATGTTAATCTGAAAAAAAAAATCAGTTTTTGATCATTTATCTATATCCATATCTCCAGCAGGACATGGCTGCCTGTCTGGTCTTCTACCGATGATAAGCTTGAGGTTGAGATGGAGGGGGAATAAAGATGAGGGGGCTGCTGGACCATGTTAAATTAAATTAGCATTTGCCTCTGCTGAGACAGGCAGAAAAGGACCAGTATTCCAAGCACATCTTGTTGGTAAGGGTGTCACGATTTCGATTTTAAAATCGAAACCAATCGAAATGAAGCCATAATCTTGAATATCGAATAAAAAAATGGAAACGTTGATACTGCCACACCCCCATGTCACGTCCGGTCGGCTTGCCAAGCGGGAAAAAAAAAAAAACACGTGTTGAAGTGCTGCGAGTCAACCTCCTGTAACCTAGCTAGAGCCAGTCAAAAGTTAGCATGACAACTGCAGATGTAGCAGACCTATCAACTGAACTTGAGCCCCCTCCTCTTTCACTGAAGTCACCGTTGTGGAAGTATTTTGGATTTCAAGGTGAGTTATGTTGACAACGTTTGCGTTGTTGACAAAAAAAAAAAAAGAAAACACAGTTTGGAAGCTGTGCTATGTGCGTATACCATATTCTGTGCATTTACCGTTGCACATTAACCTAGCAGCTAGCAGAGATTTCTTCTGCTTACAGCTTAATCCCAATAAAACCGCACGGTTGAATTTCAGCCTGTATGCACGTTTTGTAGCCTAAACAGAGCAGCTTATAGTATATTGGTTATATTAGAGAGAGCAACAAGTTAGGGGACTGCAGACAGCTCCTCTCTGCTCTCTGGCTCAGCCGCTGTATGTGCTGTGAAGCGTCTGCCCTTGGCATTGTCGGCAAACTTATTATTATTTATTTTTTTTAACTTTATTGATAAATTGTTGGAATATATGTTATTGTTACATTATTTTGTTAATAAATGTTTTAAATTTGACGATATAGTGTGGCACATTGCAAACAAAGGTCAGATATTATATTGCATAAAAGTCTAGTCTAAAAATAAATAAATAATGAAAAAAATTGAGAATTGAATCGAATTGTGACCTTAGAATCGAAAACGTAATCTAATCGAGGATTTGGAGAATCGTGACACCCCTACTTGTTGGTATTAATAACTTGCCATAAAACCTAGACCTTTCTCAACAGGCAATACTCCAAATTTAAACGCACACTCTTGGCAAAGGAAAATCGATTGGCAAGTTGAATTCAGAACTCCAAATTTTGCTAAATGCTTTTACTCATTTCTATGCTATTAGAAAAAAAACATACCAAAGACTTAAAATTACTTACTAAACCTTTTTACATTCATTCACACACTGTTGAACATATTTTTTCTCATAAATCAAATGTATGTGCTTGCTGGCTCTGGGAGGTGGGACTTAGCTCTGTTGCGCATTCATTTGGACTGGCTCCCATTGGATGTTGTGGTTGATCATGCTATATACCATTGGAAAGGGAACGTGATTGGAGAAGTAATTATTGTTAAAAGTTATTATTACATTTTTAATAATCATTTAAATCCCCTTTTTTACGACAATCCAAACAGAGTCTGATCCGTGACTCAAAACAGTGACCCGACCCGTGAATTTAGCGATCCAAGGGAGAATTCTGTGCTTTAAATTTAAGTTGTTCTAAATAGCCACATGCTATATTCTTGACTCTTCTTCATTGTTTCCACAGAGACACCTCAGAATTTCCAGCAGTTGATCTCATGAATGGCTGTTTGGAAACTGACTGGTTGAAAAAACAAAGAGCCACTTCACTTACATTTTGACTTTTAAAAAATTAACTCAGTTTTCACTGGCAGGAGGTTTGTTGTGCCATCGTTATGGTTCAAGTATTATTTCGTTATTGTTGTGTTTTTGCCCAAAGCATTTAGTTTGCTCTTGTTGACAAAATCATCAGATTGGGAGCGAAGTGGCATTGTGCCAAAAATGGACGTGGTTCTCAGATGTCTAATCTCGGCAAAACGTCTAAGACCACCAAATCACCAGAAACTCTCGTTGTGCTGCCTCATTTAAATCAACCCCCCACCTCTGCGCTGGGAACCACAATACCGCACAGACAGGCAAAGCCAATCACAAAGTCAGGAAGATACCAAACTGTTGGAGCACTGGTCAGTGCACTGCCACATAAACACAGCCCTATAACTCAAACTAAACCAAAATCAGGTGCCAAAATGAAAATGGTAGTTTTAGACAGAAGATGCTTTTGCCCACCACCCTAACTGTTTTAGGTTTAGTCCATGAATGTTAAGACAATGCCACTTTTAAAGACATAATTACCTGATGTAAATATCATCAGGCCAATACAGTAAACTTTAATAATACACGGGCATATGCATTTTACCAGGGTTTTCCCTCCCATTATAATGTTTAGGTGCAGAACGTGAGCCATTTTGGCAGCACCTAAGCCGACTTTTCTCAGATCTAATGACAGTAGATGGACTTCTTTAGCAAATTTTGTCTTCAACCTTTTTGAGTGTTATGTATTTATTATCTGCTTTACATAAATGGTGATTATAATGGTCCAAAATGATGTGAAAAAGAGACGCAAAACTACCAAAAAGCGACTACAAATTGAAGCTAAATGACCACAGAGACCCAAAACAGCCCTAAAGGAAATAAAAATGACCACAAAGAGACACAACATGACTACAAAGAGAAAAAAAGCATTTCTTTTAAACTGAAAAATGTAATATTTTCTTGAGGAAGGACCCCTAAATCCCGCCAAATACATGCACCTAAGTCTTCCACAAAGCTATGAAAACACTGTATACCTTTATGTATGTCTCTAATGTTGTATAATTGTTTGGCCTCCGTGGTCAAACAGCATTTCACATTTCCTTGTAAGTCCAAACAGATCACAGTGTGATCTGACCTGTGGACAGCGATGAGCCAGGATTTATGAGTAGCTCTCTGTAAATGAGTGCACCTTATTAATGGATTTCAGGTCAGTGTCCTCCCTGTAGCTGTTGCTCCTCCATGCCTTTCCATCTCTTGTCTTACCACTAACACTTCCAGACATGTAAACATGGGCCTGAGGCTGAATCATTACTGCTGATGGCACTCACAGCCAGTCCGATTATTTTACTATTTTGTTGGAGAGTGATTTTCTTCTAGAGCAGGAGTTGAGCCAAAGTTAAACATGAACCAGTAGAGCCACAGGGCCTGTGTTGCTCAGAAACAAACTGAAATGTGATCTGCAGCGGTACAGCAGTTAGGCTGCTTGAGATGAAGCCGTCTGCTGTGTTACAGGAAGGCTGCGGGACATGATGTGCTGCCACCAAGTGGTCAATAGATGTCAACATATGTTAACCCACAATGCAATGCACTAACATGATGTAATGTACTACTGTCAGGGCTGCAACTAACGATTATTTTCATAGTCAATTCATGTGTTGATTTTTAATCGATTCGTTGTTTGGTCTATAAAATGTCAAAAAATTGTGAATAATGTGGATCAGTGTTTCCCAAACACCCAACATGATGTCCTCAAATGTCTGGTTTTGTCCACAATTCAAAGATATTCAGTTTACTGTCACAAAGGAGAGAAGAAACTAGAACATATTCACATTTAACAAGCTGGAATCAGAGGATTTTTACTTTAGAAATTACTCAAACCGACTAATCCACATGAAGTTAGAGCCCGTTACAGGTGAACAGGGCAGATGTCCCTGAACCAGTCTTACCTGTGATGGGGATTCCTCCAAGCCCAGTACTGTGATGTCCTGGCAGCACTGTCAAGTCCAAGAAGCTGCTGTGTGATGGGAAAGCCGTTACACTGACTGCGTGGTTCAAATGCACAAAGTTCCTGCGTGAAGAGGTGGAAGCCATCCAGGAGCCACAGGATGCCGAGGACGCCGAGGATGGAGGGTGGGAGGGGAAGCTGAAGGAGCTATAGTCCGTCCTGCGAGGGTGCTGATGCTGTGGGAAGTGCTGAGAGGGTGGGAGCCCTCCCAGGGGCCCCAGCGTTCTGTGTGCGGAGCCGAAGCTGTCTTCAACAGAGAGCTCCTTCTCAATGAGGTCCGCCAGAGCTCGGCGTGTGATGTCGAACGGGTCGAAGCCCAGGTCGTCCTCCTGCTGCTGATTGGACGAGCCGAAGCCAAACGCTGCCTGCCAGTCTGTGGACGACGACACTGGCATGGTATCTACACACATAGACCGACACACACAGAGACACAGACAGACACACAGAGACAGACAACACACACAGACACACAGAGACACAGACAGACACACACACACACAGAGACAGACAACACACAGACAGACAACACACAGACACACACAAACGAACAACACACACAAACGAACAACACACAGAAACACAGAGAGACACACACACACACACACACACACACACACACACACAAGAGCTGACTGTGAGCACGGTTCACAAACACATGGTGAACTAAATAAGTTAGTAAGTATCGCTCTAGCTGTTCATATATGTTCACATTCTGTGTCATTTCTGTCATTTGGATTGTTTATACTGTAATTATATTATGCTGGTCTGTTCTGTACACACTGTACTGCATGTCCATCCGTCCAGAGAGAGGGATCCCTCCTCTGTTGCTCCTCCTGAGGTTTATTAATTTTTTGTGTGGCGTTTTCCCTCATACGGAGCGAGGGTCTAAGGACATAGGGTGCCGTCTGCTGTACAGATCGTAAAGCCCCTTAATGCAAACTGTGATCTGTGATATTGGGCTATACAAATACAATAAAACTGACTGGATTAAAGACAACCCTTGGTGGACACAAAGCCGCAGCGAGACCGACCTGAGGTGAAGAGGCTCTGTGGCTCTGGCGCTGTGGGCCAGTCAGCGTTGCTGTGGGGGGAGCTGGGGAAGCCGCTCAGGCCGCTGGGCAGCGGGTTGGGATGCCTGAAGTTACTGTTGTCCGAGAACAGGGACTGGGATTCCGCGGGAGCTGCCTCGAACGGGGAGCGGGCTGTGTGGCCCGGGACACTGATGGGCAGCAGCAGGCTGGGCTTACTGAGGCCAGGGGGGGGCGACGGGGACTCACTGCCTCCACGGAGCTAAAGGACACAAGACAGGGAGATTCTGGTTTCATAGCACATATATTGCAAAACATAAAAAAATTGCATTCAAAACACTTTCACTCAAACATCTGGAAACTCCTGCCTGGGAGTCCATTTCTTACCAGTTGTGAGGTGTCACCGTTGCCTATACTGATGATGTCTGTCAGTGTGTGGCTGGGGCTGCAAAATAAAAGTAGAGAAAAATACGAAGCATATTTAGCCACCAGAAGACTGAGGAGTGTTCCAACCCAATACATAGTTAATGCCGGTTATGAATAATGGGTTTCAAATAAACACTGGCCAGCACTAATAAAAGGTTAAAATGTGACTACAACCACCGTTCTCACATGGTAAATTCAGAATAATGTGCATTTCAACAGCACTGATTCCATCAGTACAACAACAGAAGCATCTCTGTGTCCAGTTGCATTATGTCTTGATCAGCTTTTTTGACCCCCGATCCAATCAGTTAAAAATATTTAAAATATTATTTAAAAACTTTGTGACGCCTCTTGCGCCTAATAGTCAATCTTTGATTTTCTTCTGGTGTTTAACGCCGATGTCGGCTCCAGGGAATAACAGCCTGCAGGCTGGTTTCCTGGTGGAATCACGTCAGAAGGGTGGAGAATTGGAGTGATCCACTTCTGGAAAACGATGATTAAGAAAGTCGGACGTTTTTACTTGTTGCCGAGTAATCCCCTGTGATCAGACACCCCTAGCATTCACAGTCGGGAAAGAAACAGTAAAGTGAAGTTTGGAGTTAACATTAACTGAGATGCAGGTGACATTAGGAATAAAGCCTGTCTCCAGTATAAACCTGTTCCAAATAAAGGCCTAGGTTATTTTACAGTAACATAATCTAAAGCCACTCAGTTCCTCACACTCTGATTGGCTGAAAGACATCTGTAAGAAGTTAGGGTCAATAAGTCAACTTAAAGTGTAACATACAACTTCAAAACTTTCAAAACTAAATATATAAATAACGTAGCTGGTAAATACAGCCTCTGTTCTTACAGTGAAAAGACGGCTGCAGAGTTTACCTAGCAAGCTGTGAGGAGAAAGGGCAGAGGGCCGGTACAGGGTCCAGGCTCGGGTCAGGTTGGGGCCCCGTAGGGGTCAAGTGTTCACAGTCTGAGCCCTCTGATGGAGGACTCCTCCCGGGGTCTGACGACAGGCCATCTTTACTGGAGCTGAGAGAGCCGGGACAGCACACAGACACACAAGCAAAGAGGGACCACACAAAGTCAAAACTATATATAAAGCCCTACTCACACATACACACCTTGTAGTTACTGTAGCTCATTATTTTGGCTTTTAAAAACAACCATGGAATACATCTGCATTTATTTTAATAAAAAATACACTAGGGCGACGTGTTCCAGGAACGTCCAAGCTGGGAGGAGTAGGGCTGGCTACCGTTCAAAAATGTTTGATACCGGTACAGATACCAATACTGGGACTTTGATTCTGGTTCCTAAGCAATACTTCTTTCAATTCCAATTTTATAAACAAAATGAAATGACAACATTACGACACAAATCTTTTTATATATTTTCCAGCTCCTACTACGTGAGCCCTGTCTCTGTGTAACGTAGAGTTTTTCCTGCGCGTCTCTCCAACATGTAACATTAGACAGCCAATCACAGACATTATTAGATCTTGGTAGAAGCATGCTGCATGCTGATTGGCTCACGGATGGGGTTGGATGGTTGAAAAGAAGCCTGAAGCAGTAGATCTGATTTTCAAAATAATATTCTGCCATATTTTAACATTTTTTTCCCAACTTCAAATTTTTCACAATTTCAAATGATGTCCCAAAAGGAAACTTTGTCAACATGTTTTATCTAAAAAGATAAACTTCTTTGTTTGTTCATCTCACTTCAATTTTATTGCTGCTAAATGGGATTGTCAAGCAGACAAACACATATATACCAACAGATATGACACATATATAATAATAGATACTTGGCGTCTGTATCGATACAGTATTGCCACGGAACATATCGTGATACTATGCTGTATCAATTTTTTTCCGCCCACCCCTACTGAGCCACACCGAGACGGACCCGCTGCTGTTAGAATACCTCTGTAAGGAGTTGCCTTTGGCCTTCGGCCGGTCCCCTGACACCGCTGGGCTCTGCAGGAAGGTCGGGTTGCTTTTGTACAGGTCTTGCAGTAGTTTCTGCTCATACTCTTGATGCTTTCCTGCCTGGAAACAAAACAACAGATTAGCGAGAGCTACGTTTCATCCCAACAGCACTACGATGGTAGACATGAGGACCGAAAGAGGGAACCACAGGCCAACTCGAGGAAACATAGTGTGGTATACAGGTTAAACATTTGGCTGTTCTTGCTGAGGATTCCCTCCTTTTAGTTACAGGTATATCGGTTAGGGCTGGGTATCGTTCAAAAATTTTCAATACTAGTACCGATACCAGTACAGTGACAGACCTGCCAACCTTGAAAAACTTTTTTGAGTAGCAACTTCCTTCCCCTTTCTACATCAAATCAGTTTACCTTTGCAAGCACCGTCCTCCCTTGGGGAAACCAACCAAACTACCGGTAAAACGGGAATGAGAGAGGAACAACATTTGCATTTGATGCTTGCGTTTTACTATCAGTAGCCGATATCCCCGCTTGACATTAGAGGAAGGAACCTGACGCTGTGATTGGTCAAACTCTTCTTTAGTTTTTTTTCCCAGCATGCTCGTGGCCGCAACGCTGTTTTAGCCGCCTACCATCAAGTTAGACTGAGACGGTTACTGCGCGTCAACGAGTGAACTCAAAGCAGTCACCTGATTTTCGCGTAGTTTAAAGTGACAAATTGTATCACCGTATGTTTATGTCAAAATGCGTATCTAGTACGCAAAATGCGTACAGGTTGGCAGGTCTGCAGTGACTTTGATACCGGTTCCTAAACGATTTTTCAATACCAGTTTTATAAAACAAAAAGAAATGACAACATTACACATTACGACATAAATCTTTGTATACATGTTCCAGCTCCTACTACATGAGCCGTCTTCACGCCATCTGTGGAGTTTTTCCTGCGTGTCTCTACGACGTGTAACGTTCGACAGCCAATCAGACATTATTAGATCTTGGTAGAAGTATGCTGCGTGCTGATTGGGTCCCTGACGCTGATGAGATTCACTCCTTAGGTATTGAAATTGGGTATGCAATATTGAGGCATTTTTCCATACTCAATACTTTAGAGGCAATTCAGTTGGTGCCTAAAAACTATTGAATTTGGCACCCAGCCCTACGTATGGTATACTCACTACGCCTTAGCTAGACATGTCCAATGTGCAAATAAGTTAAGCTACCTAGAAATGCCATTGGTTGGCATGGTTTTATGAAATGGTTTGGATTTTCTTGCCTGCATGGTTTTAATAACCAGAACATATTGCTCAATACTGAAGAAAATGTCTGAATTTGTTGATGTTGCTGTGACTCTGAGAAGAAGTTTCAAGAGTTAAACCTACATTGTGTAATGTTTTGAGTTGATTCTTGGCAAAAACCCCTTTGTTCTTTCACAAATATGTACTCATTCATGTGTAATGACTTCCACCAACAAAGTATTCTCGTGAGCGTAGAATCTGACTCACCCGTATGTATTCAGAATACATACGGGTGAGTCGCTCGAATGGCAACCGCCATGTAGCGCCTCAATCTTTAAAATACGTAAGCCAAAGAGGGACATACCTCCACCTTTCGCACTTTTACACTCAGTGGCACCGTGATGAATGCCAGCGGGAGATTACTCGCCAGGGAAGCGAAAAAGGGAATTAAAACGACAACACGACAGGCAAAGACCAAAGTTAATATTGGAGTGGCTAGAACAGCTGCGTGGAAACGATGGAGATACTAAGAACTTCGGGTTCAGCCACCGTAGGAGTTAAAACGCGATCGGAATGGAAGGGGTTAGAAAGTAATATTCAAATGGTTGTCATATACAATTTCCCCACTAGATGGGAGAAATTCTTACACAATGTAGCTTTAAGTTGAGTAGTGTCTTCAGAGCTACTACATTAGGGATGAACAATTTGAAAATTGCACCTTCTACAGTCATGTTAAATAAAGATATAAAAAAATAAATGAAACAAGGACATTTCTGTAAAACAATCAGCGATATGTTACATTATTCCAGCATTAATCTTATGAAAAAACAAATAACTATAATAATAAAAATCTAAATGTTACACCAAACATTCAACTAAAGATTCAAATTCAATTTAAATCACGGTCTTCACGATTAGCTAATCACATTCTTTCAAATTTGGATTGGGATTTCAAGCGATTAATGGTTCAGCCCTATACTACCCTGCCTGGACTTACCTGCATCTCCTCTTTAGTAAAACTGGCAGCCTCATCCCCCAGCTCGTGTAGATACATGCAGTCTGGTTTGGGGCACTGCATGCTCTTTAAAAAGTAACTGCAGTATTTTGTAGTTCCTAAAGAAGCCTGCAGAAGACAAAATACAACAACTCAATATTCAGCCCAACCTTCTATGGATTCAAACACGGTGTCCTTTATCTCTCCGTCTCACCTTCAGCGTCCTGCCGTCGACCACTACGTTGTTGACACACTGGATTGCTCGGAGAGCGTCTTCTGAACGTATATATGTGACATAGGCACTGGCACTGGGCCCCTGGGAAACCGAAAGACAACAGAGACACGGCTCAATAAAAAAACTTCAATGACAGCCTCCACCAACCATCACGTCTGTCCAGACCCATATCATATGTAGTGAAGACTTGGAATCTATTTAATAAAAGGGATCAAGTCTATTTTTTTTTGTCATCCGGGAGTTATCACTGTACACTGTACACACCATCATTGTGGGAGTATTTACGGGATTGTAAATGATACTAAACCGTCCCTGAATTGGCCCTCAGGTATGTAATATATCTATTTCATTCATAAATAACTTTAGATTGCACAATGTGGTTGTAGTCAGTGGCCGACATTAAATTACACCTCCCCCTTCCATTTAGCGCCCGGTTTTTATTTCTTTCAGTCCGTGTTTGTGTTGGCCTACTATTTTCTGGTCCCTTGTCCCCCTGTACCTGTGTAAAGCGTCCATGGGTTTCATGAAATGCGCTGTATGAATCTAAGTTATTATTACGTTGGTTGCTACAACAATCTCTTAATGCTTTGGAAATGCAATGATGCATTTGTAACTTATTCTCTTATTGTAAATAAATGACTTTCTGTCTGAGAAAAACATTCATCTTAACTATATGACCTCCCGGTAACGCTAACTCCGTAATCTACAGTGGACAATACAGCACTGTAAAGAAAAGATCTTTATGACAGCAGGTGTGGTAAAAACACTAGCGCTATTGTCCAAAGTGGCCGCTAGAATCAACACAAAGTGAAAGTTACACATACATGTAGTCACTTTAAATGTCATCATTTTATCCTATTAGACATCTGTGTAAATTATTATCATAATTAAATGTGACGAACAGCCCAGAAACATGATGCCTCTGCCCCCCCCCTCCCCTGCCTCTGCTGCTGGCTGGGTGTGCAGCGCCTCACCTGGGAGCCAGCGTACGATGTGCTGTTGTTGATCACCACTTTGTGAATCTTCCCAAACTTGCCAAAATATTCTGGCCTCCTCAGAACCTGTTAAACACAGAAGACACATAATCCAATGTCATAATAATTTATCGTCATCATGGTTATTGCTTTATTGGTCCATTTTCTGTATCATTTTATAATCCAGCCTAAGTTCATGAAACAACAGGGAGAGGACACCCCAATGGTCTTTGACCTTATATTTTGCTTGGGGGAAATAACCGATGAATACTCTGTGTTACAGTCATGTTTACAGTGTACATTGAGTTTATCACTTAGCTTCATAGTTTCTAGATTTTAGAGTCCAATTTTTCAGCGTCTTTATTTTCTATGTCCATATATACGAAGAAGCGAAGCATATATGTGAAGAAGCCAACTCGGCCGCTATAATAAAACAGCGAGAAATTGCGTGGCAGACGGTAGTGAACAGACTGAACGATGGTCTAAAAATAGACATTTAAGAGCCACTTCTCTTAACTGAAACCATTCTGCTCACTTTTAAGGCAAACTATACAACTGTTGATGTGTGCTAATTAGGCTATTAGTAGCCTAACTCCTTGAATGTTATAATTATGACGGTTACAGTTCAGAGCCGTGGTCACGTAACGTCTATTTTTAGGCTACTTACTGTCATCATAGCAGCTGACATTGTGTGTGTGTGTGTGTGTGTGAGTGTGAGTGTGAGTGTGTGTGTGTGTCTGACTTTTGACATTCTGCTCTTGGCATGCTAAAAATGTCTCACAAAAATCATTTTGAGTATTTTTATATAACTACTTTTCCAGTAAAAAAATGAAATATGTTTGCGGGCTCATCTTAACCTTGGGAGGGGTTACACAAATGTATCCAATCCAACTATAACCCTGCCTTTGATACAAAACCACACTTGACCCCGAATATTTTAGTAGAATGTATGTGTGGATTTTAGTGAGGTGGGATTTGTTGACCGTGAAGGCAGGTGTGTGTGGAGGCCACTCGTCCTCCTCTCTCTACCGCTGGCTCACTGGGACTTTAATTCATCAAAAATAAATCAGACATGATTTCCCATATTCTTAAATCTCAACTGAAATTAGGTGAAATAAGTCAAGCAAAATTCTTCATTACCCTGTCAATAGTGTCACTTCAGTATTGAGTACATTTTGTAAAATGTGTGTGCGTGTATGCGTGTGTATGTGTGTTCTGTTGAACTTTCAAAAAAACATGACACAGTACCCCACTGCTGAAGAGATGATTAATATGTTCAGGATATTTATGGCATGGAACGTCATCACAGACGCAATCAGGCATTGACACCCCTCCCCTCCCCTCCCCTCCCCCCTGCTGTTTTCCAGGACTGCTGTGTGTGGGAGATGTTGGCAGACGGAGCTGCTGCACAATTATATACCAATACTATTCATTTCATCTGAATACCTACTGTCATCATAGAGGCATACACTGTGTGTGTGTCTGTCTGTGTGCGTGCTCACCTCAGGGTCAGCCAGCCTCTGGGACAGCCCCACCACAAACACCAGGTTTCTCTGCACCACCCGGACGCTGGCCAGATGCTTTCTGTTCTCGGTGATCTTCTGCTTCTTCTCGTTCTGCTTCTGCTTCTTCTCCGTCTTTATCCTCTGCAGCTCCTCCTGCGACAGCGGCTTGTACACCGCCGGGTCTTCTGGGTACGGCTGCAGAACACACGCACACACACACACACACACACACACACACACACACCATTCAGGGAACACATCTGCCATCAGACGTCAAACATCTGGCAGTTCACTACAGCGTCGCTTTATAGTCTATATCAGGTCAAACTCAGTATCACTAAGGGCCACACTGGAAAAAGAGGACCACATCAAGGGCCAGACATGTAGCTTACTGACATGCTTTTATTTCATCAAAAAAAGTCAGATATCTTTGACTGTATTGTTGCAGGTCTCATACAGCTTTCTCACTTACAGTTTGGTCAACATAAAACCCTAAAATAAAGTCAGCAAGAAAGTTCCTTAGCCGTCAAAGAAAAAAAAAAGCAACAAAAAAACTTATATAACAGTGACAAAAACGACGAAAAAGCGACAGAAAGTAGGCGGGCCAAAATTGATTGTGAACCGACATTGATATGCGGGCCGGGTCCCAATAAGAGCAGGGCCGGTGAGTTTGCCACATGTGGTCTATATGAAAAAAAGGACCAAATAGTGGATTGGAGTCGGGTCCAGCCCCGGGCCACGTGGTACGGGACATGATGAACCCAACTACGAGCTGCTGGAGCTGCGGGATGACACAAATGTCTGTTGGGCTGTACGGCTTTTGGACAAACACATGAAATATGAAGACATTTCCATGGGCTCTGGGAATTTATGATGGGCTTTTTTTGTCATTTTAAAAAAGGTACAAAAACAGGAATTAATAATAGTGTGTTTGATAGTTGGCATAAGAAAGGCATCAGGCTTATTTGGGATGTATACCAGGGTAATACACTGATGTCCTTTCAACAACTTCAACAAAAATACAACGTCGCATCTGAACACTTACGGGTATTTTCAACTCTGTAGCTTTATTCTGTCAAAGTTGAAAAATCTCCACACAGGCACTCCCTCTCTCAGTGATATAGATTTATTTATACTGAATCGAAAAGACAAGACATTTTATATCCCATTCCTATTCGCTGCTCTACTCCTTAAACCCATCAGATATAAGGAAGGTGATACAGAAGTGGGAACGCGATCTTGGTGGACAATTCATTGAAGATGACTGGCATGAAGCAATAGTCTCTGCCAAAACCACATTTATTTGCAACCGAATGAGAGAAACCCAATATAAGATACTCCGTAGATCCCACATAACACCATTCATTCTTAATAAGATGTATAACCGGATCTCTCCCCTTTGCATCAAGTGTAAATTGTCTGTTGGGGCATACATTCACTGCTTCTGGGACTGTTGTTTGATTGCAAGGTTTTGGAGTAATGTAGCCCAGGAATTGAGTAAAATTTTCTCACTTAAAGTTACAAAGGACCCCGGCTTATTCATATTAAGCTTGCCTTCAAAAACGTTATCTTTGAGCCGAACAGATTTTAAACTTTGTGACAAACTTTTGTTTCTGGCTAGGAGATGTATTTTAAAGCAGTGGATAAGTGACAAACCTCCAACTGTCACACAGTGGTACCAAGAAACGTATAAAGTTTTACCCTTAGAAAGACTTAATGCACGAATGAAAGGGGATTATAATTTATTTGAGGGAACATGGGCAGCCTTTCTGAGTTACTTACCCCTGCGGGACACTGTGAATAAGGGGAGATATGCTTTAGACTGGAACACTTCCACTGGATTTATGTTATTATATTTTTTTTTTTGGATCTCCCCTTCTCTGCTTTTGCTTTGATCTTATCTGGCTATCTACTTGTATATATACTTTTGTATACTGATGGTCTTATTTGATTTATTTAGGTATTTTCAATTTAATTTGATTGTTTATCTGTTTTTATTTCATTTACTTATTTATTTTTACTAACGCCATCCACCTGGCTAATGTCTTGTGTACTGGTATAATTTATATTTTAACTCCACTATACATGGTTGAGAGAAGGCAAGGTATGTGTATAGTGTGACTGATGTGACAGTTGGGGGCGGCGGTAGGATTCTTTATTTTTATTTGGTTTTTAATTCATATGTGTATGTATGTGTATGTGTGTGTGTGTGTGTGTGTGTGTGTGTGTGTGTATATATATATTTTTTTTTTTTTTTTTTTTTAATTTATTTATGTTTTTATTTAATTTTTTTCTCTTTTTATTTTATTTATATATATTTTTTTTTTTTTTCTTCCTCTTCTCTTCTATAACTTTTTGGGGTAAGGACAGTAGTGCGCTACCTGTCATTTTGGTTTGGATGGTGGTTTATTTCCTTCCTGTTCTGATATTTCTGTGAACACCGAGAGCAATTGTATGTTGGTTATGTTCTATTTCGATAAAAATTAATAAAATCTATTTAAGAAAAAAAAAAAAGAAAAGGTACAAAAAAATGAAAATTAATAAAACAGAAAAGACTCAACCAGATTTAATTAAAACATGATTTCTTGAATAAAGCCCTTCTCTATTTGGAAGATTTAATGTTGTTCTGCTGTTTGTGCATGCGGGTCACCCTAACATATAACATGAGTTATTGGACACGGGATGTATTGTGAGACTGTGACTAGTTGGACTTGTGTCAGTTGTTCGAAGGAAAGCCTCCAGTGCGTTGGTGCGCACACTGTGCCAGGCTGAACAGGCTGTAAAGAAGACAGAGGTGTACCTTTCGGCAGGCGGGACAGAGGCCGTTCTCGTCCGTCCTGATTCGATGCCAGCAGAAGCGACAGATCTGGTATCCACAGGTGCAGGGGAAGAAGTTGACGTCATCGATCTCGAACGGCTCCATACACAGCGGGCACTCCATCAGGTCGTCCTTCACCCCAGGGTTCCGGGACATCCTACGATCACACACACACTACTGGATCAGGCGACGTCCAGGACGGGGACGGGAGCTGCACTGGGACAAAGATAAACAGCAGCTCAGCCACATCCTGAGGACCATCAACCGGATGAAAAGTGCTGCTACTAACAGCTGCTAGAGACTACGCCGCAGGTCCTCCCCTGTAACAGGAGAGTCTGGTACAACCAGGCTCTGGATGCTAAAACACTGGACGTCAGCCTCATGGGTCAAATATTGCAGCTGTGGATGAGAGGGAAGTTGACTGCTTATAGCCCAAGACGTTTTGACGCTGGTGGTTTTCCTCTGGCACAGGCTCAGGCTAACGCCTCTTCAGAGGGTGCCAGAAATTCCTCTATGCAGAAAAAAAAAAAACTGCCACATCTGTGTCTAAAACGTTGAAAAACCTAGAGTAGGTGACAAATAAATATCACTCAAAAAGCTTAAAGACAAAACTTGCTAAAGAAGTCCACTTTGCCAGACCCTCCTCCAAAGCGCACTGAAGGAGGGTCTGGCTAGTCCACATAACATTCTGGTTTAATTGCATTTCTTTAAACCAATCAGAATCGCCACGGGCGGTGCTAAACTAAACTGGCTGCAAAATAGCCGCACAAGAGAAAACTCAAATTGGACAGATAGTCTAGCTAGCTGCGCCAATTTACCATGCAGCGAATCTGAAAATCAGTCGATAATAGTCAGAAAAAGTCGGATCGGTGCATCCCTAAACATAACCTAACTTATGTGCAGCTGTAGCACAAGTTCCTGCCTGCTGATATAGGCCCAAAACAGTACTGTGGGAATGGTGTACTAAATGTCTGAGTTACCCAAACTCTCAGAAAAAGAAACGTTACCAGATATGATGAGATATAGGACTAGTATGCATGTTTGGGGCCGATCACGGAAGTAATCTAAAATGATCTAAGGTTAAACAGTGACAAGCAAGGCGGCACTGATGTGTGGAGTCAAGATGTTAAACTAGTCTGGATCAGTCTAAGTGGCCAAATAAACTGTTCTCAAGACCTCTAAAAAGGCAGATGCTGCTGGTTAATTGGCAGGAAATTGGGTGATCCCACAACACATGATTTACTTTAATGCATGGGTGGGCATCGAGCTAATGGACAGACAATGAACCAAACTGCAACACAAAAGCCATCCTGACCGCTTGTTTCCCCACAATGAACCCCTAACATCCAGTACGGCGCAGGAAAATAACTCATTACAATTACTCAATCTACTGTGGCTGTTAGTGTCATTCGTTTTTGTTTTTTTTTAACTTGAGCTTAAAGCTGTAAACTTTGCAACAGCAGCTCAAATGCATTTTGAGAGGGTTAGCACTTTTAGTGGTGTAAAAATCCTATGTGGTAACATCAGCTCCAGCTAGTCTGTGGCGCATCGCTCTGCAGGAAACTAAAGATCCGACATACAAGACTCAACTTCTCCGAATAAAGTGCATTTATGCTATTTGAGGCCCCAGTGGTGCTTTAGTTTAGGAACGGTTATACCAGGATGGTTAGTTTGGACTGGGAGAAGAGAGACAACACAAACAGCGAGGTTCACCTGCTGAACCATTTGGTTCTAACATCTTTCAGTCACAGTCACTACTTGTTCAGCTAGACGTGATGTCATAAAGTTCTTTTCACAATCATTTCTGCAATGAAGAATTGTCATCAATCACCTGTCAGTGGTTCCATATGCGTGTATATATTCTGAATGATCACTGGTCATGATAAGAACATTCAGCGGTTTTTCCTGCATAGAGGAATTTTTGGTGCCCTGACATTTATATACTTTTATGTATGAATTTATATATGAATGATGAATTGATGAGTGTGGATGAGACAGTTGGTGAGCTTTTCTGTCAGGAATATACTGAGAAGGAAACCTGCACAGTACGCTCTGTACTGTGGATTTTCTTAGAGGAGGACTGTATATTTTGCAATTGTCCCACCAAGGTTCCCATCATGCTTTGGGGGATGTAAACAGGCAGTAAGCTGTTGCCATGGAGACAGTGGGTTAGGGTACAATTTAAGCTAGGGCTGCACGATATGAGGGAAATATCTAATTGCGATTTTTGACTGATATTGCGATTGCGATATGATTCACGATATTGGAGGGAATGATCATTTGTGTATCTTCATTTTCATTGAAAGAATATTGAAATTTAAAAAGTTAACATGATTATAGTGTGATTAATGCGAGGATCTGTACCAAACAGAGATGTTCTCTGTAGTCTGTAGGATAGGATTTGTCTCTGCAGCACCACAATACTTCATTCAGAATGGTTTGACACGGATTTTGCCTTTAACAAATATTGAGCCCCCGCCCCCTGCAATTTGGATAATGCACTAGTCCATATTGTGATTTCGATAGAGTGCGGATCTGGACGCATTTTTCTGTCCGAGCCCGGGCCCGCGTCCGACAGGCATTAAGATATTTATGTCTGAGCCCGAGCCGAGCCAGACAGTTAAAGGGGTGATAGAATGCAAAACTGATTTTACCTTGTCATAGTTGAATAATGACAGTTTAGTGGGTAACTAGGACATACATAGAACCTCTAAATCCCATTGACACCTCTTTTCTCTGCAAATCTCACTATTTGAAACTGCCTCTGAAAACGGGCGAATCTCAACAAGCCTCATAGTTGACGTCAACTATTGCGGCTCCTCCTCATTTGGCTCTAGTCTGTGTTTGTCACGCCCCAACATTTGCATAGGCTACACAACTGACCTGAGATCAGTTAGTCTTCTGAATCTAGGTCGTGAAGATCTCAGAAATTGTATACATTGTTCATATGCTATTTTACCATTAAATTCACTTCTGAGACTTTTTTATGCGAGAAATCAACTATGTAGAGGTCAAATATGGGCCGTTTTACAAAAATTGATGTCTAATTGCAAATTTTGTCCGACTGTGTCGGAGTTCAGAGGCCGGTGCTGTTGCCTTGCCGCCTGGCCTGCCTTCCTTCACAGACCCCGGCCTGATGGAGCTCAGTCACGGCTGGCAGCCCACAGCACTCCATTCACGAAATTCAAACTGTAAATATACTCGATTTACGACCAAAAATGAAGCTAACTAGCCACAATCTGTACACATAGGATTGAAGGGACAGTCGCAGCTAACGAAACCCTTACAGTTCACAAATATTCATTAACTTGAAATCGGACACAGTTATTAGCTTTATAAAACATATAGTTAGATGTTGTATAAGTGGCGTGACGAAATTCAAACTGTAAATATACTCGAATTACGACCAAAAATGAAGCTAACTAGCCGCAATCTGTACACATAGGATTGAAGGGACAGTCCCAGCTAACGAAACCCTTACAGCTCACAAATATTCATTAACTTGAAATCGGACACCGTTGTTAGCTTTATAAGACATTTAGGTATTGTATAGCAAAGTGGTGTGACATGTGTGTAACATGTGGTAAGAGATTGCTGGTGTAACAAGCTCGCTGACCGCGCTCTCACTCTCACACACGGGCCATTTAGCTAGCAGGAAGAGGGGAGATGCAGGCCCTGGAGCTCTGTCAGGGCAGCGGCGTTTGGTAGTGGGCAATTAGCCCAAACGGTGACTTTGCGCGGGTATGAGGTGCTGTGGGCTGCTAGCCGTGCCGGAGCTCAATCGAGCTCACAGCAAGCCGGGGTCTGTGGAGGAAGGCAGGCCGGTCGGCGAGGCAGCAACACAGGCAGCTGAACTCCGACACACAGTTTTACCAAATTTGCAATTAGCCATCCATTTTCGTAAAACGGCCCATATTTGAGCTTTATATAGTTGATTTCTCGCATAAAAAAGTCTCAGAAGTGAATTTGGTAAGGAAACATTGCAGTGTCTGGAATATGAGATTCTGTCGCGTTTCTAATGTGTGTGTATTGGGGATTCGCTCAACCAATCACCACGCGACCTCTAATGCGTGTGTATGGCGATTCGCTCAACCAATCAGCGCGCGTCTCTACGTGTGTGTACGGGGATAAGGCTCAACCAAGCAGCGCGCAGCTCATCTAAATATTCATGACCATACCATATTTGGAAGAAAAGCTCTCGTTACAAATAGGGCCAAAACACAGGGATGCATAAGGGCCAATAAAATATCAACCAGGCCATTTTCAGCCCAACTAATGTTACATACCCCATTAGGAGACCATAAGGAACAGTCTGAAATACCCTATATAATCATTCTATCACCCCTTTAAAATCTAATTTTTTTCTCATACTAATGACACATGTATGTTTGTAGGAAGGCATTCGGGGGGGAGGGACTGTAGTGCTGTAACACTAATGGCTCCTCATTCATCCTGTGCTTTCCTGCTTGGTTCTGAACCAGGGGATCATTTTCCTAGCAGAATGATCCAAATAAAGTCTGTATGCTCACAGAGAACACACTGACCTTTGCATTGTGGCAAAACACAAGAGGAAGAGTCTTCTTTAAGGGAGCAAGGCAGCGCCTGAAAGCTCTCTGTTCACAGTGTGTCAGTTATCGTAGAAGAGCTGAGCCCCGGCGGTTGTGTTGACAGAGAATAGGCCTGGCTGAGGCCATCACTGGCTCATAGAGACACCACGCAACTCATGCAGAAGGACACCGATACAAATACAGCACAGACTACGTACTGCAAGAACTCGCTGACTTTTACCCTATTACTCTCATGTGTTGTAGATACAGACCTTAAACAAGACAAACATTTGATTCTACCATATATGTATCATTTTACAAATAAAGACATAGACATTCCTGAAAAATAGGTTCATTATTTTACCTGGGGAGAATAAATGATACGGCAGCGCCACATTTTATTTAAGTACAACTGTAACTACCAAGTCTGTAAATCACAAATAAATTACAAACTCTGTACACACACACACACACACACACACACACACACACACACACACACACACACACACACACACACACACACACACACACACACACACACACACACATTAAAAAAAGACTAATATCTGCCGATACTGATGTGATTATTGCCGATATGTGGTGCATCCCTCGTGTAAAGTACAGTTACAGTAATAATGCTATCATATAGCTACATCATAAGCACAGCTGCCTCAAGGCTGGGTCCGTTTGAAAATTGTCAATACTACGGACTAAAGAAAGACTAGTGAGGTTTGATTCCCAGGCCCTGTGCACCAACAAATTCAGGCCCAGTTTGATAGCATTAGGAATCAGCTGTGGTTTGGTCTCTGGCACTTTAGCTGCTCAATGCTCCACTGAGTCTGTGACCGTGCAGCCCCTACATTGATCCATTGTTAATTTCAAAATATTTCTTTCCAGTGCAGCTTCAAATGCACGTAGAAAATGTAGCTTCACTAGCCACAGCAAATTGTTAGTGTGTTACAAAAGTGACCGCCCATAGTCCCTCCTACTAGTGGAAACAGCCCAAAAGTATCATGTATTCTCTAATCTGCAAATACTCATCTCTCAAAAAGGGGAAGGTAGTAACATCTCTCAACAACAAAGTGGTGTTGTTAGCTTTAAAACATAACAGAGACACAGTTGATTTCTGAGAGATGGGTTTTATCACTTCTGTCAAGTTGTTTTAATCACTCAGGGTTGTTTTCTACATAGAGAAAGTGTTGTGAGAAAGTGTGGCGCCCACCAAATCACCAGCACCAAAGCGTCTGGTTTTTAGCAGCCAGCCTCCGTCTCATCCACAACGGTTATATTTTACACTGCAGAGAGACTCTGCTAAGCCCTGTACTATAATAGAATGTATTTCTAAACAGAAAACGTCTTCTATTCGTAACACTTTTGCATTATTGTACAAATTAGCTACAACAGTCATAGCAGTTAGGCTTACCATACGTATGTCACTCCTAAATGTTTCAACTTAGGAGCATGCCTCGGAATAAAAGTTACCATAATGCCCTGTTCATAAAAATGAAACAAACTGGACTTTGGAGTCAAGTGTAGTCAGATCCGGGCCAAGGTCCTGGATGCGAAAGCCCCCCCTTTCGGCATTATATTCCATTATATTTTTAATGGTTACCTGCCAACAGTTTTTCTTGACATAAATACAAGACACTTTCACCATAAACTGGTGCCTAGAAATGTATCAGAATGCAGGAAATTAAGTCTTTGATGCTCAAAATTTCTTTTTTAACTTACTTTACATGCAATTACTTATTTAATTATCTTAACTTAATTATAATTAATGTGGCCCAAAGGCCCATTCGGAGCCAGTAAAAACCCTGTCACTGCAGGGCATTACAATAAAATGAACACATTAAGATGTTTAGAAGGCACATCGTCAGCAGTGTGATGCCACGGTGTGTCTCTGGGGCTGGCTTGTGGACAGTTTAGGAGGAGGATGAGTCCAAGGAGAACAGTGTCAGATGTCAACACAGAGCTCAGCCGAGGGGAGACTATTGGCACCATCGCGCAGACAACGACAGTCGGCCCATTTCAGCAGTCATCCTGACAACCTTTTGGCATCTTAACTTTCCTCACTTTTAGCCTTTTTGAAGCTGTGGTGTTTGTTTCGGGGAAGATGCCGGAAGTTTAACCTTTGCACAACAATGAACAGACCCCAAGCCAACTGTTATCGATTACTGATTTTGATCATATCACATCTTGTTACCTGTCCCAGACTGTGTTTTTTCTTTTCTTGGCTGCGTGCTAGGAAAAAGACAGAACCAACATATAACATAGCCTAACTGCCATCATATTGGCCTTCCCACCCACAACCTATCCCCAACAGCAAAGCCAACTCCCCAGCTCTGATTGTTGTGTGGTATTTATGTTGTGTATGCTGTCCAAAGGGTGTCAGTGGAACAGACTGGAGGGAACTGTGCACTATAGGGTGTCTGGGGTCAAGGTGTCAACGTTTACTGTATGTATATTTGTTAGTCCCTGTACAGACTGTGAAAACTAATTTCCCCAGTGGACAATAAAGACCATTTATTTAAATATATATATGGTCAGAGTGGTTCTGAAACGGTGGAAATCGACCAAATGCGCCAAACTAGTTTTGGGTAACGTTACGTAAACGTTAATGCAAAGTTTGTGAGCCGTACTAGCTCATATACAAATAGTCAAGTAACGCACTTGTCATGGTCACATATTTATAATAAAGTGTGAAATTACAAGCAGCAACGTTATTGGTTGGAGGGTTAGAACCAGCAGCTTTATTGTCAGTCATGTGCTGGGTGAAGTAGCTAACGTAACACTTAAGCGGGGCTCCGCCGGTGCTGATGACGAGCTAAGCTAAGCTAACCAGCTAATAAGTTAACCAGCTATGCTAACCGGCTTGGGAGCAAGACTGGAATGCTGCTAGCTAACGTTACTGCCTGTCTTCTACTGGTTTTCTTGTGGCTTGCTGTGTAATGGAGTACAACGCTCACTGTGTAATTTGTTACTATCAAAAGACACCGGCACTTCCTCTCAAACTAGGGTGTTGTTTATAAGTTGTTCCTTACAAAAGTCTGTCAGGAAGAGGAGTTTACGCGGCCTGCCCTTCGCTGGCCGGCAGAGCCCGACGTAACCGAAGCAGCAGCAGCAGCAGCAGCCCACCGTGAGGGAAGCTTCCCCGGCCAGCGCCTCTAACAGACCAACAGCAGCACAAGTCTTTGGCTGAACTACATCACGTCTGTCTTCCGATGAAAATGATGGTTCAGTGCGTAGCTCGGTGTATAGCATTGGTTTCATTTGGGATAACTGTTTGGATACTCACCCTGCCTATGTGTTATTGCAGCTTCCTCTCCAGGATGTTGAGGGACAAGTATGCCTGTGTGGGACACGGTTACAGCAAGCTGCCGTCACTAGCAGTTGTCAGCGGTTGTCACGGAGCCAACCGGCCTTTCTGTCAGCTTGTAAAGGTGCTGGCTACCTGCTGGCAGCACAAACCACCATCTTACACGGGAAGGAGGAGAGAACAGGGGCAGCAACAACTAGAATACAACTCAGTGAGTCGGCGCAAATCGTCTTGGGTGTTACACGCATGGAATTATGGGTATTGTAGTCTCTTCTAGCGAAGCATCTCCAAACTGACTATAAAATTGTTGTAATATCAGAAGGCTACAATCCTATGCAAAGAATATTGCTTTGAGTTCTGTAAATTAGATTTAAAATAAAATAATAAGATAACTTGAATGTTACCTATAGGTAAGGTCGCCATCCACAGATAAGGTTCATCCTAATGATTCACTGTGCCACATGTAGGCCTATGTTTAACATTAAAACATGATTTATAAAATCATGCCAGCAATTACTATTTTAATAGCTTAGTATTCTATGCAAAAAAAGGTATGTATAAAGGCTTTAGGCCGCCCACGCATTTTTGTAGGCCCAGTTCATTCATAGTGATGGCCAAATGAAGCTTTGTGAACCATTTTCTTTATTTTCTGATCTCACCAGATGGCGCTCTTGGTTTTAAGAGAAAGGCCTAAGGCATTGCAATTCAGTGTATTCTCAGCCCTTTGTTGAACAGAGAGCCCCATCTAGTGGGCTCAGAAAAAAAATAAAGAAAATGGTTCACGAAGCTTCATTTGGCCATCACTACTATAGGGGGTCCCTGCTCCGTCTTTCTTTCAGTTAAAGGGTCCTTGGCTTAAAAAACGCTGTAGTTTGTATGTTGTAGGCTACTTAATGTCTTTGTCAATGATATACTAAATAACTGAGTAAATAAATATCATTCATAGCATAAGTAGAACACGTTTGAATTGTGAAATAAAACCCTGTCTGGGATGTATTTAAAGGACAATTTCGGCACAAAACAAACCTAGGGTTTAATAACAGATGTGTAGGCCTCCCCACTAGATCACTCTCTGGGACATGTTTTCATGCTAATCGAATGTGTTTGTAGCTTGAAACAAGCTAGCGCGGACCGCTGATTAGCTTACAGCGCTAGTATTCGGGGCACAGGGAAAGTAAAAACAAATCTATTTATACTACTATTTATACCTCTAAAAAGGCTCAAAATATCACCACACTTCAACAGTAGGATAATGAGGGTTCCTACATGTGAACTGAAGCATTGAGAACATTGTATGTGTGCAGACAGTTTATTAAAAAGATAGTTTAGAAAGACAGTAGCTCCCAAGGCGGTGGTCGCCTGCATATGAGAACGTGACTGTCTTTATAATCTATCTTTTGCACACAAAAGAAAATGCTTTTTTTGATTATTTTTTGAAAAACGTCACATTTTCTTGAGGAATGGCGCCTAAACCGTCCGCCCAAATACGCACACCTACTGTAAGTCTTCCACAAAGCCAGAGAAAACTCTGTATCTGTGCTGTACACACTCTTTCTAATTCCCTCCTTCATACTGCTATGGGGTGTAGTCTACAGCACTGGTTCTCAGTTTTTTTTTTCAATTAGGTACACCCTTTGAAATACGTTTTCAGCCAAGTACCCCCCCTGAGCAGAACCAAACATTTTGGGTACCAAAACAAAAGGCCTAGATAAAGAGTACAATCAGTGGTGTAGTCTATGTGATATGCAGGTATACGCAGTATAACCACTAAGAATGAATTCATTTATTGGTCGTAACCAAAGGGTAGGGTCAGAAGCTTCAGCTTATATCAAAAAAGGTTCCTGGATTTCCATATACCCATTTAAAAATGCTCAATAACACGCAACAACATACTTTCCATTATATTTTTGACATATTTAGAATTGTCATCTGTGTGTGTTTGCATAGGCTAAATAAAGGTATTTCTACAGTAAATTGGTTAGGGTTATATATACAGTAGTATACCCACTGCAATACATTAGACTACATTAGACACTGGGTATAATACAGCGCTGGGCCTGTTTAGGCTGAACAGCAACCTCATAACTGAAAAACACTTCAATGCTGGCCTACAAATCAAGTCTTTAGAATCCATCACTAATTTCATTCTGTATTACAGTCAATTATTTTAGGAATTATTATGCATCATGTAACCCCTGCAGTACTCCAAAGAGAAACACTGGTGTAGAGGCTCCTTACCAACTGTAGATGGAGACATTTGCCGTTTCTTAAATTCAAAGAGCCTCTAAACAGGGAGCACAAACACAAGGACACAAAGCAGAACAAACAACATATTTGTCTGCTGGTAAAAATACATTTTGAATTATTGAAATAGTTGACGCTGCCGAAATCTGAATACTTCTGTTTTATTATGTTTTCAACCCTCCGGTTGTTGATTTCTTTGTCCAAAAATATAACACAGACTTTCATTGACTTTTGGGTGTTTTATTCAATGTTATAGTGTATTCATCACCATCCTCTGATCTTAACTATTAGTCAAAACAATTCATGATTTCAGCTTTTTCAACACAAAATGTAGATGCAATTTCAAATAAATGAGGTTTATTGACAATGAATTAAAAAAAAAATCAAATCAAGCTTTATTTGTCATTGCATAAATACAGTGTATTAAAACAACGAAATTCAAGGTGCTGCTCCAGATCAGTGAATTTCAAAGATAGATAATTAATAAAATATGTAACAAACAATCATAGAGAATCAGAAACAGAATCACACATCTCCAATTCACTATATGTGGCAAATCAAATGGTTAGAGCTGCAATATTACTGTAAATATCATAACAATATTTAGGTATGTTTCCAGTGCATTGTGTTTTCTGTGTGGAATAACAACGTGAAAAATCTCAGGGCCAATAATGTCAATAATATTTACATTCACAAGTAGTTTTTATCTAGCCTGACAAGCCAGACCCACATCAAGCAAATTTAATTTGCTGCCGCTAGGGTGTGTCTAGATTTCTAGGCTAGTTTTTATCCACCGTATGTACAATTTTAACTTTATTTATCTTAAAGCTGTTTTGTCTTTATATTGTTCTTCTACGTTATTTTTATATATATACACTGACTCTAAGAGCAACACACAAAAATTCCACTGCACCTGTACAGCCTTGTACCTGTGCAAATGGCAATAAATATATATTCTATTTCTATGCCAATGTTGACAATTTCTGACTATTTTATCACGAGCAGCTGCTTGTGTTTAGACAACTTTTAATTATTTAGCTTCTTTTGTTAAGTTAAACAAATTGTAGTTTTTTTTATGTAAAGTGCGATCATCATTGTTCCTGGTTAGATTGTTTTCTTAGAGACTGTCATTGTGACTGATGACCATTTTATGGTTAAATTTTTTCAAGTATATATTAACCCAAAATTCACATGCCACAGTGAAAGCGTTAGTGTTTGTCGTAATTACTTCCTGGTCATTAGATTAGATTAGATTAGATTAGATTATATTGATCCCAAATTGGGAAATGCCAGTGCTACAGCGGCAAAATAAAAATGTAAGACATACACATACATACATAATATACAATAAAGAATTAATGGGATAGAATACAAGAACAGCTACTCAAAAATAAAGATTAAAAAAAAATGCAAAGAAAAGAATGCACGTAACGTATACATAAGTGGATCCTGCTATGCTGAGAGATCCCTTTCAAAGCAAAGCAAACTGTGTGTGTGTGTGTGTGTGTGTGTGTGTGTGTGTGTGTGTGTGTGTGTGTGTGTGTGTGTGTGTGTGTGTGTGTGTGTGTGTGTGTGTGTCTGCCACAGCACAGCAAGGAAACAGTCTGTGAATGCACAAAGAGGCATTTTCACACTAAAAAGATAAATCGTTATTAGACTGCTGAAGCCTTGTATTAGCCTCAGCTGAACTTTGGAATAAATTTTTGCACAGACCCTGCCCACCCCCATCACTCACATTGGTATTGCAGGAAGAGATACTGTATCTTCAGGGCCAGTATAAACAGTAGTAACAATTCCAGCAACCAAAAACTGTTTGAGTCTACATGCGGGTGTTTTTTTTCTTAGATCGATCTAAAAAAGAAAAATGAGAAGCTATCCTTTGAGCTTTTACTCTTGGTCTGTAACTAGAGGTGCTGAATCTGAAAGGGCCAAAGCCACATCCTTCAGAACCATCGATTTGTCTGCCGTGTGCAGCATGGATTTAAGACTTGCCCAAAAAACCTGCTGCTTCCGTTCATCCTTTGGCCACTCCAGGTACGTCTGCTGCCTCAGTAAACTTCTAAGTCTCAGGAACTTTTTGGGCAGAGAGTCAGTCGGAATGGGCTCCAGTAATATGAAGACTAAAGAGTCCTGCTGGACACTGATGGCTCTGTGCTGGGCAAAGAAGAGCTCGTAGTTGCACCACTCGCTCTGGACGAAGTGTTTGGAGAGGACAAACAGCGTCTTGTAGCTGGACTCCACACAGTTGATGATGTTGTCTATGATCCACTCACCGGGGACGAAGTCTCGCTCGTGAACGCAGAGTGAAAACCTGGCACCTTCCAGAGTGGGCACCAGCTGGCTGTCCACCCAGCCAGAGTCCTGGTGACTGTAGGAGATGAATGCATGATAACTACAGGATAGATTCTTCAACATGTGGGAGCGTTTCCTGCCTCTCCTCTTCACCCTGATCCACACCCATAACATCTTCGTATACCACACTCCGTCGCACTTATAGAAAAGCAGACCAATGGCTGCAGATATCATTATTACGACAGGAACAGCAACTGCAGTTTGAAGCCACATCTCACATGACAGTTCACTGGTTTTGTACTCGGACAGTGACAGGCCTGCAAAAGATGGCGGGGTGCTGCATTTATAATCTAAGGGCCAGTCCGGGAGCAAGGACTTGTTCAGAGTAGTGACGAACCAATGAGAGTCACATGAGCAGACGAATGGATTGTTTCCAGCTTTGAGGGTCTGAAGTTTGGGAAGTCCTGCTAAGAACTCCCTGGATACAGATGTGATAGCATTCTGGTCTACGTAGAGACTGAGCAGCGCCGGGGCGCTGAGATCTGCAGGGAGGACCTGGATGCTGTTGAAGCTGAGTTGGAGGTGGGTCAGCTTGGGAAAGCGTGACAGAATTTCCTGCGTTACGGCTGTGATTCCCGTCTTTGACAAGTCGATCCTCTCAAAGTGTGAGGACAGGTATTTAAAGATGCTGTTGCCCAGGTTGTTGTTTCCCAGTCTTAGTTCAGTCAGCTGAGCAGGCCAAGAGCAGTCCCGGTCCAAGTAGATGGAGTTGAAGCTGAGGTCCAGAGACTCTAATGTCTTCATCTGATTTGTCTGCTCAGAGATAAAGGAAAGTCTGCTGAAGCGATTCTTGCTTAAAGACAGTGTCCTGAGTTTGGGGAAGACGGAGGTTTGCGTACACATAAACCACCAGAAGCCTGCATCCGTTAAGAGGTTATCTGACAGATCAAGCGTCTCCAGCGACGGCAGGACAGAGAAGAGATGGCAGGGTATAATGTTCATTCCGCTCCTGGAGAACTTCAGATAGGTCAGATTTGAGATGGCCTTTAAGCTCATGTTGATTATGGGGTATCTGTATTGATAATGATGCACACCGTTGAAGGTAATTGAGCAAAGATTGACCGTGTGATTAATGGTGCGAAACTGAAACCCGTCTGGTGTGTCTTCATTATAAGTGATGTTGACGAACGAGAGGTCATAAAGGTGGGAGAGCCACACGTTCTTCAAAAAGCCCTCCATAAAGGAGCTGTTTATCCACGTGTTTTCTATGGTGAGATTCCGTATGAATGGCATTGTTCTCAGGTTGTTAAACATTTCGCCGGTCACACTGCACTTGTCTGGAAATGGAGTGATGAATCTCAATGATGTTGCTCTTGTCGCATTCAAGTCCACGAGGACGTTCTCGAACATCCCGGGAGCAGTGCAAAAAGATGCGAAAAGTGAAAATGTTTGAAGAGACTTCAGTTTTGCAAGAGCTCCGGTGTCATACTTTTGCCAGCCAATTCCTGCTCCCAAAACCAGATGATGCAGAGAAACGTTCGCCAACGGATCAAAGTCATGGAGGTTGACTGACGGAGCAGCTGTGCTGCCCAATGACAGCACGTACAGATTCGTTAGCTTCTGAAATGATGCTGGAATACTATAGCTGCTGTACAGATTGTTGGCCAAATCAAGAATTTTCAGCTGTTTCAATGAAATGTCAGGGATGAGAGCCAAGTCATTGTAAGATATATTTAGAACTTTGAGTGCTGGTGTGTGAGCGAACACACTGGGAGAGATGTCCTGCAGGCCACAGTGAGTCACCTTCAGACAACAGAGCCGGGACAGTCCAGAAAACGGAGCTCCGCTCAGTCTTTGGATGGAGTTGTGAGAAATGTCCAAATACTCTGTGTCGTTGGGAAGATTTAAGGGAACAGTTGTCAGATTTTGATGAGAGAGGTCTTTCATTCTCTGCAACGATGTGACACACAGTTTAAATTCCTGTTCATCTTCTCGTCCAGCCACCCAGTCCGGTTTCATTAGGGACAGGACGGCAATGGTCCCAATCAGAGAAGCAACGATTGTGCTGAAACATCCAAATCAACGAAGTAAATGAGTCAACAAATAGCTGCACATTGACCAAGCTTTTTTTAATAGCACTATTGCGAAATGGAAAACTAGTTGTAAGGGAGAAGAATTGGTACAGTACCTGTGTGTTGACATAGCTTGAGGAGCTGAGGTCTGAACTGTGTGTGTGCTTTGAGCTCTGGCTTTTATCCTCCTGTGAAAGCAATCCATTACTAAATCTCCTCTTTGTTCCTCTTTCTGTATATTCCTCTTTTCTCTGCTTTTATTTCCTTTTACATGACTGCAAATTGTGAAAGAGGATGTTTAATTGAGGATTAAGACTGTACTGTAGATGTAAAGATACAGATTATTGTTAGTTAATGATGCATATTGTTAAAGCTTTAGTGCGTGACTTTTTGATTATTATTAATGAACGTCCGTTACATTCAAGTCATTGTCAAATGAGTTGCTACAAAGCTAATTAAGACTATCAGCTCCACTATTTTCCTGCTCAACTTTTGGACTGATCTGGGAACCGATACTTTGTATTGTTTTTTTTTTATTTTTCCAAAGTTTTTGTGACTTTTTTCAATGTTTTTGTCAGGGATTCTGTTAGTTTTTGTTGCCTTTTTCAACTTTTTTAGTGTATATTCAACATCACTAACAATAATTGATCCATAGACATTTTTCATAACACAAATTATGTACTGGGTGTGGATTTACTTGCAGTTTGGTCCGGATGCGGACCTTGGTCCGGAGTTTAAGAAGCGCTGCTTTACAGGGTCAGGACTCATAAGAGCTTCTAATCAGTCAACCTTAAGGTGTTGATCATGGTCCATCCAGAATGAGATGAGGCAGATTTATGACTCGGACTATGAAAAAGATTTCAACTAGAAATTAAACTACAGAGACACTTAAAGGACAAATCCGGCACAAAATGAACCTAGGGGTTAATAACACATGTTTACTGAGTCGACTGTTCTCTGGGATATGTTTTCATGCTAATCGAATGTGACCAGTTTTAGGGCAAACCGCTAATTAGCTTATAACGCTAGTTGTCGGGGCCACGCGAAAGTAAAAAGAAATCTCTATTTCTACACCACTAACAAGGCTCAAAATAGCACCACACTTCCACAGTAGCATAATGAGGGTCCCTACATGTAAACTGAAGCATTGAGAACTTTGTAACTGTACAGACAGTTTATTAAAAAGATAGATTATAAAGACAGTACCGTTCGGTATACAGGCGGGCGCCATCTTGGGAAAACAGTCATGACCAGTCGAACAACGAACGCTCTGTAACCAGTAACCAGTAACATAGCTCAAGCACGGCGTTCGTGGTTCGACTGATTGTGACTGTTTTCCCAAGACGGCGCCTGCCTGTATACGTCAAGGTACTGTCTCATGTGTACCCATGTGTTATTAACCCTTAGATTGATTTTGTGCCAGATTTGTCCTTAAACTAGACATTTGTAAGGAACAACACACAATCATAGACAAGGTAAAACTGAAGGAAACTACACACATCTGAAAACAAATGTGACACGGCAAGTAATCCATCAAGAGATTTTATTATCCAAACCAACGTGACATGAAATGACCTGTTCTGATATGAAGTCATGAGGATATGCAGCTAACTCAGAGTGTTTCCAGGGAGTACAGTGTGGTGGTCAGAAATCCCTCAGGGTCTGGAGGAATTTATCTGCAAAGACAGAAACGACAACACTTTGATTTCACTTCACTGTTTTAATTTCACTTCACTGTTTTAATTTCACTTTCCTTGTTTGTGGCTTAAATATCTGCAGACTCATCGTCCTCCTTTACCCAGTCATTTCATCAGCTTCTTTTGTTGGACATGTGCTTTTAATCAACACGCAATTATCTCTCAAGCACCATCATATCATCCATCAAATAAGAAGTGATGGCCTTTTTATTAGCAACAATACACAAACATTCATTTATTTGTGTCAAATTCATCAAATAGCATTGATGTTGGTAACTTTCTTACATTAAAACAGAATGCCCCACTTGAAACCACACTGTACTTTTTGTTTTGTATTTGTAATAACACATTGATGGCATATATCTTTGTGGGAATAAGTACAAATACTTCAACAGATTAGGCTTGTTTGGTATATTTTAACTTCTCTGTTGGATAAATCACATACCTACTGAATGTATACTAAATAAAGGCATAACTGACAAATGTTACTGAGATCACAGGAGACTTTAACGTCAAACATTATTCTACTGTGCTAACTGTGTATTTTAACATCATTTTTGGACCATCATGGTATGGGAAACACTAAATTATGTAACTCGAACGACAGCAACATTTCTAAGTAAACTTCCTTTAATGCTGAACCACAGGGCCACTATTACAAAGGTGAGGCTGTATAAATGATATTGGATATGTATCTATGGAAAAGCAGACATTTCCAAAATGTAGCATCAATAACTTTAGAAAATTAGAGATTCATGCCATTTGACTAATGGTTGACAAGCACTATTTTCTAAAAAAATGGCTCAGAATTTTTTTCTGAATGATCTAGGCGTCTAGATTCTGGGTTTAGTCCCTAAAATACAATCAAAATGGCCCCTGTTGCAGTATTTGGTGCGGTGATCAACATGTACCTGTCTGTTGGGACAGGCCCTTCAGCTGGCACGTTCCAAGCAGCAGGTTACAGGTGTACAGCCCCAAGCATCCTGAGCAGTCTGAGGACGCGCTGCAGCTCCGGGTTTGGACTCCACTACAGCCGTGCTGAAACAAACGGACAGGCTTTTATTGTTGTTATGCGCCCCTCCCTGCTCTCTTCTCCCTCTCTGCCCCTCTGCTGCTCCTGATTCCTGATTGTCAGTGTGGCCCCGCCCCCTGTACACAAGGAAGGTTGTGGCCCATTTGGTCCGATGGCCCTTTGTGGGTTGGCCCAGGCTTCTTCCCTTCTTTTGGTCTTTTTTGCTAGACTCCCATAGTTTTGTTTAAATCTTTGGTTGTTAATTTGTGAATAAAATTGAATTTTCTTTTACCAATCCTCAGGTATGGTGTCCTTTTAATACGTAGACAGTCACAGTTAAGTTGAGTTTGTTTGTTGTCTTAGAAAGAGGAAGAGCAGTAACTTCATGTGAAGGCTTATACAAATAATAAATGTTACTGATTGACATACAGCTATAAAGTCGGTGAGTGCAGATTCACGCCCTGCTGCCGAGCTTTGTTCACTTTCACACAACGAGTCTGAAGTTTACAGGGACACCAACTGTGTCAGGCTCAAGTCTATAGGGACCTGATGATCCAGAACAGGGGTCACCAACCTTTTCTAAACTGAGAGCTACTTCATTGAGTCATACGAAGGGCTACCAGTTTGATACACTCTTCTGAAATAACAAATTTGCTCAGTTTGCCGTTATATATGATTATTAATGATTAATGATGCTCATTTATGTGAAGACACTGATCATGTTGATGATTTCTCACAATAATTATCAATAATGACTTAACAAGGTGGGAAACAGATAATATCAATATCAATATTCAATTTTCGTTTTTAGAACAGGCCTGAGGGCTACTCATGTGGTCCTTGGGGGCTACCTGGTGCCCGCGGGCACCGTGTTGGTGACCCCCGCTCCAGAACATTTCCATTTCATGTAATCATTAGATATTATTATATTATTTGGCTTTATTTACCATACTGTTCTCTGCATGTTGGGTTTCATTATGCACTGAACGAAAAACCCAACAGCTGAAGGGAGGTAAAGAAGAAGAAGATCCCCATTATCTCTATTTTATTGGGTTGGAGGCAGAAATCTCACAGACACAGATCTCAAAACCTGCACACATAAATCCAAAACTATTGGTATGACCTGTGGGAAAATAGTTTTTTGACAAAAAACATAGCATTGTGGTGCGTTATTCTTTCTGTTGGTTGGTTGGGTGTATATTTCATCTGCCATTATTTCTCACATTCATTTGAATGTCCTTTTTATTGTTATTATATTTGGACTTCTGTATAACCATTGATTATATCCTTTTCTAATCGTGTCAATTTTACGTTGCAGATAGTAACATTCATACAGCAGGCTACATGATGCTGTGGTTGGCTTTAAATATTCTGAGAGAGAACAGTGTTTTTTCATTGAGATTGTCATACTCTGTAATTGCCCCATGCCGGAGCAGATCCCTGCATTGTGCACTAGAGCAGAGCATACGAGGCTGCCTGTCAAACATCTGTTCAGTCAGTGCATGTCTGCTTCCAGGTTGTGTTAGTTAGAGCTGTTCAGTTCCTGGACTCACTAAATTCAATCCCCACGGTCCCTGAATGAATCAGGAGAAGCTGCAGTCTCAGCTTTCTTTGCAGTGGTGGTTCTAGACCATTTCAAATGGAGGGGCCAGGCTGGGGCCACATGCCATTTTAGGTAGTACCAAATATAATAACAAGCACAAGTGTTACATACCACCAACACCCCAGAACAGCCCCTGTTTCTTTGTAATGTGGGTGATCCAACCTTCAATCAACTCTCCTGATGTCCTCATTTTCAAAAAGTTTCTATATCAGAAATTTGGGTTTCTTTCAACCAAAAAAAAAAAAAAAAAGATAAGGTGGATGGTCCCATATACAACGCTCTTCATAAATAAAATTAATTATAAGTCCACAACTTTCATTGAATTGGGGTGTTTTATTCAATTTCATAGCATTTGAAAAAGAAATTGATAAAAGAACTTTGAAAAAAGTGACAAAAATGTCTGAAAAAGCTTTAAAAACGCGGGGGGGCGGACACACGAAAACGTCAAAAGGCCAAGAAAAAAATCGACAAACATCGGAAAAAGTGACAAAAAACCAAAACGTTTTTCAAATTTTGACCAACAAAAGTTCAACAGAAGACAACGCAAGGGTTAATGTCGCTGCTCCCTCTGCTTTTTGCTCTAACTGAGTCCAACTAACTAAGTATTTTAGAAAGTAATCAGGATACATCAGTCCTCAACACTCACCGTGTCTGAGTTGAACTTTCCGAAGTGCCTCACTCGGCCCTTCTTCGCCTTCTTTCTCTTGGTGGATCCACCCAAGCCTCCGTGCCAGGAGCTGGTATCTGTTCCCCGTGTTGCTCCGGTATCAAAGGAATTCTCCTGCTGTCTGCCGGTGTCTGCAGTCAGAGGGAGAGCAGGAAGGATGCTGGTCCAGTCAGCCTCCCTTCTCCATCCTGTCCTCAGCCTCACACCTGACTCTGCACATGGAATATGCAGGCAAGCTATGTGGATGATAACAAAGTATTTCATCTGCAGGATTCGGACATCCATTGGATTCTACGAGTAACCTGAAACTGTTTCCAAGCTAAAGTCACCAGCATTGAGATCCCATTTATATCCCTTCCAGCACTCCGCCTCTACCCCCCCCGCCTCTGATGTCATACAGACCAGAGGTTCTCTGTTATTCCCCAGAACCATGCCGGCTTTGTTGCAGAATATGCTTGATCCATGAAAACTATTGATATTTCCATTTCTCTCTGCCTTGAAGCAAGTTGGCAGATATCCAAGCTGAGGTGTTGGTGGCTGGAGGAGTGGCCGCTGATGTGGGAGCCATGATGGGACCAAATTAGTGAGCTGTCAATCCGACGCTGCTGGGATGGAGGCCTGCAGCACTTTGGACGGGCCCAGTGTGTCGGCGCCTTGACTTGGTCCGATCGTAGAGGTGGATAGTAGAGCTTCAGCCAACCTCACTTCTGATTACTGTTCTAATCTCACATATTTCACACCTTCAGAACTACTAAATGCATTTTAGTGACTGAAGATATCTAAAATCTGCACATACTATCCACCAAAAGTCCACCATAGGCCTACCTATATGGTGGACCACCTACCATACACACATGTCAATACTGGATACTACATTTCAGAGGAAAGTATTGTACTTTTTAATGCACTTTCTCTATTTAACAGCTGGATTACCTTTGAGATCAAACTTGATCAAATTATTATTTTATGAAACACAAAACAATCCGCTAATTCCCAACATTTTTGGCTTGTGACCCATTAGAATAAAGCTGTGTGTAGTTGGAACTCCTTGTCATGTTTCAGACGGTTTCATTTCAAGAAGTGTTTAAATTATCCCCAGAAAGAAAGAAAGTGATTGGGACCATTATGGAGGGCCCCTCAAAGCCCCTTACCCCTTACCCCCTAACCCCCTAACCCCTTAACCGGCAGGTCATGGAAGGCTTGTATCATGTGGACGCGCCAACAGTTTTGTTGTCATTAGAATTAGAATTCCTCATGGGGGAGACAGAAACTACGCACTATAGCTTTGAGAACCCATGGAACCCCCCCTCAATCACCCTGGAATCTACTCAAGCTCCCTGCAAATACACCTGGAACCACCATCAGTTAACCATGCTCAGTTTCCCCTTCTCATTCCCCCTACTCTGGCATTTCCCCCTCTCATTCCCCCTACTCTGGCATTTCCCCCTCTCATTCCCCCTACTCTGGTGTTTCCCCTCTCATTCCCCCTACTCGGTGTTTCCCCTCTCATTCCCCCTGCTCTGGTTGTTTCCCCTCTCATTCCCCTGCTCTGGTGTTTCCCCTTCTCATTCCCCCTACTCTGGCATTTCCCCTCTCTTTCCCCTGCTCTGGTGTTTCCCCTTCTCATTCCCCCTACTCTGGCATTTCCCCCTCTCATTCCCCCTACTCTGGTGTTTTCCCCTCTCATTCCCCCTGCTCTGGTGTTTCCCCCTCTCATTCCCCCTGCTCTGGTTGTTTCCCCCTCTCATTCCCCTGCTCTGGTGTTTCCCCTTCTCATTCCCCCTACTCTGGCATTTCCCCCTCTCATTCCCCTGCTCTGGTGTTTCCCCTTCTCATTCCCCCTACTCTGGTGTTTCCCCCTCTCATTCCCCCTGCTCTGGTGTTTCCCCTCTCATTCCCCCTGCTCTGGTGTTTCCCCCTCTCATTCCCCTGCTCTGGTGTTTCCCCCTCTCATTCCCCCTGCTCTGGTTGTTTCCCCCTCTCATTCCCCCTGCTCTGGTTGTTTCCCCCTCTCATTCCCCTGCTCTGGTGTCCCCCTCTCTCATTCCCCCTGCTCTGGTGTTTCCTCCTCTCATTCCCCCTGCTCTGGTGTTTCCTCCTCTCATTCCCCCTGCTCTGATGTTTCCTCCTCTCATTCCCCCTGCTCTGGTGTTTCCCCCTCTCATTCCCCCTGCTCTGGTGTCCCCCTCTCTCATTCCCCCTGCTCTGGTGTTTCCTCCTCTCATTCCCCCTGCTCTGGTGTTTCCCCCTCTCATTCCCCCTGCTCTGGCGTTTCAGAGCCCCTAAATCGGAGACATTTGGAAACCCTTCTGACCCGTTTTGGTTTGGAATCTACGGGGTTGTGTAACAGTCTCAACGACCGCAAACGGACACTGACGCTTACTGGTCACGACGTCTCGTTCTCTGAGACTAAAGCTACTAACGTTACTATGGCAACTACCAGCAGCGGGAGGAGTCTCCCTGCTGTCTCCTGTTTATGTCCAGTATACCAGGATGTTGATGAGATATGAGGTTTGGGCGTGTTAGTTTAAATGGAGATTAGTTCTGTTCAGTTCTACTGGAGATAAAAACACTCGGTGCACCGAGATCACTGTAGGCTCAAAACTCAAATGTTTAAAAACCAAAAGCGTAGTGCTGGAGATGGAGCCTGAGTCTGAATGGACCTTGAGTTATCTCCCTCGCTTGCTGGAACTGCCTGAGTCATTTGGGAACTCTTTCAAAGAGTCCCCACTTTGAAAGCCTCTTCCCCAGCATAATGACCACTTCCAAGTCCATGTTGTGTGCTGTGGTTGGTTAAACCCTGCAGGATATGAAACAAGCAAGAAGGAACTGCTGCTGCTGTGCTCTCACACACACATTACAGACCTGTGGGCACAACTGGGGTTTCAATGAGGATTTACAGTAATCGGTTATGGTAAATGGTAAATGGACTGCATTTATATAGCGCTTTTTAAGCTTAACAGACAAATTACAATTACAATTCAATCATTCAATCTTTATTGTGCCTTGAGAGATCATGGGGCGGCCCTCATGTACAGTGACATTAAGTAATTACAAAGACAACAATAAAACAACAACACAGAAAAGAATACACCATCATAAATGATATAAAAAAAGGCAATAAAACTTTCAAACGTTCTGAATTGAGGAATTGATCAATAAATTAGGATAACACAAAAGGAAGTACAGTTATGTAAAGCACGTACAAGTAGAAGTTGGCAGGTTTAAAACCAGATTTCTAAATTGTCCAAAAGGCACAAGTGAGTTGATTTTAAGAAATGTGCTGTAAGTTGTTCCCCATAAAACTAGAAGCGTTTTTTTTCAGATCGAGCTCGTGGTGACGATCATTTTAATTTATACATGCTGCTGCTTGACAATATGATGAGGAAGCTGCCATCATCATTCACACACACACACACACACACACACGTATGCACGCACACACACGCGCAAACACAAACACACATACACACACACACATAAACACACACGCACACACACGCACACATGCACACACACAGACACATGCATGCACACACACACTCATGCATGCACTCACACACGTAAACACACACACACACACACACACGAAAACACACAAACACACACACACGCACAGACACACACACACACATACACACACACACACACAGACACACACATGCATGCATGCACACATGCAAACACACACATGCATGCACTCACACACATGCAAACACACACACACACAGGCAAACACACACACGCAAACACACAAACACACGCACACAGACACACACACACACATCCACACACACACACACACACACACGTATGCACACACACACACTCATGCATGCACTCACACACACGCAAACACACAAACACACATAAACACACACACACGCAAACACACACACGCACACAGACACACAAACACACACACACACACACACACATTTTGTCAGGCTCTGTAATGCATCCACTGGGTGGATGTGGGTTCCTTAGCGTCTGTGGGTTGAGTTCATTGGAAAGTGCTGCATAGATCAACTGCTGTAAACTAGGCCTTGAAGTTGTTACGTTGCCATAATGTTACAGTGGTGAGGGAGTGAAGCAGACTTGTGTCAGACATGGCACGTTTGCGTATGGGCTAGCTTCCTGGAGACTTTGATCCTTGTGTCATGAGCCCAGCTGAATACCTGTAGAACAAACCACCTGTCTCTCACCTGGTAACCGTGGGGACAGCTTCTGTCCTCCTCCCCCCTCTGTAAATAAACCACTCCTGAGCACGCTCAGATCTTCACACAGGCGGCCCTCAAACACATTAGCCAATTGATTCCCTGATTGACTCCAGTGTTCATATTCTCCAAAGAGGACGCCGCGCAGATGTTTACCGCGAGGTCGTTGTGCGCTGACATCACTGATGTGCCGTCTCCAAGGAGACCAACCTCAGACGATGAGAGTCTGAACAATATCAGGGACGGTTGTTGTGGTGTCGCGCACCAAAACACACGCTGTGATCACACGAATGCTCGCACACGTTCACACAGCGCCGGTGAAAAGATGGAGACAAAGCTCTGTTTGCTCTGCTTTCACTCAGTAGTCCTGCGCTGTGTGGGCCGACGGCTGTTTACGCTCTATTGACTCCTGGGATCCCAGCAACATACTGTCACACTGCGCGGGGGTTACAAGTTCACCTGTGCAAATTCCCACTAGGAATGGAAGCAGAAAATGGTATTAGGGACACACAGCTCACACTAATGCAGTTTAATCCAACAGTTCTTCAGCAGCAGTGGTGGAAAGTAACTAAGTACATTTACTCAAGTACTGTACTTGGGTTTTTCCATTTTGTGCAACTGTATATTTCTACTCCAGTACTTTTTGGAAGCCAATGATGGACTTGATACTCTCAAACTCAAGGCCCGCAGGCCAAATCAGGCCCCTCGCAAACTTAGATCCGGCCCGCATATCAATTTAGGTTCCTAATTAATTTTTTTTGGGACGTTTTTGCCACTTTTCCAATTTTTTTTTTTTAGGGCTTTATGTCGACCAAACTGTAATTGAGAAGACTATATTTCAATTTTGATTCAACTTTATTCTCATTGCACATGTCACAAGTACATAGCAACGTAATGTAGTTAGCATCTAACCAGAAGTGCTTTAAAGCAACACCAAAGCACTTCTCCTTCTCGGTCCCCCTATAGGTTGGAAGTGGAATTGTCCGTTACCGCTCTCGTAATGTCTCATTCGAACTACAGATCCGCTACCCGATCTGGCAAACTCACGTAGCGCGGTTGCAGCCGGTAGAGGGCCGCAAAGAGAATGCAGAAGTGCCGTTCACCCTGTTACGAGTTGATGAACCACTGAAATGATTTTTGTAACATTATTTTAAGGTACAAAAGAATCTTTGGTGTTGCTTTAAGCAGTGATTAAATAGCATGTGCTACAGTATACATGTATTAACACTGAAGACTTGTATCATGTGAAAGTGCCGCAAGTTTGGTTGTCATTACTTAGAATTCCTCATGGGGGAGACAGAAACTACACACTACAGCTTTAAACCTGGTGGTTTTAGTCCAGACGCTCCTGTAGCCCCTCCCAGAGGGCAGGTGTGCTGGGTGGCTGGAGTCCTTCGTGATGTCCCCAATAGCTGGAAGTGACAGTTCATTTCCACTGGTTGCGGACCGGCTCCGCTGCGGAACGGCTGCGTGCTCCGCCGTCCGTCAACACCCACCAGGTCCGGATTTGTTGCAGTTCCGGACTGACAGCTGTAGTCACGAGGACCCACAAGTTCTCGCGAATTCACGTAGAATAGAACCACAAAACCAACAACAGTTAGTTTCCATCCAGAGGAGTCGAGGGGAAACAGCTCTGTGCTGTGTTTTCAAGGTGTAGTGCAGGGAAATATGATCTGCTGTGAGCACGGTGGATTTTATTTTGAAAATTAACCGGATGTTTTATTTAGTTTCTGTGCTGGGACGCAACAATCTGAATTGTGCTGAATTGCTGCGGAGCTCTCCGGCGTCCGGCAACAGTAGAAGCTCTGCGTATCAGCTCCGGAGGGCTGTGGGCCCCCGGAGCTGGGACGCAGTCGGAACGCAGCCGTTCTGCAGTCAGTGGAAATACACCCACTGACTTTAGTGGAAACCCGATGACTCCGCCGCCGTTCCGGAGCCGTTCCGCAGCCGGTGGAAATTGCCAGTGAGGTGACGTAATTAATTCCCAGCTGCTGTTCTCTGTTGCAATCATTGCAATGGCTTCACCTTTTGCTGCAAAGAAGTGTTTGTGATAAAATGTTCACAAAAATAATAAAAGGTTGTGATAAATACTCACAACTTTGAATTATATTTTTATATTTTGTCTTGATCTGCTGCCAAGAACATTTGGAGTTGGGGTTGCATCTAAAAATCAATTAATATTAATCTTTCTTAGGACGTCAAAGCCAATACATTCACATTTTACAAACATATACATATATATATATATATATATATATATATACACATTTTCATTTTATTTAATACATTTTTAATATGATTAGCCTATACTCATAATTTTACATTAATGGCCTATAGAATGTATTTCTTTAACTTACGCATTAACGCCATCAGCAATCTTCCTGCGTGCTTGAAAAACATTTTTATATTCTAAAATAATTTCTTGCTCCTTCGCGGAAAAATATATTGCTCTCGCTCTATCCATATCGAACGTGATTGGTTGTTCGGTGCCGACGTCACTCTTTTATGTGCACGCGCGCGGGGAGTAATCAGAGTTTAAGGATCAAAGCCTGAGTTAACAGAGAAAGTTGATAAGCTGCGTCATGGTACCAATAGAGCCTGATTGCATCGGTTTGGTTTTGTCAACTCTAAACCAATCCTGCAACCCTGAGTTTGTTCAACTACCATCATGGTACAGGCCCCTGGTCATGTTAGGATGACTATATGGAAATGTATAATGCAATATTGTTGACGAATAAAAATGAGACTAAATGTGGTTTACAAAATATAAACTATACTAAAATGTTTCTTTATTTTCATTGACCAAAAAGAGACAAGACAAAATGTCATAATGTTATTTCGTCTGGTTTAGTCTCGTTATCATTATTATTATTTTGCAGTATTTCTGTTCCCTGTATCTCACTTCAGGGGCTGCATCAGGTCGCACTGCGCAGACGCAGGTGACTTCACTTCCTCAAGCCCTGTTTATTATTATTATTATTATTATTTAGAAGAAGCGGCTGAGTTAGCGTACACGACAACAAACTAAATGAAGTCTGACACAGAGAAAGGGACCGATGGCCGGCTCGCCGGAGTTCCTCTTTGGGAGAAAAAGAAGAAACGGCATTTGGAAAAACTTTAATTACATTGAACATGTTTGGTTGGTAAAATAAATATGTTGTATATTCAAATCAGAGCGCCTTCCATGTCTGGAATGGATGTATTCTTGAGTCTATAAGGTAACAATAATAGGTAACACTTTACTTGAAAGTATCTACATTAGAGTGACATGACACTGTCATGAACACATGAACTCTAACCATAACCATAACTTGTCATGACAAAAACCAAATGACACTTACTAAAAGAAGCGTTATGTCATAAACATTTATGACTTGTTTATAATGTTTATGACACGTTTGTTCATGACAGTGTCATGTCACTCTTATGTAGATACCTTCAAGTAAAGTGTAACCCAATAATATAATAAGATAGCCTTGTTTGAAATGGGTTTGGCTAAAAGAAAATGTTGGTTTTGTCTATTTGTCTATACTACTAGGTACTTCTACTATATTGACTGGATTAAATAGAATTGCATTACTAAATAGAGACTAAAATACAGTTCTCGTCGACTAAAACTAGACTAAATGTCATCAGTTTCCGTCGACTAAAACTAGACGAAAATAGCCACGGATAATTCTGACTAAAATAAGACTAAAATGCTCAGACTTTTAGTCGACTGAAACATGACTAGACTAAAAAGAGTATGAACGTGACTATAACTAATAAAAACTAAAATGACAGCTTGAAACAAAGACTAGACTAAAACTAAAATCAAAACAGGCCGCCGAAAAGTGCAGCAGTAGTTCGATCACAAGGATGTCTGAAGGGAGCTGGTTTTTCTCTCAGGAAAGAGAGGTGATGGTCAGCCTTCTGATATGAGACATGCAACCATACAGTCAAAGATATTTGACTTTTCTCTTGAATAAAAGCATGACTATAAACTTTATGCCTGGCCCTTGATGTGATTCTTATTTTCCAGTGTGGCCCTTAGTGAAGTTGAGTTGGACACCCCTGCTCTAATAGATTAGTTATAGTTACTTGGCCAATTCAGATTAATAATACAAAATATAAATCAACTAAGGAGGAGCACCATCTTTACCAGCTGCAGCTGGCTGATAGGCCACTGAATAATGACACTCATAGTGATGCGACGTGAATGCATCAGTAATTACAATCCCACGAAATTAGTATTTTTCTTTTTCTGAAATGGGCCATCCTGCATAATAAGCACTCTAAACATTTGAATGCAGGACCATTTCTACACCGTGGTATCACTACTTTTGCTGAAGTAAAAGAAAGATGGGGATACTTTCTCCACCTCTGTCTGTAATAAATCTTATCTTTATGAAGGCTCTAATGTGCAGTGGGTGTTAAAACAGTCTTAGAGAAGTGTTGAATCGAGTGCAGTATGGGCTGAAATATGCCACCAGAAGCTGAATTTGAATCATTAATATTTGAATTTGAATTGCTACACTTGAATAATTGCATAGAAAAATTGACTTTGAATCACATCATTTGAAATTGAATTGTTTAATTTGAATCATTGAAATCATAACTTGAAATTGAATTGTGAGAACTGAATTTGAAGATATATAGAGAGTGGAATTTTCAGTGAGGATCACATGTTATTGGACTTCAGTTCCAAACGAATAAAGTTTTCCAATGCAACGATTCAAATTAAACAATGCAATTTCAAATGAGTCTGCACACTCCGCTGTAATGTCTGAGCAAAGAACCCAGAGTTCTCTCCGCAAAAGCTGACTCTGATCATCTGATGTCCATGATGACAACGCATGAGCATCGCCATAACAACCCTCCATTACAGTGACACAAGGCTGTATTTTCCCAGTGTTTTAATGTAACAAAGTACAAATACTTCGTCACTGTACTTTTCACGTGTCCGTTCTTGACTTCGTTATTGGTATTTCTGGAAACTTTCCTTTGTACTCCACTACATTTCCCCTATAAGCATCTTAGTTACTCGTTACTTGCAAGAAATGTTGGAGTGAAAGATTGTTTTTCACACAAAAAAAATGCAATTCCGTTGTTTGAATTTGATGTTTAAGAAGGTGTGGAAACCCTGAATATTAGGCTTTACTGTAAACACGCCTACACATGATAGGCGGCAAAACCACTTTGCGCACGGCCGTTTCGTTGATTTTGGCGCACCGCTCAGATTTGCCACTTTGTGCTGCGCTCAAAGTTCAAAATTATTTCAACCCATAATATAATTAAGTACATTTAATATCAGAAAATTGCTTTTGATCTTTAAAGGTCCGATGTGTAACGTTTTTAGTTGTTCATTATCTTAGAGAAAGTCCCACACACTGACCATTACGCAAGCAATAATTTATTTAGAAAAATACGTTTTGGTCTCAGGTAAATTCACACATTCACCTCAACCATAGACTTAAATAGTTTGGTGGACTAACCAGGACCAATCAGGTCCGGCTCTTGAATGACATTATTCATTCACAAAGTGGCACTCCCATCACTACGGTGGCCGGGAAGTGCAATGCAACATTACAAAGAATGAAACACTTTTACAAAGCTCGAGACAAATTTACATTTTGGAAAACAAATTTACATTTTGGAAAACAAATTTACATTTTGGAAAACAAAATAACATTTTAGAAAACAAATTTACATTTTGGAAAACAAATTTACATTTTGGAAAACAAATTTACATTTTGGAAAACAAAATAACATTTTAGAAAACAAATTTACATTTTGGAAAAAAAAATAACATTTTAGAAAACAAATTTACATTTTGGAAAACAAAATAACATTTTCGAAAACAAATTTACATTTTAGAAAACAAATTTACATTTTGGAAAACAAAATAACATTTTAGAAAACAAATTTACATTTTCGAAAACAAATTTACATTTTCGAAAACAAATTAACAAGATGCAAAACACTTTTACCAGTCCCGAAACAAATTTACAAATGACAGATTCTTCACGGAAAGGGAATGTACCACATACCGGAAGTGATGAGGTGTTGTTGGTGAGCGCAGTCAATTTGTGTTGTTGTGAGTGAGTATATGGCGTGAATGAAGTTTATGGTGACTTTACGTGTGGTCGGTGTTTGGAGTTTTTATATGACGCGGACCTGACGGAAACATTGGAAAAACAGGGAACGTATCGACAGCCGCGGCCGGATCGAAGCTACAGCAGGGGGGCAGCTGAGTCCGTCTGCAGCTGCAGGACCTGGAGCTCACTGCCCATTCCTGGGAGCCAAAACCGACACCACGCAGCTGGAGACCCAGGCCGTATTGCTGGGCCCGCTGGAGGGAAGGGAAGCCCGGGAGAATCAGATCCAGGACTGAACGGAGCGGACTGTCACAGCCTGCTGAAGTTTAAATCACAGGTTTCCTAAAGGGAGTCTGGCGGGACTCGGACTGTGGACGACGAAACACGACTTAAAGTCTCGTTAAATAAATAAATACATGCAGAAATAAATGAATCATTAGTGTTTAAACTTCACTTTGAAGCAGAACCTCTTAGTTCAGAAGGGTGAAGTTTCCGTTTGTACTCATCTGTGAACTGATTATAATAAATATTCTTTGTATTAACACATTAATTAGTCTCTTTGTCTTTTTGTTTAAAAAAACTAGAACATCGCATGAGATTTTGACGATTTATAGTGATTTTATTTCCGTTAGACCTTTGCCTACATTGACGCTGATGCATTAAGGACGGCCCATAGACAGTATATAAGGGAGTGCCTCCCCTGTTCCAAGATGGCGGCTCTATTGACGCATTCGATCCATAACTGCCGTAGTCAAGGCGACATGTATACAAAACCTCATCACTTCCGGTATGTGGTACATTCCCTTTCCGTGAAGAATCTGTCATTTGTAAATTTGTTTCGGGACTGGTAAAAGTGTTTTGCATCTTGTTAATTTGTTTTCTAAAATGTAAATTTGTTTTCGAAAATGTAAATTTGTTTTCTAAAATGTTATTTTGTTTTCCAAAATGTAAATTTGTTTTCTAAAATGTAAATTTGTTTTCTAAAATGTTATTTTGTTTTCCAAAATGTAAATTTGTTTTCTAAAATGTAAATTTGTTTTCTAAAATGTTATTTTGTTTTCCAAAATGTAAATTTGTTTTCTAAAATGTAAATTTGTTTTCGAAAATGTTATTTTGTTTTCCAAAATGTAAATTTGTTTTCTAAAATGTTATTTTGTTTTCCAAAATGTAAATTTGTTTTCTAAAATGTTATTTTGTTTTCCAAAATGTAAATTTGTTTTCGAAAATGTCATTTTGTTTTCCAAAATGTAAATTTGTTTTCTAAAATGTTATTTTGTTTTCCAAAATGTAAATTTGTTTTCTAAAATGTTATTTTGTTTTCCAAAATGTAAATTTGTTTTCTAAAATGTTATTTTGTTTTCCAAAATGTAAATTTGTTTTCCAAAATGTAAAAGTGTTTCATTCTTTGTAATGTTGCATTGCACTTCCCGGCCACCGTACATCACAGACTGTGAACAGGAAAAGGCAGAAAAAATGCCACTCAGTACATTTTAAAACAATGGATAATCAGACCAGTTATGTTATAGGCTCATAATCAGTGCATTGTCATTAGCCCAATATTTTTCTACACTTAATCAAAGAGGACACAGTCCATTCAAAAGTGGATCATTACATTGGTTAAATTACATTGTAGCAGTAGTTGTTCATTATCAAAATCTGTGTTGGCCATTCACAAACTTGTCCTTTTTTTATGAATATTTACCACCACCATCAATTCCAAGTATTCCTATTGGCTTGAAATTATACATTTGCATTCGCATGAACTGAGGTGAAATACGTTAGCCTGTAAGGGACATACAGGACATACTGCTCCGCCTTTCACGTTTTCGCTGTCACATGATGAACTCACAGGTGCTGCTAATGCTGCTAGTTTGAAGAAGGAAACATGGAGGGCCACACGTATTCAAAATCCAAATTTCAGGAACAGGAGTCTTCTTCTTCTTCGCGCAGAAAAAGAAAAAGGAGATTGTAAAGAGCAAGAGAGCGGCTTTTTGAAGCGTGAAGGCTACCGTAGCTGTAATACCTACTTTGAACTGTGTGGTGCGAGAGAATTGATTGCGATATATGATCTCAACGCTAGATGGGAGAAATTCCTACACATTGGACCTTTAAGTTCAGTACATATCAGAGGCTTTTACTCAAGTAATATTCTACAAAGTGACTTTAAGTACTACCAAAGTCATTTTCTGGGAAGATACTTGTACTATATTTACGTTAACTCAAGTATTGCTTTCAAGTACTCTGTGCAAGACTGGCATTTCCAACCACAAACAACAAGTACAGTATATCCTCATACTAAATATACAAGAGTCTATGTGGCTGTATTTGTCTTAAATTGCACCTCAGCAAAAATTACACAAAAATCCTAGTGTGGTAAAGAGCAAAATAGCAGACTCTTTTTAGAGCCCCTATTAAGTGACTGTAGGAGGAAGGAGTAAGGAAAGGGGAAGTGACTGATAACACAGTGTCACAGGGAAATAGACTGAGTGGTGTCTGCTCGTATATTGGCAGGAACAAGGCATATAAAGAAGGTACCCATAATGCTCATCTAACCACAGCTGTCTGTAGTCCTTAACAACAACCCCCCCCCCCACACACCTTAAAATCAAAACTGGGCTTTCATTCAATTTTTTGTTCCTTTTTCAAGTTTTTTTTCTCTTTTTTTCCAACATTTTTTGCGCTTTTTTCAACATTGTTGTTGCTTTATTCTGTCTTTTTGTTGCCTTTTTTTAAGTTGTTAGCGCTTTTTCCGACATTTGCCGCCTTTTGACGTTTTTGTGGCGTTTTTTTGTGGTGTTTTTTTTTTGATAATTTTTTCAATGTTTTGGTCGATTTTTTTTTAACCCTCATGTTGTCCTCGGGCCAAATTTGACCCGTTTTCAACGTTTTTTTATAACAGACAATATGGGACGTCGAAATAAGCGCTGAAAATGTAAAAAAAACTGACAAACATTAGGAAAAGCAACAAAAACAATGAAAAAGCTGTCAAAAACACTGAAAGAAGACCTACAAACTTTAGAAAAGGTGCCAAAAAAGTGCCCAAAACATGGAAAAAGTCACAAAAACGTTTGGAAAAAGCAATTAAAATGTTGAAAAAAGTGACCAAGGCATTGAAAAAAAAACACAAAAATGTTGAAAAAGAAAAACTTTGAAAAAAGCAACTTAAAGGACAATTCCAGCGTAAAATGAACCTAGGGGTTAATAACACGTGTACCGAGTCCACCATTCTCTGGGATATGTTTTCATGCTAATCGTCTCTAGCTTTTAACTAGCTACCGCAAAACCGGTGGTTAGCTGCTAATGCTAGCTTCCGGGGCAGAGGGTAAATCACTATTTTATACCACTAACAAGGCTCAAAATATCACCACACTTCCACGGTAGCATAATGAGGGTCCCTACATGTAAACCGAAGCATTGAGAACTTTGTAAGTGTACAGACAGTTTATTAAAACATAGTTTATAAAGACAGTAGCGTTTGTGTTTAAATTCGGCTGCCATCTTTATAATCTATCTTTTTAATAAACTGTCTGTACACTTACAAAGTTCTCAATTCTTCGGTTCGCATGTAGGGAAATAATTTGTACAACTAGTTAACTCGTTATTTTAAATTGATACAACTAAACACTTTTTACAGAGTAGACAACCTGTTTCACAGCCTGAATATAAAAACTAGCTGTTTGTGTGGGAATTTCTGAGTCCCAAAAACTGCCAAATTCTGCTTTGAGGGTCGTGTAATTGCAATTTGAAAAACATTTCCCCGTCTTTTTGTTTTTGCAACTAGGCAGGCCAAAATTGATCGTGAACCTAAATAGATATGTGGGCCGGATCAGAATTTGCGAGGGGCCAGATTTGGCCTGCGGGCCTTGAGTTTGACACGTGCCTTCTGTTTCTATTGTGACGTTTGAAGAAGAGCTTTGCTAAACTCCAGCCTGTTATAGGCCGCATTATTGTGACCCTGACACTGAAACAGGGAGCTGTTCCTATTTTAAATCTGCACACATTGTGATGCTAAGCTACCAGGTTCTTTGACCAATGACTGCTGATTTCTTCCCTTCTTATTCTATAACTGTTGCTCAGAGGGATCTTTGTCTCTGTCTGCCCTTCCACTTGTCAGCCTTTTTGTTCTCTGTGTACATTGTTATAACCGATATCCTGCAGATTCCAAACTTTTGAATGGTAGGCTACTGTATATAAATACAGACAACACTTGTTAGTCCTAAAATCCATTGTTGGTTTTGGCCTCTTTAGGGAAATTGTTCAGAATAAAAAACATGATAAAACAATGAAAGGTGTTTATCTTCTAAAAGCCACATTCACAGACAATCGGATGGCAAAACGGTCCTCAGTTTTCTTGTATGAAATGTTGATCATTTAAACAAACAATATTGGGTATAATAGCCCAAAACAACAATATATATCATACATCAACATACAATACAATGCTACGCAATTTAGAAGTAAATAATGGTTTGCATAATTCAACTCGAGTGTGACTGTGGTGCCCCCTAGTTGACAGTACCCAGTACGAGGTGTTCGGCAAACTCCGACTTGAACCGTACATATGCGAAAGAAGCCGAGCTGAATCGTAGCCGTCCGGAACATCCGGCTGTAGCTTCTCAACATAAACAGCAATGGCGGAGGCAGCAGCAGCGTCTACGGCGGCTACCCCAGTAACAGGAGGTTGGACCAAACACGTAACTTGCAGGTAAGACAAGACAAAGGACTATACAAATATCGAAGATAGTTATATTATCTATCGTTTGACATCAAAATAGCGGTGATACGGTGGCTGGCGAGCGACTGACAACAGCGTCTTCTGAGGTTCGCTTCAGCTATTGGCTAATGTTAGCTAGCTGTAGCTACTAGCTAGCTGCACTAGTGTGTTGTTGTGTTCACTGTGTTATGGTCACATAGCAGACGAGTGTGGTGAGTTAGCTAGCGGCCAGCTTGCTAGCTAGCTACATTTTCAACGATTAACCCGGCTAACGTTAGCATTAATACCAGGCTATAATGTTGGACTAGCTAACGTTACGCAAAACAACTGTTAAGACACTAGAGTGATAACGTTACATCCGTCAGAGTTGATGTTGACTAACGTTAGCTAGCTGTTGGTACTCGGTAGCTACTCTTTGACTAACGTTAACGTGACGTTAAAACCAGCGAGTTTGGCTGGTAATGAGTTTAAGTGGACCTACATAATAGTCACAGCACCGGGCTGGGTGTCACGTCCAGACATTAGCTGACGTTATGAGTCCAGTTGTTTGTTGTGACCGTGCTACGACTAGCTTGATTGCGTTACCAAATGAAACTGAAAGACGACATTGACACATCGTTGACTTGCCTGGATCTGTTTGATTAAAGTTCAGTTTGACATACGGATTTGAAAAAAAGAACAAAAGATGTTATGTTAAAATTCTAGAAATTTTCTATTAACTAGACACATTTTCTTATTCTGTATTTTCAGATATTTCATGCACGGTCTTTGCAAAGAAGGAGACAACTGTCGATATTCACACGATCTGACCAACAGCAAACCTGCAGCCATGATTTGCAAGTTCTTCCAGAAGGGAAACTGTGTGTTTGGGGACCGTTGCAGGTAAAGACACAACTGACATGTTAAGTTCTAAATACAAATACCACAAATCAGTCAAATGCGGATGTGACTTTAAAAAAGGCTTTGTTGTGGCTGTAAGCAGTCCAAGGCCACAAGGGACTAAACACTGAAAGATGAAAACACACTGTGACTTGTCATTTAATTCTCCACTACTACTGCAGTTACGAAAATGTGAAATGACTGTTGTGATGCGAATAGGTGCTTGAGTCCGGTCAACAGAAACCGTGTTCCCAGGCTCACCCCCTCTCTGTCAATACCAGGTGATTATAATAACCAATGAATAATATAAAAGAGACCATAAACAAACATATAGGAGAAACATGTGGCTCCTACAGGCTTGGTTCATGTTTGCACTCAACTGGCGTGTTCAGAGCCAGCTGCCACAGCCTAAAGAAAGGCTCCCAGTTGTCAGTTGAGCTGCATTATACCTTCCTTTCTAAAAGTGGCCTTGCTCTCAGCCAGATGACAGCCCAGCACTTTGCTGCAGCCTGCTCCTTGAGTGGATGGGATACCTGAGACGGCTGCTTCCTCATGTCAACATGTTGTTGACACTGTGTGTGTGTGTGTGTGTGTGGGTGGTGTGTGTGGGCTGCCCCATGTCATTCCAAGGAACTAGAATCACTAGTCTGGGGGCATTTCTGCATTGCTCTGCAGAATGAAATTGTATATTATAAAATATGTGTTTGAAGTTTTGTCTCGAGTAGGGCTTCACGATTTGAATATGCAATATTGTTGTTGAATATTGTGAGAGCCATTGCTTAATAAACAGATACTAAAGTGAACTCAGCTCTGCTGCTTTCAGCATTCCACTTAAATACAACAAACTGCTTGAGTTTTGAACAAATGAAAGGAAATCATTTCCAACTTTCTTTTATTGACCATGTTGAACCATTGAATTTAATATACTGTAAAAGGCAGCACTAAAGAAAAGAGCGTTACATTTCAAAGTGTGGTTTTCTAAAGATATTTGCTTTCAACTAATGCGAAAAAATCAGTGTTTCGCGATAGGTTGCACCCTATCGCGATGTGTTCGTAGCGCCAGTTGATATCACGACGACGACGACAAGGAACCGATATATTGTGCTGCCCTAGTCTTGAGTGTTTGTGGAGCTAGTGTTTGTTCAACATGGCGGCCAGCGTTGAGCTCTCCTTCTGGTTTTCTCACCATAGGCCTTTGTTTAGATGGAAAGGACAACCGTTCCAGTACATGGAATGCATGGGCTCTTGGCTGATTACATTTTGGAATATTCTTTTGGGCAAAGTTCCTGTTGTGTATTTTTTAAAATCAAAATCCTGCCTATAAGATATACATCAATCCGGTCTGCATTTTAATATTACCAATGGAAGTGATTTTAATCTTAAAGTGACTATACAGCTTAGCTGCAACTTACTTCATGATCGATGTATCTGCAAATATTGTCATCACTAATTGATCTGTTTATAAAAATGTAATGGCCATCGCAATGTTCATACACAATATGGAGAAAAATGTGACATTTTTCTAACAATTCTTATCAAAGAGCTCATGTTTTAAAAAGGACAATGTTTAATTTCATTAACCTACTACTAGTTAAAGATGGCCCACAGTCGGTTAGTTTCTAAACACAACTTAACTTTCCCTTCTATGCCAGCTGATTTTCATACTGGACTGAAATCAGTGTCACGCTGTTTGCTTCCTAAAAAGTCTAAAAGCCCGCATCATGCTGTGAATATGGTGAGCAGTATTTATTTGTAGTAAATGGGCTCAAATATGCAGCGGTATGGTCCTTTTGAGAAGCAGATTAGTCTGTTGCCAGGCTGAATGTATACCCAGACGGCAGCAGACACGGTCTGCTCCATGTCTGGCTTCAGGAGCATCCCCATAGTTACCGGCCAGCCCAACAGCAGCAGGGGCGCATTAGTTACTCGATTATTTTCTTTCTTGAATAGTGTGCTTATTGCCTGTAGAAAGCCTTTGGTCGGCTGTGTGTAGCACTGAGCTGCTTTTGTTGTTGTTGTGTTGTGAAGTCACATTCCTCCATCCTTGTGATGGCGCGGCAGTGAGGAGGGCGTCCTCATTATATCTGTGCCCCCGTGGGGCTGTGCACCCTTGTATTAAGAGTCCAGAGAAAGGCTCTCACTGTGGGGGTTTGTTATGGTTGAATTCTCTGGGCTCTATCCATTGTGATGGGCTCTGTCTAGCTCTTATCCCCCCTCTCTCCTGCAGCCCCCAGGGCCAGACAGAGTGCTCTGCATGGCAATTGCATAATGCTCTGTTTTCCCTCCTGCTCTCTTTCCCTGTGCTGTTGCTGGGTTCATCAGGTTCATTCTGCTGCATTTATTTATGCATAGCACCCCCCTCGCCCAGCGCCCCAATGGCTCTCTGGGAACAGACTGGTTAACCGTGTGTTCTGGCGTAGCTCCCCATCATGGAGAAGGCTGGAGAAGACACTGGCCGAGTGTTCCTTTTGTATGGCTGTGTGCACAGGCTGTCGTGGCCTGTTATTCATGCTGTGGGATAGCTATGGAGTTTACTTGTTTTCTATGCTAAAGCCATATTTTGACAGTTCCGTGTGGACAGCCGAGGATCTGTAATTGTTGGCGCTTCACCATTGATCGTAATGTAATTGTGATTTTGATTCGTACCTCTGTGCTATCTCGTTACATTACCATGCATCTGTTGTATTTATGCCAGCAGGAGATGAGTTGCGTTAAAGCACTCTTAACTCCTGTGTGTGGCAAACGCCACATGAGAAACATCCTAAACAAAAACCAATCCACACTGTGATGGAAGTAAGACTACAGTAAATTCTCAAATAGTTTCCAGCACATTTTTTTTACCCCCTTCCCTAAATTAATGTAAACTCAAAACGTCCTCCAGAATCACACACTTTTACTTTTTGCTCAGATCACAGAGGTTATATTTCAGAGTGACAGATTAACTGCTTTTAGTTAGAGGATCAGCTGGATCAGGCTTCTGTACAATAGAGATCTTGGACCATCCATAACCCTACTGGACCCCCAATCCCTCACATCCCCCACCCTGTTAATGCTGGCACCATACTCGAAACAGAATCACAATTGTTGTCCTCACATGCAACATGGCAGGCTTGAGACCAAAATGCAGCCTGTCATTTTACTAGATGTTTGCGGTATGCAGTAGCTGTTGGCTGGGCGATATGGAGAAAATCAGATATCACAATATTTTTGTCCAAATACATCAATGTCGATGTTGCGCCAATATGGTAGGGTTGACTATTGCTGCTATCACAAAATATTTACATAACTGGTAAGGTCAGAAAATGACATCACGTTACTGCAATGCAGCCTTTAAAACCAGGAAAAGACAACACTTGTGTCAAATAACAATATCCAAAATCTAAGACTAGTCTCATAACGATATTGATAAAATATCCATATATTGCCCAGCCCTACTCACACTCTCTCACTGCTCCCAGTACTAGTTGTCAAATACTAGGACTAGAGCTGGGCAATATATCGATATAATATCGATATCGTGATACGAGACTAGATATAGTCTTAGATTTTGGATATCGTAATATGACATAAGTGTTGTCTTTTCCTGGTTTTGAAGGCAGCATTACAGTAAAGTGATGTCATTTCCTGAACTTACCAAACTGTTCTATATTTGCCTTTAACCACTTAGTCATTATATCCACATTACTGATGATTATTTATCTAAAATCTCATTATGTAAATATTTTGTGAAAGCACCAATAGTCAACACTACAATATCGTTGCGGTATTGATATTGAGGTATTTGGTCAAAAATATCGTGATATTTGATTTTCTCCATATCGCCCAGCCCTAACTAGGACCATGTCCCCACAAAGCTGGCTAAGTTACCACCGTGGTCAGAAAGAACAGGGGAGACACTTTGTTTCTGACTATGACTCTAGAGTCACTACTCACTCTGAAGATAATCACCATCACTCTCTTACTCACTCTACCACACACACACACACACACACACACACACACACACACACACACACACACACACACACACACACACACACACACACTGACCCTGCTATTCTCCTAGAGAGATCGACGCACACACAAATGCACAAGTATAAACATCAGACCACTTACGTAGTCTACGGCCAAAGGTCTGCGTGGAGCCTCCGCAGGACCATAAATCCCGCTTAAATCTGAGGCGGCAGAAGGTCACCATCTTAACCTAACTAGTCCAGTCTTGACCATACAGATACCGGCTCGTAGCATTTGAACCAGGCATTGGCTAAACATTTTCATTTGGGTTTCAGGTTACTCACAGAATTAACTTGAGTGAAGAAGTAATGTGTGACGTTTGTTTGAAAGAAAATTAGAAATTAAACAAATCAAATCTATGTTTTCCGGCATTTCTGCTTCATTGGATAGTGATAGCTTGGAGAGAGACAGGCTAGGCAGGAGAGAGAGAGAAGGGACGACATGCAGCAAAGGGCCCGTGCTGGAATCCAACCCCCGGCCGCTGAGGTAAGGACCAAGTCTGGATACATGGTGCATGCTCTACCTGGTGAGCTACCAGAGTGCCCGACGTTTGTCCTTTTTTAACTGTGGAAAGCGACAGCCAGCACCGGGTAAATTGAGAAGCTGCTACCTGAATGTTTGGTACACTAATCTTGGCTAATAAGAGAGGAGAGAAGAGAGACTCTGCAACACATTTGTTAGCGCCCGTGCTTAGTAAATCTGTGCATTTTTGCGAAGCTCTTTTTGTTACCATGGTGCAGCCAATAATAATTTTCACATTCCTAGTTTTCACTCTTGTATATAAGCAAATTGCTTACACTCTAAAGCCCTGTGTTGGAGAGACAAGCTAATAAGATAATGTTCTATCTGGCATTTATACGGCATGGCACTTCAGTAAAATGGGAACTAAACAGAACGCGTGTTTATATATCTCATAGTAAGGTATAGAAAAGGTTTTGTTGTCTGTACTGAAACTCTGGTATTATCATCCCATTAATACTGTGGAAGCTCTCCCTTTCATACTGTGTATCAGTGTATCCGATTATTGTGCACAATGTTGCAGATCAATGAGCATATATCCAATATTTGATTAGGTACCTTAGGTGAATTTGCTTGATTAGTCTAATTAATTAATTAATTCATTCATTATACTCTTTCTTCATCCCCAATGGGGAAATTACCCGAAGGGCTGGCTGCACGTAAGGAACACAGTGCAGGTAACGTTAGCCTACACTAGCAGCTAGTGTGGGCTATTTCTTTTGCTTAACAGTAAAGCCAGACACACAATAACACAAACTAACCGTAACCGTAGAGCAGCAACTACCGTGTTTCTACCAGGTAAAATTTGTCACGCTGTGTTTGAGCTACGTTACTGGTTACTGGTTGCACGGCATTTGTGGTTCGACTGCTCATGACTGCTTTCCAAGATGGCGCCCGAAAGTAAACAACGCTGCTAATCTATCTTTTTAATAAACTGTCTGTACACTTACAAAGTTCTCAATGCTTTGGTTTGCATGTAGGGACCCTCGTTATGCTACCGTTGAAGTGTGGTGCTATTTTGAGCGTTGTTAGTGGTGTAGAAATAGTGACTTACCAAGTGCCCCGAAAGCTAGCGTTAGCAGCTAACCACCGGATTTGCGTTAGCTAGTTTAAAGCTGGAGACGCATTCGATTAACATGAAAACATATCCCAGAGAACGTTCGACTCGACTCGGTGCACGTTTTATTAACCCCTAGGTTCATTTTGTGCCGGAATGGTCCTTTTTAAAGGTATACTTAGCAGCTCTGTGTCAAGGCAGTGTGTGCAGATGAACGTCTTCCTTCTGTGGCTCCAGCTATCAGTTTGTTAGTCTGACCTTTTTTTTTTTTCTCAGACGAGGAGTGACACTTACTGTGCAAAGGAATTTGAATCATAGTATATGGTTATTATATCACAGCTATGAACCAGTCAGATTGCTCGATTTGAGCTACCCATTTTATAGATTTATGTATATACTAGTGCTTTCAAACGATTAAAATATTTAATCGTGATTAATCGCATTAATGTTATAGTTAACTAGCAATTAATCGTAAATTTTTATCTTTTTTAAATGTCCCTTGATTTCTTTTTGTCCCATTTTTTTTTCTCATTTTAATGCTCTTATCAACATGATAAGATGGTTAATGAGAGAGAGAGAGACACACACACACACACAGTGAAGAAAATAAGTATTTGAACACCCTGCTATTTTGCAAGTTCTCCCACTTAGAAATCATGGAGGGGTCTGAAATTGTCATCATAGGTGCATGTCTACTGTGAGAGACATAATCTAAAAAAAAAATCCAGAAATCACAATATATGATTTTTTAACTATTTATTTGTATGATACAGCTGCAAATAAGTATTTGAACACCTGTCTATCAGCTAGAATTCTGACCCTCAAAGACCTGTTAGTCTGCCTTTTAAAATGTCCACCTCCACTCCATTTATTATCCTAAATTAGATGCATCTGTTTGAGGTCGTTAGCTGCATAAAGACACCTGTCCACCCCATACAATCAGTAAGAATCCAACTACTAACATGGCCAAGACCAAAGAGCTGTCCAAAGACACTAGAGACAAAATTGTACACCTCCACAAGGCTGGAAAGGGCTACGGGGAAATTGCCAAGCAGCTTGGTGAAAAAAGGTCCACTGTTGGAGCAATCATTAGAAAATGGAAGAAGCTAAACATGACAACAATCTCCCTCGGACTGGGGCTCCATGCAAGATCTCACCTCGTGGGGTCTCAATGATCCTAAGAAAGGTGAGAAATCCGCCCAGAACTACACGGGAGGAGCTGGTCAATGACCTGACAAGAGCTGGGACCACCGTTTCCAAGGTTACTGTTGGTAATACACTAAGACGTCATGGTTTGAAATCATGCATGGCCCGGAAGGTTCCCCTGCTTAAACCAGCACATGTCAAGGCCCGTCTTAAGTTTGCCAATGACCATTTGGATGATCCAGTGGAGTCATGGGAGAAAGTCATGTGGTCAGATGAGACCAAAATAGAACTTTTTTTGTCATAATTCCACTAACCGTGTTTGGAGGAAGAAGAATGATGAGTACCATCCCAAGAACACCATCCCTACTGTGAAGCATGGGGTTGGTAGCATCATGCTTTGGGGGTGTTTTTCTGCACATGGGACAGGGCGACTGCACTGTATTAAAGAGAGGATGACCGGGGCCATGTATTGCGAGATTTTGGGGAACAACCTCCTTCCCTCAGTTAGAGCATTGAAGATGGATCGAGGCTGGGTCTTCCAACATGACAATGACCCGAAGCACACAGCCAGGATAACCAAGGAGTGGCTCTGTAAGAAGCATATCAAGGTTCTGGCGTGGCCTAGCCAGTCTCCAGACCTAAACCCAATAGAGAATCTTTGGAGGGAGCTCAAACTCCGTGTTTCTCAGCGACAGCCCAGAAACCTGACTGATCTAGAGAAGATCTGTGTGGAGGAGTGGGCCAAAATCCCTCCTGCAGTGTGTGCAAACCTGGTGAAAAACTACAGGAAACGTTTGACCTCTGTAATTGCAAACAAAGGCTACTGTACCAAATATTAACATTGATTTTCTCAGGTGTTCAAATACTTATTTGCAGCTGTATCATACAAATAAATAGTTACAAAATCATACATTGTGATTTCTGGATTTATTTTTTTAGATTATGTCTCTCACAGTGGACATGCACCTACGATGACAATTTCAGACCCCTCCATGATTTCTAAGTGGGAGAACTTGCAAAATAGTAGGGTGTTCAAATACTTATTTTCCTCACTGTATATATAAAAAAAGAGCACCTTGTTCAATTGTATTTGTCTGTTCCGTATGTTCTAAAATCTAAAACAATAAAAAGTTGATCTAAAAAAAAAAGGAGCACAAAAAAGTGAAAACAACCACTGGATGGGAAAAGGGTATTTTACAATTACAGTGAATGCACCACGAGGCTAGCGAGGCGAGCAACATGACATCATGACTGTGTTTTTCAGACAACGGCAACTACAGTCCGGTGTTGGAGTCCTCTCCAGTGAAATACAGACACACTTTACACCGTCTAGCTCAGTGGTTCTCAACCTTTTTTGTGCCAGCACCCCCCTATCCATTATCCAGGTCCCTAACGCCCCCCATCAAATATTATGTAGGCTAATTGCCCCAGATATTAATGATTACACCCTAATATAGGCCTATTATTATTGTTACTATTATTATTAAAAATAATCAATAAATCAAATCATTGAATGACAAACAACACATGTATTAGTTTCCCAGGTATCAAAAAAGCCATGTGAATAGAAATATTTACAGTTTTTTTTTTTTTTTTAAATGCAACCATTTGACATTCAAATTAAATAACAGCAGCCAATCAGAACTACTAGATATGTAACATTCAAACTATAATTAGGTATTATCAAAAGGCATGCTGCATGGTGTGAACCTCAGCACCTTTATAAGATGACTATAATTTGAATGTCCTTTTTGGTTGTGAAGTGACCTTGGGTGTCATGAAAGGCGCTTTAAATAATATGTATTATTATTACAAACACTAACAGTAGCCAATCAGAAACAGCTAGCAATTTAACATTCAAATCTATTTTTCATTCAAATTGTTCCAACGGAAAACAAGCTTGCACTTATCAAGGGGTAAAAGCAGGATTACACGCGACAAGCACACACACACACACACACACACACACACACACACACACACACACACACACACACACACACACACACACACACACACACACACACACACACACACACACACACACACACACACACACACACACACACACACAAACACACACAGAAACAAGGTTTTCATTTTGGTGATGACAAACGACACCTACTGCCGAATGGAAATAAGTTTACAACCTTTGAAAGTTAGTGAGAGCCGCTTTGTTGATGCTTAGAAGAGTATAAGTTAGAAGAGTCTAGGTTAGAAGAGTCTAGGATTGAAGAGTCTAGGTTTGAAAGTCTAGGTTTGCTATCGCCTGTCTTGCGAAAGTAAAGCTAGTAGGAAAAAAACGTTTGGAGAAGCGCAACCCCACATCGCGCCGCGTTTTGAGGAGGTGGAGTCCCGTACAGTAAACAGCGACATCTCTGCCTCTATCGCTTCAACAAGAAAGTTTTAAAACAGCAAACACAAGCCCTGAATTGCCCGGGAGTTTGGGGGACAGCTAAATGTTTGCCAAACAAGAACACACAGTCGATATCTCTCGTCACCAAAAAAAAATAAAAAAATCTCTCGCTTCGTCTTTTTTTTTCGTCCAAATTAAGCTGCTTCTCAGGTAGTAGGAAACGTTGGGTTCTATAAAGGATCTGACGAAAAACTGTTACTGTGAAATATAAAGTCTACTTGTGCTACATTGGGGGATTAAAGAATACAACAGGACGTCGCACCACCCTGCGGCGATTGATGTTTTTTCTGAACGCAGCTTCACGCTGAAATACGGAGCTCATTTAAGACGATGCTCTGACGTCCCGTTCCATGAAGGCAACACGGAGCTGCGCCCGAACAATGATCCACCGTCCGTCCAGTTGCAGTGCCGTGAACTGGCAGGTTTTTAATGTTGCAGAAAACTGTTTTTTGCAAGTAGTTTAAGTGTAAACATGTATTGTTATTGTGAATCTTTGGTTTAAACTAGTTTTCAAACAAACGCCCCCCAAGGGCACCTCAACGCCCCCCTTTCCAAAATATTGCTTCCAACGCCCCCCATCATCTTCTGAACGCCCCCTGGGGGGCGGTACCGCCCCCGTTGAGAAACACTGGTCTAGCTGTAAACATTTTAACCGTGTTTAATCCAGCTGCTAGCTAACGGTAGGCTAACGTTACCTACTGCTAAGTGTAGTGTTGACTGGCCTCCTGTGCGGCGATGTTTCAGTTCCCTCTAACGTCCGTTTTCAGAGCATCAGAGAGAAGCGCAGGCATTTAAGTGGAACCTAAATAACGCACCGAAATCCGCGTTGCTATTCAGTCCGGTAGATAACGGTTGTTAAGGCACCGGTGCCATATTAGCACCGGGTCTCGGACCCCATTCAAAACGGCGGTTTTCGTCGAAAAGCGACTAGTTTGTAGGTATGTACTTCTCTTTGGCCGGCTCGCAAGCAAGTGTGTGCAGCGTGCATGTTGTTTTGTTTTCGGTCTAGCTAGATCCGGTGTGGTGTTGTAGTTTTTCTAACGTTACTATTTGTTGCAACAGCATGTGAAAAAAAACTACAAAGTTTGCTGGGCTAAAAAGAACGTTAATCTCGCGATAACAAAATTTACGCCGTTAAAATGGGTTTGCGTTAACGCCGTTAATAACGCGCTTAACTGACAGCACTAGTATATACGTAGATTCCCCCTAACAATAAAGAGTAATCTCTTTTTCTTTGTTCTTTAAATGATCGAGGTTGCTGGGGAGAAAGCACTTTGTGACCGAAACCCCTGGATAATATGTACATGTGTGGATACGGATTCTGTATTAGTTTGCATTGTTGAAGGGCCATGTACAGACAGATTTAACATTTTCTGTTGTGTTCTTGTCTCTACGACATGATGAAACGTCCCACTCTGTAGTCCTAATGTTTTGACCGTGGCCATTAAAGGACACTGTGTTTGTCTCTAAGGTTGTCTCCACAGCTGAAGACTGGAGAGTAACCTGCAACTAAGAACAGCCCAGCAGGGGAAATTCCAGTTTACATTCCATTTACATGCTTATTATTTACAGGCGAAGAAGGAGAACCAAAATCTTGTCTTCAAGTAGAAGCAGTAGAATGAACAGTTTGAGACAAAGTGTCCCAAGGACAGGCTTCATGGATCTAAAAATGGCAAACCGGTCTGTACAAACTGAATGTACTGAAGATCAAGCCTAGTTTCTTGGAGGTCTTGCCTCTGTGTCTGCAAACGTCAGTGTCACTGCACAAACATACAGGTGCATGCTGTTTGTCTGACTAGTTTTACACTAAGGACTGACAATTTGAATACATTTTTTACAGAAACGCAGAAGAGTTCAGAGAGGCAGAACATTTAGACACATAGGTTTGACTTTTGATCATCCAGTCAGCCATTACATTCAAGGAGCTATGTTTTGTCAACAGTCATGTTGGTGCAATGTCAAAAGGGAATGCACTAAATTAATGTCACAGGAATTTGTAAACAAAGCGGGCCTGGGTGCTTTTCCTAGGTGAGGAGAGGTAAGGTCAGTTAGCAGGTGTAGCAGCTATTTTTAGTCCCTTAAGACTATAAAGTCTGTAGGACATATTTACAATAACCTAGTCTATATCAACGACGATATCGATTGTTCAGGTGCTGCCGGAAATTCGCCAGATGTTCCTCATTTTCGGCCAGATGTCTATCCCCTTCTTCTTTCTTTAACTGCTCCTCAGATCTCTGCAGGGTAAATCCAGACAGCTAGCTAGACTATCTGTCCAATCTAAGTTTTTCAGACAAGTTTTCTGTTGAACAACTAAAAACAACTTTTGAACATACGCATGTTCCACCAAAACAAGTTCCTTCCCGACGCTATTTAGCAGAGGCACCATGGCTCAGTCTGGTGCATGGCACCGCCCATAATGATTGTGATTGGTTTTAAAAAATGCCAATAAACCAGAGAACGTTTTTCTCCCATCCAGGAATGCTGTGTGGACTAGAAAGACCCTCCTTCGCAGTGTTGTGGATGCGAGACCAACAATAACCTAACCTAACTAAACCACTCTACTGGTCCAACAGTAAATTCACTTCACCTTGTATCAGACCACAGTTGGCTCATGCAATGGAGCAGGAACATTTTACTGATGGTAGAACCCTTGTAAGTAGATGGTTCAGTCAGGTCAGTAGTCTTACAATCCCACGTATGCACGTTCAGCATCTTAAAGTTATCATTTTTGATTGATAGTTAAAGAGCCCATACTGATGTTAGAGGGAAAAGATTTACCGATCACTATTAAGGGCGGCCAATATAGTAAATCTTTCAGCTGGAATGAAAATAAAAACCTTTTCTACGTGGATTTTGCATGAACACTCAAAGGTATTTAGAAGTCTGCTATTTACCTTTTTATTATACGTACATTATATTATATTGACGACCAATTCTATACACTCAATTAAAATAAATTGGAAAAATAAACACCAGTACTGTATGTTTATTATCAGTCAGTTATTAGTTCGTTTGAATAAAGAATAAATCTAAATAATAGCTTTAAACCTAAATAATGTTCATTATCAGTCAATTGCTGACTATTTTAATACTGCCAGTCAGTTAGGGGCAAAAAAGGGGTAAAACATTTCCCTACTGGGGGCTGCGGTGCTGCTGCTTGTGTAACACCGGCAACACCGTCTACCGTGGCGATTTGCCACAGGGTTGTGCAGCAGGGGGAGTGTCAATAACCCCCAAATGTAGCACAAGTAGACTTTATATTTCACAATCTCTGTTTTCCGTCAGATTGTTTATAGACAACGTTTCCCGACACACAGCGAGTGCTACGTTGTTGCAGGAAACACTCAGCTGTTCCACAAACTTTTCTGTACGGGACTCTCACACCGCCTCAAAACACTCCGACAATCTGATCTCCGTTACGTGACTGGCCACCGCAGCGTGACGCTGGGTTGCGTTTCTCCAAACGTTGAGTCTGTCTCAACTTTTCGCCGCAGGCCCGCTGTGTTTCCAGAAATCTAAATAACTGAGTAAAGTACAGCTACGTGACAATTCTACGGTAGAAGTATTTGTACTTGGTTACATTACAACACTGTTTATAAGTGTTCTGCATTAAGTGCCGTGGGACAGTAGATCCTTTTGAACTGTAACAATCCGGGTCCTGTGTGCCTCCTCAGGTTTGAACACTGTAAACCGGCAAAGAACGAGGAGTTGCCACCCTCCCAGACGCTGCCGCTGCCCTCTGTCTCGCTGGCCGCCTCGTCAGACCCAGAACCCAGTGGGCCAACACCTGGTTCAGGGGCACAAGATTGGGTCAACGCTGCAGAGTTTGTTCCTGGACAGCCGTACTGTGGACGGGGTGAGTCGCCAGCATTGGTTACACTAAGATGGAACATAGTCGCACATTACCCGAAGTTCACACATTTACCAACCTTTATGACTGGATGGTATTTCATAATGTCACACGTGATGTCATCCCATAAGTACCTGACAAGCGTTAATTAATTTGAATTCAGGGCTACTAGTGTTACGATACCAAAATTCTGACTTTGATAGGATACCCTGCCTAAATGTCTTGTTACTGATGCTGAAAATATACCACGTCTAAAACCTAAAACATCAGGAAAAGTAATAGAATAATAGATTACAGAACATAGAATTAAAAAAAAAAAAATGTTTTATTAACCTCAAGTGGTCAAACTTGTTTGGGTGGTGTAATGTTAGATGATCGCTCAGGCCAGGTGCCAGGATCAAGGCAGGCAGGCTGGGACATGTTTTTTCCTCGGTCTGTCTATAGTATGTCGATTTCAGCACCCAGGCCAGCGCCGCACCTACACACCCACACACACACACACACACACATACACACACACACACACACCCACACACACACACACACACAAACACACACACACACACACACACACTCACACTCCTGCCCTTACACACACACCCACGATAAAAAGCGCTCCGTCTGAGAATAACAAATTCTAGTTAATGTTGATGCATAAATGAATAATATGGGATTACTACTCCTTATTTCATGGGCTATTCTGGATTTTTGGGGTAATGCATATATAATAGTAAAAAAAAAAAAAAAAAAAGAACAAAGCATTGTAATACTGATTTGGACTTTAATTACCATGGCAACGATCAAAGCTTGGAAGCATGTGGGTCAGCTCTAGAACTATGTACTTTTTGAAGGTTCTGACCAATCTACGTCGGTACTCCAGAGCACTGTTTCACGTTAAATCACTCGTTGGAGCTGAAATGGGCATGAAAAGAGATAATTATCATTAATTGAAATATGTTAAATATGCCGTTTTTAAAATGCTGATATGTTGGGCCTTCTCTGAATTCCTATTAGTCCCTAAAGGTTCCTCTCTGGTCACTCATCTGTCATGGAACCGCTTCACCTCCATTCTAATAAATGTGACGATCCACACTGACTACGCATGTGGGACATCGAGACACACCCACCCAGATTGTTCATGCTCCAAGGGGACTTTTTTTGGCAGCCACAGGCAGAAAAGACAGTTTGCCCTTTTGGGGTTAGGGTACTCTTTTGGTTCAACAAACAGCCTCTGGTGCATTTGTCCATTTGGCTGGGTTCATTTTGGCTTGTGTGAAAGCTTTCATTCAAACTCTGATGTAGGCCAAAGAACCGGACCAGCACTACTGGAAAAGCGCTTGATTGTTCATCTTATGTTTCTACTCTTGCTTTTGTTTGGTTTGTACCAGTCACTTGAACATGTGGGAATGACAGTAATGATGCTTCCACTGTGGCTAGGGTCCGCTGGTCTGAAAATGCAGAGCAACTCAAATTATGACTTTAAGTTCAAGTTTAAAGGTTGGTTAGGTTGCATTGTGAGGCCTGTCTGAACAGTTAGGGGGAAGTGTCCTCAGATCAGAGTCTCCTCATTTGCAAGAGAAGGCATTCGTAAGCATGAAGAGTTTTTGTTTTCTCTTTTAAAGTGGCACAAAATAATTGCACAAATCTGTCTATGCCCAGCTGAGCCGGTGAAGGGGGAGAGCTCCGTCCCTCTCATTGAGGAGTTTGACAGCGAGGCATCGCAGGACAAAGAAGCGTTGAGGAAGCAGCTCTGTCCGTACGCAGCTGTTGGAGAGTGCCGCTATGGAATCAACTGTGCCTATCTCCACGGCGACGTGTGTGACATGTGCGGCCTCCAGGTGCTCCACCCCACTGACAACGCCCAGCGCTCAGAGCACACAAAGGTAACGCTTACAGAAACATTAACCATGCTGGGCTCAACGTTCACTCTCCCACTTTATCGCGGAATTATTCGTGGTGGATTAGAAAGCAAATTGGTAAAAGCTGATGTGCTTTCACTGTTTAAAATACAGTTTGCCAGTGAAAGTAAAAGACAGCTAAGACAGTAAAAGATGGCTAAAAATGACACACTGTTACCTAAATGGGTGCTAATGACAAAGGGAGGGATAAAAGGTGGAGCGCAAACTGAAGCATTGAGAACTTTGTAAGTGTTCAGAGAGATAGATTAGAAAGACCGTAGCCTTCGTGTTTACATTCGGGCGCCATCTTAGAAAACAGTCATGACCAGTCTAAGGACGAACACCGTGCAACCAGTAACATAGCTCAAACACAGCGTTCGTGATTCGACTGCTCATGACTGTTTTTTAGAATGCGCCCGAATGTAAACATGAACGCTACTGTCTTTATAATCTATCTTTTTAATAAACTGTCTGTACACTTACAAAGTTCTCAATGCTTCAGTCTACATGTAGGGACCCTCATCATGCAACCGTGGAAGTGTGGTGCTATTTTGAGCCTTGTTAGTGGTGTAGAAAATAGTGATTTACCCTCTTCCCCAAAAGCTAGCGTTAGCAGCTAACCACCGGTTTTGCGGTAGCTTGTTAAAAGCTAGAGACGCATTCGATTAGCATGAAAACAGATACGTACACATATGTTATTAACCCCTAGGTTCATTTTGCGCCGGAATTGTCCTTTTAAGACTGTAACACAACCCTGCAGATTCCAAACCAAAGTGGGTCAGAAGTGTTTCCAAATGTCTCCGGTTTAGGGGCTCGGAAACACCAGAGCAGGGGGAACAGTGGCGATTTCTTTAAGACTGCAAGGGAAGCTCAGCTTCCCCTAAAATGTCTAAAATTTAAATGGTCAAATATGTACTATTGTGTTAACATTTTATTGACTAAAATGCGTTAGAATACGTTCATCTCGAAGACGAGTTGGTTCAGAATTGGCTGTCTCGATTTCCTTCTCATACATTCCCGTGACGTATCAGTGCATTTCCCGTTGAAGCCCAGCCGTCCGTTGACTTCAATGGGACTGCTTGGAGCAGCGGTTTTTTTCAGCGCCGAAACTAGACGGTCATTGGATAAATGCTGCGATTATGTGCACGCCACGGACGCCCGCGTCTGGGGGTCAATGGAGCAGGGGGCTGGCCTGGACGCTGGGCTTGCGTGATGATTGGAGGGTCTGTCGAAGGACTGTATCTCCTTTTGATTGACAGCGATTTTGTACTATAAAAAGTTGCCGAAGCTGTTCAACTTCAAGCAGAGCTCAGCTCAGTCCCATCGCGGATTTTACAAGTCTAGTTGAAAGACGAACTGCTACAACCTGTTTCTTGGTATTTGCCTGGCGAAATTGCTAGCCAATATTCATCATACATTTCATACAATTATACACCACATTCCTTGTTTCAGTTTAACCTAATTCCTACATTTCCTCCCGCTGAATTTATATCGTTTTGTTAGATGTTTGTTCATTCATACAGTAGGCTAGGCTAGTGTTGTAGGGGTAACTAGCCAGCTAGCAAACTGCAACCGATGGCAGACACTGCTAATATTGTCGACCCTGATTTTCCGAAGCCATTTGAAAGTCTTCCTTATGAGGAGAAACTTAGAATTAAACAGCAGGGTTAGATCAACACTTAAGATTGATTTAGTGCAAAAGACAGGGCAAAGTAACAGGTCTGTTCAGCTCTCCTGGTAGGACAGAGTTAGCTGGCTGTGCTGTGACAAAGAAAATACTGCTGGCCATTCCTCTTGATGAAACCTTCCCATGGATATTATAAATTATTATATTATTATATTATTATAATAATTACATTATTATTATTATTATTATTATTATTATTATTATTATTATTATTATATAATTAAATTATTGCATTACTATTTTATATATATATATATATATACATACATATCATAATTTTTTTTCTCGTTTTTTTTTTTTTTTTTTTTTTTTTTTTTTTTTTTTCCCCTCCCTCCAGGCCCATTTTTTTAGAGAAAGACATGGAGATTTCATTTGCCATCCAACGCAGCAAAGACATGATGTGCGGTGTGTGTATGGAGGTGGTGTTTGAGAAGGCCAACCCAAGTGAGCGCCGTTTTGGCATCCTCTCCAACTGCTGCCACTGCTACTGTCTAAAGTGCATTCGCAAGTGGAGGAGTGCCAAGCAGTTTGAGAGCAAAATCATCAAGTGAGTCACTTGCACATGGCAAAGAAGAGTTTCACAAGTCACTGTAGGCTACGTGGTAAATGATTTTAAATCTGTATCTCTGGTAGAGTTTCTCAGGAGATTAATAAATTGTTATTAATCAAGTTAGTATTTTTTTTCTTGACTTATAGTTTGTAGAACGTTGAACGCTGTGTGATCTATGTGACAAATAAAAAGCAACAGGTATTTAATTTAAGGCTCTTTACAGACAGAAGCGGAACGCCCATGCAACTGAGAAGCATTACGCAGTGAATGTCTGTCTCCTGGATCAATGTAATACAAAAAAACACAATTGATGAAGATCCAATGGACAGGCGGTATAATGAAAACCATTAAGGACTTTTGAATTATTTTATATTTTTATTCCTAATAATAAAGCCTAAAGTGCAGAAAGTTACAGAGATTAACTTAGTTAAAGCTAATTTCTTCCATGTGTGCTGGACACACAGCGTCCGCTTGTCTACTCTGGTTTCAAATTAAGACAAGTGAAATACTACTACACACAACTAACCTTTCACCCGTTTTTTTTATTTTTTATCTTCGCAGGTCTTGTCCAGAGTGTCGAATCACATCCAACTTTGTCATCCCGAGCGAGTACTGGGTGGAGGATAAGGAGGACAAGCAGAAGCTCATCCAGAAATACAAGGATGGCATGGGGTACACACATAATGTCCTATGCTCTACACACACACCTAAACACTGTCACTGCTGCACTCAATCTTATTTGTTTGTATGTACTGCGGGACACAAGGAATCAGAGAAACGGGGACACAATGTATAAGGTCTTCCTCCCTCTTTATGTATCTGTTACGCTGAAAAAGTTGGCTTAATAAGCTGGTTTCATAAAGTTAAGTATCAGCTATTCAAACCTGTTAGTGTCTCTGCAGGATGGAGCACACGGACTGTGAATAGAAAGCTGTTGTGGGTGTATGTGATGAGAATCATCACAGGAGTGGGTGGTAATGGCGGGGAGTGGGCAGATGATCCGGTGCAGACTCTTAACTCAGAAACACACAGAATGTGGTGATCATTTTGAAAGCCCCACTGAGAAAACCTCCTAATCATCAACTCGGTGTTGCTTGGTGCCTCTGGTGTGATTCGGTGCTCTAACTCTAACTAGCTCTTGTTGTTCTCTGGTTCCCTTCTCGTCTTCTCCAGGACGAAACCGTGTCGATACTTTGACCAGGGTCGCGGAACGTGTCCTTTTGGCTCAAATTGCTTCTACAAGCACGCCTTTCCAGACGGTCGGCTGGAGGAAGCTCAGCCTCAGCGAAGACAGACCGGATCCAACAGCAGGAATCGGGTAACCCGTTCACACTCCCTCCTACGATCCTGTCATCTAAAATCCATTAGTGCTACCAAGATTGCCACCATTGTGTGATAGCCACAGTTTTCATTACCAGAGTACATATTGTGAGTTTCAATACTTTTCTGAGAAAAGGGAAACGGTGTGAAAAGCTGCCCCTGCTCTGCTTTCACTCAGCTGATAACACCAGTAACAGCACCCTCTGCTGGATGTGGAGAGTAGAGAATGTGATAACATGTAGACACGTCCTGCAATACATCCTGCCTGGCTTCAAAGGTTATGTGTGAAGAGTCAATTGTTTAAGTGTTGACTCAGTCTTGGGAACACCCTAAAAAGATGCAATCCATCCAGTTCAAAATCACAACAAATGCAATTGATTTGAATGGGAATGGCCTTTCTATCCATTTTATTTCTATGGCGGCGGTGGTGGTGTAGATATGAAAGCCATTTTCTAACTGATGGAAACAAACTGAAAAGTTAGGACTCTCAAAATTAGGAAATAGTGATTCCAAATGTTCATTACCATGGTCGACATCCTTACATCTAGATTACACTATTATCAAAATGATGAGCTAGTAAATCATTCAGCATTATTTTGGCTGTCGAAATGATGACGCATGTTGTAAAGTGTTTACTTTGAGTCAACATTACGAGATGCTGAAGGATAATATTGAGATGGAAGTGACAATTATCAGAAACCTTTAAATTAAAGTCTTAATGTATCTGATATTTACTGAACTTAAGTATCAAAAGTCATTTTCTGATATTAAAGGGGTGATAGAATGCAAAACCGATTTTACCCTGTCATAGTTGAATAACGACAGTTCAGTGGGTAAAAAGGACATACATAGAAGCTCAAAGTCCCACTGACACCCCTTTACTATGAAAATCTCATATTTTGAAACTGCCGCTGAAAACGGGCGAATCCCAACAAAGCTAAGTTGCTTACGCAAGCATCTCAAAATCCGGAACCTTAAGAGAACAGTCACGCCCAACATTTACATAGGCTACACAACTGACCTGAGATCAGGTAGTCTTCTGAATCTAGCTAGGTCACGCGATCTCTGCTATTCCATTACAAAATTCACTTCTGAAACTTTTTTATGCGAGAAATCAACCATATACAGCTCAAATATGGGCCGCCTTAACGACAAAATGGATGGCTAATTGCAAATTTTCTCCGACTATATGTCGGAGTTTAGTGCCGCGGTTGGTGCTGCCGGTTGCTACATCGCGCCGCCCCGACCACGTGTACGGAAGCGGAACGCTTGTCGCAATCTTTTACCGCAGCCCGCAGGTTCCAGTTAATCTCATAATGGGTATGTGTGTTGAGTTATTTAAACTAACAATCGGGAAATAAACGCCTCTTGTCCGCGAAGTCTCATTGATAGAGCCGCGGTGAGATGGAGTCCATCAATGAGAGCTAGCTAGCCCCCTCCTAACTCTGACATTCACAAAAATACATTCAATTGATATCCAAAATCGGACAAGTGTTAGCTAAGCTTTGTAAGACCTTGAGGAACCTGTAATATTCATGACGGAAATTCAAACTGTAAATATACTTTAGTTATCGCGAAGTGAGCAAGCTGCGATATTTCCCCATTGTAATGAATGGGACACGCATATAGCAGCTGCTCGTTCCACAAAGACGCTCTTTACGTTCACAAAATGCCTTAAAATCAAATCCGGACACAACGGTTAGCTTTATAAGACATTGGGGAATGATGTAATATAAGTGGCATCGAAATTCTAAAATTAAATATAATTTTTAGCGTTATGGCGACAGTGTAGCTAGCTAGTGCGGTATTTCCCCATTGTAATGAATGGGACATATATCGAAGCAGCTGCTCGTTCTACAAAGACGCCTCACGTTCATAAAAATGCCTTAAAATCAAAGTGGCGTGACGAAATTCAAACCGTAAATATATTCTAGTTATGCCGGTAGCGGCCCGCGGCGCCCGTAGTGCAGTATCCACAAAGGGTGACTTTGCGCTGGGTATGGAGCCCAGCAGGCTGCCGCTTTCTCGTCAGACTGTGTGGAGCTCCTAAAGTCCGACACGTCTTACCAAATTTGCAATTAGCCATAACATTTTGTAAAACGGCCCATATTTGAGCTTTATATAGTTGATTTCTCGCTTAAAAAAGTCTCAGAAGTGAATTTGGTAATGAAACATTGCAGTGTCTGGAATATGAGATTCTGTCGCTTCTCTTATGTATGTGTATTGGGGATTCGCTCAACCAATCAGCGGCGTCTCTAATATGGTGTTATGGCAAGTCGCTCAACCAATCAGCCGCACAGCTCATCTAAATATTCATGACCATACCATATTTGGAAGAAAAGCTCTTGTTACAAATAGGGCCAAAACACAGGGATGCATAAGGGCCAATAAAATATCAACCAGGCCATTTTCAGCCCAACCAATGTTACATAGCCCATTAGGAGACCATAAGGAACAGTGTGAAATACCCTATATAATCATTCTATCACCCCTTTAAATGTACTTCATTATTAGAAGTAGAAGTAAAAAAACCAAAACAAACTTTCATTATGAACTGTATGGCCAAAGGTGTGTACCGTTATCTTCATCACCACCCTGTTCACCACTGTCGTCGGGGTGACCATCGTCTGTTACCATGGTGGCAGAGCCTGCACCAGGTGCTTCCATGACCCCATCAGTTATTGTGCGTCCTCCTCTTCTTCTTTAGTTTTGGCCTATGGTTGGGTTTTCTTTTTTAGGCATTCGGTCACCAACTGGAATGAAGTGTGCATTAACTAGGAGCCATAATTCACCAAACCTGCTTTTTATCCAGTGTAACAAATTTATTCAGAATTTATTAGTAGTAACGAATGCTTAGGGGACATGTAGTGGAGTAAGAGAAAAATAAATAATGAAGTAGAGTACAGATACGTGAAAATTCTACTTCAAGCTACATTGTGTAAGAATTTCTCCCATCTAGCGGTGAAATTGTATATGTCAACCAACTGAATATTAGTTTCTAACCCCTCCCCATTAGAAATGATCTCTTAGTATCTCCATCGTTTCCACGCAGCTGTTCTAGCCACTCCAATATTAACTTTGGTGTTTGCCTGTCGTGTTGTCGTTTTAATTCTCGTACGTAATATGCACGTAGCACATTGATTATTACAGTCACTGTTTAAGATGTGGTATTGTCTGTACAGTCATATTGTGTCCTTCCTTTATGTCCTAAGCTGCTCCGTTGATCTTATGTCTGTGTTTTTATGTAGACTCTGTGTTGATTTTAGAACGGTTTCTCTGTCATGTTTGTGTTGTGAAGCAACAGATTGTAGCACTATGCCCAAGACAAACTTCCACCTCGGGGACAATAAAGTGTATTCTGCGTATGTATTCTATTCCAACACTGGTCCCCAGAAGACATTCTTATCAAACTCTGTCCCCGCAGAAGCTCGGCGAGCGCTTACGGCTGTGGGATATCTTCGACGAGCGGGAAAGCAGCGACTCATTTGACAACGAGGACGAGGAGATGGTGACGTTTGAGCTGAGCGAGATGCTGCTGATGCTGCTGGCTGCAGGAACCGACGACGAGGTGACGGACTCAGAGGATGAGTGGGACTTGTTTCACGAGGAACTGGACGATTTCTATGAGATTTACCTATAGCGGCCCCCCTCGCCAATCTCTCCCCCCACCCCCTCTCTCCCCCACCCTCGTGTATACTACACACTAGAATGGACTGTCTTGTGCGAGTGATGGACAGTAGCTCCCCCCCCCCTCCCTCCCCCACCCGCACTCCCCTTGTATTGTGGCAGTGCCTTTAAGCAGGCCATTACTAAATGAACTTTAAAAGGAAAAAAAGACAAAAAAAATTCTAGTACAAGTCAGTGCGCTCGTGCTAAACATTTTCTAGACTTCTATCCTCGTGGGTCTTTCTTGTGCGGTTCATGTTGAAAGGAAAAACAGTAAAATGACACAAAAAGAACTCGATATAAGATTTAACTACAAAATTATAACTTTCTTCAAATAATGCTAATAAACATTGTCAAGTTTATTTGTGGGTGTGGGTTTGACTGGTTTATCGTCTACCCAGGTGTTAATAACGTACTTCTGAGACTCTGAGGATGCACTCCAACTTACTCAGCACCATATACTGTAATCGTGATGGGCATGTTGTAAGATTTTACTTCATTTTATTTTATTTTTTTTTCTTCTTTATTAAAGCTGCTGATGGCCAATATATTGTGCTGATGTTTAAATACATTTACCATAATCATTTTCATGTTGTACTGAAAAGTATTCACTGTGGCCACTTTTTTTTCTTTTTTTCTTTTCAGGGTTACAAAAAGTCTCTGATGAGGCATTCAGATCATAATTGGACACAGACTGTCCATCAAAGCCCAAACAATGAAACTCTTGGAAGGTTTGTGGCTGATTTTTAAAGCAGGATGACCACCCTGATCCTCAATAGCCATCTTTGTAACTCAAGTCATTTCAGTGACCGAGCAGCTCGTAAAATTTGTTACGCAGCAAATGGTTGAAATATTTCAACAAGATTTACAAAAGCTGATCTACAACAATAGGGTTTGAACTGATGATGATCAGATGATGATCAGATGATACTGATTTGATCCCAGAGAGTTCTGCTCAGTGCTGCCACTGGTGGCCGGAAGCCGTATTACAGCTATACTACTGAACACAATGGTACTCACCTTTCCACATCTTCCAGCCACCAGTGGCAGCACGGAGCACACACACGCCGTCTTCAGTAACGCATTTTATTGCCTGCTCAGGGACTCGAGCGTCGTGAGAGAGGACACTTATACATTGTATGACAGGTCCTGGATCAGGGCTATGGGTAAAACATCCTGCGTACGCCCACCCCCAACCCCCTCCTTCCTGTCTCTCACACACAGAGACACCTGTCGCCTATTGAAGTAATCTGGGAAAGATTCTGCTTTTAAATGAAGAATGAATTTATTGTGCAATTAATGTGAAATGTTACGTCAGGTTTTCCAGATACTTTTGGTTTTCTGTGATAGAACTACATGTGGTCCAATTGGCTCCATATATCAGTATGACTGCTACGTCAGTCAGAGACTAAATAAAGAACTTTTATTTAAACTCTTTTGTTCCCTCCCCACTCTCCCCCATCCTGAATCTCAGCATCAGGAACACCCGGTTGTACCTCAGAACCAGGCTATAAGAGTCCACCCTATAACTCCTCAGCAGACCTGCAGTGCAGAGAATCATGGAGCTGAGACTGAGGCTTTAAATTGACCACAACCACCAGTGTGAAGTGTAGGTTCACTGCTCTCTGTTGGCTTCGCTGAGTAATGCTTTGCTGCCGAGACAACCTGTTAAACTCCGTTGGAATGCATATGTTTATACTGAAATGTGTGTTTTCTATGTTCCACAGCCATCCATCTTAACTTGAAATTAAAAGTTTATTATCAACCTCTGTACTGTGTGGAGTCTTAATCTTTTTGTCTGTTTGAATTCCAGAGTAAAAAAAAAAAAACAGCAGTACAACTCCACTGTCATCTGCTCAGAGCAGCGTTTAGCAGCTGAAGAGACAAGAGGTTTCCCCCAGGAGCTGGTGGAGACCAAAACAGAGCCAATATTGGACTAGCATTCATCAGGTGGACACAAACACTACTCTGAACGTTAATGTTACTCTGTCTGCTGGATGAGTAAACAGGCCACGGTTTGCCAGGCTGTTTACTGTGGCAGCTATGTGCAGCGATAACATGTCAATATTGCGTTTTCACCTTGTTCTGCTGCGTCACAGTAAACTGGTTTGAGCTAATTGAATTGAAAATGTATTTCAGGTGACATAATATGGACCTTGAGGTGGATCTACCCGATTTTGAGCTCCGGGCTTGGGTACCATGGGTATCTCGGTTTGTGTTTAAACGTTGCATATTCCTGAAACAATGGGATTACACAGGACTAGCAGTTAGCACTCTAGCATACACTAACTGTACACATAGTGGGAGGAATTCATGTATGTCCCAAGGCCCCTAAGCGGGTGATGTGGCCCCTGACACAACTTATAGCAACATTAGTACATAATAACACATTCTGTATATTCTCTAGATGTATTTATGCTACCTTATAGTTAAAAAACAAAGAATTCAAACATGTAGGCTACAATGTGACAAGTGGATACAAAATCATTTGATCATGTATTTTGTTATAAATTGAATAGCTTTATTATTTATTTTTAAAGACTAAATAGGCTATTTTATTGAGAATTAAATAGGCTACATGACAAATTAGCAGTTAGCCCTATATACAGAATCGGATGGATGAAATCAGCTGTAGTCCATTCCATCAGACTCCATGCCTTCCTTTGCGCATGTCTCTTTTTTTCTTCTCCTTTAAAATCATCAGGAAGTAAGAAAAAGGGGGAGAAAGGGAGGCGACCGCACAAATACAATGCTCTCAGAAACTGGGAAAGACAATCCGAAGGCAGATTATCTCCGAGCCGAAGCGAGCTATTGCCCAGACTCCCCCGTCTCCTCTTCTCCGGAAGCCGTGCAGCTAAGCGGGAGGCGGGACACCCAGACCACCAGCGGCAGCATCCTTCCGGAGGAGAGCGGCAGCATCCAGCCCCTGGTCTCCGCCGCCTGCATCATGACATCGGGGGAGCTGATGCAGAGCGCTCCGCTGCTGGCGCACCGCTCCAAGAGGAGCCTGCTGTACAAGGCGCTCTGCTTCCTTCTGCTCGTCTTCCAGGGCGGCGTCCTGGATTTCTACCTCATCATATTCACCGACCTGTACTGGTGCTCGTGGATCGCCACGGACCTGGTGGTGATCTCGGGCTGGGGCATCTTCTTCGTGAAGAACGCGCGGAGCAAGCGAGAGCGGGCCTGCGGGTTCCACCAGAAGAGCTCCATGTTCGGCTGCAGCCTCGGGGAGTTCACCTACGCCTACCTGGCCTGGCTTATATACGTCATCGCCTGCACTCCGAAGGTAGTGCTCATCCTGGAGACGTCCATCCTGGACCTGATCGAGCTCAAGGTTCCGTGCGGAGTGACCGGCTTCAAGATCGTCATGCTGCTGTCCGCGCCGCTGCTCTTCTGCCTCATCAACTCCATCATCGAGGATCTGAACGGGGCGACGCGGCACCGCTCCCACGGCTGCTTCATGAGCACCTGCCTGGACCTGCTGGACAGCTTCACGCTGGTGGAGATGCTGCTGAGGAACGAGATCCCCGCCGCGTACCTCAAGTACACCGTGATCTCGGTGTACTTCGTGGCGCTGGCCGTGCCGGTGGTCTGGCTCTACGAGCTGACGGCGGCGGAGCTGCGCTGCCGCTGGCTGTGGGCCCGCTTCTCCACGGGCCTGCTGGTCAACGCGCCCCTGCTGGTAGTGCGCTGTTTCCAGGTCTACGTCTACAGGATGCCGGTGTCCGTGTTCATGCTCAAAAACATCTTCTTCTTGGCGTGTAAGTTGCTGGAGCTGGTGGAGCAGTGTGTGGCGGTGCGGGGGGTCCGGAGGCTGGCCGGTGGCGGCAACCCGGCCCAGTTCTCCCACTGCGTGTCCGAGAACGACATGTGCCCGCACGGATACGTCAACACCCTGGCCGTGACCCAGTCGTAGAGCCCGGCCCTGGGCAGAAGACCGGGAGCCGCCTGCCTGTGTGGTGGCGGGAAAGTGGGGAATTCGTGTTGCGTTCCAGACACAGCTGGGAATGGTAAAATTCAAATTTGGTCCAAATTACAAACCCGTGCAGCTCCTGCTTCCAGATAGCGGCTCTGGATACATACAGTTATATTACTAGGTACAAAACAAATTCACCCATATTGCAAAAATACACATTTCTCAGTTACCTCTAGTGGTCAGAGATAGATGGGCCCCCAATCACATCCATCATTAAAGAGAGGTTGTTTTACAACATACAAGATAAATATATATATTTTTTAAATCCAAAAAGAGACTAATTCCACCCCCCCCCCCCAAAAAAAAAAATTAACTGAGCCTTTATTCATCATGTGTTTTTATGTCATGTGCAAAATATAAAAGCATACACCCAAACTATAAAGACTTATAAAGAGAGGAGCCCAAAGACTGTTAAAAAGCTATTGTAATGTCCTAATTGGGGGCCCCTTTGGTGTCTGCGGGGCCCCAGGGCAGCTGCTTTTAGTACTTGGTTATATCAAGGGCTGCCTGGGATTCATCACCAGTGCCAACTCCTTCACCGATTAACAGCCGGTTATGCAACTGTACCTTTTTTTTATTTTTTATTTTTACATTCATTGTTAAGTTGTAAAGAGACGTCGACAAACGTCAACTGTATACCTGGACGCAGATCAGCAGCCACGGCGCCACGTGGTAAGAATGAGCTGTGGCCGTCTAATGAGCACGTAATTGCAGCTATATTAAATTTTTATGTAGGGCCCATCTATAAATGGGCACCATAACTGGATATAAATACAGGAGCTGCCTGAGGGCCCTGGCCATTTAGTGGTGCATATTACCAAACTACTTCAGTAATCCAGCCATGACCAGCCGTGTTCAACCAAAAACTACATTGGGCTTATGATGGATATCGTGTGATGCAAACAAAAAAAAGATTCTATAGATGTATTATTAAAGGCTAAGAAGCTTTTGTTAACAGGGTATATTGCTGCGTCGAATGATAACTGCATGTCTGAAACCTTGGAGCTGAGTAATCTTTCTGAGGCTTTTGGGGCTGATGACATTTTATATATAACATGAAAATGGATTTTTCCAATTTCTGGACAATGTCTGGAACGCATCAATCTGCACCAGCAGTTACAGCGCTCCCTTTTCAGACCAGCCTACTGGTGCTACGGTCAACCCAACACCTGCAATAGCCTTCAACAAACGGACAACACGCTGTAGTGCATTGGACCTTGTTTAGTTGTATGTTTTCAGTCTGCGAGTTCCACCGGCTGCACTCGAACGCAGCACAGAGAGACAGCAGCTGGACTTTGTGTCGTGTTGGGACGTAAAGTGCCATTTGAAGAATCCCCCCCCCCCAGTGTCTGTGCACCAGTCTTTTCTATCAATGGCAGTGTTGTCTGCGGACCATGTGTAAAGATCCAACAGTGCCACGACAAACAGGTTTTCTACCGCCCTTTTCAATCGGAGCCCTGGCCAGCAGCCCTTTCTGTCGGGACCACTGGCTTTGTGCTACTCTTTTACTACTTCTCCTCTCACTTCTGGGATCATGAGTCCGAAAAGATCACTGGCTGCTGACAGCTCTCATTTTCTCTGGGCCCAGCTCTCAGTTTCTCAAAGAAACATCCATTTATTCATTCATGAGCCTACGGTGTTTCTTCTTAGCTAAAAGCTCATACCCAGTATACAAATCAGCTCAGCAGACTCACCTGTTTCACCTCACCTGGGACTTAAAGGTGCTCTAAGCGATGTTGGGTGACGTCACTTCTTGTTGACGTTCGAAGTGTTGTCAAGCTCGCCCCTCCCTCATCCCGTCCCCTCCCTTCTGCCCACTTATACATTCATGGCACTAACACCCCAACACCCAACTCTTTCTTCTCGGTTATTGGCTGGAACAGTTTGTTATGTTTGGTGGTGCAGGTTGGCCAGTTTGTTTTTGTTGGCGTTTGTGGAGCCTGGGCTGTCTACAGAGACCACGTTTTTTTACAGTGTGTTCAGGGGACAGGCAGCTAGCAGATAGTGAGGAGATGTTTGCTGAAAATGAAAAAATGTTGTAGCCTAAAAAAACGCGTCACATCGCTTAGAGCACCTTTAAGTAAGACTATAAATATTTACATCAGTCCTAGGACTTCATAAGATATGGAATCCCTTTTTTCTTTAAGAAAAATCAGTAAAAAGGTGAAAGAACCTAGTGATGGTAAAAAAATATTGTGCTTACATGTCTTTAGAGATGATCATCATTGTCTGTTATATGTCCTATACCTCCAAGATCACATATTACAGAAAGAGGAACAAAGTGCTCCATCGCCATGTACCTCACATACACTGTTAGAGAAGGTTGCTTCTTAACATGGCGTTTGCCAGTGAGCCAGCTACATGCTAGCTGTGGTGCATTGACATGTCCGCAGGGACAAGTGACAAGTGATTTGTGAGCTTGGCAGATCTTGTGAACCCACTTGTACTCTACCTGTTCAGCAGCAAACAGCAGACAGACACAGTAAGAGACTAGCTGGGGAACTCAGAGTAGCTGAAGAGACAGAGATCTCCCTCAGGACCTGGTGGAGACCAAAACTAGAGCTAAAAGAGAGAGAATATTGGACTTCCATTCATCAGGTGGACACAAACATAACTCTAAATGAATGTCTGTGAGATATATATATATATATATATATATATATATAAATATATATATATATATATAAATATATATATATATATATATATATGTATATATATATATATATATATATATATGTATATGTATGTGTGTGTGTATATATATATATATATATATATATAAATATATATATATATATGTGTATATATATATATATATATATGTATATATATATATATATATATATATGTATATGTATGTGTGTGTGTATATATATATATCAATCAGAGTTCCTTCCAAATTTGAGAGTTTAATGTAGTCATACGTTGAGAAACGGGCCCAACAAATCCAATACTTTATAAAGTACATGTTGTATCTTGTTTGTTCAACACATTTAGGAACTGTGACTGAGATATTTTTGGTTAAGGTTGGAACGGGAGGTAGTGCCACCTCTTCATTGTCCTCTTCAGGAAGGAGAGGCAGAAGTAAAGCTGCATGCTATTGCGCCACTAAACTGTTTTGGGTGTCCAATGTGTGGGACTTTGATTCTGGAGATTGCCAACAGCCAATGCTTGTACTTAATCCAAATCGTTATCACGGAGGTGGCAGATCAGAGAAAATGACATTTCCCCCCCGATTTTTTGCACTGGTCTTATGCGTTGTTGAAGGCACTGACAAACGGATCGCCAAACGCTCATTTGGGTCGTATTGTAAGGCAATGAGTCAGAGGACCTGTTGAGTGTTTGTTTGCATGCAGCAGCTCAAAGGTTCTGTCCTGTCATGACAGAGCTCTGTTGGAACTCCAGTCTTTATGCTAAGCTAGGCTGAACAGGTCCCAGACCTGTCTGCACAGCGGTGACGCATTTGTCTGACTTTGGGTAAGAACAAATAATCAGACTAAAAAAGTTGGACTGTGCTATTACAAGTTTGGATTTGAAAAAAAACAAAGTAAAAATGAAAGTGCCACACATGCTGAATCCAACAAGTTGCGTTTCAGATCCTCCTTTCTCAGAGTGTGTGTAGACGTTTACATAGTGATGAGGTGAAATGTGCATCCAGGTGCTGCTGGGTGATTCCAGATTCCAGACAGTGTTAACAGCAGTCTGAACGACAGCATATCATGGCATGACCACTGTCCTCCATCAGCTTTTCAGTAACGTTGTGTCTCGTAAACATGGCTGGTCAAAGTATATTAGATAAGTATATAAAGAAGATGTATAGTGAAGACATTGTGCAATAGGGGTCAGAGGGGTCTGAACTTATTTTAGTGCCTATTATTTTAGAGCTGACTGAACTCGGTGCATTGCGGTGTATAGTGCATGCAGGTCAGAGGTTGTGCCTTTCTGAGCAGTGGGGGGGGGACTGCTGAGGCTCGGACTGACGAGGAGCATAAAGGAGCGTACCCGAGTTAAGATTAGGGATTAATAGCCTGGATGTCCTGGATCTATTGTAAAGGTCAGAACTGTGTAGCTCCCATTAGAGAAACACGGGTCCATTATTGTACATTTGGCTAACATCCTTGAAGGGTCCTGACGCAACAAATTGCTAAACAATCCTAAGTCTTGCTGCATTTGTTGCATATTGTTTTTCCTTATTTCTGAATCTAAAACGGTGACATGCAGCTGATACAGGTCAGGCTGTCGCCGTCTTGTCTCTTAATAATGTCCCACTGCAGACTGATCTCATGAAGTGGCGTATGTATGACACGCCAATTCGTATGCCATTTTGGCGTGTTATCAACACGCATAATGTCTCTCCAGAAAAAATGTGATCATGCAATCGCATAATTCAATGCAAAATCAGCCAAAGTCCGCATATTTATGTGGGGGCTACATTTTTTAAAATACGCTGCACTTTCGCCGCATAAATTGCCGATTTCCGCGCAAAATATGCGGGGCTTGCATGATTTCATAATCTCCGCATTTTTGTTGCAAAAAAGTCACATATATCTTAGCAGAAAGTTGAAAAATGTTGCGTTTACTTCACACAAGAGCAGCCATTTCCCCTGTTGGGAACGTTATGAAGTGATGTAATTACGCAACGTGAACGTCATCAAGTCAGTCCCGCAATTTCATCGCATAAAATTGCATAAATATCCCGCATATTCCATCGCATTTTTTAAGAAAACGTGCCGCATAATCAAGGATTTTTGCCCGCAACAATCACAAAAAAACTCTGGAAGGACTAATACTGGCTTTTTAGCGTGTTTATCAACGCCGTTTGGCCTCCATTGACTTACATTACCTTGTGTTTGCGTGGCAATTTACACCGTAGCGAGTAGTATGAAAGGGTGAAAATCCACCCAGGAGACCGGGGATCGGGTCCCGCGTGTCACGTTTCCTAAACCCAACCGTAGCTTTCTTCTTTTCCTAAACCCAACTGTCCGAAAAGTGATTATGCGTCTTGATAACGCGCCAAGATGGCATGGCGTGTCATACATACGCCACTTATTGAGATCAGTCTGCAACCCGTCCGCTGGATACGGCGTAGACATACATTCATAGGATAGCTGAAAACGCGTACAGATAACACGCCACTTGGCTTTAGAAAGTGGGCGTGTATGTTTACGTGAAGTCATGATGTCATTGCCATCTTTCACTTTCAAACCGCTAACCATGTGGCTAACATGCGTCTAGCTGCGTCTCTAATGAACTCCAGACAGCTGTCACCGTGCCACCTGAAGGTCAGCTCTGAGTGGAGCATTGTGGGAAATAAAAAAGGTTCAGTCAATTTAGCTGTAGGCAAGGCAGTGGATTGTTTATTCCTAATAATTGATAGGAATGATCATAATTATTGAGAACAATGAAATAGTTTGACTCTGAATCGCAATGTCAACTTAGCTTTTTTTCCAGAGCTTTCAATCACATCTCGCAGCCTTGCTCAAGAACTGGTGGTTGTACTGTACACTGTATGCGGGGGTGGGGGTGGAGGGCGCTTCATTCACTGTCTTGTCCAGGGTCCCCACAGCTGTGACATGTGATGTCATGATGATGTCATACACACAGTTCTTGTTTTGACATGAATGAGAAGGTTCCGTCCTCATGTCACATGTATCTGCTGATGGAAGACCATGACGTGTGGTTGAAAGTGAGTAAGTGGTTCTTTAGAGATTATTTTTGTCAACAACAAAAAAAAAAATATTCACCCGAAGGAACCTTCACTCTCACAGTTCCAACCGAATGTTCTGTGGGTCGTTGTTCCACGGGCTCTGTTACGGAGCTGACCTTTGACCTCTCTGTGGACAGATGTCGTACCACACACACAGTGACACATGACACGTGGTTCTCTCAGCAACGCTCCTCATGTCGCGCTGAGAACAGCTTCTGTTTGTTTATTGCTCATCATATATTGCCAAAGTATTTCAAATGTTATATTTGATACTATTTTGTATTATTTCCTTGTGCCAGTGATTGCTCAAATGTATCATATATCATATGTATCCTACGCTGTTGGAAAGGCTCTCCAACTGTCTTTATTTGGATTTGCACACCACACAGTTTAATCCCAAGCAGGACAATTCATTCACTTTAAACCGAAGTACAGTTGGCCTTTAAAAGGGGCATTTTGGTATTTTTCAACCTGGACTCTATTTCTCATGCCACGGTGTCTAGTTGACTAAAAAAATTCAAACTGGTCCAGTATTAAGCATGAACGGTGTAACCAGCAGCCGTGAACCGGACTGCAATATAACCCTACGGGACAGATGTTCAGCGTCTGTTAGCATCCACTAAAAGTTCTGTTTTTGCCGCTGACAGACTCAGATTATTATTCTCAGTGTGTGACAACATTATGGGATGGATCCCTACAGAGATAGAGCTTTTAGTTAAAGAGTAAGATCCTTTTAGTTTAACATGAAACAGCCCCGAAATCACCATCACCAAACTCCACCAGACTCCATGTAAATAATCAGGACTTTTAGCGTGTATAGAGCCAGCATATCTCCACCAGACTCCATGTAAATAATCAGGACTTTTAGCGTGTATAGAGCCAGCATATCTCCACCAGACTCCATGTAAATAATCAGGACTTTTAGTGTGTATAGAGCCAGCATATCTCCACCAGACTCCATGTAAATAATCAGGACTTTTAGCGTGTATAGAGCCAGCATATCTCCACCAGACTCCATGTAAATAATCAGGACTTTTAGCGTGTATAGAGCCAGCATATCTCTACCAGACTCCATGTAAATAATCAGGACTTTTAGCGTGTATAGAGCCAGCATATCTCTACCAGACTCCATGTAAATAATCAGGACTTTTAGCGTGTATAGAGCCAGCATATCTCCACCAGACTCCATGTAAATAATCAGGACTTTTAGCGTGTATAGAGCCAGCATATCTCCACCAGACTCCATGTAAATAATCAGGACTTTTAGCGTGTATAGAGCCAGCATATCTCCACCAGACTCCATGTAAATAATCAGGACTTTTAGCGTGTATAGAGCCAGCATATCTCCACCAGACTCCATGTAAATAATCAGGACTTTTAGCGTGTATAGAGCCAGCATATCTCCACATGTAAATGGGTGAATTAAGGATTTATTTCAACCAAACCAGAGTGGTGATTGTTGGAACGGTGGAAAGATGAACCAAGACGGCTTTTGGTAGTTTTATTTAGTTTCTGTCCACTTTGAATGAAGTTTGTTTTATGATGATTAAAGTCCTGATTATTTACATGGAGTTTGGTGATGGGGATTTCGGTTACACTAAAAGGATCTTACTCTTTAACTAAAAGGTCTATCTCTGTAGGGATCCTTTCCATAATGCTGTCAGACACTTAGAATAATAATCTGAGTCTGTCAGCGGCAACAACAGAACTTTTAGTGGACGTTGACTGACAGTGAACATTGGTCCTATACGGTTACATTGTAGCTTGTTTCACCGCTGCCGACTGTTACTGTCTTGCTTAATACTGGACCAATTTCGAAAAGTGTTGTTCCTATTGGTCACATAGACACAAAAACATAGGAAAATAGGGTCCAGGTTTTACCAAAAAGCAGTGTATAGCTACACTGAAAACTACCAAAGGCTTTCATGGACATGGATGTTGGAAGCAGCCAATCATGCTACACATATTCCAGTTTTTCTTCTTTAGCCTACGTGCAATGAAAACCACAATGTGTGCAATTTGAACCCTCTCCTGTCTTATATTTCTGTATATGGGCTTTCTTTAACGTGTTTACGGTGAAAGAAACATTGCTGTCGTTTACAGAGAGGACTCGACCTGTACTGTAAAGTGGTGTGCTGTATATCTGTACTGATATAATCCTATCTATGTACTGTAGATGTAAGACAAGAGTATTATGTGGTTGAAACCTGAAATAAATCAGAGGAAAGTACTGTTCAAAGTGAGTGGTTGATATTTATTATGGATTACTGGATAACAGAGGACAATGATTGGCCCTGAAACAAAAGATAAGTGCTGTGAGAATTATAAAAAAAAAAAAGATCTTAATTATCAAAGTAAATGTAATTGTATACACAAACACACACTGATACAAATGTTATTTGCAATAAACCTCATTCCCTGGAATGCTTTTACTGTTTGGTGGAGCTTTTTCTTTTTTTTTGCCAAATACAGCATCTCTTATTTATGAAAAGTGTAAATTACATATAATAATAACCAAACTAAATTCTACCTAGGCGAGACCTTCCCTGACAAAAGATAAAAGTATTCTTGCCCTTGTGTTGTCTTGCTGTCAACGTTTTTGACGCCTTTTTTTCACTTTTTTTTGGTTGCTTTTTCCAACATTTTATATTGTTAAATTTAATCTTCTACACATTTTCAGCGCTTATTTTTATGTCCCATATTTTCTGATATAAAACAAAAATTGAAAACAGGTCAATTTGACCCGAAGATAACACAAGGGTTATTAAGTGCGACAGGCATACCGTTCTAGTTTCCACTCTGCCACCACCTCCTGTAGCGTATCAGCTGGGGGAGGGCTTGTGTGCTGCTCACACAGGGGCCGCGTCTGTACAACTGACGCTTTCATCTCCCACTCGGTCATTAAAATGAGCAGTCACCGTGAGATAGCTTTTCGTAGCACGCAAAGTCCGACCATCAGTCGTTAGTGAAACGGAGGGGGCAGCTGACAGCTCGTGCTCCATCAACATTCGTGTTTGGTTGCATAAGGCCCTTTTTCCACAGCAGACATGTTGACTTGTCATAGTAGGAAAAGCACAGGTGAAACTGATAACCTTAATGATGGCTCAGTTCCATCAAGTGTCCCAGTAAGATATTTCAGTGAGTCAGCATGCACAATACCAGGACCTCTCCTAAGTGGAATGCAGCCATCAGTAATGGTTTAATACCAGGACCTCTCCTAAGTGGAATGCAGCCATCAGTAATGGTTTAATACCAGGACCTCTCCTAAGTGGAATGCAGCCATCAGTAATGGTTTAATACCAGGACCTCTCCTAAGTGGAATGCAGCCATCAGTAATGGTTTAATACCAGGACCTCTCCTAAGTGGAATGCAGCCATCAGTAATGGTTTAATACCAGGGTCTCTCCTAAGTGGAATGCAGCCATCATTAATGGTTTAATACCAGGACCTCTCCTAAGTGGAATGCAGCCATCAGTAATGGTTTAATACCAGGACCTCTCCTAAGTGGAATGCAGCCATCATTAATCGTTTAATACCAGGGTCTCTCCTAAGTGGAATGCAGCCATCAGTAATGGTTCTGAATACACCTGTGCTTTTCCTGCTATGACATGTCAACATGTCTGCTGTGAAAAAGGTCTGTTGAAGTTTGCCTCATGTGTGGACAAGATGGCATGTTGTAACGAGGTTCGAGTACATACGATACTTGAAGCCAGGTTCCTCTACGAGTGAATATTGAATGGATGGAAGATGACATGTTTGCTTCAGTGAAATTTTTGGCCCTATTTGTATTTGTATCTAAAGGCTGGTTAAGCATAACCTGGACCAGATGGATCGCTTTGCATTTGCTCGGCATATCCATCTGGGAACTTAGCGGTGGAGAACTTTTGGGAAGGGGCGAAAATACTGGTTAGCTGATTGGATAAACCATCTGTTTATCACCACCTATGTTGGTGATAGACGGGCCAAATCAACCAATCAGATCAACGAAGCGTATGAAAATACAACCACAAGCCAGGCTACCCCTGCTGCTGCTGCAGACAGAGCGTAGCTCGTTAGCTCAGCAAGCAAGCAACATGTCGGTAAAGGATATTTGCCGTTTGTTTAACGAGAATTTAGGAATAAAAGGCCCCATTTCAGGTTCCCGGTCCATATTCCAAAAGAAGGATCCAAGAGAAAAAAGCATTAGCGAGCGGCTAACAGAATTAGGGCTACCGCTGTCTAAAAATACTGGTTAGCTGATTGGATAAACCATCTGTCTATCGCCACCTAAACCCGCCTCAAAACCAACGCTGATTGGTCGGTCGTTTGGCGAACGGCTCCAAATTTTCTCTCTCAAGATGCCAGACTGATCTGCGAGTAAAAAACTGGAGCTCGCGAGATCAGGACGCTCTCACGAGGCTAGGTTAAGCACTGTAGGGAGGAGAGGTTGGACAGTTATATTTCTCTCGTTCCAGTGATTGGCACATCTGGGTGATGGCGTTGGATATGCGTTAGCATGTTAGATGTATTTCCACTCACATACCCAACGACTGCTGAATACAGATTAGGTGTCCCTAAAGAAACGCGTATCTAACAGTAGTTCCGCATTACGTTAATTAATTTGCACGCAAGTTTTCTTTATTTTTATGCCGTGTATTCTCCGTGTAAATTCAGGTATTGAACCGAGATGCCCGTACCGTTTCGGTCCAATACGAATGCATGTGCCGTTCCACCCCTACTTTCTAGATTTAATATCATAGAGCAATGTTCAACGAACATACATCTTGGCTGGCCATCTTCATTTGTGTCCATGTGGAGCAACAACTCCCCAGGGCCAGATGAAGCCAGTAGCGGGCCCCGGGGGAAACATTAGCTGCTGCTCCCATTAGTGAGTAGTAGCTGACTTGATGAAGTTAAGTGTGCCATGCAGGGTTTCCCCAACGTTTTAAAACTGCAGTCACAGTGGGGCGGCTCAGTTGGAAACTTAGACATAGTCATATTTTGGCTGACTTAATTAATGTAGAGCCCTGTGGAATCTGTCTCATAGTTTTTCCTAACCCTAACCCCCTAACCTTAAATTCTCAATTTTGCGGTTCCATCCCATGATTCTGTTGTCACAGAAACTACTGGGCTCTACATGAGTGCTGCCATCAGTCTGGGACCGGCCCCAGCTGGGACACTTGCCACTGGGCTAAACATGTTTTCTGGGGGGAACCCTGCCATGTAGGCACAATACAAACTGAAATTTACAAAGCCTTAAAACTAGACCTCGGCTAAATTTTATTTTACAAGAAGGGCCTCGGGATTGTGTAAGAAAAAACTTAAAGGTTCAGTCAGGTAACTTTTATAAAAATAACTTTTTGTCATATTTGCTCAAACTGACACTATATCCTGACAGTAGGACATGAGTCAGATTGTGTCAGTGCTGATGAAATATGAATCAGGATTCTGGTGCTGCATGGCCTATTTCTCTCCTCATGTTTTTCAAGTCGAGTCAAAACCAAGCAGCGCCCGGCGGCCGACCGGCCGGACCCAGACCTTCTCATCTCCGAGACTCGGCCCTGATTGGTTGTTTTCCTGATGCCATCAGGAGCACCAGAATGAGAGAGAAAACAAGTTTCACAGATTTTCTGTCTAATGTACTACTGTCAGGATATGGTGACAGTTTGAGCAAATATGACAAGTTATTCTTCACGAAAGTTAATAACTGCAGCTTTGAGTCTCCTATCATTTCAGAATGTGTTTTAGTTATTGCCAAAATGTGAACCTGGAGCTTAAGGGCCCCCTGAGCCTAGTTGGTAGTTGGTAGTGATGAGCCTAGTGCCAGAAGCACAAGCCCAGCTGCAGTTCCTCCAACGGCCAGAGATGCTGGAGCAAATGATTCCATCATTTCTTCTTCCAAGTACAATATCTCTGTGAAAATAGGTTCTGGCTGAATACCATAAATTCACCGAGTTGAAAAGAACTGATATGGAGATTGAATCTACACGTTCATTGTCACTTCTTTGTTCTATGATGGCATGATCATGTAGATTTGTCTTCATGAGTTTTGATCAAACGACATCAATAACAAATTGGTTGTTATATTTAGAATACCATCAACAAACATTGGATATATATGCACATACATATACGCCCCACACTTTACTGGCCACAGAAATACCTCTGTGTTTGGAGCTCTACATTCAGATGCTTATCATTACCCCACAGCTGATGTCGGTTAAAGTCAGTGAACGTGGGGGTGGGGGTGGGGTGGTCTCATATGTCAGAGTATTCGGGATTGTTCTGAAACAGCTCCTCCTGCAGTCTTCTCAGAGCCTCCAGCGGATCCTCTTTGAAAGGGAGTTCATGCTGGGAGGACATTTTGGAGATGTAGCCCTGATCCGATCCACTGCTTGGGCCCTTTCCACTGGGCCCCAGAACCTCGTCCTCCTCCATCTCCACAGGCTGAGAGGGGGCCACTTTGGACGGAGGGAGATATTCCCTCTGCATGCTGGCGCATGAGGATTCTGGAGGCTGTGAGTCCATCATGGAGTTGTGTGGGGCCGAGCTCCTCTGGTCCGAATGAGCGGAGGGTTGGCTCAAAGGTAGCAGAGAGTCCTCTTCCTCATCCTCATCCTCAGTGGGGATCTGACCGAAGGGTTCTTCCTCGGGGGAGAGCCAGCTCCGTGTTGGTGGCAGCACGTTTTTCAAAACAGGCTCCACTACGTAGACGGACGGGGGCCTGGGGCTGTGGGGATGCATGTGATCGCTCAACACTTCATCCAGGCTGGACAGACCCTGAGGGTTCACTACTGGCGTGAGCTCTGCCAGTGAGGACCGCTCGCGCTCCGGGTTCACTTCAGGTGTAAGGACATGAACGCTGTCGCCGTTTTCCCTGATGTCAACCTCGCGGATGTAGACGGGAGGCCCATCTCTGATGAGAGGAAGACACTGGAGGACTGGAGGGATGTGCAGCTGCTCAATGAGCAGGTTAGCCTCAGTCAAGACCTCCTCGTCACCGGCCACACACTCCTTCTCAAACCAATCGGGATGTTCCAGCTGGTAGGCCTGGAAGGTTTCAATGGCGTTCCTCAGGGCTCTGCCTGAGGGACACTGGAAGTATTCGTCCCCACCAATGCCCCGGATGTGGTTGACCTGACCCGGCTGATACTTCTCCATGTCCAGAATGCGGAAGTACAGCTCCTCGAAATGCTTCATCAGCTTGTATTTGACCGCGATGTCAAAGACCGACGGCACGTCCTCTTTCCTGCTGATGTCATCGAAGTAAGCCACCATGTACTTACCCAGCATGCCTGCCTGGTGCATGTCAGGTAGGAAGAGGTTGAGGAAGGGAGTGAGCATGTCGTCCGTCGGGGAGAGAAGGTCTTCCCTCAGCGTCACCCGCCCTTGGCCGCACATGGCCCTCCACTTTGCCTGGACGCCCTGCGAGCACAGCACCAGGATTTTATCGGACGGATTTTGAAGCTGCTGTCGTTGCCACTCAAGCCAGCGAAGGCGGCCCATCATGCCGACCGAGGTGGAGTCTAACAGGTCCACCAGCACCTTGGTGCCACACTTGGCCCGGAGGAAGGCGCAGAGCTTCAGCACCACGTCCCTGTAGAGGCGGTGGTCCTGGGAGTAGATGACCAGCACTTTGGGACGCTGTTTGAGCTGCTGCTGCTGCCACGCTGTCACACCGCCCACAGGTGGCGGAGTAACACCAGGCTTACCTGAAAGTGCATGAGAGCACACATAAATAGCATCAGCAGAATTATTTTAAACCCACAACACTGAAGGCACAAATCAACAAAATCAATGTGTTAGGATGAAATGGCATTCCTTTTTTTTTTTTTTATGAAAATGTATTTTGTATGTGACTAACCTGGCTTCCGGCAGAGGACGTACATAATAACTGCCATCACAACACACACGAATGCCACTCCCAGGATGACAAATGTGTACACAGGGACATCGGGGGCAACTGTTGGATTCACTGGAAATCAGAAGAGTTCACTGGTCAGGTGATGTTTGAGTCATGCTAGCGTCAGTCAGTCGGTATGGCTGGTGGACAATCGTTACATCTCTGGTCCCCAGGGCTGAATCCCTATGACTTTGTTGTCCCCAGACTTCTCCTCCACTAGTAGCTAAAAGTTGATTACTTATCCAGTGAGATCCCACCAAGCATCAAGACCCACGGACGTGGACAGCATGGCTACATTTAGTCTCTGTTCGTTGGTAACAGTTTAGCCCACGACGGAGCACAATTAGCCCAAATGTAGTCAAATATGTAAATTAGGGTTACATAACGCCAAATTTTATATCTTGATGAAAACGGTTGTCATGTGCACACAATGCCCAAAATACAATACAAATACAAAAACAAAAATACCTGACCTTGAAAATGTACTATATATGTTAATGATGAAATAATAATACAAGCAATTATAACTATGATCATCACTATCATGTATCAACCCCAACTTGATACATGCTCGTTACTGGGGGCTCATACAGTAGAGATCTTATTCAAAGTAGCTGACTGTGATTTGAAACATGTTATTTTAATATGGTGTAGGCCTATAAATAATGTGTGAAGCTAGCTCACAATGATGAATCCTACTGACTGAGGTGATCGCCTGACTTTGATCTGGTGCCATCATCAGGTACAAATTTGAATTTGTCCAGTATTAAAGTAATTTATAGTCAGGCTCCACCACTTATCTATTCTGGGATTGGGGGGAAAAACACTGTGAGGCTCCGGGCGCAGCCACGGTGCCCTCGCAAAATAGATAGCAGCTAATGGAATTTACATCCTGTGAGCCAGACTACTGCACAAAAAATGACATTCCCATCAGCCTGAGCTGTACACCGTGCTAACTTGTTTTGTTCGGTTGGTTGATTTTAATTCCCCTAATTGTTTCCTCATGACTCTCACTTACACCGTAGTCCCTCGAATTCAAAGTAACAAGGAAGAGGTGCAGAGAAGAAGGAATTGAGGAAACATATTTCACGAAAGTAAAGATGGATCATGTGCCAAACCAATGGCCTTGAAAAAGTTCTGTAGTGTGAAATTGTTGTTTTACTGGTGGGGGGGGGGGAATGTAAAGCAGAAGTAGTCGTTGGTATTAGAAATTGATCAACAGAAAACAAGATCTCCCATGAACAGGCAGCTGCATTGGATGGTATAAGTTGTACAGCAGCTGTACAGGCTGAATTTAAAAACATGGTGTCTTGATGTAGGGCACATGTATCAAACTCAAGGCCCGCGTGCCAAATCCGGCCCCTTGCAAATTCTGATCCGGCCCGCATATCAATTTAGGTTCACAATACATTTTGGCCCACGTAGTTGTGTGCCAATCCAAAAAAATGGAAAACTGTTTTTTCACTTGCAATTATGCAACACTCAAAGCAGAATTTGGCATATTTGCTGACTTTGAGACTCAGGAATTCCCCCAGAAGCAGAGAGTTTACATATTCAGGCTGTGAAATAGCTTGTTGTGAGTCAGCTGGGTGGTAGCCTGCTTAGAAAATGTAATCAGTGTTTTGCTTGATTTGCTAAATTCTAGGACGGCTTTGGAACTTTTTAGCTGACTTTTTCAGGGCTTTAAGTAGACCAAACTGTAAGTGAGAAGACTATATGAGCCATGCAATAATTGAGTCAAAGAGTTTTTACCTTTTCGATGAAATAAAAGCATGTCAATAAACTATACATGTCTGGCCCTTGATGTGATTCTCTTTTTCCAGTGTGGCCCTCTGTGAAATTGAGTTTGACCCCCCTGATGTAGGGGGACACTTATCTTTCCTGGCGGTTATTCAATACTTTATTGCCTCTTTTCTCAAAGCCCACTTCCTCTCCATCACTGTGCTCCAGCAGTGAACTGTGCTTCCGCGTTCCCTCACATGGCCAACTGCCATGCAATGCAGGTGTGGCTGCCACTTCCTGGTCGGTCCGGAGCTTCGCCACTTGAACACTGTCCGAACAGCAACGCTGACAATGTGATGCCATTGTCTTTATTCTCTCCCTGTGTTGCTGAAAAACCAAATTCTCCCTCTGCAATCACTGAAGGCCTATCTTATCTTATTTAGTTGTGTTTTGTGAGGCTAAGAAGCGTTGGACCATAATCACCAGGTAGAGCATCCAGTCACATGACACTGACATTCCAACTGTGCCAACATACCGCGACATATATTCAGCGTTTTCCTTCGACGGGTGCAGTCCTGGCCACATGGTGGGAAAAGAGGTTTGATCTGCAGGGAAGAATAAAGTCACGTTGACACATGTGATCACAGAGAATGCAGAGTTATTGCCAGCTGAAAAAAAAGAAGAGTGAAAAGATGTACCTCGGCGTCAAACTGACAGCAAGATCTCGGCCATTCATCCAGGCTGAATGTTACGTTCAGGGTCGTCTGATTAGCCTGGAGAAGAGAGATAGTTCACGAGTATAGTTTTATCATTGAGGCGCAGCATATAAGAGTACTAAACAGGAAGAAGACACTTTAAGAACATCATTATCGGTTGAAGACTTTTCTGTTTAAGAAGAGTTATTTCAAGGGTCAATCTTTAGAGGCATGTTGCTATAAATCACATGCCTGCAACATATGTGCACCCCCCATGTGCTTATGTCTTATGTCTCTGAGAGGAACATTAAAGTAATGAGCAGCCATTTGTACAATGAGTAGAAAAATACTGCAGGACAGCGTTTCCTGAACTGACATAAAGAAGAAAACTGGGGTAAAAACTAGGCTAAGGTACAAGGACAGGATGTTGTAATGAGCACGTACCGTAATGTTCTGGGTCAACTCACTGAAAAGGGAAAACGCATTCATCTTCTAGAGTATGTGAGACAGCCTACTGCACAGTACTACTCAAACACAGGGGCACCTGAATGTCCAGCATGATGTGACCTTACCTTGTATGCCCGGACTGTACGTTGGGTGTTGGAGCAGCAAACGATGACCATGTACTGGTCACACAGTGGGTCAGGAGTGAAGCTGACGGCCAGCGCTGATCTGCCCCTGGCTCCAGCGATCTGAGCCAGGCTGATGGAGGGCCGCCACAGACTGCCTACGGCGCAGCGAACAAGACATCATCTTAGTGTGGACTTGATATGGCTCGCTCACCCTTACTGGACTTTAGAATGGCAGGGACTCACCTCTCGCTATGCAATAATGGGTCATCCGCATTTTGGGATCTTGACAATCTGAGAAAACCAGAGAATTTCATCAGTGACGATGACACCGGATGCACAGAATCTCCCCAGTCTGTTAATTTCACCTAAAACATAGTTGTTTTGAGTTCAGGATATTGCGTAAGAGTGGTATGAATCATCTCACACTGTATGTTGCCTACGCTGCTACGGTGACCTTTCACATACTTCATATTTCAGTAGATATACTGTGCATAACCCTGTATATTCCAGTCAACCATTGTATTTAGGCTCTACTTACACAAAAATATAGGACTAATAATAATAAGAAACCTGGAATGAGATAGTTTTAACTGAGTAAGTACATTTCCAGGATAAAGCCTGACATCTGGCGCAATGTCGCTCTCCTTCCTCTCTCTGTGTGTTGACGTTCTCAAACTCCGTTCGCTTCGTGTAACAACAAAAACCTTCGAGCTAGAAAGCTAAAAATGTCAAGTTTAGAAGAAAAGTTTGGATGGTGCAACAAGGCAGGCCTGTTTGGTTCTTTTAGGGAACGATTGTAAAGATTTATAAAGAATATGTTTAGGGCGTTTCCTCTCTAATTGGGACGTTTTGGGACTGATTGGTGGGACACAACCAAACAGTGACAGGAGCAGCCGGAGCAGAAAAAGAAAGGCTTCCTGGTACATCTGCTCATCATCATCAACAACAACAACCAGCAGCTGAACAACTCACCGGGAACGTTGACTTCCGTGCTGACGTCATAGCTGCTGTGGCCCAGCTCTGGTTTGGGGATGTTGAAGACAGAGACCCGGTAGATCTGACCCGGCTCCAACACCACCATGTCAGCTGAGAACGACCACTGAAAACAGTCGGGGAAATTCAACCTTGATGAGTGTTTTGAACACCATTTACAAACCGTAAACAACAAACAAAAAGATATGCAACAGTTTTTCCTCTCATCTTGATCTGTTGAAATTCATATTGAGTATGTGCTTCAGATCTCATATTTATAGTTTCTGGTATAATACAGATGCACATGTCCTCTAAAATCAGCCAGATGGAGCCAGCTCATGGAAAGTGTGCTTGAGAATTGAATGGGTCTGTATCTCAGCTTTCCTTTCAGAGTTTTATTATATATAGAGTATCGTAGAAACGGTTTCATTCTGTAAATAAGGGCCGTCTCTTTGCAACAAGCTGATGGCAGCTGTTGCCATAGAGCCAACATGCTAATACTGAGCAATGAAAAGGTTCTCAACTGTGATAATACCAGCATTGATAGAAAAACTGACAAAAAAACTATAATAATACTAACATATATGTATATATACAAATATTATAACGGCCATGATGTGTGATAATGTGACTATTATGTATTGTGAGCCGCCCACCTGCTCCCCTGATGGACTTCTCATTGGCAGTTTCTCCGTGAAAGAATATCGGACACACAGGTTCTCGTTGGTGGACACTACCAGAACATGGAGCTCGGTGGCGTTCAGGTAACCGATACTGCCTGAGGACAAACACAGCACAGGTCACTTCCTGTCCATTTTCATGGTCTACTTCAGTGGTACTCCAGTTTTTTTCAATAATGTTCCCCCTGTGAACAGTGTTTTTAAGCCATGTACCACTGCAAATCATTTTTGGTAGAAAAAACAAATATAAAGATGTACAATACAGCGATGTCAGCGATAGATTTACTAAACAATAGCCTTGGACCTGGAACACATTTAAATGCTGATGGAAAAAGGAGACAAAACCTTGGAAAAAGAAGGTAGAAAGAAGGAAGTAAGGCAAGAATAGGCCGAAAATAATAATAATAACTTCGAGAAAAAAAAACAGTAGAAAGAAGGAAGGCAACACTAGGGCGACAAAAGGGACAACTAATTCAAACAAGTGACAAACTTTGAAAAAAGTGACAGTAAAAAAAAAAAAGAGTAAGGAAGAAAGGCAAGAATAGGTCAAAACAAACGACAAGACCTTCAAAAAAAAGGTGACAAACTTCAAAAACAGACACAAAACCTTTGAAAAAAGAGACACAAAACCTTTGAAAAAAGCGACAAACTTGGAGAAAAAAAACACAGCAGAAGTAACTACAGCCTTGGAACTGAAAAAACATTTAGCAAAAAATGTCACGTACCCCCCCGCAGTCCTCCAAAGTACCCCTAGGGGGACACGTACCCCCTGCAGTCCTCCAGAGTACCCCTAGGGGGATATGTACCCCCATTTTAGAAACACTGGTCTACTTCAACTTTTCTTTGTACCACTGACTCACCCTCATCCTTTATCTTCCAGTCAGCGATCAGGACCGGCTGCAGGACGCCTGTCTCGTCCTCCCGGGTGTCCACAGTCACATGCAGCCCCTCGGGACTGCTGGGAGTGTACTCATTCACATACAGCCATGACGGGTCCATACAGTTAGCTGCACACACACACACACACACACCCACACACACACACACACACACACACACAGGGACGTTATATTTTTACATTATTTGTATGTGATTATTTATTATTGGGTTGTGTGAATCTCAAGAAAATGTATGATCAATTATCACTGCCAGAAATTTATTTTCATGCACTCTTTTTCTATTTGAACGTCATTTTTCATCATTTTTCAACATTACTGTTTATATTTCAGCAGATACAGCAATGCAATGAAGGTCCTGACATCACATTCTATCATTCACACTCATTGAAATGCCAGAAAGTAGTCCACTCGGAGTTAGATTGGGGTGGAACTTTGTAGAATATCAATGGTCAGATTTTAAGATAAGAGATATTTATACCTAATATTGACTCAATGTGTCGGAGAATATTATTACAACCCCTCAGATTTAAACCCAGAAATGCGTGAACGTTTGGTTCCAGAACACTAACACTACTAGACATTACAGTACAGCAGTCATAGGGAAGAGTCAAATTCACTCACTTGTGGTGACTCTACAACTCACGTCCTGTGCCAGGGGAAAAGAACAAAGAGAAGATTAGAAGAGAGAACTGTAGAATTATCAATATTACAAATATAAACTTTACTGATTTGCCAACCTTTCACCAATTACGCTGAGTGCTTTACAGAACGGAACACTTTAAAACACCCTGAAACCACATCCCGTAGCAACAGTGTGGGCCATCACAGGATACTTTCATGTTGCCATGGCGCATTTTTCTGCTTACTACGTCAATCAACACGATGTTGTTTCAACGAGAAACTTTCATGTGTTGTTATGACAGAAAAATGATGAGACAGTGTAGCGACATTGTGGCCTATATCTGAGAAATTATGAATTACCAATGGTTTCAAAAAGGTTTGTACAATTTGTTGAAAATCACTTTGAGCTGCGTTAAGGTGACAGTATGATGATGACCATTTCCCACACATAGTAGCCTTTAAACATAAACATAGAGATGTGTTGGCAAAGACAATGTTTAAGGCCTCCTGCACACTGGCTGCGTGGCGTGTCCGTTTTTATTTCGGCTCCCATGTTAACAGGTTAGAGCGTGCACACTGCCTGCGTGACACGCACGTCTCCGGCGCCAAAAACGCATGCCTGCTAGCAATAGGACCGACGCCTATTTTTCACACAACACGCAAGCGTGTTGGAAGCGTTTCCAGGCAAAATAGAATAGGAAAAGATGTTTATATGTTATTTTGACACAAATAGAATTTAGAAAGAATAAATGTAATAAATGACATTTTGATGTCTTTAAAACGGCCTTCAAACCCCCACTGTTTGTTACATTGTTACTTGTAAACAATGCAAGTTTAAATGGGAATACTTTACAGGAGATCACATCTCAGCAGAACCAGCATGTTTTTGTAACTTTGTCATTAGGGACCGTTCGGTATTCATGGAATGGACCACCGGAGGAAAATAGGGGAGGGTCGTGTGTTTTTAATCTTTGTTGATCGGAGGGTCATCCAATTTGTTTTAGTCTAGGGGGAAGGGTCACCCAACTTTTGCATTCATGAGAAGAGCAAAATTTCAAAGTGGCTTGTTTGGTGCGTATTTATCCATGTAGCTCCATGTAGCTCTCTCAGTCTCGGCCCCTATCGCTAGCAGATGGGTCCCTCCCTGTTTAGTCAGCCAGACCTGTAGCTTAGAGACCGTGGGATTTCCCAAACTGAATAAATCTTGCACCGCTTGCTAGCTCAGTCATGTTGTAACTAAGACATCTGCTGAAAAAATAATTGTATTCATTAGCATGATTGCCGTACTGTTTAGTTCAAAAATATCCAAAACACCGTACGAAAACATGGCTGACCAGAGGCAAGCTTTTACTTTGAAAAGCCGAAACTCGCGGATAGCACCAGCTGGCAGCCGGGAAGGCATGAGACGGGAGGTATATCCTTTCGGTCCCGGCGATTATTTTTGAAATTGTGCAAACGACAGGCATTTGAGAAGGAAGGAGTGGTAGCATGCAAGCTCCCAAATTGACGCTCGTCTGAGAAATGGAGTTTTGGATAATGTTCAGCTTCGGCAGCTTTACCTATGCTAAAATATTCAATGACTGAGGAAGCCTAGTGACGAGTCCATAGCAACCAGTGTTGAATTATCCAGTGTGCTTTGTTGAATGGTCTCAATGTTTTATTGTTTTATTTCATGTGAATTAGAGCTGGGCAATATATTGATATTATATCGATATCGTGATATGAGACTAGATATCGTCTTACATTTTGGATATTGTAATATGGCATAAGTGTTGTCTTTTCCTGCTTTTAAAGGCTGCATTACAGTAAAGTGATGTCATTTTCTGAACTTACAAGACTGTTGTAACTTTTCTATTATTTGCCTTTACCCACTTAGTCATTATATCTACATTACTGAAGACTGATTATCAAAAATCTCATTGTGTAAATATTTTGTGAAAGCACCAATAGTCAACACTACAATATCGTTGCGGTATCGATATCGAGGTATTTGGTCAAAAATATCGTGATATTTGATTTTATCCATATCGCCCAGCCCTAATGTGAATACTAGTTTACTAGAGGAGTAACTTAGTATTTGAAGTAATGCAGTAATGCAGGAAGTGTGCATTTAGTTTCCATGTTTCCACAACAATGTTAGTGAGTAAATCTACTGAAATGGCCACCACACCATAACAGAGGAGTGGGATGCGTCAGATGAGAATGCAGCCGTTTAGTCACGTCATGGCTGTAAAAAAAGCCCAATTGGAATCTGTACATCTTTGCCAAGTGCAAATCAGTACAATAAGTTGTTGGGGAGGGTCATCCTTTTTCTCCCAATCATTTTGGAGGGTCATCTAAAATGTATTGTTGATAAAGGGAGGGTCATGTCTATTTTGACTAAAGGTCCCAAAACTTCTCCTGTGGCCCCTTAAATAAATAACAAACAGTTCCTTATAACATGACATTATCTTTTGTTTTTACAAGAAACTGAGATGATCCAGTTTCTAACATTGCTATAAATATGCTGTCATAACACAACCATAGGGCAATGGTGGCCTAAAGGTTAGAGAGCTTGTGACCGGGAGGTCATCGGTTTAATCCCCAGACCGACAGGATAAAATGGTGGGGAAAGTGAAAGAGCAGCACGCTTGTCCCTCCCTCATTACCACCACTGAGGTGCCCTTGAGAAAAGGCCCTTAACCCCAACCAGATCAGACTGTGGCTGTACTGGGCAGCTTCCAGGTATGAATGTGTGGAACTGTGTGAATGTGATCAGGGCGTTCCTGCAAAAGAGAGCCTGCCTCTCAGAGAACCTTCCCTGAATAAATAAAGGTTAAATAAAAAATAAAGTTAAAAAAAAAACATGGTGACAACAGATTCTAGTATAAGAATACATTTGGTTTGTCAAAGCTTGTGGCTTTTTCAAATGACATTTCCCCAGTTTTACACTATAACAAACTGACTCAACAGGATGACAGCATATTCAATATTGATCTCGCCTATCAAGACAACGCTGTTATGATGATTATATACACACTATTATATACACTTATTATTTAGATACGACACAACATACAGAACATAAGAGGAGGTAACATAGATTAGGCCTAACCCTTGTGTTGTCTTCCATTCGACCGTGTACATGTCGTCCTGTAAATCAAAAGTTTTTCTGACGTTTTCGTCTCTTTTATCGACCGACACTTTTGTCTCTTTTTTCAATGTTTTTGTCTCTTTTTTTACGTTTAACGCTTCTTTTCACTACCATTAACACCACCAACACCAACCTATTACCAGTTTTACGCTCATTTTTGGAATTCATGGTCAGTACACCTCATTTATAGGAAATTATACCTAATTTGTGACTTAAAAAAATAAAAATTTGACCCTAAGACACCACAAGGGATAATAAATCAGACATAACTTTCTGTATCTATTGAAAGCTAAAGCCTGTATAGGCTAATATTGGTATTATACCCGGGACGGGCCGGGCCGGGCCGAGCTAGCTTAACCTTACCTGTCGAGGGCAGTTGAGATGCGACCGTGATAAAACGCTCACCGCGGACGACAGCCACACACAAATGAACACCGAAACTAGTCGGAGGAGAACCATTGTGAAGGAAGAATTCTGTCAGTCCAGGTCCCGGTCACTCATTAAAACCCATTTCAGACCGTTTCAACCGCTAAACTAACGCGCAAACACACCGAGCGAGCTGGTGTTTTATGAAAAACTTCCTGCTTTCTTTCTATGGAAATCACCTGCTCTGTTTACAGTAATAGTTACAATGTTGCCTTCACGGCGCGTGGGAATGTAGAGTACTATTCTGTAGATTTTGTCTGCTTCTGATATATTGTTTTGAATTAGGGACATGCTTCAAATTCAGCAAATATTCTCACAGTGTAGGCATAATGTCATTTTAATTTAAGAACCTTTGCTACCTTAAGAACAGGTGCAACACGTGATCACAGTAAGGCAATAATATTATTCTAGAAGTTTCCATGGAACAGTGTCAGCCAATGAGGGCGGAGGTACATTTTCCTCTCTGTCCAGGGCTGCAGCCAACGTTTGGGAAATACATGACATTTAACCTGTCACAGCCAAGGGTGTAGGTTTGGTGTCAAAATGCGGGCGGGTGGGGGGGGGAAGCTTTTGAGCGTCAAACACTTCATTTCCTGTGTATGAAATTGTTGGAAAACATATATTTATTGGTAAGAAGTAAAGCTGGATCCCGACTATAAATATCCAACTATACAGCTATTGATTTGTGGGGAAGGTGTTCGATATTCAATTTTGGGATTCGAATATTCTTTTTTTTTTTTTTTTTTTTCTACAATACTGTCATAAAGTTGAGACACATTCTACTTTTGGAGAAATGCAGCAGCCCAAAGAGGGATATAAACATGTTTGAGCCACCTGAACGGTTATTTTTACCTCTTTTTTTGGGGAGTGGGTTGTCTTTCATATCAAATCTACCTCTTCTACTGTAAATATTGGGGGGGACATATCCCCTGCATCGCCCCTGAAATCTACGCCTATGGCCCCAGCCATCCTCAACCTTGGTTACATGCATGTCAAACACAGGCCTAATAGTCCAGTACTGCATTTCAACTCCAATGATCCAAGTAGTGAAATGAGTCTAATCAGCAAACTGCGTGTGAGGTTGAGTTACAGAAACAGGTGTACTTTACCCTTTTAAACAGAAACTAACAAACTAACAATCAACTCCAAGTCTAAAAAAAATGCCCAAACTGCTGAAGCATGATGGTCTCCACCCAAACCGACACGGAGCCAGGCTGCTATCTGACAACATAACGACCACACTGAAAGGCAAGTATTGACATTCTGTTGAAAATATCACAGATTCATGCCCCCCAGGTATTGATCCTGATAGCACTATACAAGTGGATGAATCTAAAAATGTTTTCTGCAGGGTAACATGTAGTACTAGTACTATTCCAGTAACATGTAGTACTAGTACTATTCCAGTTATAATCAACAACAGACCATACAAAGTGGTGAATCCCCTAAGTAATAAGAAGTTGACTGCAAACATAGTCAATTTAGCATCCAGTTCACGTCAGCCACAGCCTGTCCCAAAAAATGAGACGGTGTCTGTTCCTCGACTCAGATCAGTTAGATCAAAGGTAACCAAGAGAGGGGCAATACTTAACAACCTAATTGGAAATAAAACTACCACTGCAATGATAGAACAGGATAGAAAAATTAGATGTGGACTACTAAATATCAGATCTCTATCTTCTAAAGCAGTACTAGTAAACAAATTGATATCCGATAATCAAATTGATCTATTCTGTCTTACTGAAACATGGCTGGGCCATGAAGAATATGTCAGTCTAAATGAAGCGACTCCTTCCAGTCATATTAATACTCAAATTCCTAGAGGCTCAGGCCGAGGAGGGGGAGTTGCAGCCATATTTGATTCAAGCCTGTTAATTAATCCTAGACATAAACGAAATTATAACTCTTTTGAAAGCCTTGTTCTTAATCTTCAACATCCAACATGGAAATCAGTACAGCCAATTATATTTGTTGTTGTCTACCGAGCTCCAGGTCCGTATTCTGAATTTTTATCTGAATTCTCTGAGTTTTTATCATCTGTAGTCCTTAAATCAGACAAAGTACTTATTGTAGGTGATTTTAATATCCATGTGGACGTTGACAGTGATAGCCTTAGTACTGCTTTCAACTCACTACTAGATTCTATTGGTTTCAGTCAGAGTGTTCATGAGGCCACTCACTGTTTTAACCACACCCTCGACCTTGTGCTGGCATATGGCATCAAAATTGAAGATGTAGTGGTATTCCCACAAAATCCTTTATTATCAGACCACTTCTTAATAACTTTCGAATTCTTAATACCCGATTATACGAAATTAGATAAAAGCTTCTACACTAGATGCCTATCTGACTATAGCTAAATTTAAGGAAGATATTCCAACAGCACTAAACTCATTACCGTGCTTTAATACAACAGAGGACCTTTATGTAAACTTTAGTCCCTCTCAAATTGACAGTTGTGTAGATGGTGCTACGGCCTGCCTACGGACTACTTTAGACTCTGTTGCTCCCCTCAAAAAGAAGATGATGAAACAAAGGAAACTTGCACCTTGGTATAACTCCCAAACTCGTAAATTAAAGCAAATCTCGTGAAAACTTGAAAGTAAATGGTGTTCCACCAAACTGGAAGAATCTCGTTTGGATTGGCAAGACAGTCTGAAAACCTATAGGAAGGCCCTCAGACATGCCAGATCAGACTATTACTCATCATTAATAGAAGAAAACAAGAATCACCCAAGGTTTCTTTTCAGCACTGTAGCCAGGCTGACAGATAGTCACAGCTCTACTGAGCCATCTATTCCTCTAGCTCTGAGTAGTGACGACTTCATGAGCTTATTTAATGATAAAATTATAACAATTAGAGATAAAATTCATCACATCCTGCCCTCAACTTCTAACGGTTCACCTTTCAACGCAGGACTGCTAGAAAGAACGACTAGACCTGAGATATACTTAGACTGCTTTTATCCTATAAACCTTCAATTCAATTCAATTCATTTCAATTCAATTTTATTTATAGTATCAAATCATAACACGAGTTATCTCGAGACACTTTACAGATAGAGTAGGTCTAGACCACACTCTATAATTTACAAAGCCCCAACAATTGCAGTAATTCCCTCAAGAGCAAGCAGTGCGACCAGTGCGACAGTGGCGAGGAAAAACTCCCTCTTGGGAAGAAACCTGGGACAGACCCAGGCTCTTGGTAGGCGGTGTCTGACGGTGCTGGTTGGGGATGCGATAAACAGTGGCGATAATAGTCACATTAATAATGGAACAGTGACTTCAAATGGTAGTCGTAGTAGTTCATGTCATATCAGGGCGCTGCAGGGCGTTACAGGATGTAACGTGGCCCAGCAGAGCATGGATGGACGTAGCAGGAAGCAGCAGGGTTCAGCAGGACGCAGGATGACATTGCAGGGCACCACTGAGCTCAGCAGGGAGTGCAGCAGGACCACGGCGACAGCTGCAACCAGGATCTTGGTGCCAACGTTCTCCAAGGAAATACGCTGGGGGAAAAAACATAAGGACTCCGGGGAGTAAACTCCCCAGAAGCTAGGATTAATAACAAGCATTTCTGGAATGGGATGCACACAAATGGTAATAGAAAGGGAGAGGAGAGAGCAGCTCAGTGTGTCAAAGGAAGGAAGTCCCCCGGCAGTCTAGAACTATAACAGTGTAACTAAGAGAGACAGGTCATTCAACAATTAATGTTAACGATATCCTCAGCTAAGCCATCTACCTGTCTCTTAGACCACATCCCAACGAGGCTACTCAAAGAAGCTTTACCGTGGTTAACACTTCGTTACTAGATATGATCAACATGTCTCTATTAACAGGTTATGTACCGCAGTCATTTAAAGTAGCTGTGATAAAACCTCTTCTGAAAAAACCCACCCTCAATCCTGAGGTCTTAGCAAACTATAGACCTATATCTAACCTTCCCTTTCTCTCCAAGATCCTTGAGAAGGTAGATGCTAATCAGTTATGTGATTTTCTCCATAGCAACAGTTTATTTGAAGACTTTCAATCAGGATTTAGAAAGAATCATAGCACAGAGACGGCACTGGTGAAAATTACTAACGACGTTCAAACTGCTGCAGACAAAGGACTTGTCACCATACTTGTTTTACTAGATCTTAGTGCTGCATTTGACACTATTGACCATACCATCCTGTTACAGAGATTGGAACACTTAGTCGGCATTAAAGGAATCGCACTAAGCTGGTTTAAGTCCTATTTCTCTGATCAAGCTCAATTTGTAAATGTTAATGATAAATCCTCCAAGTACGCTAAAGTTAACCATGGCGTTCCACAAGGCTCAGTGCTTGGACCAATTCTATTCTCCTTATATATGCTTCCTCTTGGTAATATTATTAGAAAACACTCAATTAACTATCACTGTTATGCGGATGACACCCAATTATACTTGTCAATCAAACCAGACGAAACCAGTCAGTTAGCTAAACTTCAAGCATGCATTAAAGATATAAAATCCTGGATGACCTACAATTTTCTGATGTTAAACTCTAACAAAACTGAAGTTATTGTGCTGGGCCCTAAACACCTCCGAACTTCATTATATAAAGATATAGCTACTCTGGATGGTATTGTCCTGGCCTTCAGCACCACTGTCAGAAATCTAGGAGTTATTTTTCATCAGGATATATCCTTTAACGCCCATCCAAAACAAACATCGAGAACAGCCTTTTTTCATCTTCGTAACATTGCCAAAATTAGGAATATCCTGTCTCAAATCGATGCTGAAAAACTAGTCCATGCATTTTTTACTTCCAGGCTGGACTATTGTAATTCCCTACTGTCAGGTTGCTCAAATAAGTCCCTTAAGACTCTTCAGCTGATCCAGAATGCTGCAGCACGTGTTCTCACAAGAACTAAGAAAAGAGATCATATTTCTCCCGTATTAGCTTCGCTGCATTGGCTTCCTGTAAAATTCAGGTTTGACTTTAAAGTCCTTCTCCTGACCTACAAAGCCCTAAATGGTCAAGCACCATCCTATCTAGAACAGCTCTTAGTACCTTATTGTCCCAATAGAGCACTGCGCTCCCAGAATGCTGAGTTACTTGTGGTTCCTAGAGTCTCTAAAAGTAGACTGGGGGCCAGAGCCTTCAGCTACCAGGCTCTTTTCCTGTGGAACCAGCTCCCAGTCTGGGTTCGGGGGGCAGACACCGTCACCACATTTAAGAGTAAACTGAAAACTCTCCTCTTTGATAAAGCTTATAGTTAGGGAGTGAGGAGTTGCAGCGTCCGCCTAACCCGGCCCACCTGCTTCTCTTCGTAGTCATCAGATTTATTTATCATATAATCAATAATATAGTGAGAGTAGAGGGAGGCAGGCCAGTACAGCCTCTCATCAATGTTTTCATTTGTTTCCTTTTGTATGCATCCTGTCCCAGAACTGCTTGTTACTAACCTAGCTCTGGGGAGTTTACTGCCCGGAGTCCAAATGTTTCTTCTTCGCTGAGCTATGCTCTGCGATTCCCTGCAATGCCCGGCTGTGTCCTGCTGCGTCTTGCTGCGTCTGCTGCATCCACCCATGCTCTGCAGCGCCACGTTTCATCCTGCAACGCCCTGCTGTGATGTTCATACGCACAGAGTAGTCAGGATCCGTTCATATGTTTTGTAAAGGGGGGGCGTTTTTTTTTTTTCATCACACCCCCAACCGGTCCCGCCAGACACCGCCTACCAAGAGTCTGGGTCTGCCGAGGTTTCTTCTTAAAAGGGAGTTTTTCCTTGCCACTGTCGCAATAGCCACTGCTAATGCTTGCTCTTGAGGGAATTACTGTAATTGTTGGGGCTTTGGAAATTATAGAGTGTGGTCTAGACCTACTCTATCTGTAAAGTGTCTCGAGCTAACTCTTTTATGATTTGATACTATAAATAAAATTGAATTGAATTCAATTGAATTAAAATTTTATTCCACAAGCAATTAACATTGCACATAGAAAAAAAGAAATTAAAGTAATAGTATCGAGCACATAGAAATTTTTTTCCTATAGAGCTTGAATGCAACATTACTAGAGTGACTGACTCAGAGGAACATGTTCATTTCATGCCACTTCAAAGTGACACATTGGTGCTTGATCTTCTTTCTTCATCCTGATGATAGAAAAGGGGTAGGAAACGTTCACAGCAAAATCTGTAATGTTAATTTGAGTTAAATTCCCAGTGTAAATTATTCCGAGTGAATGGGTGTTGATTTGTGTGTTATTTTAACACTTACAGTGCTGAAAAAAGCTCTGTGGGGGGCGTCATTTCAAGGAGTTAGGAGCATACACTCATTTTGAGTTACTTTCCACATCCGTTTTTTTCGCGCTCATTCATTGACGAGCAGGATATATTTGTCTTCACTTACCGTGGCAGTGAATTTTGCTAGCGCCCAGAAGAAAACTGTGTGGGATTGGGATATTCGGTTTAAAAGGTAAGAACCACATTTATCAATTTATAAAGGCTGTTTGTCGTTATTTAAACCATGTTTTAACGTTAAGTGGGGTGTGATGCAGTCGATGTGCTTACATGTGGATTAATGGAATTTACTGCTATAGCTAACGGTAGCTAGCAAGTAATTTAGCATTTTTTCCTTATATTTATCAACTGTACGTTAACGTTAGAGGTAAACATTTACGTTGCGTGTTTAAATGTGATAAAAGTGCTTAACATTGTATTTACTATGGTTCTATTACGATAGCAGGGTTTTAGCTACACCAACTGAAAATGTGTATGTGGGGGTGGGGTCGTTGTCGCCGTTGCTTTTTATTTTTTAAAATTTGCAGACGGTTAAGTTGTGTGAGAGAACATTTCTGTCAGGAATATTCGGTTTAAAGGAGAACCACATTTATAAATGACACTCTAAGTTAGTCCAGCAACTGTAAAACGGTAAAATTACATTAGTGTGTTTTAATATAAAATGTGCTTAACGGTGTTAGCTAGCTAGTACGTTTAATGGAAGTAATTTTATGTGGCGTCGTCGTCAGGTTCAAGATGATTTGTGCACGTCCGCGTTTGTTTTTCGTCAGTGATGAAGGCGTCTTCACACTGGCCATTTTCGCTTCGCGCCGTTCACGTCCTCCATGTTTATAATAGCGCTAACATTACTCGCGTTTACCCGCCGGTGTATATTTGTACGCCCCAACATAGTTTCTTTCCGCCATCAATATGGCAGAAATACCGACAGTTGCAGCTTTGTTTCTGCTGTGGAAGTCCCAGATACGTTAGGAAATTAAACTGCGTCATGTCTGGATTAGTAACGTCATCTGGTGGAACGAACCAGTACAGCCTTCTCAAGTAACGTTACGTGTGCTGCTTCCAGCGCCAATGTTACTTGAGGTTCAGATTTAACTGTTTAGCTAGTTATTGCTAGCCTGGATGCCAGCCGAATTTAGCCCCGCCCACAAAATTCGAGGTCGGGAAGTTCGGTGTCAGTACCCGATCCGTTCCACCCATTGACATATATATAATGGACCAACAGAGCCCGTTGCTCTGGACGGAGACCAGTGAAGGCTATTAGAAGCACTTTTCCGGTGATGGCCAGCTTTACTGCGCAGCCTCCAACTGAGAGAGACAGCGTAAATGTGACGTGAGCAACGTGTCTGAAAGTTGTAAGTGTTCTGGTAGCTGTGCCGAGAGAAATCTCAATCATTCCCAATCTTACAGAGACGGAGAGTGTAGGTATATGTAAGGAGATAACATAAGCACAGGCTAATTATTGCTAACTAACATGCTAGTTAACATTAGTAATTAAACCTAAACAGCTAATGTAAGTCGAAACTGCCTGCGAGCTTCTCCTGTACTATACGGTAATTCCTCTACTGTGCGACAGTAAGTCACTTGGTTATGACACAATCGTTAGCCTATTTTTACAAAAACGTCTGCTACGGAGCCATAACGTGAGATACAAGGTAATGGAGCCTTTTATACGTTGTCGTGTTTCTTTAGAACTAAACAATGGACAAATCGAGTCTTTAAATGCTTCGGATGTAAAGTTATTCTCAGTCAAGTGACGTAAAAAAAAAATGGCGGTCAGCGGAATGCTAACAGGAGGTGATGGCCAGTTAGCAACAAAATGGCGCCATGATGGCTCGAGTTCTGAAGCGAAGCTTACCCCCTTGGTTCCACCGGCACGATCCGTTCTGCGCATGCGCAAGATGTTCACGCATGTGCTGTGGTACGAGGATTTACGACACTACCCAATCTGTTCCCACGCTTAGCTGAGACAGCATGTAAACTTTAAAAGACCCTCAAAATAAAACTTGAAAATAAACGTTAACATATATAACAGCTGTTACATCAGTTCTACTTTACTTGTGCTCATTTAAAATACAATCACTCAATACTTGTCTTTATTGTTATAACTGTAAAGTCTTAATTTAGCTGTAGCCTGCTTTTCCCATTATGTTTGACTTAACGTTATTTTAGACTGAATCTTGCTGTCCGTTCTGCCTGCACGATCCGTTCTGCGCATGCGTTATTTTAGACTGAAGGCTGTCGGCTAGCGGTTAGCCGAATTAGCTGTTAGCTATCCCGGTGGAGTCTAGTGTGGAACAGATTGGGCAGGTCGTAAAACGGTATTATCATCTGCGCATACGTCATGACATACGTGTCATCTTGCACATGCGCAGAACGGATTGTGCCGGTGGAACGGATCGGGTACTGACATTCGGTCTGGAGTTGCTCCGTTGAGAAGCAATTTTTGCCCGAACAGGATCTGTTCGGACCAATCAGATTGTCGGACAGATGATCAACAGTAACAGAATCAACCACGTCACCAAAGAACGCTTGGGTTGGATTTGTTGAGATGTGTAGATTCCACCATCGCGTCTGTTACAGAAGATATCGACAGCGCATTCATTTTAAAATCCTCAGCGGAGGAGCCTCAACAACTGCCCGAAAGCACGGTAGCGTTATATGGTGGAGCGAGATAGAGAGAGACTGAAGAGAGAGAGCGTTATATGGCGGAGAGAGATAGAGAGAGACTGAAGAGAGAGAGCGTTATATGGTGGAGAGACATAGAGAGAGACTGAAGAGAGGGACCGCCGGCGCTAGAACAAAGCCGTGAATCAGAGAAATAAAACGTGTTTTCGCCGATTCATCTCTAGAAATGCAACTGTAGCGAGCATGTCACTATCATTAACGTTATCCACATTTATATTTACAAGAAACAAATGATATATCCAGCTTCAAAAAAGTCTAAAAGTCGGAAATAAGAACGAATGCATTGTGCAAAGAGTGGTTGCTATGGAGACGATATACAATGTTGAGTTCTGTTGATGGTTGAGTTGAGTTCCGTTGCTCTGATTGGTTGTAGGTCTATCCAATGAATGCAGAGGCATTTTTTTTTTCCTGGTTCGGTTGGAACACGCCCCATAATCACAGCCCAATGGAGCGGTTTCAGACTCACATTCTGAGTATGACCACGTCAGGCTAAGTTATTTCAATAAACTGATAAAAACTAAGCTGAAATACAAACATTGTGATGAAGATTTGTAAAACGTTTGAATTCATACTATATCAGGTCCTTCCACAAGACAACAACCAAACAACCTTTTAAAATGTTCGTTCTTTAAATAGAGTTGTGGATAGATAGTGGATTTATACAAGTGGTGTGAACCCAAAATAACTAATTCCGCCGTGATTTACTTGTTAAATGGGTCTAAAGTATGCCAAAACAGCAACATCATGATCCATATTAAAAAGATTTTAAAAAAGTATCAGGTCCGTCTGCAAAATGACAAGCAAACAACTTTTAATAATGCTTGTTTTCTGAATAAAGTTCTAAAAAAGTTGCCAGGGCATCATGTTGCAAACAGAATATTTTGATTTTCTTTCTTTTCTTTTTCCTGCATATGATGAACAATCATCACTGTTGTTTGTGAAACATAGGCTAACATCTCCTTGCAGAATATTGAACCGCTTTTTCCTTTTTCCACTAGTTGCAGTTTCAGGATGTTGACATGTTGCTGAAGGTGAAATGCAATAGTATCAAGAAGTACATCAAATTGCACTCAGGCTTCACCTATTCAGAATTCATCAGGGAAGGTAAATCATTTGAAGGCAAAACAAAATATGTAGCCAATTTAACAACAAATCACAGCACAATATTATCTGTGGCAGAACTATTTAAATACTTTTGGCTGTATTTAACAGTTTATATTACATGTTGTGCCATAATATTTTATTTTAATGACCGTTCATAGTGGAATCATCAACATTAGTTAGAACATGGTTGTACATGATTCTTTTTAGTTTAACAGAGTTAAGCAGGATGATTTCAAAATTGCTCCAGGTGACTTTATCTGGTTACATTCCCTCCTTTTTACAGTCAAACGGGCAAGGTTGGGTCAAATTTGTTACAGATTACTAAAAATATAATCTGAATACTTTAGGGTTACTTAAAATGTTTATACTAAAATGGATAAAGCCACATAAAGTTAAGTTAATCAAATTCTCTCTTTTTAAAGAGTTTTCTCCTCTAGATCATTCAACACCATCTTCCCTCACGGACACCATATCACTTTCTTCAAGTGACAGTGACCTTAGAGAACTGGGTATTACCACAGGCAGAAATAGATCCAGCAAAGAAGACATGAGCAGTTCTGCAACAAAGGCTTCCGTGTCAGAGGCGGCAAAGGAGGTAATTGAGAGCTGGAAACGTCTTATTTTGATTTACTATCAATTATAAGGTGTCACGTTTAATTGAGATTATCACCAATCGAAGCATTTGGTTCCAAACTCACTTTTTTATCAAAGAAAATGTTATTTATTTGCTCCCTTCGTAGATGTTTAACTTTCACAACACTGCTGTTTTTTGTCATTCCTCTGAACTTTCACCCTTAGTCTATATAGACATGTTGTGGTATGTTTTTTTTAATAGACAGAATTGAACACTAAAACTTATTTTTCCTTTTCCTGTTATGCGAGTAGATGGTAGAAAAGGCCTTGCTTAAGAAGCCTGGAGGAGAGGATATTCTTGAGGAGTAAAAGTCAGAAAATTCACTAATGCACCGCACTCGGAGATAGCTAGTCAACATATTGGCGAGTGATATGACTGAGAGACATGGGTAAGATTTAAAAAGGTTTTTATTACAAAGAAATGTAATAAGGCTGTAATCTTGTAATGATATAACTAATGTAATGATATAACTAATGTTTCTTGTACTAAAGAAATTATTAAAGATTGACTTTCTTCTCTCTATAGCAGGATTCCTTCCCGTCAGCAGAAGGAGAAGTATGCCCTGGGAATTATTACACTCTTTCCCTCACTGAAGGATCCTTTTTCTCCAAAGGGCTATGTAAGTTTTACAACCTTGTTAAGAAAACACAGCACCAGATTTACAGTAAAGGGCTTTGGCGTTGTAGTTTTCATTATAAAATAACTACAGTTGTTTATAAAAGTGAAAAGATTTCAAAATTCAACAATCATGATGGTGCCCTGACTTGAAATTACTTGGGTTATAAGGATATTAAAAAGAAAATCTGTTAAATAAGTAATTGTTCTTTTGTTTCACAATGCTGCATCTTCACTTTATGTAAGATCGTTTTGTGATTATTTGTGTTTATTCATTTAAATGTAACAGGAGCATTTCTATGATGGGGAAAAAGGCACTGGATATTTAGCGTGGCGCCTCAAAACCATTTCCAGGACTACAGGAAAACGGCCAGTCAAGGAAGTCTCAGTACATCAAGCACAAGGACCACAGCGCCGAAGATCAGCAACCACACTGACTCAGCAGCTTGATGGAGATGCCTGCAGGGAGGCCATTTCATTTCTTGTTCACGCCCCTGATGAAGCAAGTGTATTTCAGAAGATGAAGATGACGTTTCAACATCGTCAGGACCTAGTGCATGACCCACAAAGAAGCACAGATGTCTTCAAAACATTTCCATGCTTTTTGGATGTCAAAGGACTGGTGAGTTGTATATTTCTTTATTTAAACCGAAGTCTTTAAAGGGGTGATAGAATGATTATATAGGGTATTTTACACTGTTCCTTAAGGTCTCCTAATAGGGTATGTAACATTGGTTGGGCTGAAAATTGCCCGAATGATATTTTATTAGGCCCTTAACTACCCTGTGAATATGGCTCTATTTGGAACAAGAGCTTTTCTTCCAAATATGGTATGCTGATGAATATTCAGAATGAGCTACGCGCTGATTGGTTTGAGCAAACTACATAGAAACACATGGGAGACTCGACAGCATGTCTCATTGCAAAGTTATACATTGTTTATCGGGCTATTTCGTTATTAAATTCACTTCTGATACTTTTTTAAGCGAGAAATCAACTATATAAAGCTCAAATATGGGCCGTTTTACGAAAATTGATGGCTAATTGCAAATTTGGTAAGACTGTGTGTCGGAGTTTAGCCGCTGGTGCTGCCTCGCCGTCCGCCGGTGCTGCCTCGCCGCCCAGCCTGCCTTCCTTCACAGACCCCGGCCTTCTATGAGGTACTTGGAGCTCCGTCACGGCTGGCAGCCCACAGCAGGGACTACCAAACGCTGCTGCCCTGACAGAGCTCCAGGGCCTTCAACTCCCCTCTTCCTGCTAGCTAAATGGCCCGTGTGTGAGAGTGAGAGCTCCGTCAGCGAGCTTGTTACACCAGCAATCTGTTACCTCATGTTACACACATGTCACGCCACTTATACAACATCTAACTAAATGTCTTATAAAGCTAACAACGGTGTCCGATTTCAAGTTAATGAATATTTGTGAAGACAAAGTGTTTCGTTAGCTGCGACTGTCCCTTCAATCCTAGCTATGTGTAGCTACAAACCACGGATAGTTAGCTTCCTTTTCGCCTTAATTCGATTATATTACAGTTTGAATTTCGTCACGCCACTTACACAACATCTAACTATATGTCTTATAAAGCTAACAACGGTGTCCGATTTCAAGTTAATGAATATTTGTGAAGACTAGTTAGGTGTTTTGTTAGCTGTCACGGATAGTTAGCTTCCTTTTCGCCTTAATTCGATTATATTACAGTTTGAATTTCGTCATGCCACTTACACAACATCTAACTAAAGGTCTTATAAAGCTAACAACGGTGTCAGATTTCAATTTAATGAATATTTGTGAATTCCAGAGGAATTCTAAGAGGAGGCTAGCTAGCTCTCATTGATAGAGCTACATCCAGCCGCAGGCGCTATCAATGAGACTCGCGGACAAGCGGCGTTTATTTCCCCAATCGTTTGTTTAAATAACTCAACACATTATAATTACACACATTTAAAAGAGTAACTGGAACCTGTGGTAACAGATTGCTGGTGTAACAAGCTCGCTGACCGCGCTCTCACTCACACATACCAGGCATTTAGCTAGCAGGAAGAGGGGAGCTGCAGGCCCTGGAGCTCTGTCAGAGCCGCGGTGTTACCGGTGACTCTGCGCGGGTATGGCTGCCAGCCGTAACGGAGCTCACAGCAGGCCGGGCGGCGAGGCAACAACCCAGGCAGCACCGGCTGCTTAATTCCGACCCACAGTCGGACAAAATTTGCAATTAGCCATCCATTTTTGTAAAACGGCCCATATCTGAGCTTTACATAGTTGATTTCTCGCATAAAAAAGTTTCAGAAGTGAATTTTGTAATGGAATAGCAGAGATCTGCGTGACCTAGCTAGATTCAGAAGACTACCTGATCTCAGGTCAGTTGTGTAGCCTATGTAAATGTTGGGGCGTGACTGTTCTCTTAAGGTTCCGGATTTTGAGATGCTTACGCAAGCAACTCAGCTTTGTTGAGATTTGCCCGTTTTCAGCGGCAGTTTCAAAATATGAGATTTTCATAGTAAAGGGGTGTCAATGGGATTTTGAGCTTCTATGTATGTCCTTTTTACCCACTGAACTGTCGTTATTCAACTATGACAGGGTAAAATCGGTTTTGCATTCTATCACCCCTTTAATATCCAGTGTTTTGCTGGATGTTAGCCATGAAAACACCTAAACATTCATCTTCCTGGCTTATTGATTGTCTTTTTTCCAAAATCTTTATTCTGATTTACACTGGTTTAATATACCACACACCGATATCAAAAATCACTAAGCTCACCATTAACAATGCACTGAGTCCTGGTTTCATACAGTATATATGCTTGTGTGTATAATCAACAGGTGAATCAAGACTTCCTGCTGCTGTTTGGTGCTGAAACAGCCTCCAAGATGCTTGAGAAGTGGGACACCTCATTCAAGCCCAAGGTCATCAAAGAGGCCAAACAACTGACTCCGACAACTGAGCTGTGCCGACTTCTAAAAGTTGCTGAGAATCTTGCAGAGAACGATGAAACGGGTAAGCTACACAGCATGCATTGTTCATATTACAAATTAGTTAGCTATTTTTATCTTTTCATATTAGACATTAATGCCTTGTTTTTCCTCCTGATAGACTGGGACAGTGACATCGCTTCAATTCTGCTTCTTCTCTATCTCTTGCCACCCACAGCTGGACGGAAGAGGACCAAAATAAGTCCAAGTGATGCAGTGGACAAAATGGTGCACTTTCATAAGGTACATTATATGCCTCATTTGTTAAAATTCCACGAGACAGTTTTTTTTAGTTATATGCACTTGCTAGCCATATGTTGCTTTTAAAGTGCGTTCCTTGCAGGCTAGTATGTCCCAATTACTTGAGGACTGTTTTTCCAGTGAAGCAAATTATCTCAAATCACAGGGGCAGTTTACAAAGTCTATTACATTAACATGGACCAGCAAGTACCAGATTCACTTGAAGGTGTACACATATTTCTTTTCTTTTTAGTCATGCTGCAGCATCAATGAATATCTGCAGGAAATGGAGAGTAAACAACCATACATCCTTGCCATTGGCCGAACCCAGAAGGCGATTGATACCTTCTACATCGCCGTTGACAAACAGCTCATCCTCTGCCAAGCCACCAGCTCGTTGGGTGCTTTTGATGAACTGTTTAAATCTCACTACGTGTTCAACTTGTCTTATGATGAGTCCCTGGTCCATTTCTACACTTTTCTGCAGACAACGGTCTACAACATTGATGTTACCACAACAGAGGAGTGTCCAAGAGTTCGTGAGTTGCGGGCAAAACTTTTGAATGACATATGAATATGTTTAAATGTTTCATATGTCAAGCAGTGCATGCTACCAGCCAGTGCCTAATAACTCATTTGCGAATCTGCCACAGTTTCTATCCAAGCACTAGGTTTAAGTTAGTTTGTGCACAAGATCATTGTAGGCGTCAGTTTTCAACATTTTCAGGGTTTAAAAAGCATTTAATTAGTGTGCATGATAAGGATTGTCAAAGTGGTGATGCAGAAACGTTAGTCATTTCAGGTGGATTTTCACAGTTTACAAAATGGTACAGAAGTTGGAACAGAAGTTGCAGGAACAAGTGTTGTGCAGAGCCCTGACACTGGGTGTTTTGATAACAATGGATCAGGTCAAAGTATCAAAGAAAACACAAAAGATATCTGTGCTACAATTATTACCAAACTCCATGGTAGTGGAATGGCAAATAGTGTAGTTTCGTCAATTATTAGTGATTTGGAAGAATTTGCTGGTGGTCTGCACTCCCAAGTTAAGCATGAAATACTGTCTGCTGTGCCAAAAGATAACCCTGTAAGATCTACATTGGAAAAGGGTTTTGAGAATTTTGAAAACCCATTTGTGAGTTTTAAAAAGTTTTTTAAAAAAAAATGTAGGAGTTCGATTTGATACAAGACGAAATAAAAATACAGGTACTTATGATCAGGTTCCAGTGAAAGACACTTTTGTTTACATTCCAATTTTGGAAACTATTAAATTTATCTGTCGCAATTCTTATATTTGTGAACTACTTGCAAAACCATGTGTATCAAAAGACTTTTGTGAAGACTTTTGTGAAGACTTTTGTGAAGACTTTTGTGACTTTTTATGAAGACTTTTGTGATGGAAGTTATTTTAAGTCACATCCATTGTTTTCTAAAACACAGACTTCTTTACTAATTCAGCTTTACTATGATGACTTTGAGACTGCTAACCCACTGGGTTCAAAATGTGGTGTTCACAAAGTTCGTGCTCTCTATTTTGACCTCCGAAATCTGCCTACAAAGTTAAACTCTGTATTGATGAACATCCATTTGGTGGCATTGTTTCACACAGAAGATGTGAAAAAATATGGCTTTGATCCTATTTTACAGCCTCTGATTGATGACATCAAAATATTGGAGAGTGATTGCATTGATTTGCCTTTTTCATCTGAAAAGGTCTATGGGACTATATGTCAGATAACTGGGGACAACTTGGGGATGCATGGAATAATGGGTTTTGCAGAGTCTTTCAGTGGACGTCACTTCTGTCGTTTGTGTTTGATTGAAAAAGATGATGCTCAGAATGTTTACAAAGAGGATGACCCAAAGATAATCTTGCGTGGAAAAGAGGTTTTTGAAATGCACTGCAGTGAGTTGCAATCAGATCCACAAAAGATGTGTGTCTGTTTGGTCTAAAGAAGAATTCAACTCTAAACAGCCTACAGTACTTTCATGTTTGCTACAACTTTTCTTTGGACATAATGCATGACATACTTGAAGGGGTGGCTCAGTATGAGATAAAGTTACTGTTTGAATATCTCTCGGAAAATGTGTTGTCAAAACCTGGTCTTTTGTCACGAATCTATGCTTTTGACTATGGCTACTTGGAGCGCAAAAATCGTCCGACAAGGGTCAACTTGGACAGTATAGGCAATAATATAGGACTCAACTCTATTCAGACTCTTTGTCTGGTAAGAAACATTCCTTTGATTTTTGGTGACATTGTGCCAGAAGGAAACCAGAATTGGACTTTGCTGTTGCTTTTACTGCAGATAATTAACATCATATTCTCTCCATCAGTTACACTAGGCATGACTGCATTTGAAGCATTTAATAATGGAACACTATGACTTGTTAAAACACTTGTATCCAGGTAGAAACCTGATTCCTAAACATCATTTTATGTTACATTACCCATCTTGTATTTGAAAAATTGGACCGTTAATACATATGTGGAGTATGAGATTTGAGGCAAAACGCAGGGTTTTCAAAAGCATACTTAAAAACTTAAAGAACATCACTGTATCACTTGCCAAAAAACATCAAATGTCCATAGCATCCAATTGGGAAACATCTCCTTTGAACCATGTTGAGTACGGACCTTTGAAAACATTTAATGTGGACAATGAGGAAAGTGGTGAAATGTTTGCCCAAGCCCTGCCCGCTGTAGCAAAAGACATCTTCTCTACTAACTGGGTAAAGATCAGCGGGGTAGAGTACAGAGCCGGGTTAGTCATTTGCAGTGGTACAGAACAAGAAATGCCTGTGTTTTGCAGAATAAAAAACATACTTTTAGTCAACAGTGTGATTTACTTCATAGTGAACAAGCTTATGGTTGACCATTTCAGTGAGCACTTTCATGCCTATAACGTGTTTGAAAGTGATGAAAAAAATGTGATGAAAGCAGACGGTCTTCAAATTTATAAGCCTTTTGACTTACAAAGTGCTTATGGTGGAGATAATAGCCTTTATATTGTACCATTATGTTCTCTGTAAACTTGCATAGAGTTCAGTTGTATGGTGCTTGGATATTTTTGTTATTAAAAAAGATTAATTCATCGAATGTTTGTTTTTTCTGGTAGTCAAAAAGCATGTTCAGAACATTGAATGTGACACAACTGTCATGAATACAATTTCGTGTCATAAAATAACACTTTTAAGAGTAAGGGAGTAACATGATTTAGAGTTAAAAATACACTTTAAAGTGTCATAAAATAACACTGTGAATGTTAGAAATTAACACCCTCAGTGAAAAGGAATAACTCCAGTTTAGTGTAAAAATTACTCTTAAATGTGTTAAGAAACAACACTCTGAGTGTTACATTTTTAACACTATTATGGAGTTAAAATATTAACACTGTCCAAAGTGTTAATTTAACTCTGAACTGGTGAGGATTATATAAACTCAGGGAAAGTGTTACATTTGACACTATGGGAGTTGAAATAACACTGACGTTTTTGCTGTGTTGCCTTTCCACATGTTCACCACCAGATGGCACACCCAGACTAGGCTAGGGGCTGTGCATTGGAGTCCCACAACAGTAATGATCTTGTCTGTCATATTTCATGTAGGCCTACATCAATATGTTGAATTCCTAATGCGGAAGGGGTTACAGGTCTACCGCAGAAGCTTTGTTTGTGGGCTCTTCCTCAGTTACTGAATAATAGCATAAGTAATATTACTCATAAACATAGTGTATACTGTATGTACATTGCCAAAAGTAAGCCTACTGAATCATAATCAAAATATTTCACAGTGTTTCATGTTAAGCCCTGTAAGATGCACAGATCTATGTCAAATGTATTTTGCACCGTATATAACTGACTCATTGATACCAAACTAAATTAATTACAAAATTAAGCACTGTTAAAGGATCTTTTCACTCAGTGTTTTAAACATGTGTTTAAATGGTAGGGTTAGCAAGCAAAAGGGAAGGCTATTAAAGGGTCCCAGACAGGAATTACTGGAATTGTTGGGTCTTTGTAAATTATAGAGTGTGGTCTAGACCTACTCTGTAAAGTGTCTCGAGATAACTCCTTTTATGATTTGATACATAAATAAAATTGAATTTAACTGAACTGAACACCACACCAACAGAATAGAGAGGTAAAAAGATGGCAGGTGCCCACTGCATTATTTCAAATATGTAAAAAAAAAAGAAAAGAAAAAGGGTATAATTAAATTTGTAGGAAAAAAATGAAAGTAGGGTGTGCTCCCTTGAGTAGAGTGGGTCCTGGGTCGGCTGTAGGCTGCAGGTGTAATGTAGGAATAATAGAAAACACTGCTGCTGTGTGTGTGTGTGTGTGTGTGTGTGTGTGTGTGTGTGTGTGTGTGTGTGTGTGTGTGTGTGTGTGTGTGTGTGTGTGTGTGTGCATTGCTGTATTTGCTGAAACACATATGTTGAAACATGACAAAATGTTGCAAGAGAGAGTGTATGAAAATACATTTCTGGCAGTGATAATTGATCATACATTTTCCTGAAAATCACCCACAAATAATGTAAAAATAAAACCATTTCAAAATTATAAACGGACCAACCAACACATTCAGTATTAACTTACATGCTTTAAAGTGTTTTGATCCATTTGATCAGTAAAGTGCACAGATAATACACAACATCATTTGCTTCCAAACTGTATTCAGAGTTTATTTGAAATCAGAGAGAGCCAGTATGAACTGAGAGAAACAGCTATGTGTAAAAAAAAAAAAACAGGGTAAAGATGAATATAAGGAACAGATATATATCTCCCAAAAGGGTCAAGTTTTCTTTTTAATTCAATGCCTTATTTTTTTTTGGCGAGATGAACTGAAATGTTGAATATAATCTGAAAGGATATTTGAAACAAGAATAAGCCTAAATAAAAAAAAATAGCTGACGCAATTCAGAGAGAAAACATTTTGACTGAAATGTGATGACTTTTGATGGACTAAAAGGTTTTGAGTTGTTAGGATGGAGCAGGCGAGCCAGTCCTCTACTAAGAGCTACAATCTTGATTTAGGTATTTATGTCCTCATTACATAACTACTCTGTTTTTAAAAGATCCCATGACATGGTGCTCTTTGGATGCTTTTATATAGACCTTAGTGGTCCCCTAATACTGTATCTGAAGTCTCTTTTATATAGACCTTAGTGGTCCAATCCAATCCAATCCACCTTTATTTATAAAGCACTTTAAAAACAACACTGTTGACCAAAGTGCTGAACACAGTCTATGAATAAACAATAACATACAACAGAGGCACAACACAATATTAATAAAACAATAAAAATAAATACAGCAATACAAAACTCAAAGTCAACCCTCAAACTGAGTTAAAAGCCAAAGAAAATAAATGAGTTTTAAGACGAGATTTAAAAACAGCAAGAGACTCAGTCAGTCTGATGTGCAAAGGCAGCTCATTCCAGAGTCTCGGAGCTGCCACGGCAAACGCACGGTCACCTCTGGATTTACGTTTAGTCCTGGGGACGACCAGTAGTGCCTGGTCAGCCGACCGGAGCAGACGAAAGGGGTGTAGGGCACGGCGCAGATTAGACAGGTACTGGGGGCCAGGCCATGCAGACATTTAAAACAAATAACATAATTTTTAAAATCAGTGCGAAAGTGCACAGGGAGCCAGTGGAGTGATTGGAGGATGGGTGTGATATGGTCAAATTTTCTAGTTCCAGTTAAAAGACGAGCAGCTGCATTTTGACTAGCTGTAATCGTGCCATATTAGATTTGCTAATACCAATGTAAAGTGCATTGCAATAATCTAAACGAGTGGTTATAAAAGCATGGATTAAAATTTCAAAATCATGTCTAGATAGAACCGGTTTTACTTTGGCTAATTGCCTCAGCTGGAAGAAGCCGGTCTTCACCACTGCACCAATCTGTGCGTCGAGTTTTAAACGACCGTCCAACCTGACACCCAGGTTTGTAACCACAGGGCTGATGTGTCTGGTTAGACAACCTACGTCAACAGGAACCGCAGCAGCCGAGTCACTAGGAGCAATTAACACAAACTCAGTTTTGCTCTCATTTAAATACAAAAAATTCATAGCCATCCATGCTTTCACTTCATTTAGACACTCTAAAAGAGTTATTGACCGACTTAGCGGTACATATATTTGGCAGTCGTCAGCATAAAAATGGAACGAAACATTATGACTTCTGAGGATTGACCCAAGAGGCAGCAGGTACATTGAAAAAAGTAGCGGCCCAAGGACAGACCCTTGAGGAACACCGCATGACAGAGGAGCCGTAGAGGACACAGCATCACCAACCTGAACTGAAAAGCTTCTGCCTTCCAAATAGGGCCCTAATCCAGGCTAAGGCCAACCCCTTAATGCCCACACAGTTCTCTAGTCGAGACAATAAGATTTGGTGGTCGACTGTATCGAACGCAGCCGTAGAAGGTCCAATAGCAGCAGAGCAACAGTATCACCAGAGTCTGAAGTTAAAAAATGTCGTTAAAACCCTCAGCAGAGCTGTCTCCGTGCGCTGTGGGCTGACTTAAACCCTGATTGGAAAATTTCAGTTATACAATTGTCATTCAAAAATGTCCTCAGCTGCAAATAAACAGCTTTCTCCATAATTTTGGAAAGCAAAGGGAGCTTAGAGATAGGCCGGTAGTTTGAGAGTTCAAGTCGGTCCAGACCAGGTTTCTTTAGCAAGGGTTGAACAACTGCGTGTTTAAAACTCATAGGTACGACTCCAGTAAGTAAACTGACATTAACAATATCAAGTAGGCAGGGCGCCACTGTAGGAAAAACCTCTTTAAAAAGACGTGGGGGAATCAAATCATTGGGGGAGCCAGTGATCTTCATTTGACCAATAATTATTTCTAAAAAGGCAAACTACACAGGCTCAAACTGGTTCAAAACAGCAGAACAGGTTACAGAAATGCCAAGGTCATACAAAGGTGGACCAATAAGGGCCCTAATGCTCTCCACCTTGTGGATAAAGAAGTGAAGAAACTCCCTCACACACCGTTGATGGGTTATCCAAACACTGGAGTTGTGGGACATTAAGAATAGTTTTGAGGGCATTAAAAGAACTCGAGGATTATGACCATTAGAAGAAATAATGTTAGAAACATGCTTGGTCTTTTCAGCTTTTACAATTTTTTGATAAGAACGCCAACTCTCTTAAGTATCTGAAATGATACTTGCAGTTTATCACTCTTCCACTTTCTTTCCTTCTGCACCCACGTCTGGCAGTGCGGGTGACATCATTCAGCCAAGGATCAGGTCTAAGTTTGGACAGCCTAGTTTTTACGGGGGCTACTGTATCTAATGCTGCTTGACAAGCAGCATTAAAACCAGCGCACAGATCTTCAACAATTGTGTTAGACCCAAGAGAGACACGATCTAGATTAAAAATAGAGGAAAAATGAGCAGCAGTGGAAGGGTTAACTATTCTACCACGGCGCACAGGAGCACACGGTTTAACCACAACACAGGAGAGGGAGATTTCAAATACCACAGGCATATGATCAGAGAAGAAAGCATCACAAATTTCAAGATTAGAAACAGTTAAGCCATGAGTTAAAACCAAATCAAGAGTGTGCCTCCGCTCCCGCGTGGGACCAGATACACACTGTACAAGATTAAAACACTCAATGATATCCAAAAGGCTCTTGCCATTGGCTTTCAGGACAGCACACGTGGATGTTAAAATCCCCTACAATAAGGAGGCAGTCATACATTGGCACTAACTCAGCCAAAAATTGAGAAAAGTCATTGATGAAATCCTTGTTGTATTTGGGTGGCCTATATACGAGGGCGCACAGCACTGGAGATGCACCGCTCAGTTCGAACAAATTCACCTCAAAGCTGGCGTAGGATACAGCGAGTGCGAGCTGTTTACACTTAAATTTTGTTTTATAGACCGTGGCCAGTCCTCCTCCACGACCTGACGTCCTCGGGGAGTTAAAGTACAAACAGTCAAACGGTAGAAGTTCACAAAGAGCAGTCGACTCACCCACAGGAATCCACGTTTCCGTTACGCAGAGAAAATCCAGATCACGCGACTCAAAGAAATCCTTCAAGATAAAAGTTTTGTTTGCTAGCGATCTAGCATTCACCAGGGCAAACCTAGCTGGATCCGGGATTTTGCAGCAGTGTAATCGGGCAAGCCCGGAGATTCTGGTGATTCACCCCGCCAGCGGAGGTGAGGAGCCTGAACACGGAAGCAGGGAGCCCCACTTCCAAGCCAGCCACTGGAACCAGGCAAGAGTCGATCGGGTCCGCAGAACGCCATACACGAGTTCGATGAAAATCTGAACGGATTTCAGGCACAGTCATGGTGGAGGACGCCAGCCTGGTCCTCAGTTTCACCAGCCAAACCACGCTTCGGCGTTTACGGCGTTCTGGCGCAAAGGTGGAATTGACACACGGCGAAGGTGAGCTGGTATTCCCGTGAGAAACGGAGGACAGAAGGTTTTTTGGCCATCATGCTCAAATGGCACCGAGTTTGTAATCAAGGGTCTAAGGTCTAGGAGTATTTGGCGATCATAGACCAGTAGAGAGTTGACATTTGCAATAATAATTGACAAAAATAACATATATACAAACAGAGTGCGCAGAGACAGACGGCAGGCCATAGACACCGGCGCCATCTTGATAACTCACAGGGTGCCAGACTGTGTGTACAGACCCAGTACACAGACCCAGTACCCTTAGGTCCCCTAATACTGTATCTGAAGTCTCTTTTATATAGGCCTTAGTGGTCCCCTAATACTGTATCTGAAGTCTCTTTTATATAGGCCTTAGTGGTCCCCTAATACTGTATCTGAAGTCTCTTTTATATAGACCTTAGTGGTCCCCTAATACTGTATCTGAAGTCTCTTTTATATAGGCCTTAGTGGTCCCCTAATACTGTATCTGAAGTCTCTTTTATATAGGCCTTAGTGGTCACCCAATTATGTATCTGAAGTCTCTTTCCCAAAATGTATTTTAGGGAAGGTTCTCTGAGAGGCAGCCTCTCTGTTGCAGGAACGCCCTGATCACATTCACACAGTTCCACATTCATATCTGGAAGCTGCCCAGTACAACCACACTCTGATCTGCTGGCCACTGAGCAGCTCCACTGGAGCGGTTGGGGTTAAGGGCCTTGCTCAAGGGCACCTCAGTGGTGGTAATGAAGGAGGGACAAGTGCTGCTCTTTCACTTTCCCCACCCAGATTTTATCCTGTCGGTCTGGGGATTGAACCGACGATCTCCCGGTCACACGCTCGCTTCTCTAACCTTTAGGCCACCACTGCTCAATTCAGCCTTGGTGCAGAACTACAGCCACTAGAGCCAGTCCCACAATGAGCTTTCCTTAGGATGTGCCATTTCTGTGTCTGTAGTTATTGAGGAGGAGGGGGGCAAGGTGGAGGGTGGGGGTGTGGCCTTGACCAACTGCCACTTTGCTCATTTGAAAGCCATGATGTCTCTCTCTCATGGGTGGGCCAAATTCTCTGGGGGGGGCAAAGCAGAGAAAGAGGAGGTAACCTTGCTCCTTATGACCTCACAAGGAGAAGATTCCAGATCAGCCCATCTGAGCTTTCATTTTCTCAAAGGCAGAGCAGGATACCCAGGGCTCGGTTTACACCTATCACCATTTCTAGCCACTGGGGGACCATAGGCAGGCTTGGGGAACGCATATTAATGTTAAAAAAAACTCATAAAGGGAAATTTCCATGCCATGGGACCTTTAAAAAACAGTTCAACAGCTGACTGATTCAAATAACTCGTTTGTTTTACCTTTAAAGGAACACACCGACTTATTTGGAATTTAGCTTATTCACTGTAACCCCCAGAGTTAGACAAGTCGATACAGCAGAACACACAGGTGAATGGTTCCAGTAATCCTACTGCTCGAAGCGACAGCGATTGTTAACATGTTTACTATATTTACGAGATAGTAGATTTGTAGATCACAGTGTGTAACAAAACGAGTAAATAATGACAAGCGCTTCTGCAACCAGTAAACAAACAGGGAACTATATTCTCAGGCGGAAGAATATAGTGCTTGGGAGGAGGTATGTGCGCAGCAAAGCCTGTCTGAGAATATAGTTCCCGGTTTGTTTACTGTTAGAAGATGGCTGTGTCTCATGTTACGTTTCTTTTTGTACCCACTTACAAATCACAATACGTGTAAACAGGAACATGTTGGCGTTATTTTGTCACTTTTGTCACAATTCGGAGCAGTAGGCTAGTTGGAACCAGTTACCTGCAGGATCTGGGCTAGGCTAAGCTAATGCTGGAGCCGTCAGACAGCGTTACAGCACGCACGGAGATGAGAAGGGTACGTATGGACTTGTCTTACTCTGGGGGTTACGGTGAATAAGCTAAATTCCCAATAAGTCGGTGTGTTCCTTTAAATGTAACTGTAAAATGTAAATGTAAATGCCATTGAATACTGCATTTTTCAATTATTCCAGGTCCCATTCACACTGAAGGAGTGATCATCCGCCTCCATGAAAACCATGTTTTGCTGTTACCATTTAGAATCTGACAGAGAGTCAAGGGAAACAGGGGAGGATATTAGATAGAAACAGACTCATGTCTGCGCACTGCGTATGTGCTCCCATTCAGTAAAATGTCACAGAAAACAATATTTCAGAAGCTGCCATGAATGTGACCGACTGCAGGTGATGGAGCCATGGATTTCAGGAAACTACTTCTAAAAATAAAACTGGCCAAGACCAAGTGCAGTGGAGGTCCTGAGTGGGATGTTGGCCCTACATGGTCTTTGGGAGCAGTGAGCCTATCTCTTACATTGAACAGAACACATTACTTTGACAGAGGATGTGTTTCCTATCTGGGTGATTTATTTATGTCTCCATGCTGATTTACATTCTGTGATAAGATGTGTAATAGTCAGTGTACATGGCAGTGATAATGAACTCCTTCATCCTCCATATGGGGCCCCTCAGACACAGTCAGTCTCATCTAATGTATGAGAGAAGCAGCTGTGGATGGAGCTGGCTCAAGTCTGCCTTCATTACCACCGTTTCACCAGTTCATCTGCATATTCAAACATCCTGTAGAGAGTGATTTGTGAATCAAGTATTATTGTACATTGTATGTGGCTGTAAAGACACGTGCACTGGCTGGCTGGTAGACACGCCCCCCTGCCCTGCCCCCCCCACCCCTGGCCAGCCTGCTGCACGGCTGGCTCCAGGCAGCCTATCAGCTGTGCTGACTTTGAGCCAGCTGTTTCCCTCCTTAGCTCTTTAAAGCAGTGCTATGTGAGGGAGAGTTCTGGAGCTAGGGGAGACTGGTCTGGTTCACACCCGCCAAACATGAATGAGATCAAGATGGCTGTGCTGGGCAGTGGGGGGGTCGGGAAGTCAGGTAGGAGAGCTGTCTCTCAACAAGTTGTCTTCTGACCAGCTCACCTGTCTGTCTGACTCTATGTGTTTCTGACTCTGTGTGTGTGTGTGTGTGTCTGTGTATGTATATGTGTGTGTGTGTGTGTGTGTGTGTGTCTGTGTCTGTGTGTGTGTGTGTCTCTCTCTCTGTGTCTTTGTCTGTGTGTATATGTGTGTATGTGTGTGTGTGTATATGTGTGTGTGTGTGTGTTTGTATGTGTGTTTGTCTATCTCTCTGTCTTTGTCTGTGTGTCTCTTTCTTTCTATGTGTGTGTGTGTGTATGTATTTGTGTGTGTGTGTCTCTGTGTCTTTGTCTGTGTGTGTGTCTGTGTGTGTATATGTGTGTGTTTGTATGTGTGTTTGTCTATCTCTCTGTCTTTGTCTGTGTGTGTGTCTCTTTCTTTCTATGTGTATGTGTGTGTGTGTGTGTGTGTCTCTCTCTCTCTCTCTGTCTTTGTCTGTGTGTATATGTGTGTGTGTGTGTGTGTGTATGTGTGTGTGTATGTGTGTTTGTCTATCTCTCTGTCTTTGTCTGTGTGTCTCTTTCTTTCTATGTGTGTGTGTGTGTATGTATTTGTGTGTGTGTGTCTCTGTGTCTTTGTCTGTGTGTGTATATGTGTGTGTTTGTATGTGTGTTTGTCTATCTCTTTGTCTTTGCGGTGTGTGTGTCTCTTTATATTTGTGTGTGTGTGTCTGTGTATGTGTGCGTGCGTGCGTATAAGTGTATGTTTGTGTGTGTGTGTGTGTGTGTGTGCGTGCATGCGTATGTGTGTGTGTGTGTGTGTGTGTGTGTGTGTGTGTGTGCAGCTCTGATCGTCCGGTTCCTCACCAGGCGCTTTATTGGCGAGTACTCTTCCTCTTCAGGTGAGTCTCTGTCTCTGTATCGGTCTCTGTATCTGTCTCTGTCTCTGTCTCTGTCTCTGTATCTGTCTCTCTATCTGTCTCTGTCTCTGTATCTGTCTCTGTATCTGTCTCTGTATCTGTCTCTGTCTCTGTCTCTGTATCTGTCTCTCTATCTGTCTCTGTCTCTGTATCTGTCTCTCTATCTGTCTCTGTCTCTGTATCTGTCTCTGTCTCTCTATCTGTCTCTGTCTCTGTATCTGTCTCTGTATCTGTCTCTGTCTCTGTATCTGTCTCTGTCTCTGTATCTGTCTCTGTATCTGTCTCTCTATCTGTCTCTGTATCTGTCTCTCTATCTGTCTCTGTCTCGGTGGTGGACTCCCTGATAAAACCTGACTTTATTATACATGACTCAAAAGAATTGAAACATGTAAATGAAATTCGCAGTAGTTACTACTCCGAATTTCATTACACCTATTAAGCTGAAAAAGCATCCATCTGACTCATGGCTTTTCAATGAAGCATGCACTGTGATGTTTACATGAAATATTATACACATACACTAAACATTCGAACCGTCTAATGAAGTTCTGTGAGTTTCACCAGTTTGGCAGCACATGTAGCCACGGTTCATCATATTTGTACTATTCCACACCTATGTGTCCTCAACCTTTCCACACATTCTAACTCAGTGCCAGGCTCACAAGTCTACCTACAACTGCAAATGTCCCATATGTACATGTGCATATGTATTGCACTATATTTGACTTTTTAATAATATTAAGTCAGATGGGTATTGAATCTGAAAACGTTTTTTTTCTCCCAACCAAAATGAGCAAACCTTGGCATTAAATGTCTATCTGCATATGTTTGCTTGTTTCTATCCTGGGCTGTAGAAAGCCACAGTCATCTGCATTATGTCTGATTTTGTTTGGCAGCTTTCTAGTTTCTATACACTGTTTGTCTAAGCAGTACTTTCTATCCAAGGCCCCTTATCTCATCTTCTTGTATACACTCTTCTATGTTATGTACTTTGTGTCAAGACAACTGCCAAGCGTTTAAACTTCAGGTGGTGCAGCCTCTGTCAAAAGCATGCAGCCTAATATCACAGCATGGGCTAAATATTTGATCCATTTAGTGTGTCATTTTGAAGATGTTGTTGGTCAGCATGTGGTCTAAGGAGCCATGCTGTGTGATACCATTCTGCAACCTCCATGAAAAGCTAGCAGGCCTGCCAGGAGAATGACTCACTCTGGTCTCTGATAGTGGCTCAATAGGCCATTGTTTCCCCGAGAATAACCTAGTTTCATCTGAGCTTGTTCTCTCCCCGCACTCTGACACAGTCAAGCAAAGATACTGTGTGAGGTGTGACCTGAACAGGAGCACGCTTATGGAGAGACATTAGTCTCAATATTAGTGTGAAATGTGTCTATCATGATCTACAAATAACAGCAAGATTTACATATGAGTATAACAATTTGTGATTGTCCTATCCATAAACAATACCAACCAATTTAAACCAATATAAAACCAGTTTACAAAACAATTCAGAACTGGAAAGAATATCAGTGTTTTACATATATGTTTCCAACCTTAAGTCCACATTTAACGGTTCAACGTTTGCTTTTGAGAAAGTTGACATTTGTCATTGTCCACATGGATGTCCTTAGACAAGACACTGAACCTCAATCTGCTCCCGATAGTCAGACCAGCACCGTGTTACGCTGGCTTTCAACAGGCAGCCGAAATAACGGCCAAATTCGCTGACGGTGGCGATAGTTCAGAGTCTACTTTTGCGGAGCGGTAGCCAATGAGAGGGCAGCCTCGCGAACGTGCCTCCAATATGTTCTCCCATGTCTACACGCATGCTATTTTTTAAATTACGAGCAAATGAAAAGATCGTGATCTTTATTATCATACGTCTCTGTGTGACTACAGGGATGCTAACAGTTAGCTTAGCAGAGGGTTGCCCAGGCAGTTGGTATACCTGCTGAGTTTTATATATATATATATATATTTGTTTTGGTAGTAGTAGCATAGTAGTAACATTAGTATTGTAGCAATGACGACTAGATGGTTACTAGCAATACATAACGTAATTTGAAGTAAACTAAACAACTTTTCAAAGTGTGTGACTGGAGTAGAAAACGTACCAAATAGTTTGTGATAGGCTAGATTGACAGACTGACAAAAACATATTGGGTCCTCTCTTACACCCGGTGCAGCACAAAGCCCAACATAAGTGTTTGCTAGTTTAAGACCGACCCAGTTGTCAGTTTCCCGTCCAGTGCCCGCGTCGTTTGAATAGCAAATGCACCTGCACCCATCTGTGCGCCCATGGGCGTGCTGGTCTTACAGGGAGGTGTGTTCAGGTGCATTCTGGGCGTGCTGGTCTTACAGGGAGGTGTGTTCAGGTGCATTCTGGGCGTGCTGGTCTTACAGGGAGGTGTGTTCAGGTGCATTCTGGGCGTATTGCTATTTTGAGGCAGCGGGAAGTGATGGCACCATTGACCAACAAAAACCTGGTCTAAAGTCAATAACTCAGCATTTCATTGTTATTTTAACAGAGCATTAGTAAAACGCTCCTAGGCTCGTGCACAGCGTGCGCACACTATGTTTGTTACACACACAGGGACGCACAGCAGCACACACACACACACACACGCAGAAGATTACAAATAAAAATATTACGTTGTAAATCCTCCATCATAACAGCAATGCGCCAAGGTCCAAACGCGCCTGGCTTTTAAAGGGAATGGGAGATGATCTCTGATTGGTTGATTGCATGTTACGCCCAAAACACACCTCTGATTAATGAAGACACTAAGAACAACCCTTTAGAACCAGGCGCCCGGTGCATAGACCCTTTTATCTGCCGTCAAACTAGCAAACGTGGATTTGGACACGCCCTAAACGCACCTGTGCCATGCACTTCACGCCGTGCGCTCAGATCGTTAAAATAAGGCCCATCAACACCAACGACTAACTGTCTGCAAAACGTTACACCATCGGCATCAGGTTGTGGTGACACAACTTTGCTTGGAATCCGCTGCACGTCACAGATACAGCAGAGTTGCAGTTGAAAAAAGCTGCCTGTGGAAATGTGTGTGTTAAATGTGTGCGCACGGATTGCCTGACCCATGGACTGGCTGACTCAGCTGGACACCATCTGCTCTCTGCCTGCTCTCAAGAAGAAGTCCGTCACCTAGCTGTAGCCTAGCGGGCGTGGCCATTTGTTACCAATAAAAGGAAAGACAACGTCACACACTGAGCACTGTGGTTCAGATACAGTTTCTTTGATTGGTTGACTTATTTGTGGTTTCCCTGCTGCTCTGCTCCCACAGAGTGCATATACAGGAAGCGTCTGTCTGTGGATGGGAAGCAGACCAATCTCCAGCTCTATGAGCCATGCTCTCAGGTGAGTTTACAGATGGATGGAGCAAGAATAACAATAGGATTATTATTGCATCTTTTAACAGAAGAGAGGTGGTATGGGGGTGTAGGAGCTTGGTGAGTCAAAGGAAGTCCCCCACTAGTCTAGAACTACAGCAGCATAAATAAGAGCTGGTCCGAGGCAAACTTAAGCCAGACCAGCCAGAGAGGAGAGTTTTAGGTTAACTCAATATGGAGACGGTGTCTGCCTCCTGAACCCAACCTGGGAGCTGATTCCACAGGAGAGCAACTTGTTAATATATGACTGTTTGAATTGGAAGTTATTCTGACCACAACATTTAACATTGATGTGTTTATGTAATGTCATTAACCGGTCTGTTTTCCAGGCCTGTGAGGGTATGTCTACTGTAAAGAAGCAGATCAGCTGGGCCGATGGCTTCATTGTGGTCTATGATATCAGTGACCGGTCCTCCTTCCTCACTGCCAAAGCCATCATGCAGCTGATCAGAGAGCTAAGGTATGGACTAAGATCACTGGAACCAGGGTGCGATTTGCCAGACTGATCTCATAAAGTGGCGTATGTATGACAAGCCAATTCGTATGGCATTTTGGCGTGTCAAGATGCATAATTGCTTTTTAGCGTGTTTATCAACACCGTACGGCCGCCATTGACCTACATTACGTGTGAATTTTCACAGTAGCAAGTAGTATGAAAGGATGTACATCCGCTGAGGGACGTTGGTTGGGGTGGTGGATGGGTAAAACACAGGATTATCACCCAGCTTTTTACAAGCGTTGTTCTCGAGATAGTACGGCACGTTCTCGCGATAGACGTGGATAGCTGAAAATGCATACAGATAACCATTTGCCAAGCCATTTGGCTTTAGGAAAGTGGCGTCATCTGGCGGTGCCTGTAGCTGGCTCACAGTCACCTATTGGCGGCTAAACAACTGCTGCTGGTAGCCGGCGTCCTGGGGCTCTGTAGCGGCTAAATCCAACCAGCAACTGCTGCTCTGATTTTATCGTTTTATCGCACTATAGACTGTTCACGTTACAGTGCTTTACTTAGTTTAAAATACTTCTATTTTAGGTATATAATGGTCTATTGGTAAAGTAGCATTGATAATTTTGAGGGGGGGGGGTACATTTTGCCCTCACCGGGGATAAAAATAATTCCGCAATGGCAGGGATATGTAGACCAGAAAGGGGGGAAATTGCACCCAGACTGTAATATAACAATGGCCATTATGTGCATGGAAACAGAAGCAGTGAAGAATCAGCTGATTGCTTTCTGACCTACAGGAACGTAGACTCGCTCATATTTCTGGTGGGCAACAAACAGGACCTGTGCCACAGGAGAGAGGTGCAGCGTGAAGAAGCTCAGTGTCTGGCTGCCCAGTGTCAGGGCCAGTTCTACGAGCTGTCGGCAGCCGAGCACCACCAGGAGCTGGCGCTCATATTCTCCAAGATGGTGCAAAACGCTAGCCTGGGCAGCAAGGCCAAGGAGCGCAGGAGACGCCCCAGCGGCTCCAGGTCCATGGCCAAACTCATCAACAATGTCTTCGGCAAGAGGAGGAAATCAGTGTGAAGTGTCCCATACCAGGACTGCTGTCGGGACCCAACACGCGAACCCTCTGGCTTAGCTTTGTATTTCTGAATATGTCTTCGCTGTTGCTGTTGATTAAAGTGACGTCTTCATGTATAAAGAGGTGTTAGTGTGATATAACAGTAGCATGCAGCCTGCCTTGCTGCTTACCTCCACTGATTCATGCTTTTGCTCTTAAAGATCATTGTAAACCAACCTTTAATGGCACATCAGCCAAGCAACCAACTTCAGGAAATGTCTGGTGACATTCAATCCAAGACAGACAAATTACTTGTAAGCTGTCTCAGCTGACTCAAGAGGGATCAGCCCGGTCTAGTGGGGGGGCCCGGGGAGGCAACCGCCCCCCCCTTAAACAGTGTTGGGCAAGTTACTTCCAAAATGTAATACATTATAGATTACTAGTTACTGTCATTTGAGAGTAATTAGTTATATTACAATATTACTGTCTCTGAATTGTAATGTGTTACACTACTTTTGTGTTACTTTTACTCTTACGTTACTTTCACCAAAATAACAGCGGAAGTTTGACTTGGCAGGTAGCTTGTGAATTTCACCACCGGATCAATAAAGTCTCCTTGTTATCCTCTTTATTTATACATCATAGATTATTCATAATATTTTGTATAATTAATATGAATATGCAAAGCTATGAAAATAGAGAAGTAAAACGTACAATAGGCAAGTAGGAGACAATTTAAATAATAAAAAGTACCTTACAGTGTTGTAAAATGTTTGTATAAAGCACTTGTATAAGAAAGTCATGTTGTTTAGTTTAAAACAGTCTACAGGAAATGGTCAATTATAGTGTGATTAAAACTCACTATTTACATTATTTACAGTACTTGATTTACAGCTGATATGTGAAAAGGTCCACAACCTTATTTGTTTAACAGTAATTTAGTTTTACTGCGAACCATCACAGGAAGGCTTTTATTTTGAAGTAACCTACAATGAAGTTGTCTGTTGTGTACTCTTACTAGCTTACTGAGATGAACCAAGGGGGTAATATAAGCTTCGCTTCAGAACTCGAACCTCGTATGGCGCCATTTTGATGCTACTAAACAATCACCTGCCGTTAGCATCCCATTGACTACCATTCATTTTGGGGCCACTTAACAGCGAATAACTTTACATCTGAAGCGTTTAAAGACTCTATTTGTCCGTTGTTTATTTCTAAAGAAACACGACAATGTATAAAAGGCTCCATTACCTTGTACCTCACGTTATGGCTCCGTAGCAGACGCTTTTATAACAAAAGGCTAACGATAGTGTCATAACCACGAGACTTACTGTCACACAGTAGAGGAATTACCGTATAGTACAGGAGAAGCTCACAGGCAGTTTGGACTTCCATTATCTGTTTAGGTTTAATTACTAATGGTAACTAGCATGTTAGTGATCAGTAATTAGCCTGTGCCTATGTTATCTCCTTACATATACCTACGCTCTCCGTCTCTGTAAGATTGGGAATGATTGAGATTTCTCTCGGCACAGCTACCAGAAGACTTCACACTTTCAGACAGGTTGCTCACGTCACATCTACGTCTTCAAGCTCAGTTGGAGGCTGCTCAGTAAGGGCCTGTTCACATTGTACGCGGCATGCGCTGCACTCGCCGCTAGGTTGTCCAATTCCCAAATATATTTGTTGTGCTTGCCGCCGGGCGCAGCGCAAATTTATGTCATACATACGCCAATATTTGAATGCACGTCGCGTCTGCGTCCGGTGTTTACATCAGACGAGCAGTACGCAACATTATGTAGGATACACAGTAGAGATTTGTGTCTTTGAACCAAAAGAAAGCCTTGGCACTTGCCCTGGGTGTGAGGAGAAGACAGAGGAAGGCACCCGCAGCAGCACCCGCAGCAGCAGCAGCACCCGCAGCAGCAGCAGCACCCGCAGCAGCAGCAGCAGCAGCAGCAGCAGCAAGAAAGGTGTGGGGACACGAGACCCTCAGGTCCAGAGAGCACTTGGGGGAATTCTGGCTGCAGGAGCTCCGCTTTCGCTGTGACCGGTTCCAGGGGTCATTTTGGCTCAACAGGGAGCAGACAGTCTGCTGACGAGAGTCGGGCCTACGATTTCGCGGATGGGTTATGAATGGGTTTTCATTTCTAAATAAAATGTTGCATGTCAACACTGTGTGTCATTGCATGTTTACATACGAGATGTCTGCAGTTATTGCAGTTGGGTATAATAAAGCTAAGCCATGAGCCTGAATTCATACATTCATCATCATTCATTCATACTCTGGAAAACACTGTTTAATGCATATGTGCAATTAATTCCTCCAAAACTGGAGCTTACACACTTGGAAATGGGTCGTTATTCTGTGTAACGGCCACAAACATAAATACCTATATGTGAACTACAATGAAAACGAACATGACTTGTGTCAATCAGTCCAAACATATTTTACTTCATATAAACATACAAATACAAATATATCCTACAAATACCTGTATGGAGCTGTATATCAACTTGGTATTTGGTTTTCGCAGCTCACAACAGTACACTTCTTCTCAGTTGCTTTGGCACATTTCTCAGATCAGAGATGACAATAATGTGTCCCATAGGGAATAGTGCTCCCTTTCATGTGCATTGTTCATTACACTATTCTTACAGAGTGAACTGTTAAATATGGAACACAACACAAAGCAGTTTCACTATATTGGTATAAACGATGGCGTAAGGACTGGTCAGTTTGATTGGGTCATGGGTATAAATACTTGCTTTGGACACATAAAAGATTTCAATCTAAATACCGGCGGGCAATCAGTCACTATGCGGTGCCGTACACCAATTGTTTTAAGAAATGCACTCACTGTTTTTAGTGGAGACATGTCCATGTTGATTTCACATAGCTAAAACAAACCTGAATGATTTAAATTAGGAGGCTACAATAAGCTACACATCTGGCATGCCTATTATTGTGGAAATATGCACCACAGCATAGTTTTGCGTCCGAGGTCTCTGTACGACCTCGAACTGTGTGTACAGCTCTGGGAGATCGCTGACCCAAATCAAGCTCTCGTCCATGTTCCGTTTGTGGATCCACGTGTATTCGGTGTTTACTTTTTTTCAGACACCTGAATGCACGTCACAGCGCACCGCGGCTGCGGTCAAAGTTGAACCATGTTGAACTTTGACCGCGGCACGGGCAAGAGCGGCCAGCCGCAAGATGCCGCTTGCGCTGCGCTTTGCTCAGCGCAGCAGCAGACCAGTTCTTGCGCGCGCAAGCCATTGACAATAATGGGTTTCATAGCGCAGCGCTGCCGTTTGCGCGTATAATGTGAACGGGCCTTAACGCTCAGCCAGCACCGGGAAAGAGACTTCTGATATCCTTCACTGGTCTCGTCCAGAGACACGGGACCTGGTGCTCCAGTTTATATATGTCTATGAGATGAACGTGAGACGATAGATGCAAATCATGTCCGTCAAGCTAAAGTTGCTCACTTTCTTGTTTGTAAAACTGCAACATATTGAACAGTCAATGGTCACAGTAAAAGACAGGCGTTTTTGGTGGTCATTCGAAGCCATTCCACTACAGGCATAGTCTCCACGGCTGATAAAATGTAATGATATTTACGTGTAGCAAGCCTAAACATTAATTCCCGACATGTTTCTATCTGTCAGCGGCTCGGACACACTACTGTCGGCGCTGACGTACCGTCACCTGTTGGGACATAGATGTAGTCCGTACCGTCTCCGGTTCGGGCTCTGACCACTTCAACGCAGCGTAATAACTCCTGAAAATAATGTCCATGTCGCAAATGTATCTGTCTCTGCAGTCATCTCAACCATCGAATACAGCAACAGCAACACGGCTTTTTTTTTTTTCCTGTGAAGAAATGTTTTGTGGTGTTCGTGAATTCTTTAAAAAAAAAAAAAAAAACACCACTAAATGTTGCGTTAAAATGCGTTGTAACTCGCGTTACTGAGTGCGGAAAAGGAAACTATAAATGCAGAGATTGATTATGCGACACGTTTTATTAAAAAATGCGATGGAATATGCGGGATATTTATGCAATTTTATGCAATGAAATTGCGGGAACTTACAAAAATTGCAGTTTGATGAAAAAGAAAAAAAAGTGATTCCCCCAACACCCTGCTTTTCGATGATGTTCACGTCGCGTAATAACATCACTTCATAATGTTCCCATGGCAACAGGGGAAAATGGATGCACTTGTGTGAAGTAGGCCCTAACGCAACATTTTTCAACTTTCTGCTAAGATATATGTGACTTTTTTGCGCGGAAATCTGCAATTTGTGCGGCGTAGTTGAAAAAATGCGGCCCCCGCATAACACGGACTTTGGCTGATTATGCATTGAATTATGCGATCGCATAATCACGTTTTTCTGGAGGGACTGATAGTAGGGCATAGAATTAACCGTCAAATTTGAAGAAACATATAAGGTAATAAGTTACAAATATAACACACAAATGGCACACCAGCTTGAGCTATCAGTAAGCGCTAGCTAACTAGCTAACTAGCTACTAGTTCATGACATGGGGTTGTACTGACTGTCCTTGTACTGCTGCTACAACCAAAGGAACCGTGAGTGTCCTTTAGGCTAAACATTTGAAATAATATAAACAATATGATATTCAAACTTTTGACTGCTTTCTTTAATAACTACATAACACAATACTTGTACTTTTACTTTCAGTACTTGAGTAGTACATTTTAAAATAATCTACCTGCAATACTTAAGTACAAAACATTTTGAATACTTTAGTACTTCCACTTAAATGCGGTGCTTAAAGAGCACTTCATCATTTTTTGTATTACGTCTCGCGCACGCGAGTATTACGTCAAGCTCAAGACGGCTTTGCTTCGGTGTGTTCCGAGGCACTTTGTGTACAGTGTGATGTCACAACTAAACTATATATAGGTAGAATGTACCGCTACTGTCATTCCCCGGCTGCGATGACAGTGCAGAGACTCCGAGAGCACAGGTGCAGGAGACCCAGAAACGCTGACCAATCGTTGTATTTTGTGAGTAAATCTAAATCTGCAACAGAACCAGCAACAGTTCTCTGTCAGGTAAATGTAGAAGTAGAATGATTTCCTCTGAAGTAGAAGTACAGTGTATGTCAGTAAGATACACTTGGGTTGCTTCGGGGGCCTTCTGTGAGTGATGACAAAGAATCAGTCGGCCCCTGTGATACATGACCCCGGGACCCTGATTCACATGGAGGCCACGTGTCACTGCCCGTCTGTGCAGACAGAGGGGACATTAGGAGGAAGTCTTTGGCATTTGGCATTATTCCAATGTTAGTGCCATCAGTGACTCAGGCATACTTAGGGAGATGCTGAGATTGGTTTTGAGGCAAATCTCCTGCTACTCCAACAGCTTCTTTAAGCTTGTGTTTATTATAAAAAACTAAGTCCAGAAAAAAAACACTTTGCACATCTACGAGGTGAGACAGGTCAATAGTAGCAAAGAGCAGCGAAACGTTGCAGGCTTACCGAGTTATCTGGGTAGCTTGGCTGATGAACACATGCAGGTCAGATCCGTTCGTGTTCCAGATTTTGAGGGTTGCTCTGGGTTTTATTCACTAAAGTCAAGCAGATAAGTCAGTAAACCTGCTTTCCCGGAACCGGCCGCGGGTCATGAAGGGCCCTCAGTGATCATTTAGAACCGATTTAGAAACCTCCAGAACATGTTGCAGGTACAGAGAGGCAGCCACTATGGATCAAAGGACAGTCAAGACAAGTACAGATGAAGGAACAGGAGGCGCACTGCTTTCTATAGGACCGTTCATTCATCGGTCGTTCCACTGCTGCTACTAAGCCGCTTCTATAATATATCTAGAATTATTTGTTGGAAAAGACACATGAATGCAAAACATTTTTGACATGAGCAGGAGAATTGTAGACAGCTTATCGTAAAGGCTCTGTTCAGCCCAATCATTGTCTGTATTGATCTCAACTGTTCATATCTGATAGGGTTTGGCCTTCCTGTCTCTCAGAACTACTTACACATATACACAGAAGTCCACACATCCTACTTTTACCTATATTCTTGTAATTTATTTTATGCCTTTGTTGTTTCATGTAGCCAACCTTATTTTTTTTAATTCAGTGCTTACTTCTGTTTTATTTTATTCTTGTATTTTTGTTGCCTCAATTTATTGTGCAAATAAATAAATGTCTAAATAAATAAGTCCTTTATATCTGGTGGCATATGCCCATCCATTTAGTTTAGGTTTCATGTGTCCAGGTTTTCAGATATCTGCCTCCCCCCAACACGATGGAGGTGAATGGGATTTCGTTTGTAGTTGCCATGGCATTGGAGCATGACATTTCATCTCTTTGCAGACAAGGTGTCTCTGTGACTCAGGATAATGAAGAGGACACACTGTCAACTCTTTTCAAAGAGACTACTTTCTATTTAAGAAATAGCCAGTACATATTTCTTTTGGTCTTCCTTTCCTTATTTTCAATTGTAAAACCTGTAAACACTGCTGAGTAATACACAAACAGAAAGGGAATGGATTCCCCCAAAATGATTACACAAAACCATACCCTTAAAAGACCCCCCCCCCCTCCAATGACATCTAGTTTTAAAGTTTGGTAACATATCCGTATGGTGTTCCCTATATGAGGGGCCATCTGGGCCATTATTCACAATTACCTCAACCACATACAGGTGAAATGCTCTCTGAAAGCGTTTCTGTAGTGTTAAATAAGAGTGTTTCGGGGCGGCCTCTAGCTCACCCAGTCAGAGCTAGAGGCCCGTAGGCTGAGTCCAAGGCAGCGGCGCGGGTTGGAATCTGACCTGCCGCCCTTTGCTGCAGGTCATCCCCCATCTCTCTCCCCATTTCCTGTCTATCCACTGTCACCATCTAATAAAGGGAAAAGTGCCAAAAAATAATCTTTAAAAATAAATAAAGTGTTTCAGTTGTGTGTGTGTGAGGTTTCAGTATAGTATGTGACAGTATCATTTTTCCCTAGTGTGTATCAAAGCATTTCAGTAGAGTGTGTGAGAGCATTTCACTTATATATGTGAGGTGTTAATAACGTCCCAGATGGCCCCTCATATTTATCTGCTACAGTCATGTCATACATACATCCCATGTATCGGTATCAAACCAGCAGTGGCTGAGTGGTCTGACCATCTACGCTGCTGTAAGACAAACCCATCAGATCCCTGACCCGTCTCTCTGCTGCCCAGTCGGGTTGAAAACGTTGACCGTCTTCAGAAGGCCGCGCTGGCCCGCTAGTGGACGACCCATCCAGAGTTGGGATGTAGAGATACAATCCAACATTAAACACCTTCAGATCTGTGAACGCTGCTCCAAAGCGTGGGCCTCATTTTTCTTTATTCACTCTGGGACATTTTCTTTGCGGACATGTCAAATGCACTTCAGTCTAATCTAAATGACGAGTTCTTCCCTGTGACTAGAATAAACCAATCCCATGCCTTATTTCTCCAAATGACACTGCTGCTCCACCACTGTTCTGTGTCTCCATCTAGTGGAGGTTTGATCAAACCAAGAGCTGACAAATGCACAAACACACACCGACTTATTTCAGAGTTTTATTAGGAAATTATAATGATTTCCATCTCCATTCATGATTTTGTAGCCAGTGTAACAGCTTTAGATAGCAAAAATGTGTAAAAAAGAAAAAGATATTAAAAATGATCTGTAAGATACACACCACGCTTAAAAATGCTATATCGTGGTAATGCAGTATTTTGCAGAAGAGAAGCAAATATTTGTTGATTTAGTTAATAAAGGATATAGGCTTGATGTAATCATTAAAATACAAGAGTCAGCTTATAGAACTTCTGTTAGGCAGGTTTCCTGGCCTGGATGCAGATAGAACACAGTGCAGCTGATTAAATGCACTCATTCCATTCATCATAACAATAATCATAATTCTAGTAGTAGTAACTACTGTAGATCCGGAAAACAAACTCAGACATTCCAATTATTGTAAATGTGAACATGGAATACATTCCTAGTCATAATTATGAAACATTATATAACCACTATTAAATATAAAACAATATGTGTACGAAATAATTAAACAGATTTAGAACTCAACTGGTTATTGTGAAATGTTATTTAGTAGCTGTTTTTATTAAAAAAATATTTCATAATAGCATTTTCTCATTGACACTGATTGGCTCAAAGGTGTCAGGAGAAAGAACATTAGAAATGAAATAAAACAAACGGTGAAAATAAATCAATATTTCTATGCTAAACTCAAACTTAACGGGGTGACAGAAATAACATTTCCTGATAATCAGCTGAGTTTTAACCATTGTTTACTTTAAATAGTTTTGGTTCAGTCTATTTTACTCTAGTCATGTGATGCTTTATTTCACCATTTTTATTCCATTTATTTAATAATGGCCATTTTGTAGTTTCATAATTGATTAGTACTTAGATGTTGCAATAATTAGCATTTCCTGGTAGCGAAATTACGAATCCCACTATGGCCACGCCAAGACCCGCCCTACGAAGCAGCTTGATTGGTTGGGGTTAGGCATTTCACCTCGAGTGGTTAATTTTAGGATAGCCGATTGGTCAGGGGATAGGACCTGAACAAATCAGGTTACGTTACCTTGCGTAAGCATGGAGGCCTGGCCAAAAAATTATATTGAAGGGCAGGTCTTGGCGTGGCCATTGTGGGATACGTAATATCGCTTCCTGGTAAGTGTTTTGAATTCCTGAATCATGACATCAGTGTCACTTGACAAAGTGAAGGTGTGGGTTTCCTCCCGTCAGAAAGAAGCCGATTGGACAGAATGCTCCTGTCATGTGACAGGATAGGAGGCTCCCCGTTATACTGCCGTCCTCCTCTGATTTACGCTCAATATCTCCCACGGATGTGTATCCAGATATGTGTGTGGCCTGTAAACGCAGTGTCACATTACATGTGTGTCACACTGGGAAGACTGGGGGAGTGGTGCATTCAGGTACCGACCGGGGAAAAGGGTCGTGGAGACGAGCAGAAGCGACATGGTACTCACAGTTAAACATTCATCAGATATTTGGTCTTTATATATTGTTAGTTTATATTATATTATCTCAAAGCAGCAGATCCAGATGGTTAGTTTATATTGCACAGGATGAGCAGAGGCTGCAGCTGCTGTTAGTAACCATCCAATCTCCTGACTCGCACGGTAAAACTAACTGTTGCAGTTGCATGTGTGGCACGGGTCTGAAGTGAGACGGCATCCCATCAGAGGATCACACAGCTGGAGGTGGACGCCTCTGCACTGCTGGACACACAAACACAAGCTCATAAATCATCAGAACTAAAAACGGGTTACTGAAAGGCTCCATCTCCAGCACTACATTTTTGGTTTTTAAACATTTGAGTTTTGAGCCTAAAGTGATCTCTGTGCACCGAGTGTTTTTATCTCCAGTAGAAGATCTAATCTCTGTTTAAACTAACATGCCCAAACCTCATATCTCATCATCATTCTGGTATACTGGACATAAACAGGAGGCAGCGTGGAGACTCCTCCCCTTGCTGGTAGTTACCATGGTAACATTAGTAGCTTTAGTCTCAGAGAATGAGACGTCATGACCGGTAAGACCCAATCAGGTGTGGCAATTCAATTGAATGCACTGTATTTCCTCAAATAAAAACCAGTAGTCAATTAAAAGCCGGGCCTCTGATAGTGGCCGGGGGCGCGGTCAACACGGACAAATAAAGTTCATTGTAATGTACATTTCTACCAATTTAACAGATTCAACAATATATTCATGCTTTTTGCCACACTTTGTTTTTCTGGATTATTGTCCTACCGGTATTTTAGTCAATGCGGCTGTATGTGTAACTCAGCCAAGTATAGTTTGCAGTAACGTACAGGTGCCAATAGATGGCAGTAGCTACATTGGATGTAGCACGGGTCCCTTTTAATGCTAGCTGAGAATGACGGGCTCTGGTGTTGTTGACGGACTTTTCAACAACAAAACGAAAAGATTTTTAAAGTATGCGGAGGAAAACTCGGCTGAAAAAGCTGCGAGACATTTCAACATTGATCTAGTACCTGTATTTGAAATAAATACCCCGTACATTTACAGGGTTCAAACTGACACAATGGTGGTGTTTGATTCATTCTGACCCAAATTGCTTTGTTGCCCTTCTGGCTGTTGTTGTATATGGTGATATTTTTGCAAATGTTTCTTAAAAACTGAATGATCTCTATCCACTGGAATGCTATGGTTTTTCATTTAAAACAGTTTATTTAAAATAATTACACTCATCAAAGAAAAAAAAAGATGGATTTAGAAATAAAGGCCTGCCTCTAATAAAAGCCTGCTTCAAATACAAGCCTGGTACCTTCTCCAGTTCAGGTAAATAAAAGCCCCAGCATTTATTTGAGGAAATATGGTAGGTTGAAAAGGAATTGCAAATCATTGTACTCCGTTTTGATTTACACAACGTCCCAACTTCATTGGTATTGGGGTTTATATGAGTCAGTGTGTTAGCTCCAGCAGACAGTGGGGAGCAGCAGGCATGAGTAGCCACACAGAAGCTAAACAGTGTCCTGCTGTGGACGGGGCTAGCAGCTAAATACATTTTAGACACCTAAAACATCTAGGTCAAGGAGTCTTTATTATCCCCGAGGGGCAATTCGTTGTGCAGCAATAGAATGCAACATAAACAATACATACTACACAAAAGTCCACATCTCACATTGAGTTATTAACAAAGCCTAGAGCAGCAGGAAGTAAAGAGTTTTTGTGTCTGTTTGTCCTGCATTTAGGCAGACAGAATCTGCAGCCGGACAGCAACAACGAAGTAGCTGTTCGATCAGCCAGGATTGACCGGGGCCTTCTTCAGGGTCTCTGTCTTGTATAGAGATTTTAAGTCAGAGAGTTGTGGGAAATTTTGCCACACACTTTAGTTATGTATTGGGCAAGGGTGGGAGAGAGGGTGGGGGGTTGGGATTCTAGCGGTGGAGGAAAAGAGAACATCGGATAAGATGCTATTCACTCTCACGCGTTGAGAACTGTCAGTTAAAAAGTTCATCAACCAACAGATAAGACTAGGGTCGTTATTAAAAGTACTCTTTAAGGTCCCTGCTAAAATATGTGGTTGGATGCAATTAAAAGCTGAAGAAAAGTCAACAAACAGCTTTAACCACAATGGAGCCAAAATGTCAGACAGTTGTTCAATCGGATGAACAAACCAAAGAGAGACAAGCCTGGTTGTGTTTCTACAGAATCCCATCTCAGAACTAGAAAACCCAGAGAGGAAGATATTGTGAATTTGTGCAATTATACCACATCTCCCATCTCCATGGCCAAACCAGCTCATTTTTCTTGTTGCTGATTTATTTATTTGATCAGGACAATGCACATTAATCAACATTTCTGTAAATGCTCCAGTGTTAGGCAGTCGGCTAATTTTCAACTGTAGTCCTAATTGCAAGCGAAAACAGGAAGCATGGACGAGCTCCTGGGCAACGTGATGCCAGGACTCTCAGAGTGACTGCAAGTCTCTCTGGTAAACTTACTGGGTTAAGATGAGTTCTTTTATGGTGAATGAAAGGCTTGATCCCACCAAGTAGCTCATCCAATCAAATCGAAGTATTGACGGCAATGCTGCTGCCAGTTCTGCCATTGTTTACCTTTTTCTTCGTCTTCTAGTCCGTAGAAAGAGCAGCGTCGGTAGCCTTTCCTCATTAGCGCCACTTCTGTTCAGGAGAAGACTGCAACTAGTATCGCGAACACCAGCGCGGGTATAGATAGTTACGGCGATTCCATGACATCACATTTGCGTGCGCCAGCTGGGCTGTGGCCAGTATAATTTGAGCTTTATCAACTAGCTATAGCTATGCTAATGCGGTCAGCTTCTCAACTCCTTGATCATTACAGATTATAGTAACCTATAGTAACTAAAATAACAACGGCTCACCTTGAAAGACCACCACAAGAAAACATGTAGCTGATCAAACAGACGATGCATAATAGATGTGTTTCTGACTGCTGGTGTTAGCTAGCGAGCCATGTTTTCCCCAGAATATTGAACGATGGCGGACAGAACCACATCATAAAATGCAATCCAAACGCATATTATACAACAAACAAGACATTTTCTTGTGGCGGCCTTTCCAAAATGAGCAGAGGTAAAAGTGACGAGAGTACGTATGCTGGAAGCTCCAGGTTTCCACATCACATTGTGTGAGCTGCAAACTTTGCCATGATTGGCTCCAAACTAGTTGTGATGTCACAAAATCATCTCCTACGTCCAAATGTTAGACTCAGATTTAAGGCGAGCACATATAAACTTTCTTCCTTCAGCAGATCAGTGTCAAACTGTGCTCACCCATCCTCCTGACCGTAGGGCTGTGCAAGAAATACAATATTCAAACAGGATAATGATTTCAGTTCCTATGATCGCAAAAACAGAGTAATCGAGAACAATTATGTTGCACGTTACGGGGCGTTTCCGCTATATACACTCGGCCCTTCGCTGTAGGAGCGATTGTTGCCGCTCCTTCAGTATTTAAAAAGTGTCATGAAGTCGTAATTACACGGAGCTGTCTGCTCCATGAACTAAGGCAAAGTGATGGCAGAGTGACAAATATGGCAGAAACAGTAGCTTGAAAATAGTGCTATGGGCACTGAATATGATGAATTTACTGTTTATCAGATCCCAGGTAATACGTTACTGTTTAAAACCTTTTTTTCCAGGTAAGTGGGGATGCATACCGCTCAAAACCAACATGAAAATAACGTAATGTCCCCTCAGCAGTGTGTTTTGTTGCTAAACTGTCAAACTGTAAAATGAGCGGTGATGTTAAATCACCTGTTTCAGGTATTGTTCATATTTCGGCACAATGTTTATTAATGACAGTAGCAGTAGTGGTCATTGTGAGTGAAAATGTAATCTGAGATTGTAAAACGTGTTCTGTATCTGTTACAGCATGTGTGATATCTGTCCAGCCGAACAGACTGTTGGAAAAGACTTTCTGTGAGAGAAAGAACACTGGATTTATCCTGGAATGTAATTGTAAGATGCTTTCTAGGAACGATTGCAAATAATCCTCCTCCTCTAATCTTGATTATTATTTTTTTTTTTTTTCCATAATCGAGCAGCCTGCTGAAGTCTAAAGAAGAGAAGCTTTTGGTCAAAAAGGAACCAATAAAACTACTAAAATGATCCCACCTCTGCTCTGGAGCGTCACACTGCTTCATCCTCTTGGGGGCACTGCCCCCCCACTCAGCTGGAGGCTTCTGAGCATGCTCACTGGTCTCACCGCTCACCTGAAGAGAAGGGCAGAGGCACTTAGATGGAAACGGGCTTCTTAAAGCCTCTGAAAACTTGGATTTTAAACTGAACTATTTCTCTGCAGCAGGTTCAATCACAAGCAAAAACACAACCACAACTGTCATCCCCTTTAATTCAAATGTTGCTAAATCCTGATTAGTAGAGATGCACCGATTAGAACTTCCTAGGCCGATTCCGATTTTCTTTGAGTTTGACCTGCCGATACCGATTTTAGCCGATTCCGATTTCATTTTTTCTAACCACTTTACAACACACCCAAATATTTATTTTCTATCTTTTCTTAAATAGAACATTTTACATAGAACATTTTTTGAACAGATAAATGGATCACTATAAAATATAACTATATAAATTACTCCTGGTGTGGGAAATTCACACATCTAAAGAGCAATGTTAGAACCATTTCCTTCTTTTCACATCCAATAACCAACTTAATATAATAAATATAGCCTTGTAGTATAAAGATATTTCTCAAAACACACACGCAGGCCTGTTTGAACATCAACAGTAACGTTACCTGAAAACATAAACGTCACCACTCATTTTACACACAGTCTAGCAACAAACTAAACGCTGGGGGAAGATTACTACGTTTTTAATGTTGGTGTGGAGCGGTATATGCACCCCCACTAACCTGGAAAGCGTTTTAAACGGTAACGTTAATACAGCGGGTCGGAGGAATACAGTCTCTGTTTTTTTTTTTAACACAGCGTCTCTTGCAGCGTCAGAGGCAGAGGGACAGTCAGCGTTTGCTAACGTTAGCTTCTTGTCTCATCTGGGGTCTGATCAACAGCAAAAATTCATCAAAGTCAGTGTGCCCAACGCTATTTTCCAATAATCTGTAGCTGTCATATTTCACGGGACCCGCGGTTTTCATGTTCCACTTATTGAGAGAGAGAGAGAGAGAGCGGCTGAGATCAGAGCAGACTGCTCTGCAGAGCAGTGTATAATTACGACTTTATAATATTTCATGAACAGCTGATTGAGCGGCAGTGCACTGATCTTGCGCGATGTTAATCATGCGGCGCCCGAGTGCATTTGACCGGCATAAAATTGGCATAAGTCAGACTGACCGGCCGGTCACCGGTCATGACCGAGCATGTGAAAATCGTCCGATTCCGGTCACTGGCCGGTCAATCGGTGCATCTCTACTGATTAGTGCACGGAAATACATGACATCACCTTTTTTTTTTTGGGTAGGCCCCAACAGAGCCCTACCCACTTCCAACCAGTGAGAAGATCTCAAACTGAACACAGATACTGTACTTGAGTTAAAGAACCAAACTCAAAGCTTTGACAGAAAGCTTTCGTGTCACTCAGTATCAGAAAATCTTTCAAGCACCGCTGTGTTCAGATTGAGAAGGAATTGAACAGAACAGGCTGTTGTCATTATTGCCACTTTGGCCACCCGCCCACTTCTCTACACATTACATACTTATCATTCCAATATGCATCTTGCACACTACTATTCATTTTTGTACTTTACATCCCACTCCATGTGTACTTGTCTCGATATTATGTCTTATTTGTATTTTTGTATATTATGTTGATATGTGCCTATATGTATATTGTTGTATGTATTGTACAGTATGTGTCTATATTACTATTTGTCTAGGTTTACTACTACATTTGTACAGGGTTGTTCTATTTGTTGAATGTATATTGAGTTAACACCTAACAAAGTCAAATTCCTGAATTGTTGGGGCCAATAAACCTCATCATCGCTTTATCATAGTTATTATTTTTGCATTACTGCGCAGGCTCCAACTGAGCTTGAAGACGTAGATGTGACGTGAGCAACCTGTCTGAAAGCGTGAAGTCTTCTGGTAGCTGTGCCGAGAGAAATCTCAATCATTCCCAATCTTACAGAGACGGAGAGCGTAGGTATATGTAAGGAGATAACATAGGCACAGGCTAATTATTGCTAACTAAAATGCTAGTTAACATTAGTAATTAAACAGCTAATGTGAGTCCAAACTGCCTGTGAGCTTCTCCTGTACTATACGGTAATTCCTCTACTATGCGACAGTAAGTCTCGTGGTTATCAGGGCTCCAGACTAACTTTTTTCACTAGGAGCTCAGTGGCCCCCAACTGAAACTTTTAGGTGCACAACCAGAAAATTTAGGGGCACACAACGTAAATCAACATGCTAACCAAATATTCACATTTCTACTAATTTCCACTGTATTACTAATTTGCTGTTTCAAATTCAGTCACTTTTGAGGATGCAACATATAAGGTAAACTGACAGCCCCATTGCTGTCATGACATTAAAAAATAAATAATATATATATATATATATATATAGTTTATTATTTTATTTGTATATTATTTTTTAGCCTGTTTTATTTTCATCATGACCGTTTTTAATTGCTCTTTAATGTTTCATGTAAAGCACTTTGAATTGCCTTGTTGCTGAAAGCTGCTGTAGAAATAAAGTTGCCTTGCCTTACAACCTCAGTCAGTCACCAGGGCACAGAAACCACTGTTGTGCCTGGCTGCTCGTCTCCGAGGAAGTGTAACGTCAACAGCACCGCGACCGCTTTCGGCTCGCCATTAATATCCGAATATCATATCGCAGCAAACGCTGTCTGCGTGAAGTTATGAAAAACTGTAACCACATTTGAAACCACTTTATTTCCGTGACTCACTGTGACTTCAACAAAACTGCAGAGCCGACGTAGTTTGCATCGTCTGCAGCTCTGCGCGCGCGCGTGTGTGTGTGTGTGTCAGAGCTCTGCTTTCTGTCAATTTTCAAATTTACTGGTCGCACATGTGCGACTGGATGTAAAATTCAGTTGCACACTCTCACATTTTGGTCGCAAAATGCGACCATTTGGTCGCAGTCTGGAGCCCTGTGGTTATGACACAATCGTTAGCCTGTTTTTACAAAAAACGTCTGTTACGGAGCCATAACATGAGGTACAAGGTAATGGATCCTTTTATATGTTGTCGTGTTACTTTAGAAATAAACAATGGACAAATAGAGTCTTTAAACGCTTCAGATGTAAAGTTATTTGCTGTCAAAGTGGCGCCAAAATGAACAGGAGTTAATGGGATGCTAATGGGGGGTGAGTGCTTGTTAGCATCAAAATGGCGCCATAGGAGCTACGCTTGCCAGACGCTCGCTTACCCCCTTGGATCAGTGCAGCTTCATCTGGTGTACAAACAATGTTCAAGGCACATTGTTGGGACAGCAGTAGTTACATTTGATTCATTTGCAACATATGAAACAATAAAGTGGTTTAAAGAAACAAAAATATTTAACTGTGAGATATTGCATTAGGGATTAGTAATCAGAACAGACCCCCATCAAGGCAAGGCAGCTTTATTTGTGTAGCAAATTTCAGCAACAGGGCAATTCAAAGTGCTTTACATTAAACACTAAGGAGCAGTTAAAAACATAAAATATTAGAAAAAAGTTATAGTGCAGTGAACAATTATTTAAAGAAAGGCAGCATCAAAAAGAAAGGTCTTCAGGCTTGATTTAAAATTCAGGTCTGAGTCCATCACTACACCAGGATCACTCACTCACTCGTACATTATCGTATCGCGACCGTGGGTTCAATCATTCCCACCTGTGCTTTAGCCACCTGACAGTTCGAACTGAACCCCATGTGAGGAACTCACCATGTTCCTCTTCCTGCTGCCGGCTGCGTCGGCGGTCGCGGCCGGTCCGAGCGGTCTGCGGCACAACTCATCTCTTTGATGCACTACTGTCTGCTTAGACTGCAGCTTCCTGTACAAACAACACACGCTCAGTTAACAATGGATCGACTTCTTCTGTACAATTATACAATTCATAAAGACATACCTACAGCTAAGCCCTTTAAAGATATGTGGGATATGTAGCATAAAGAAAACGTCTTAAAACTACTACTTACACTATCCCAAATGTTTCAATGACACTCTGAACATGCTCATAAAGTTATTTTTAGAATGATTGTTTTGATCAGTTTATGTACAGTATATCACAATGTGGCAAATGTATGCAAAATGACCTTTAAAATAAACTGACATTCAGTGCCATGAAACTGAAAATGTCCACATGTGACTTGAGGACTTTTCTACAAACAATAACTTTAACCGTCCGAATAGTTCATAACCTCTTCTGGCTTTAACATGGAGCCCAGCATTTTGTAAAACAATGACAGAATTACATTTCCATTGAGAGTAAAAATGATAATATGGAAATGATCTCCAGCCATACACACTACATATATTACAACAGGATCTTATGAGGCCAGCCTGAGACAGCTGCAGATGAAAAGGAAAGGAAGAGTTAAACTGTCCTTAGCCTTCACTGCATCCCCTGGTGGTCAGCCGCTCACTTCCTGTCACCAAGCATTGATCTCCACACTAATTAAGTCCCTTGACTCGGACTTTAGTGTGTGTGTGTGTGTGTGTGTGTGTGTGTGTGTGTGTGTGTGTGTATGTATCAATGTGATTTTTTAACAAAAGGAAAATTTAAGTCAAGTACAAACTTCGTTAAAGTTACGTCTGCAGTCACCGACAATAAATAGCTGGTAGTTAAGGATGAGTGTGTGTGTGTGTGTGTGTGTAAACGGAATTCTGCCTGGAAATAATAGGACTTTACGCCAGAAAACACAAAATACATTTTTTATAATCATTGAGAACAACATTGGATAGATTCAGAGATGTCAGTGCAGGCAGTGTGTAGTCTCTGTTAAATCAATAATTTAGCTTACACACACACACACACACACACACAACACCACACGCCCCACACACAGACCTCCCAGTGGTGTGAGTGCTGCTGACCCTTGGTCCTCTTAGCCTGTCCTCTCCCCAGTATTCCACCACAGATAATTACACTCCCTGGAGTTTACCCCCCCCTCCAAACACACACAAACTTCTGCTGGCTGCTCCCAGCTCTTTGACAGCTTCCCCTCTCCCCGCTCTGACAAAGTAATAAACTAATTAGCCTGGCCGGGCACGCCAGAGTCGGGCCCTTCAGCACAGCTGCCCCCCCCCCCCACACACACACACAGTGGGGCTGACCCAGACTCTGCTCCGGGGACCCGGGGCCGGGCCCCTTCCTGAGCTCTGGCTGATCAATGAGAGACAGACAGCCGGAAGTCCAGGATCAGCCGCTGTCAAACTTGGTCTTTCCCTACTGAGAGTTAGGACAACCAACCCACTGGCCACACACGCCATGCCTTTCAAAACACACACACACACACACACACACACACACACACACACACACACACACACACACACACAGTGTGTCTGTCTGTGTATATGTGTGTTAGGGCTGCAGGATATTTTGTTTCACCATCTATATCGTGATGTGCGCCAGTGCGATAGTCACATTGCAGGACTTTTTTGCTGCTTGAAAGAAAAGTTCTCCTTTTACATGATAGTTAGCGGCCGACCCTTCCCCTTTAAGACAGGCGGCCACGTGGGCAGCGTGTGTATGTGACGTAACAGTACTCCGACGGGTTTGTTATGGGAAGCGAGGCTCTCTGTGTGTAGAGAAGCACCGTAAGAGGCAGCCACGGGTAGTGAAGCTACAGTCGTCAGTGTTTAATGTTCACTGCAAGGAAGGAAAAAAATCACCTGATTGATATATGGTATGTATGTATGTGTGTGTCTGTGTGTGTGCATGCGTGCGTGCGTGCATGTACCCGACAGCGGAGCTCAGGCTCTGGTACCAGTCATTGAGCTCCTCCTGGTTGCAGGACATCAGCAGGAGTTTGGCCTTGGGGAAGGTTAGCTGGAGGGAGAGGAGAGGAGTTAGAATGTGTGTTGGCAGTACGGGTGTGTAACGTATGAGCCGTTCTGATGCCTGCTATGGCCCTGTCACACTGACATTAGCAGCTAAAACACAGGCTTCCTTCTTCATTTCAAGGCGAATTCCTTCGGCAATAAACGCTTTTTAGACTTTAGACTCGCTGGACTTTTTAAGCTGTGCCATGCAACATCATCATGGAACAGGTCGAATACCTTCTAGCGGAGATGCTCTCAAGAAATGAACTAGAGTCCAAGTCAAGTCTCAGGTCTCTGGTGGTTATAATGACCACCTGCTGCGTTCCATCCAGGCTGCTCAGAACACTGCATAACTATATAGAAGGAAGTTAAAGCACCGCAGCCAGCGGGATATGAGTGATTACGTAAATCGACTACCACAAGTTTGGCAGACAAACAAACGCTCACTCATCTTTTCATATCATCTAGTGAACCGACAATCAGAGTTAACCTGCATAGCTCTTAGCTAAAGCAAGACGCAAGCTAACATTAGACTGCCAATGCTGAGCTCAACACGTTAGCTAACCTACCAGGGGGCATTTTCAGGTGACGTATAAAACGAGATGTGGTTGATACCACATATTTAGCATATTCAGTGCTTCTTTTGTTTGGGCCTTGTTGTCTGAAGTTTTTAAAGCCAAAGCTTCTGCCGGTGGGGTCGACATGTCTGCTGTCCTCTCTCGCAGCAGATCCGTTACATATTTTGGAGGTCCGAGTCGAGTCTGAAGTCAAGTGTGTGTGCTACTTAAGTGCGACTCGAGTCCGAGTCTCAAACTGGAGTCCCCATCTCTGTCTTGTAGTGTGTGCTTTGTAGGACTACTGACCTCATCAGTTATTTTCTTAATGTTAAAGCCTCTTTAAGTAGGATTGGGCATCGAGAACCGGTTCCAAGTTGGAATCATTTAAAAAATAAAATCACGATTCCAATGGAATCCTTTCTTTATTGGAATCGTTGTGAATCTGATCATCGATTCCAAATTTAACACCTGCAAGTTTTGGTTTCCGTAGCGACCACCATACTTCCAGGCGCTTGTTGTGTTGCAGCCACGGAGCGCAGTTAGCGGTAGGGTTGGGCGGTAATACGGTATACCGCGGGGTCTTAAAAATAACAACGGTATCAGTTTCATAAAAAAAATGCAATGCACTTATACAGGAGACAAGGATTAAATATTAAATATAATTGATGTAATTATGTGTGGTTGTCATCACGTGACAGTGTGGAGGAGAAAGTTTTTCTCTAAGTTGTTATGTTATTATTGTTTCAGTATTAATGTTTGGTATTCAGTTTCTGAACGGTGCACAAGCCGACAGTTTGGTGACGCCGTCTGAGCCGTAGGTCATCATTTTTAATTAGTCATGGTAGTACCGTATATCGCGGTAAAATAGGGAGGAGGCTTGACGGTATCAAAATTTGGATACCGTCCAACCCTAGTTAGCGGCGCTCTAGTGTGGCTTTATTTTACTCTGAAAAAGCCCGGTAATACTGTAAATCACCATTGAATAAAAAATAAAATGTTCCTCTTATGTGTGAAATAAGCATGTGACCCGTTTCAACTCCATCCTTTCGAAGAATCTGAATGGAAAATCTATAAGAACCGGAATAGAAAGGAAGGAATTGGAATCCGAGTTGGTCAAATCAAAACAATGCCCCACCCTATCTGTAAGTGTATGCTAACAAGACCGACAGAAAAGTGACTCAAGACACCCTCAAGACATAGTGTGACTTTATTAGCCAGATATGACAAATACTGATTTCAGCTGTTTATTTTGAGGATTAATCCAAATTGTGGCAATGTCAAACTTTGCCAGGACAAATTATAGTTTTCGGGGATATTTTGTCATTCTTCAGGGCCAGCACCGTGATGTGAAAGATGCATTCCAGGCATGGGAACCATAACACACTGTAAATCTATCAGCTTTATTTCAGAAGGTGGACCATCTGGTAGTCTCTCTACAGTACAGCGGGGCTGAAACTGCAGGAACACTGTAAAAACAGTAGAGGGCACAACAAAACAAGCAAAAAGCTCTCCTTCCTGCCAGCTCGTCCTGCTGCTCTACAAAGGCCTTCAGCGCCATTAAAACCACTGAAATGTGGAGAAAACAGAGCACGCAGGTAAAGTAACAGGAGGTGTCACACGGACAGGGAACACAACACTGTGTCCTACAGGCAGCTGTGACAGGCTCCTCCTTCTCTGAGTCAACAGCAATTATCAACTCTCCCGGTCACACGGCTAAAGCCAGCCATAATTGTACTGGTCAAACAAAGCAAAAGGAGTTGGGGAGGCCAAACAAAAGGGGCTTTTAGAGCGGCGTAATTACAGTGGGAACGCTATTCCAGGGGATCAGAATTAGGCCTCCGCCATATTAAATGACCTTTCCCATTTACCTGCGGCTGCAGCCACTGCGCAGGCAGCTAGCTTGCTGAGAAGTGACATATCGATTATTTCAATGTGTGTTTGGACAGAACCTTACACTGGTACAGAGGAGTGTAAAGCTCATCGCACGTAATGGTGTTTTTACACAACGGGGAGTGTGTCTCATTATACATAAAATAGATTAAGATTTCAAATGTACCATCATCAAAAGTATTATCTAATTACAGAGTTCAGCGAGTGGGGCCGAACTGAGTGCCGCATGATATTAGGCCCTCGCCGCTTGGGGGACGGCGGTTGATTTATGCACAAATAGATTCCACTTCTATTGCAATGCGGTAATTAGGGATTTGTCAGGAAATCTGACCCTCTTAGGTAGAAATTACTTTGTATAATAAGAACGGCGGAGCACAGAGCCTCATCGCTGCACATAATTTGGCTTGATTATTTATACATCAAAGAGAATGTGTCAGGGATGTGGGAAAATATTCAAGCAGCGAGGGGATATTAGCAGGAGGAAGACTGCCGACGGAGAGCGGGAGAGAAGGAGGACGGTGGACCGATGGAGGGAGAGGAGAAGACGGGAGATGAAGAGAAAAACCACAAATAAAAGCCAGCTCTCTACAAACGTGAACAAGAAAAAAAAAAAAACACACACACACACCGGAAATTTTAATAAAAGCTATTCCTTACTTTGCATATAGATTGCCATGGCATTTACAGCTGTCAAATTTAATTTGGCTTTAATTCTTCATGGCCCTGGATGAGGAGGGCCCTGGAGTGCTGACAGCCCTTTTCCTGGAGCTCAGGTAGGGGCCCGGGATCAATAATGTGTCCTTATGAGAAATTACGTGTAATGCTATTGAGTATGCATTTGGGCCTCGGTGGGATAAGAGGCTAATGAAATGCCATTTCTGCCATTAGATAACGCGCCGCGCGCTGGCGGAGAGCAACGACAGGCTTGAGGAAGATGTATTTACTGGAGGGCCGGAAGAGATGGATCTGCAGCCTAATCTGATCCAGCAACTCAGAGAGTCTGTTACACACACTCCCACGCACACACACGCGCACAAAGACACAAAAACACACTATCATGCATGCACTTACACACACACACTCACTCATTCCCTCAAACACTCACTCACTCAAACACACACTTATGCACGCAGTCGCACACACACAAAAACACATTATCATGCACACACACACACACTCACTCAAACTCATTCAAAAACACACACGGATTACCTGAATTCACCCTCTGATCTGTGTTTGTGCTACACTCACAACATATATACAGTCAGTATTTTACACTGACTGTTAATAAAATCTCTTTAATATTAATAATAATAATACATTTAATTTACGGGCGCCTTTCATAGCACTCAAGGACACCTTACAGTTAAAACAAAAAAAAATTGAGATAGAAAATGAAAAGAAAGCGATATGTGGATGAACTGGATGGAGAGTGGAGTTATGTGGGCTAGGCCTTTTCGGAATAGGTGCATTTTAAGGGAGGTCTTTGTTTCTACTGAAAGCCCTGGTCCTAACGGCTGATTCCATCTGCACCAACACCTATCTATCTATACTAAGCTCTCACTAATATCATTTTTAGGCCTGGGTGTCAAATCACAACACCTTCAAGTAAAGGTACGGTGTACTACTGAATGCTGTCAAGTATCAACACTGGCATTAAATGTCTGCTCAGAGGGTGAACTTTTTATTTTTATTTTTAAGGGCTCAAGAAAACAAAACTGCTCTTAAACGCGACTGACGGCCACAATAATATTCTGTTTTCATGATCCCTTCTACCTACTTATTGTTTGAATCATTCAGTGTCCCAACTCACCATATCCCAACACGTTTAAAAATCAGAGCTGACACAAGCAGTTCAGCAATTATTGGGTCGAAAAAAAAAATGTCATAATTTGTAAATGACAACAGTTGTGTACGCACATACAGCAAATACTCATCTTCTCAAATGGGTACTCTGTTTTTAGAGAAAGTAAAGGGAATGGCTTTAGGTTTTGGACAAACCAAGACGTCCCTAGATGGACATTTTTCACTTTTTGACATTTGATAGACTAAATGCTTACAAAAATAAATAGACTGCAGGTGAACAGTCATAAAGTGCAGCCTATTTGAAATGACTCTTAGTTACTCTGACCAACAGCTAAAAGGGAAGAAACATCAAACATTTACTGGGTCCTAGGTTATTCAATGTGGTACGTTGCAGTGTTATTAGATCACCGACTGTGTGCGACTGCTGCTGTGTGAACCCAGCTTTAACATTTGGGAGCAGACGCAGAGTCGTCAGGCTCTGCATCGCATTAGCGGCGCAACATAGCTCTATCTGCTGAAATGAATATTGATAGCGTGCAGCGCTTGGCACTAAAGACTCGCAGCAGAAAGGCTTTGAGTACTCACTCAATGACGCGCGACTCCTTCCTTTGAATGTTTCATGACAGCACCTACATCATTTAGACACTATTTGTCAGCGAGCAGCTGTGCGGAGCGCTGAGAGACGGATCAGACTGAGAGAAGAAACACGTTCAAAGTCCAACTTTTGGGCTACTTCAACGAGGGGTTGGAGCGATTAGGGAGAACACAGGTCTTCCCTGACGAGCACAACTAAATGCCATTTCCGTTCAGTGAGGCTGGAAGTCATTCAGGGAACCTCAGCGTGGCGGATTACACAACAGCAAGCCTCGCGGCCAGAAGTAAGACAAATCAAAAGTGGAAATGAAATAATGCCTCTGCTAAGGACGCACTCATGTGTACACACAAATCAATGAACAGATGTCTCGCCACCTGCTGCCCGACAAACACACAGAGCATATTCAACTTTTCACAGTTTCTCTACAGTCAGACAACAAACTTCAAACCCTGCGTCGACCGCTGGAGAACACCGTGATATGTACGAGACGCAAAACTACCACAAAAGGGACGCCAAATGACCACAGAGACCCAAAACAACCCCAAAGAAAACACAAATGACCACAGAGACCCAAAACTACCCCAAAGAAAACACAAATGACCACAGAGACCCAAAACAACCCCAAAGAAAACACAAATGACCACAGAGACCCAAAACTACCCCAAAGAAAACACAAATGACCACAGAGACCCAAAACAACCCCAAAGAAAACACAAATGACCACAGAGACCCAAAACTACCCCAAAGAAAACACAAATGACCACAGAGACCCAAAACAACCCCAAAGAAAACACAAATGACCACAGAGACCCAAAACTACCCCAAAGAAAACACAAATGACCACAGAGACCCAAAACTACCCCAAAGAAAACACAAATGACCACAGAGACCCAAAACAACCTCAAAGAAAACAAATGACCAGAGATCCAAAACAACCTCAAAGAAAACACAAATGACCACAGAGACCCAAAACAACCCCAAAGAAAACAAATGACCAGAGATCCAAAACAACCCCAAAGAAAACACAAATGACCACAGAGACCCAAAACAACCTCAAAGAAAACACAAATGACCACAGAGACCCAAAACAACCTCAAAGAAAACACAAATGACCACAGAGAAACACAACACGACTACAAAGAGATGCAAAACCCCACAAAGTGACAAAATGTTTGGGGAAAATGCTTTTTTATTTTTATTAAAAAATGTTTTTTAAATGTCTTGAGAAAGGAGGCCTAAACCACCCCCCCGCCAAGTATGTGCACCTAAGTCTTCCACAAACCGAGGGAAAACACTGAAGTTAACTTGCGATTAATCGCAAACTAATGGCATTTTATTTTTCTGTTCTGATTGCACTTTAAAAAATATGTGTTTTTAAAAAAGTTTTTAATGCTCAAGTGGTGTTTGAGTACATGCAGACAACTTTAGTCTTGAGGAGAGGGCCATCTGGAAGGGCTTTGAACTCAACTTGCCACTCAAAAGACTCCTTTCTTTCTCCATTTCTGCTCAAGGAGCTTTATTTCTGCTAGCCTTCCACTCCCGTTTATTATTGTATTGTATTTAGTATTATAAAACCCACTACAGACTGCCCATGCAGTGCAGCTGTGCAGAGGAGGGGGAGAGAGAGGCGCTGTTAAGTGTTTAACCCATGATCTGTGGACTGTGTGCATATGAATGACACTACAGTAGAAATATATTTATAATAAGTTGCTGAGAGGGCCTGAAAAGACGCTAAATCTAGCGAGAAAGTGGCCAAGTTACTGCTGCAGCTTCCTGATCTCCCAAACTAGGGAGCCAAATCACGTGCTGGCGTTAATTGCACGTTAAAAAAATGAGTGCCATTAAAAGGAATTTGCGTGAGCGTTAATTATGACAACCCTGGTACATATAGTATGCTTTGTATCATGTGCTATCAGTATAATAATCTGAAAAAGGGCTTTGGCACTGGTACCGTCTGCTTGCCCTTTCTGTTCATTAGTTTGTCATGGAAAATCTATAATAAAACTAATTATAAAAACAAAAAAACACCAACATATCCTCATGCTAGGAGATTTTACTGATGGTTTTCTGGTTGTAGTATACACTACATAGCTCTACTGTAATACAATACATACATGGCACATGTACTGAAAGTTATTGGTGACTGGAATAGAAAGAGATGCAGGACAAAACACAGTCCCCATTCTATGTAAAAAAATTGATTATAGTTTAGATGATGCTAAGATGAAAATTGAATGCAATAAATTGAATGTTCCCTGCTGTTTTTGTTCTTATAAGTCTGTTAGTAATCTAATATTTTCTCCCCTTCTTTCCACTGCGAATTGAGCTGAACACTGTCTAAGCCAATTTCCCAGAAGCTCCCTGATCCCTGACCGGAGTAGTCAGTACTCACGCTGAGCAGGCCTCCCTGGCTCCGGGTGTGGCCAAACACCTTCTCCACGGTGCAGTCCTGCAGGGGGTAGGCGCGCTGGCCCGAAAACCTGTCTCCGCTGGACAGCCGCAGTGGGCCGCAGCGCTTGGCCTGCAGCAGCATGTCGGAGAAGAGGAAGAACATCTTGGGCTGAACGTCTGCACCTTTGGGAGGAACCACCTTCAGCCAGCCCTCCCGGATGTACCATCGCCCTACGCACACGCACACACACGCACAGATGTGTGAGATCAGTCATCTCACACTACACACACACTACAGCTGGAAGTCCATACACAACACTGTACATAACTGGACAGAACAAAGGCATGTTTCAGTTTCACTTCTCTTACACGGTGTCTCCTGAGCAGTTTGTTACAGGAATGCTATTTACATTTCCCAGACCATCCCAAATCCAAACTGTTCTGCTGATTAGGGCTGCACAATTAATCGCAATTTTATCGATATCGCAATATGGATTAGTGCGATATCCAAATCGCAGAGGGGCGCAATATTTGTAAGGCAAAATATGTGTAAAACCATTCTAAAATAAAGTATTGTGGTGCTGCAGAGATGTCCCGGCCTACAAATCGTATCCTACACACTAAAGAAAAATTCTTTGTTTGGTACAGATCCTGCCCTTTTTTTTAAATTATATTGAATGAACAATGAAAATGAGAATAATGACAAAAATGATCATTCCCTCCAGTATCGTGAATCATATCGCAATCGCAATATCAGCCAACATAATCACAGTTAGATATTTTCCTCGTATCGTGCGGCCCTACTGCTGATCCCTGATCAGGGTCAAACAGTCCGGTGGGATAACCCTTTGGTTGGTCTCTATTTTTTTATCTGGATCTGGGTTGGATTAGTAAGAGTTAACAGCTATATTCATTTTTTTCTCTCCCCAGGCTCGTTTTTATTAGCAAAGAGAAATGTGCATGTAATTCTGGTAACATTAGCAGGCTTCTCATTTTTTAACCATTGCACATAACCAGGGACTAATGAACGCTGTAGCTGGTTGACGTTAATCCCATAATGGCTGCTTTTCAATCCCAACGAACGATTCATTTGCAGATTCCCATTCGATACGGTGAAAAGAAAAAAAAAAAAACGGCAGCTCCTCTGGAGGAAAAGATCCAGCTTGTTGTGTCGTGTTTGTGCGTTAGTATGTTGGAGTGAATCCTCCATGTCCTGATTTGTAAAATGCCATCATGCTGCTCATCTTATTTCCATGCTTTAGCCACAGGTTGTCAACATTAGAGATCTTAGTTTTAGGTATTTATTTTTTTTAATTGAAGGTACTTGCAAATGTCAAAAGCTGAACCGGATTGAAATTCGATAAGGGATTTGGAAGGATTCCGATTCAATAAATGGATTAAATACTGAATTTGGATTCAAACAAACACTACTGAATCGCAAACCTACATACCACGCATTCAGATTGAGCACCAATGCAGGTTAACCAACGTCACAGTGTGTGTAATACGAGCGTAATCAAATTGCAGAACTGCAGATAATAAAAACAATGGGAGTAACTCAGCCATGGTGAATTGAAAAGTGAATCTGAAGACAGACTCAGTAGGAGGTAGGCCTGTGAGGAAAGCTCTCATCTCTTTCACCGTGATTGACAGCAGCATGATGATAGCTAATAAGCAAGAGGCTGACATTTGGATAGATAAGATGAGAATTCAGCCCGGGTCCAGGCTGCTTTGGTAATTGGCCCAGCCAGTAGCCTGTGATTGCAGCTAGCCTGAGTGGCCGGAGCTGTGCCTCTGGGGCTCAGAGAGGACTTTTCCAGCTACAGACAAGCCCACTGAGATTAAGTGGCGGGGCCAGGCAGGGGTCAAATTGCTTTTAAAATGCCAATGGGTCTCAAACGGAACAGTCGAGGAACACGCTGCGACTCTCTCAGGTGTTGTGTGGAGATTGGAGCTGTGGTTGTGATCGTTTCATTAAATATTAAAAAATAAAAATGAAACCCCACTTGAGGCTTACACAACCCTGTAAAGACACAGAGCAAGCAGTCATTTGAATGTGTTGTTACAACAACCACGGTCAGATCTGTCATGTCAACACTTCAGGACAAGTGTAGTGGAAATGTCCTCATGAACCAGATCCCCTGCACCCTCAGCTCTCGCTCTTAGTGGGCATTCATACCAAGAAAAGTCACCCGGTGGTTTGCAACAGGGTTGTGCAGCAGGGTGGGGGTGGGGTCTATGAAACGGACCATTTTCTGTGACGTCCTGTTGTGTTATTTACCCCCCCCAACAAAGCACATGTAGACTTTATATCTCACAATTACTGTTTTTTCGTCAGATCGTTTATAGAGTTTGACGTTTCTGAGTGCACTTGAAGGCAGCTTTATTTCACAGGAGAGAGAGAGAATAGAGACGAACAAGACATAGCGAGTGCTTTGTTGTTGCAGGTAAAAATTAAGCTGTTCCACAAACTCCCGGGCTGTTTAGCTCTTGTGTTTGGTGTTTTAAATCTTTCTTGTGGCAGCGATAGAGGCAGTGATGTTTCCTGTTACTCTGATCTCCGTTATATGACTGGCCACCGCAGCTTGACGCTGGGTTGCGTTTCTCCAAAAGTCGAGTCTGTCTCAACTCTTCGTCGTAGGCCCGCTGTGTTATTTTGAGTGCCCCCCCTGCGGCAACCCGCAGAATGAATGGAAAGACCTGCGTTTTTGCCGGGCCGTCGAACGGCCAACGCAGACTGTCTGAACGCGGCCTTATGTAGCAGACATGTTACAGGACAGGCCGATTCTCGGTTACAAATGCGTTTCCTGGCCTTATAACTGCAGAGAAAGGACGACTCATTAAGTTGAATGTAATGAGTTTAGGAGGTTTTAAGGTATGACAGGTGGAGGACTCCAATGGGACGCCTGCGTCGCTCTGTTTGACAAGTGACATTTGCAGGTACATTTACATGCTGCAGCTGAGCAGCTAATCAGCTATCCAGCATGCAACCTGACATTAGCAATGTACTTTATCCCAGTGAATGATTGTTTAGGGCAACGAGCTAAGATGCAGGACAAGATGTGTGCTCATGTTTGTTAAGTTAGATAAGGAGGACTCTTTAGGAAACACGAAAGCCAATGTGGTTGCTGTTTAAAGTCTTCAAGACGAGATATGTACTGTATGCTGCAGCATACACACATTGCAGTTGGCTTTGACTAAACACATACTGTAGCATCATTCATGCATGGGCAGTAATGTGTGACACGTTTGCTCAAGTATCAGAAACTGATGCTTTCCAGTCAGTCAGACAGGTGCAGTGATTCTGCAGACATGCTGGGATCTCCCTCAGCTCCGTCACACTTCAAACTCCGTCTGACCAGGAAGTGTGTGCGCTAAAGGTCTTCACCTTCACAGCCAGTCCTGTGCTTTCACTTTACAGTGGTACTTAATGCAATGGGGAATGGGCAAGTGGCTTAATGCCAGACAGCCACCATCTGTTGAAACAATAAAGAACAAGAAGGACTTCATGTTTGAAGAATGAATTAAACCTAAATCCAGTGCTCCTTGTTTCCCTAACCTTTAAAGTTGTAGCAGATGCCCCCTAATAGACAAAGGTGAGGAGTCCGAGAGGGTGGAGATGCTCTGTGCGGACCCCCTGCCTACATCGGACCAGCCACAGTGCTTTGAGGCAGCAGCAGGTTCAAAGAGCAGGAAGTGCCAAGCACTCCTCTCCGTGTCCAGGCCTTTCAGCTCCCCTTGTCAAAGAGCACCTCTGCTCTACTACAAAGTCTGCTGGGCTGGACCAGGTGGGGCAGCAAATAAAGACTGATCTACAAAGAGCCCCGTTTCCCCTGATGTGTCCGAGGCCAGAGGGCTACCATAGGCAGAGGGCAACTGCTGCGGCACAATGAGCCTCAGGTTGGCGAGTCAACTGGCTTCTTTCACTTTGTTTACTTAGAATTTGTAAGATATTGATGATTTTTTACATGTCATTAAGCTGACACCTTTATCCAAAGCGACTTAGTACTACTATACTATACTGTACTATACTACTAACTTAGTATAGAGAAATAAATCAGACTACAGCTTCAACAACTGATTGATTTTTCCCATCATCCATAAATCCATCTATTGTAGGGCTGTAAAGATGAACTGATGCATATCTGAGAAAAACAGACTCAAAATCCACTCACATCATTTGGCATATGTATGTATGTATGTGTGTGTGTGTGTGTCTTTTTTTTTTTTTTTTTTTAAACATACTTTAAGAAATCGTCTACGAAATGTGGGCCTGGCATCTTTACATTGCATTTGCAGTCAGGAAAATAGGATGCAATATCATAAATGATGCAGTTGGCAACCCACACCTTGTTACAGTTATTTAAGAAAGTGACGTGCATGCATTGCAGTGATGTATCTGCCTGGTTTTTGTATCTAGAAATGTATGGAATCGGCCGACAGGGAGATATATACACACTCTTAGATCTGATTATCTGATTCATTGCTTTTTTCTATGTGTTGTCAGAAGAACATTGTAAAACAGACCCAATCAAATTTCCCAGAGCCCAAGATGATGCCTCCAAAATGCTTGTTTAGTCTGATCTATAGTCTACAAACACAATTAAAAAAATATATATATATATAAATAATAAATCAGGGGAAAGCAGCAAATGCTCCTATTGGAGAAGCTGGAACCAGAGAACGGTTGGTGTTTTTACTTGATGAATGACTGAAAGGATTATTCATTGGGCAAAATTGCTGTCAGCTAATTTTCTGTGGATGAATTGATAAACTGTCTAAATGTTTCGGCACTAAAAAGGAGACAACAAAACAAGCATATTTGATGGATCTGTTTAGGAGCATTTTCAATACGACATTCAATCATGCCTGTTTGTTTTAAACGTTAACGCTTAATTTAATGAGGTAGTCTGATTGACCTTAAGACACCTGAGGGGGAAAAAAACAGACAAATTCGTAATACAATTAGAGTCAGGAACATAAAGGGACAGAATTGGAGGAAAAAAAACAACAATGTGAAGCAAGATTGAAAATGTGAGACATCTTTGTTTTAAATTGAAGGAAGAGGCAGGACGGCCTCCCAGGGAAACAGGCTGCCTGTCTGCTGTATGTATCGATGTCCCATTGATTCAGCCTTTGTGTCTCACAATCGCCCCCCCCCCCCTGCCACCACTCATCTCCTACAGAGCTACTTAATATGTTTGAGGGGCTCCGGCGCTTCTCATCTGTAAAAGGCAGAGCGCTTTTCTTTTACCCACATTAGAGGTGGTGTTGGTGGGGGAGGAAGGAGAACGGGTCGGCGTGGGGTTGCGGGGCGGGGTGCTGCTGCTGCTCTGAAGTCTGCCTGGTGGGACCGGAGCTTTATTAGCTGGAAAGGAAGCCGGCGGAGTTGCGAGGGCCTGAGAACTTGGATGAGAGGAAGCTTTTGAAACTTCCCACATCGGCATTAGAGAGATGAGCTGCTATTCAGCGCTCGCGCCCAGCCTACACCAACACATCCGGAAACACACACACACACACACACACACACACACAGAGAGAAAAAAAGCCTGCATATCCAAGCAAAACACACACACACACACACACACACACACACACACACACACACACACACACACACACACACACACACACACACACACACACACACACACACACACACACACACACACACACACTTTGGCTTCCTTTTTATCTGCTGGTCCACAAGATGAGGCTGGGCTCTAATTGGTCCTGGGGGAGATTGGCAGGGCGAGTGGAGCAACGAGGAGGCCAGACAAACAACAGGAGGGGGAGTGGCAGGAAGAAAAAAAAGGGCCACCGCTCCACAAGTATAGAACCACAATGGAAGAGGGGAACAAACGAGTGAGAGGGAAGGCAGGATGAAGGGGAAACCAGTTAGCAATGCCCCATTAATATAGTGTGAGGTTTCCTGCAGAAAGTCCAACGAATTCCATTGATTAAAGCAATCCATGTCTCCGTACTTAACTCATTTCCCTTTTAGTTTATCTATACAGCTCTTTCCCCCCCCCGCCATCCACCCCAACGTGTCCCAAAGGACACGGAGCAATAGATGCAGAAAGAGATGGAGAGGACCTGGTTCCTGGTGGGGGGGGGGGGGGATGAAAAGGAATATGTGATCAGAGGCACTAACCTGCGGCCGACACCTTCGTCTTTCGCCCTTTCAGCAGTTTCTGCACCCGGCAAAGCTGCAGGTGGTTCTCATGGCACCGGGCGTTGTCCTGGATACGCTGGGAGACGTCACACACTGCACTCACCGCCCCTTTAAGGAAACACAAACATTTGTTTTACCGTACATGTAAGGACATTCCCAGATGAAATCCTTCCTGAGTAATAATAGAATATCTCTGGGTTAGGGCTGGGTACTGCTCCAACATTTTCAATACCAATTAAGCAATTAAAGTGAAACAATGCAGTGTCTGGAATATGAGATTCTGTCACTTCTCTAATGTGTGTGTATGGGGATTCACTCAACCTATCAGCGCGCAGCTCATCTAAATATTCATGAGCATACCATATTTGGAAGAAAAGCTCTGGTTACAAATAGGGCCAAAACACAGGGATGCATAAGGGCCAATAAAATATCAACCAGACCATTTTCAGCCCAACCAATGTTACATACCCCATTAGGAGACATTAAGGAACAGTGTGAAATACCCTATATAATCATTCTATCACCCCTTTAATTTTCAAAAAACACCATATTTTTGTTGTACTGCACATTGCTGCAGCTCCTCTTTTCACCCTGTGTTCAGGTCTCTGTTTTAGCTACAGAGTGAGACATCTCACTTCTGTAAGATCTCTGTTGGCAGTTGCACATGCCCAGTACCTAGGTAAGGATTACATGAGCTAGCTAGCTGTTTCTCCAACTTCGGCCTGTACAAAGCAGGATTAGCCGGGAGACTTCTTCTAATCGAGGGAGCACTTCCAACTTTGTGTGGCATACCTGCAGAACAGGGACATGCAAGTAGTTCTTTTGTAGATCATGGTGAACTAGTGTGTGTTGTAGCAGTGTTTTGCCATTGAGAACGAGCTAGCATGCTACGGTTAGCCACCTCGTCTTGAATAGTGACGTAGAAAGCCGTGCAGATTTTGACCAGCTCACCCGGAGACTGAAGGCAGGAAACATTCAGAAACCGTATCTCACTCAGAACAGCGTGGATGGAACATGGAAGTTTGTATGCGTGTGGAAGCACCAGAGACACAAAATAACACCCCAATCCCAGAAAAAGTTATTTTTCATAATATGGGAACTGAAGTACCTTGATTTGTCAGATATTTTATAAATAATCGCAATATTTACAATATCGCGGACAAACTGAAAACGATGTAAGATGTAATTATCATATTTTTTTATTTTATATATATATATTTTTTTTACATACTAACAAATGTGAGCGAATGTGGTAATACACCAAAGTCAAATGCTACACAGGTACAGCGACAAGGACCACTGAAGCAGTTGGAATCTTTTTTAGGGGCACACTCAGCATCGCAGCCTGACATTGCTTGATTTCATCTGCGAGCTCTTGCAGAGAACTTAGCTGTGCAAATTAAAATCTCCAAACAGTCCTGATTGGGCCTGATGGGCTGCTGAGTGGCTCAGGCTGGGCTGTGTGCTGGCTTTGAATATGTGTTTAGGGACGTCTAAGCACCGCCATATTAATTAGAGGGATGCTAGTCTCCACCACAGCGGCCCTTGTAGCCCATCATCCATTGCCCTTTTGCAAATCAGCTGAGCTGTCAGTCTGTAATTGCATGAAAAAAACAGCAGCCAACCCAACAACAGGCACAGATCATTTGGTTAAATCAACTATTCCCACGACATCAAATCATCATCACCTCAGCTCCTGTACAACACCGTGCTGGATGGATGGATGGATGGATGGATGCAAGGATGGATGGATGGATGCAAGAATGGATGCATGGATAAATGGATGGATGGATGGATGCATGCATTGATGCATGGATAGATGGATTGATGCAAGAATGGATGGATGGATGAATGGGTGGATGGATGCATTGATAGATGGATGATGGATGGATGGATGCATGGATGAATGCATGCATGGGTAGGTGGATGGATGGATGGGTGGTGCACACGCATACATACACACACGTTCAGAATACTGTCTGATCCGATTATATTTCCTTAAAAGTTGATTAAATATGCATCTGAAACCTTGAAATAACTGCTGTAGCCTTTTTAATCCGACACGTTTATATTAGGTTGCTAAGCCTAAATAATTGATATGAGATTATAGACCAGGTAGATTGATACCCACCTAGGTAGATAAAACACATTGTTTTCCAATCCTTAATGTAATTTTACAGTAAACAGACTAGCGGCCTCCAGCCTCTCCCCCTCGTGAACTTACGTGCCGCATGCATGTCACAGCGTCAGCCATTCACCTTAGGCTCAGAGTAGTGTTGTTTTCGTCAACGAAAATCATGACGAAATATCGTAGTTAACGAACCTTTATCACGTGACGAAAACGAGACGAGGCGCAACGTGAATGCTGGTCATGTGACGATGACTATAATTAAATGTATAATGCAATATTGTTGACGAATAAAAACGAGACTCAATGTGGTTTACAAAAACTATGCTAAAATGTCTCTTCATTTTCGTTGAATGAGACGAGACAAAATGTTATAACGTTATTTTGTCTCGTTTAGTCTCGTTATTATAATTATTTTGCAGTATTTCTGTTCCCTGTGTCTCACTTCAGGGGCTGCATCAGGTCACACTCGGGTCGCACTATGCAGGCGACGTTACTTCCTCAGGCCCGTTTTTTTATTTAGAAGATGCAGCGGTGAGAGTGAGAAGAGCGTAAACGACAACAAACTAAATGAAGTCTGACACAGAGAAAGCTGGGACCGTGGTAGGCCAGCTGGAGTTCCTCTTTGGGAGAAAAAGAAGAAACGGCATTTGGAAAAAACTTTCATTACATAGAAGTGGAAAAGAAAACGGAACTTGTTGTGGAAAAAGATAGGGAGAAATGTTGCCACAAAATCACAGGAAAAGACACCACGAACCTTAAGAGACATCTCAAGCCATTCCATAAGGAAATTGAGGTAAGTCAAGACATTAACGTAACGTTACTTTCTATTTTAGAAAGCTAATGCCAACTCATGAGGCTGTGGAGCTGAAAACGACTGAGACAAAGGTGTGTGTGTGTCTGTGTGTGTGTGTGTCTGTGTGTGTGAGAGAGAGAGAGTGTGTGGGTTCTTATTTCCTACCTGACTGACTCCATGGGCTAGATTTATCAAGCCGTTTGCGCCTGTTTCCAGGCGCTAATTGGTCGCAAAGACGGACGTAACCGATGCGGCATATTTACAAACAGGGCGCACTTGGGTAGAATCGCAGATTGTCTGCCACATGAGCGAGAAGAGACAAGTTGCGCTTTCAATATGTGTTCGTGGGAGGGTCGTGGGGAAAGTGGGAGTTCCACCCAAAAAGGTGGGAGGATAAGCGCAAAGTGCGCCTAATTATATATTCCGTGGTATTTACAAAGACTGTCAGTAAGAGCGCCTCTTATTCTGCGGGGAAATTCTCCGCCTCTTAAAAGCAGGTCTAAACCAGCCGCCAGCCGAGTTTCCTCGTAGACCTTTTATGCCGCTGGTGAAATGGCAACAGTAATTTGAGCAAGACGAAGACATAGGCGAGGCGCAAAATATTTTTAACAGAAGAATCACACTTTGTTCCGAGTACGAACAATCATCATTTAGCGTTACAGATCAAGCAGACATGCAATATTAGAGTTACTGGAAGAAATCAAAGATGAAATTGAATCTCCCACTCAGCGTTCACGTCCCATTCCAGCAGTTGTTAAACTCCTCGCTATATTACATATATTGGCATCAGGATCATTTCAAACAGTCATAGCATCAGCAGAGGGAATATCGCAGTCTGCACTCAGCCATATCATAGCACCAGTACCGCTTTGCTACAGCGCAATTTACGGTATAGTGGGCGGAGAAAGGCTCTGATTGCCTGATGGGTGTCAGGGTTGATAAATACTACGCAAACTGTGGAAGCATAGCGTGCGCTATTACCGAACTCGCATAAACGGACGCAGCGCAAACTGCGCTAGTGTTAGTAAATCTAGCCCCATGTGTACTAAGCATCCCTTTTTGGCCAACATTTTACTAGGTACTTCTACTATATTGACTGGATTAAATAGAATTGCATTAATAAATAGAGACTAAAATACAGTTCTCGTCGACTAAAACTAGACTAAATGTCATCAGTTTCCGTCGACTAAAACTAGACGAAAATAGTCATGGATAATTCTGACAAAAATGAGACTAAAATGCTCAGACTTTTAGTCGACTGAAAATTGACTAGACTAAAAAGAGTATGAACGTGACTAAAACTAATAAAAACTAAAACGACAGGTTGACGCAACAACTAGACTAAAACTAAAATCAATACAGGCCGCCAAAAACAACACTAGCTCAGAGCCAGGCTTACGTTAGTAGAACGTTGGTAGTAGCAAAGATCCTCTATTGTAGCACGCTGGTTGCGGCTTCCCGTGGGATTACCTGTACTGATAAACCGTAAAAATACCGCGGCCACGCCGCTGTGAAAGCTCCCCGTGCATCATTTACACAGTCTGGTTGTTACCCCTCTCTGTGGCAGTGTGTCCGCTTGGGCTGATGTACACTCACCTAAATGATTATTAGAACACCCTACTAATACCGTGTTTTACCCCGTTTCGCCTTCAGAACTGCCTTAATTCTTCGTGGCATTGATTCAACAAGGTGCTGGAAGCATTCTTTAGAAATGTTGGCCCATATTGATAGGATAGCATCTTGCAGTTGATGGAGATTTGTGGGATGCACATCCAGGGCACGAATCTCCCGTTCCACCATATCCCAAAGATGTTCCACTGGGTTGAGATCTGGTGATTGTGGGGGCCATTTTAGTACAGTGAACTCATTGTCATGTTCAAGAAACCAATTTGAAACGATTTGAGCTTTGTGACATGGTGCATTATCCTGCTGCAAGTAGCCATCAGAGGATGGGTACATGGTGGTCATAAAGGGATGGACATGGTCAGAAACAATGCTCAGGTAGGCTGTGGCATCTAAATGATGCCCAATTGGTACTAAGATGCCTAAAATGTGCCAAGAAAATATCCCCCACACCATTACAGGGGTGTAATGGTGTGGGGGATATTTTAATCTCACCACCACCACCAGCCTGCAGCCTGCCCAGTGGTAACAAGGCATGACGGATCCATGTTCTCATTCTGTTTACGCCAAATTCTGACTCTACCATCTGAATATATATATATATATATATATATATATATATATATATTTTATATATATAAGAAAGCTCCTTCACTTGTTTTAACAACAATAACAGACTGATTAAAAGAGAAAGAGGACGCCCGGATAGCTCAGTTGGTAAATATAGAGGTTCGACTCCGACCTGCTGCCCTTTCCTACATGTCATTTTCACGACATTTTGGTCGCATTTGCGACTCTAGAGCCCTGTAGAACTTCCAGAATTGCAGCCATGGCTGAAACCATTAATACCAACAGTCCAGAGATGGAAAGAAACAACGCATGAAGTTTCAGAAATGGAGAGAATAACATACAGAATCAGAAATGAAGAGTATGAAAGACGCTGGGCTAAATGGATACAACATAAAGCCAACAACTAAACTAGGAAAGTACGAGGAATTTAGATCGATAAAGTAATGTAAAGAAGAACAGAGGCTGGGCCGGATTGGGAAAGAAAAACATCACTCGACATGCATAGTTCAACGCACCTGAGAGGAGAAAACCTGCACACACACACACACACACACACACACACACACACACACACACACACACACACACACACACACACACACACACACAAAAAAAAAAAAAAAAAAAAAAAAAAAAAAAAAAAAAAAAAAAAAAAAAAAACACACACACACACACACACAAATTATGATTAACAATGGATTTAAATTTTATACCAATTATTGTTATGTAAAAGATTTATATTCTTATATATTTATTTTTATATATTTATTCATGCACTTCCTTCCCTTTCCTTAGTGTTTTTGGTAGATTAACTGATAAATGAATGAACTAAGTTATTGTGTTTTAAGTTAAGGTATGGTGTGTGCTAACTTTTTACACACAAATCAACTCCCATGTTTCTTAGGTAAAAGTTTGGGAGTGTATGTATGTACATATGTGTATACATAGATATTTATAGATGTATGTTTAGAAGTGGATAGGTGTGTGTAGAGCGTATGTGTATATGCATATACATTAGGGCTCTGTATTGGCAAGAATCTGGCGATACGATACGTATCCCGATACATGGTTCATGATTCAATATATTTCAATACTGTGCGTCAGGCGATATACTGGGATTTGTTTTAAAGTATAATTTTAGAAAAACTAATATTTAAAAAAAGACATGATGTTCTTAAAAGTCAAAGAAGTTTACTTTAGGTAAACAATTCAGTACACAGAAAATCAAACTGCCAATTTGGGATTGTGGTTCCCAGGTTCTTAGTGAGCTAATGTTTATATGCTAAAGTAGGCCAAAGTTCAGCCATAGCTATGTTGTTAGCTTCTAGCATAAAGTCAGGCCCTGCTAGGCACTGCTAGGCAAGGACACTAGTGGTGTGTCTCAGCATAGCCATCTAGCAGTAGAGGGTTTAAACACAACATAAACAGGAACCACTGTCTTACATGAATATTTTTGCACGTAAACTAAAAAACAAAACAAAAATGGATTGTGTTTTTGAAAATCGATACAGTATTGCAAAATAAAATATCGCGATGCTCAAGTGTATTGATTTTTTTCTTTACTTTTCTTTTTTCTGTCTTTACTTTATTATTTTTGTTAATTTTTCTTTAGCTATGAGGGGTGCTTTTGTCATTTTATTATTATTATTATTATTATTATTATTATTATTATTATCATCATCAGCACTGAGTGGATTGCACAGATATGTACACACATTTTTTTTTTTTTTTTTTAAATTGTACTGCATCGTACGGTAATGGATTGTAAATTAAGTAAAGAAATTGCAATAAAAGTATTATAAAAAATAAAAAATAAAGTCTGTACCAACTTTAAAGTACAGTTTTTCTTTTCGATATTCAGAACTACGAACAGCCAGTTTTCAAAATGTACTGAGGAACAATGTCCTGCCCTCCTCAGTCAATCAACAGAATATCAAAACTGAGCTATTTTCATTGTATGTCAATCAAACTGCCAACAGACTAACTATATATAATGCCACAGCAACAGTATCTGCATGTAAAGAACTCTTTCAAAAACTTTTTTGTACAAAGCTATAAAATCATACCAGAACAAATAGGCAAATCAGCAAAATAGACGGAAGCATCCAATTACCGTGTGCAGCCATAATAATTGCTGTAAACATTTAGAACTACATCATTAACGCATCCAAAATAACAACAAACAGATGGATTCTAATTTCAACCTCAACTTTCCCTGCGTTTGTTGGGAGCGCTGGAACTCCGCGGATGAACTTGATCCTCAGGGCGACTCGTCTACACTAAAATAATCACAGCCTAATTGGCTCGCTTAACTTCACAACAATTACAATGTAAACCAAACAAGGCATCCGTGTAGACTTTTTTTTTTCCCTTTGTTGTACGTGTTTGGAATATTTTCCATCGCCTGCTTTAGAAAAACAACACTCCTAATTACGGCGTTCTGGAGCTGAGTTCTGGCCGAGGCATTAATAATACATCTAGCCCATTAGACATTCGGAAGACGTCTTCCACTTCGCACAGCTCTTGATTCCATTTATTCACTATTTAGAGCGTGTTTGACCACGGCATGCGCAAGGCTCACTTTTATTGTTAAACCTCTGACAGAGTTCGGGAGTTGCGTCAGGTCAGACGCGGTGACGGTTACTACAGCCCGAGTCAGCCGTTAGGGGTGTCGTATTACAGCGGGGCTGATGAAAACTCCTGGAGCACTGCAATTACAACAATTAAATCCAGTCTGAATGCACTGCGAGGGGAGAAGGGGAGCCTGGGGGGTGGGAGGGGGGGGGAGGAAAAGAAACAAAGAAGAGGAAGAGCAAACTGACACAGAGCAGCACAACAAGAGAAAACAACAACAACAAAGCCTCTGGTGATTCAATCTGCTAGTTGGCTTAATCAGATACAATGTGATTTGTCTGGAATTTCTTTTTTAAATAATTCCCTTTACAATACAACCAGGCTGACTATAGGAGAGACACACACACACACACACACACACACACACACACACACACACACACACACACAGCAGCAGAGTTTAAAAAAGGATCTCTAATGAGAAGAGGAAGAGGCGATGGTGGAGCACATTTAGATATGTACCTTCATCTTAGAGTCAGAGGCTGTTTTAATTTGTAAGCAAAGGCAGCACACCAGCAATGAGATTTTAATTGATACACATAAATAATTCCTTGTGTACATTCGCACTTGAGTCAGTTTCGGTGTTTGACGATTGAAATTAGTCATTATTGGGATTCGTGTTGATGTCGAAGACTTTTTTATTTATTAATACGGGCTCCCGCTTAACACCCTCTGATCCGCGCCCAATTAATCGTGTCAAAATCCTCATCAAACTAGAACTCACACGCATATTGAGCTTTGCCTCGCTTTTCATTTCTCCACTAGCCAAGCGCCGCTGTGACAATAACAACAAATGAGGAATGAAAGGGGAAAGAGGGCACTTTCTTTTGTTGCTCAAATGAAGATAATGAGGGCTGTCTTTCACCATGACAAAGTCTGACTGCTGACATGAAAGTAGCTCACAGGTTGTTTTACTTTTCTTTCCCTGCTGTTGGAGGACTGGCCTTGCGGTCTATAATTGTACAGCTTTGCTTAACTCTCCCGCGCTCCAAACGGCTTGTCACAGGTAGGAAGAGTTCCACTCTGTGACTAGCGATGCAAAGCACATCAGCACCCCCCTCATCACTTGTTGTTGGGTTGCCGTCGCTGACAAACCACAACAATCCTGACAACAGCGTGGAACCTCGGCGTTGCGTGTGCTAATTTGAGCGTGCAGCTCCAGATACACCAAGGGTTAATCTGCAGATTTTTAGGCAGCAGCAGCACAATCAGAAAAGACGCTTACTTGAAAGCTGCTGAAACTCGGGGTTGTCTGGACTCGTGTTGGCAGTCAGGTCCTGGAGGAAATGCTTATACCTGGGAGAAAACAGAAAAAAACAACAACAGGTCACTGTGTGATCACAGTCTTCAAATATCACGGGAAAAAAAGGTTAAACTTGAACTTTGTCGTTTGTTGGTGAAAGTGAGTGAGACGTGCTTTTCCATCCGACGTTACTCATGCAGGCCAGCCACCGTCAGAGCTGCAGCCACCGGTGAACGGTACATCACTTGTCCCGTCACTGCACACTGACTGCAGAAAAACTACAGTGGTGCCTCACAAAATGTCCCTCAGAGGAATCTAACTGTACACACAACTAGGCAAAGTCACGATTTCAACCGTTCCTAAGGCATGAGCTGTCTTTGTATGAGTCTACAAGGACAGAAAGGGCAGTTTAGTAATCCCTCTCCCCGCCAGTGTGCAGTGGATTTCGAAATCAAATACATCGGGCCCTATTTTAATGATCTCAGGGCACGGCGTGAAGCACCTGGCGCAGGTGCGTTTAGTCCACTTTTGCTAGTTTGATGGCGGAAAAAAGGGTCCGGGCGCCTGGTTCTAAAGGGTTGTACTTAGTGTCTTCATTAATCAGAGGTGTGTTTTGGGTGTAACATGCAATCAACCAATCAGAGATCAGCTCTCATTCCCTTTAAAAGCCAGGCACGTTTGGACCTTGGAGCATTGCTGTTATGATGGAGGATTTGCACCCTAATATTTTTATTTGTAATCTTCTGCATGTGTGTGTGCTGCTGTTCATCCCTGTGTGTGTAACAAGCATAGTGTGCACGCGCTGTGCACGAGCCTAGGAGCATTTTACTAATGCTCTGTTAAAATAACAATGAAATGCTGCGTTATTGACTTTAGACCAGGTTTTTGTTGGTCAATGGCGCGATCACTTCCCGCTGCCTCAAGATAGCAATACTCCCAGAATGCACCTGAACACACCTCCCTGTAAGACCAGCACGCCCATTGGCGCACAGATGGGCGCACATATGGGCGCAGGTGCATTTGTGCTCGACGGGAAACTGACAACTACGTTGGTCTTAAACTAGCAAAGACACTTGCGGCGGGTTTGCGCTGCGGCAGGTGCAAGATAGGGCCCGTTGTGTTGAATGGAAAAAAAGTTTTAGTTTTTTTTTTTAATCCAGACATTTAAAAAATAAAACATTTTAAAGCTGTAATTGCAATACCGTGAAACTATTTTTGCTGAAGGTCATCATACCAGCCCGTGCCTACACACAGCCTGACGTAAGCTCCTGATTAATGCAGACGGAGAGAACAGGTTTGGCCCTGAAGTAGTGTTCATGGTGACAACCTCGGACAGACACAGCTGGAACATGACACGTTGCGTGGCAGAAAACAAATGAAGCACTGACTATCACTGCGTTCAGAAGTTATAAATGACTATTAGTTATAAGTGAATCAAGACCTGAGATAAAACAATAAAGCGGTGTGTTTAGATGAACAGTGTTTGGCTTCCCTCCGTGGCGCCTAGGGAAGGAGCGGGAGGGGAAAAGGGACGCTAACAAGCTCTTTGGTAAGACCAGCTCAGTGAGTGAAGGACCAGTTGAGCTGGACTCTCTGGAGGCGGTGACCAAAACGAGGATTCTGTCCAAAGAATAAAAACAGACCCTGGCTTACCTGCAGCTATACAGGCCTACACAAGGCAGAGTCTTCTGGGCTTTGAGTTGAACGTGTTGAATATGTCAATAGCTATAGATGCATTTAGTAGAAGCTGTAAGATGCTGGCTGTTAACTACACACAACTGTTTCTGAAATTCCTTACAGTTTGATCATTTGTTCTTGTTGTTTGTGTATCTTCAGGGCACGTCAATCAGGTAAATCTACATACACACAATACAGCCGCAACACACACAAACACACACACACACACACGACTTGTGTTTGTGACAATTGATGCTAGCCACATTAGCTGTGCAACCTGCTAATGCTAACTTCAACAGCCTAACCTGCATAATAAACAGTAAAACATAAAAATGGCAAAAGTTAGCGATGTCGTGTTTAAAGTTGGGTCTCCGATAGTTTTCCAGTTGTTGTGGGGCCATTTCAGTAGAGAATAAAGTTAATCAGCTGGGTCTTTAAATCCACAGACGATAGCAGGTCATGAAGTTCTTTCTGTTGGTCCTTGCAGCCGACAACCAAGTTGCATGCTTTGCTCCTGCCGAGTGACCAGGTACTCGATAGCGAGGAAATCCCAATGGTAGACAGCAAAGTCCATTCAGTAAGTATCAGTGGACGGGGTTCTATGGCACAGCAGCCCCATAGGACTCCATATTCAGCATCAAATCTGACTCGCTCGTTGTTGCACAAGTTTTCTGATAGATCAAGAAAAAGGGTGGTCTTTTCTCACACTTTGGGGGTGGGGGACACCAAGGGTTTGTTTTGAAGAAACATGAAAAAAGTTAATTTTGCATTATATGTCCTCTTTACATAAACAAATCAAGAAAATGCAACCAATCTATGGTGAAACTAAGTAACTTTTTGTTCCAAATTCAGTTTCCATCTGAGGTAAATAGTTGTGAAGAGTGTCAGCTTCCTCAGAAATCTTTATCCTTTTTACTAGGATGATGTGACCTTGAAGTGCATTGACACTTGCCATTGATTTCCACTGTGTGTCTGCCTCTGCAGCCCTCTCTCTGTGTAGTCTGGGCTTTTTATTTTTTATTTTTTTGAGACATAGTGGTGCCACTGAGAGAGGCCATTAGTGATACTAGCAGACTGTACACCACTGCTACTGGTCCATGTGGTGGCATTAGTGGAATAAGACATGTGTTAGAGAGTGTGACAGTGTTTGTAAGGACTGTGTGTGTAGAGAATAGAACACAACGGTGATTCTTCAAGCTGCACTTGGAAACTTGCTTCATTACCCTACAGTCACATTAGCTACAAAAGAGAGCGACAGGCACTCGCTTGTGGGCGCTCCTGGGCGTGCCTGGCCTACCCCTGGTTGCTTGGCAACAGTAAACAGAAATTCTCCGGTGCTACCTTCAAGCACGTCTTAAAAGTTACTTCAGAGGTATTGTTAAGTCACAAGAACGATGTTTTTGGATTTAAAAGTATTTATTTCTCGATAAAAGTAACAAAATATATGAGATAAAATGCCAAACATATCAGATATATACATAAATACAATGTCCTGAATCGTTTTCCACCATCTTGAATGATTTTCTTCGACTCGAGCCACTGACATACGTCACGCTGCCTTTACTCCGATTGGCAGTCGCTTTGTCGCATCGCTCAGCATTTGCATAAAATAGACTTCTGGTCTATTTTGGCCCCGCCTTGCTCGTGGCAGCGGTGAGCTCGTCGCTTGTCGCTGGCAAACGGCCCCTCCCATTGAAAATGAATGGTAGGCCTGTCGCTTTGTCTCTGTCTCTTGTAGCTAATGTGACTGAGGGGTTAGCCAGTAATTCGGTGACCCGACTGCTTTACTAGCTCTCGGAATTGTTATGGTTTTGAAATATTTGGGTAAATAATAAGGGTCCCAGAGAAGAAGACTGGAGTAGTGTATGACATCATCATGACATCACATGGGACAGCTGTGGGGAACACTCCCATCACCGAAACAGCAAGAAAAGAGAGTGAATGAACACCCGAGCGAACCCACTCAGTGTCCACTGGGAAGAGGTCAAAGGCCAGCGAGCAGGAGTCAGTGGACGGCCGTGGAAAGATCAAGGAGGACTAGGGCTGGGCATCATTCAAAATCTTTCGATCCGGTGCCAATTTCGATACCTCAGTTTCGATACCGGTTCCTAACGATACTTTTTTTTCGATACCATAGGTTTTAAAATCCATTTCAACATCAACAAAAATACATTAAACACAAAGCTTTTATTTTCCACCTTAATTGTGAATCAAAACTAGCCTGGATGCCAGCCAAACTTAGCCCCGCCCACAACATTCGAGGTCGGGAAGTTCGGTCTGGACTTGCTCCATTGAGGAGCAATTATTGCCCGAACAGATCTGTTCGGACCAATCAAATTGTCGGACAGATGATCAACAGTAACAGAATCAACCACGTCACCAAAGAACGCTTGGGTTGAATATGTTTACAGGTAACAGGTGGCTGCCGCTGGAGAACTGAGAGGTGTAGATTCCACCATCGCGTCTGTTACAGAAGACATCGACAGCGCATTCATTTTAAAATCCTCAGCGGAGGAGCCTCAACAACTGCCCGAAAGCATGGTAGCGTTATATGGTGGAGAGAGACTGAAGAGAGAGAGCGTTATATGGTGGAGAGAGATAGAGAGTGAGTGAAGAGAGGGAGCGCCCAGCGGCGTTAGAAGAAAGCACGGTAGCGTTATATGGTGGAGCGAGTTAGAGAGTGAGTGAAGAGAGGGAGCGCGATAACTAACGTTATCCACATTTATATTTACACGCAACAAATGATATATCCAGCTTCAAAAAAAGTCTAAAAGTCGGAAGTTAGAACGAATGCATTGTGCAGAGTGGTTGCTATGGAGACGATACAGTGTTGAGTTCTGTTGACAGTTGAGTTCCGTTGCTCTGATTGGTTGTAGGTCTATCCAATGAATGCAGAGGCATTTTTTTTTCCTGGTTCGGTTGGAACATGCCCCATAATCACAGCCCAATGGAGCGGTTTCAGACTCACATTCTGACTAGAATCTGAGTATGACCACGTCAGGCTAAATCAAAACAGTTATCAAAATGTAAAAATTCTGATAACGCTGCTCTCTCAGAGTAACATTAATAAAGTTGCCTTGCCTTACAAGCTCAGCCTGTCAGTCAGTCATCAGGGCAGAGAAACCACCGTTGTGCCTGCTTGTCTAAGAGGAAGTGTAACATCAGCAGCACCGCGACCGCTTTGGGCTCGCCATTAATATCACATTGCAGCAAACGCTGTCTGCGTGAAGTTTTGAAAAACTGTAACTACACTTGAAACCCCTTTATCGGCATCGCTGTGACTCTCTGGGACTTCAACAAAACTACAGAGCAGACGACGTAGTTTACTCCGTCCGCACCGCTCTGTGTGTGTGTGTCAGTCGGAGCTCTGCTCTCTGTCAGTATGCAGAGAGGACAGATAAGCTTGTGCTTACGCGTTCAGACGCTTTTGGAACCGGAATTTGGCACCGAGAGATTAATAATTTTCCGATACTCATTTTATGGCCTTCGGTGCCATAAAAGTATCGACGTTCGGTGCCCAGCCCTAAGGAGGACATTGATATTTGACGCCAGAGACAGAGACAGAGAGAGGTTACTATTTCTTCCCATATACAACTACATGACCGACACTGCGACCCGCCCCCCGATAAGCAGACGAAGATGGATGGATGGATTGATGGATGGATGGAGAACTCGGTGCGTGTAGACCAGGAGAGGAGCCACTTAAGAAAGGCTCTTTCAGAGTTCTTTCAAAAGAATTTAATTAATGCTCTGACCTTGTGTTGGAGACCCTTACTGTGTTTAGCTGTTAGACATGATGGAACTACCTGAGCACATGAAGCTGTCAATTTGAAATCCTACCTTGACAATTGAAAGACAAAAACAAGCATGGCCAATACAGCACACAGCTACACGCTCCTCAATGCTTAGCAAGTATGACAATGACCCGGAGACCTCTGGAAAATCGCGCCTTTACACAGAGCATGCTCGGTCTCTACAGTGACCCCACCACCGGGACATTCCCTTGTTATACTAAATGGTGCTCAGCTTAGAGCAAATATATCCCAAGGCCTCCAAGTGCTGCCATCTGTACGAGAGCTGCTTCTCTATTATTGACACAAACGCGGCCAATCCAGGCCGAGAGGGCTGCTATTCACTGCCACAATCAACTCGAGACCCCATCACTGTCATAATGGAGATCTCAGTGGGGAGGACGGCGATGACTGCTCCAGCGAACCCACTCAGTGTCCACTGGGAAGAGGTCAAAGGCCAACGAGCAGGAATGAGTGGACGGCCGTGGAAAGATCAAGGACATTGATATTTGACACCGGAGACCGTCTTCGTACAGAGACAGAGGTTACTATTTCTTCATGAACGAATTACGTGTCATACTAAGCTCATGTGATAACAACTAACCTATCTCCATGACAACTGAGCAACTCTATCCGCTGAAAAAAGCAAAAAAGCAAAGCGTGTGCTGCATTAGCATGAAGTACAGAACAGCAGGTTAGCACGGCGGTGGGTCTGTGGGTGTAGGAGGAGGAGGAGGAAGAGGAGGAGGAGGGCATTGCTCTTGTAGTCGATTACTCATTGAAAATGAAACAGAAGCCAAACGAGAGCCAATTTACCCTCTTTTAATTAAGAGATGCTTAAAAAGAGAAATAATTTCACGTCTTTTTCTTCTTGTCTCATCGTGTAATAACAAATACATTACAGGCATTATTAGCGATGGATACCCTCGTTCTTGTTAAGGAGTGGAGACAAAAATCTAATTAAAGCTACTGTGTAACAAAAAGGGAACACTCTAATGAGCATTATTACGGCACATTTCAAATAATGTAAACAGAACTCTCTCGTTCAGCTGCCCTGTCCCGCTCATTAGCAGCAAAGCAAAGAAAAGATAATGAGACAATAACGTAAGCTGAAGCATATTTATGACAGTTCAGATATTCTAATGAAGAATGCAGCTTCAGAAAGCATGTGCTGGTGGAGGGGTGTGCCTGCTGCAGCAGGAGCTGCTAATTCCTTTATCGTATGCAGATGACATGCAGGCTTTTTTCTCACTCTCTCCTGGCAGACATGCCAGGTCATTTGGGCATTTGCACACACGTCAGTAAAGAAAAGAGATGGAGGAAATATCTGTCTAATTATTTTTGCTTCCCATACATGCATTAAGGATTCAAATTGGTAATTAAGAGACACGATGCACCGGCAGGCTTCTGTATGGGTTAGTGAACATGGTGCAGGCTTGTGGGTAATTACTCAACTTTAATAGCTTCAAAGGAAAGGAATGCACATCCGTGGTAAATACAGAAGACTAGAGGTATTCCACTGTCCAAACTTGAGCAATTCAAATGTATTATGAAGTGAATAGTGTCTCTACTGTAACTCAAAGAGAAAGTAAATGTAGACATTAGGAAACACTTTTCAGTCAAACTCCAGAATGACTGGAGCTTTTATTACTGGTTGCTGCTGCACGAGTCAACTTAAATCAGTGTAAAGATTAGTCAGACAGTTTTTATGTTAATACATTGCAAGGAAGAAATTTGTGCTGCCTCATGAACCTTAATGATTGGAATCATCAGTCGAGAAGCCCCCCAATTCAAACCGGTCAGTCAAAACACCTGATGCGTTTTTCTCCACTCTGTCATTGTTCACAGAACAACGTAGATATACAGGATGGCAGGTTACAAACTTTTACAAAACCAGCCTGGACTAAAAATCAGGGAAGCGCTACTGAAATAGAGAAGGAGGACGGGAACGGGAGCAGCCTGACATGCTCCGATGGGAAATGGATTGCACTTGTAAAGCGATTTTAACCTTAGTAGGACAAAGCTTTACAATTTGCTTGCGATTCACCAAATTTCCCCACACAAACTGATGGCAGTGAGCTACAATTCAAGGTGCTGGTGTCTTGCCCAAGGACACTTGGACACGTGGGCAATGAATGGACAACCTGCCCATCCTCTGAGCCACAGCCGCCAACCTCGCCATGCTATCGAAGACACTCGTGTGCGTTTACATAATGTTTAAATAGACAATTATACATCGGGTTAAGGCTATACCAGGTCTAACACCTTACCCCGGTTCTCATACCCTGGTTAACAGAGCTAGAGAACTCCTTCAGTTTGTCCATCTCCGGGGCTGTCAACGCTGTTGCGGCAAAAAAGTGGATGGACTGAGCAGCCCCCGCTGCGGCCGCTGGCTTATGTTAATGTTAGTTAGCTAACGAAGTTAGCTTGCTATTTCGACCCGACACTGGTTACAGATATAATGAGCCAAACAAGTCGTCTGGTGGGAACACGGTGCTTTCCTATGCTGTGACAAGTGTGTGTAAATGAAACATGAAGTTGTCCTATTTAGTGACCATTCGGTGTAATGTTGACATTGGTCGTCCGGAAGAATAAGCTAGTTGTACGTTGGCAGAGCACCACCTACTGTACAAGAGGTAGAGTTACTCAGTCCTTCTTCCCATTCTTCCCTGCTGGTGTATACGGGGTCAGACCATACTGCTGTGCATGTAAACGCACTGAGTGCCACTGCTTGCTCTACTGTGGCAGTCCAGAGTAGGGGTGTGTATCTACCTCTCAGATGACTTTATACTAGATAATCTATATTCAATATTCCTTATCTTAAACTTTTCTTCCCAACTACCAAGTGTGGTCTCTACATTCAGGCTCAATAAAATCAACTAATGATTGACAACAAAACAGTCTCAGACCTTAATTGAGGCACTTTGTTTCATTGCAAGCCTCACTTCAAACTTGACAATGAACTGTAGGGTCAATTGACAGACAATGTAACACAAATTATTAACAGAAATACAACTCGGTGCGTCTAGACCAGGAGAGGAGCCACTTAAGAAAGGCTCTTTCAGAGTTCTTTCAAAAGAAATTAATTAATGCTCTGACCTTGTGTTGGAGACCCTTACTGTGTTTAGCTGTTAGACATGATGGAACTACCTGAGCACATGAAGCCGTCAATTTGAAATCCTACCTTGACAATTGAAAGACAAAAACAAGCATGGCCAATACAGCACACAGCTACACGCTCCTCAATGCTTAGCAAGTATGACAATGACCCGGAGACCTCTGGAGATGTACGGCCTTTACACAGAGCATGCTCGGTCTCTACAGTGAGCCCACCACCGGGACATTCCCTTGTTATACTAAATGGTGCTCAGCTTAGAGCAAATATATCCCAAGGCCTCCAAGTGCTGCCATCTGTACGAGAGCTGCTTCTCTATTATTGACACAAACACGGCCAATCCAGGCCGAGAGGGCTGCTATTCACTGCCACAATCAACTCGAGACCCCATCACTGTCATAATGGAGATCTCAGTGGGGAGGACGGCGATGACTGCTCCAGCCGGCTCTAGTGAATGCCACTTAATAAAGGCAATGATTTTATTCCTCCCCCAGCAGCAACATAAGTATCCACACTCTGCGCCCTGCTCACCATCCATCATCCTTGAATGGTGATAAGTGACAACAATTTCCTGCTATTCCCAGCCACGGAGCCGGAGCAAGGTAAGGCGCCAGCCAGAGATGATTATCTAGCCGTGCCACTTAAAATCATCATACAATTAGACACATCCCTCGAGTCTCCTGAGTTTCACTGAGGACGACGGACGAATCAATGATGATGATGGGAAGTGCAGAGAAAGAGGCGCTGAGAGAGGGCTGTGCTGGAGAGAATGTGGCCCACTGATTATGTGTCAGAGTCAGATACAACACAGTGGTCAGCATACTCATATGGGGTGGTGGTACTAGGCCTGCACAATATATAGTTTTGTATCATCATCGCGATATCAACTAGCGAAATAAACACATCGCCAAAGGCTGCGACACATTGTGCAAGACACTCAGATTTGTTGTGTCAGTTGAAAGAAAATATCAGCAGAAAATTGCACTTTAAAATGTAACAATTTGTTCAATAAAAGAAAGCTGGAAATGATTTGTTTTTAATCCAACAAACAATATGTTACAATACTGAAAGCAGCAGAAAGGCAGAACTGAGTACACTTTAATATTGGTTTATTTATCACAAGTAATATCGTTATCGCAATGTTCAACAACATTAACGCATATCTTCCTCATATCTGGCAGCCCTAGAGGGTACTCTCATTTCCCCTATTGGTTGCAAAAGTAAACCGGCCTCTCACTCCTGTACAGAAAATATTTGTAAGCCATTTTCAATAACCTAAAGACTAAAGCGGGTTTTATGCTTCTGTGAAGGCTCTACGCAGAGCAGCTGTTTAGAGGGACGGCTATTGGTCAGGAAAAAAATTCTAAATTAGCATCAATCTTAACTACATATATAATACGAGTCTGGACAAACATGGTTGTAAACTGCAACTTGACTGGTTGGGGAGGGCATAAAACCGAAAGGCGGAAATTGTAGTTTTTATAATGTTACTTATTTTTTTAGCAATTTATTAACAAATAAAAACCAGACACAGACACATTTTTCTCTAGTCTGTACTGATTTGACTATGATGTAAAGCTGCCTTTGCTACATTAGCTGGTAAAGATGCCCCCCTTCTTTCCCTCACAGCACTTCAAAAATAAAAAGCCGGCGTTACACTTCCTGTATGTGTTCACACTCACTTGGCCATTAAAGCTGATTCTATCTCCACAGCGTTGTGAGCAAATTACCCATCAATGAACTATGAAGGTCACAAAATAAATAAATACCAGCCAGCAGTTTTAATTAACCTAATGATATGACAACACACATGCAAGCGTACCTTACATTAAAATGATTCCTATGAGGTCCGCACAATGCAGTATACAGATTTTGAATATAGTATTGATATTACACCCTGTGTTGATGAATCGTATTGTCGTGAAAGAAATGGTAGGATTGGTGCATTCCTAGTCTCGCTTTGCCACACCTTCCTCCACAGCACTGCGGAGGAGGGTCTGGCTAGTCCTCACAGCATTCCTGGATGGGAGAAAAACGTGCTCTGGTTTTTTGGCGTCTCTTTAAACCAATCACAACCGTCTTGGCGGTGCTAAGCTCCAGACAGAGCCACGGTGCCTCTGCTAAATAGCCTCGGGAAGGAACTTGTTTTGGTGGAACATGTGTACGTTCAAAAGTAGTTTTAGGCGTGCGAGAGAAAACTCAGATTGGACAGATAGTCTAGCTAGCTGTCTGGATTTACCCTGCAGAGATCTGAGGAGCAGTTAACCATAGTCCTCATGAATCCACCAGAGGTTAGAACGCCAACACAAAGAAAGAGGAAGGGGACGGACATCCTCCCGAAAAGAGTGTGATCTGGTGGAATTTCCGGCGGCACCGGAGCAATCCCGGAAGTGGAACGTCGTGGATATAGACTAGTGCGTCCCTGTCAGTATTCAAAGCTTGGAAAGCGCATTCCCAGAGTTCCACATAATCCCCGAGGCGTGGGACCAGTGAGAAAACAAAGGGAAGGTGATTTCTTTGTTGTAGAGGAGAAAGTGAACATAACTGAGATACAACAAAGTGTCTCAGATGTTAAGGTGAAGGGTCAGCTCATCTCAGAGACAACTTCTCTCTTCCATGATGGATGGATGGAACACAGAGAGTGCTCGCCTGTACATCTGGAGAGATGAGAACGTGAGACGTAAAAGGGCCTAATTAAGATACAAGCAAGCAGCTTGATAAACCTCTGTCAGATATCTGCTGCATAGGAAAGCACGTTTCTGCCCATTTCTCCTCGTTCCACTAATTAACAAGCAAGATCAGGACCGCATGAAATTACAGCCAACAAAAACTTGCGCTTAAGAAAAGACATTTTGACAGTTTCTGGACAGCTTGAGTACTTGCATGGTGCTACGTCAAATAATAATAATTACATCTGTCACGGAGACTATACATTGTGCAGTGCAGCGGGTGACTGGTGAAAGAAAAACAACTAAACAGCAAAAACAGAAGTCAAGCATAAAATGTGTGACCCATCTCCAGCAGTGCTCTCCATGGTGGAAGTACCACAAACACTGTTTCAAGTAAAAAAAAAAAAAAAACACAAATATTTTATATAACTTTAGCATCAATTAGAAAGAGACAACTGAAGATGTGAAAGAAGTTGAACAGTTTCTGCAGGTTTCACAGTCAAATTGAAGACAGGGTACAAGCGGCCGAAATGGGTTTCCTCCCTTAGAGATTAGAGGGGTGAGAAGCTCAGTCATCCGTGAGGAGCTCGGAGTAGAGCCGCTGCTCCTTTGCGTCGAAAGGAGCCAGTTGAGGTGGTTCGGGCATCTGGTAAGGATGCCCCCTGGGCGCCTCCCTAGGGAGGTGTTCCAGGCACGTCCAGCTAGGAGGAGGCCTCGGGGAAGACCCAGGACTAGGTGGAGGGATTTTATCTCCAACCTGGCCTGGGAACACCTTTGGATCCCCCAGTCAGACCTGGTTAATGTGGCTCGGGAAAGGGAAGTTTGGGGTCCCCTGCTGGAGCTGCTCCCCCCGCGACCCGACACCGGATAAGCGGACGAAGATTGATGGATAGATGGAAATTGAAGACTTTTGAAGCCCTTTTTAAGACCATTATGAATGAAATGTAACCCTTATATGTTTGAACAGTTTTCAAGTTCAGACATGTAAAAAGTACTATTTACTTCTTTTGATTGGAAAAAGACTTCATGATATCCTCAGAAACAGCTATTGTAACGCAACAAAACATAATAAGTAAAAAATAAAAAAAAAATAAAAAGTAACCTATGTGGTGTTACGGGCCAAATGTGACCCGGCAGAGAATATTGTCTGTTGCATAAGTTGTGGGGTAGCTCTGTGGATCAAATATGGCTCAATTTCCCCCACCACACACACAACCCCACAGAATCTGTACCTTCCTAATCCCGAAACTCTTCTGAAGAAATTTTGGAGAGGGACATTAGGTAGTGAAATACACCGGTTGACTGACAGGACACCACTGTATTCATATAATACTATCAATCCAGGCTAAAGTCAATGATATTAACAATGCATGCAGATTGCTTCCTCTAAATTTCAGGTTGTGGTCGACTAGCGGGGCCTGCTTTGGTTGTTTGATAAATTGATCAACATTGATTGTGATTGGTGGTTTGCTGTGCATACAGAGCCTTCATGTCACCCACTAGCAACAAAGTGTGTATACAAGAAGACTTAAATCAGTGGAAATTACGTTAGACGATGAAAAAAAATATAGTGCAGCCCTAACACAGACACAGTTACACACACACGCACGAAACTAAAAAGGTAGTATTCCACAGGGTTTTCCTAGCTAGAGAAAAAGTACCATCAGGCCTTTTCATTTAGACAGAAGGAGAAATCTTACTGGTCGATCCGCTGAACGGGAAGTTGAAGCAAGTCTTCGAGCTTCTGGTTGTTGAACTCTGGTCGGGCTTCCTGTAGTTTCTTAAAACGTCTGAAGGCCTTGTTTTTCTTCAGCTGGACCTAAGACAACGCACAAACCATCGTGAAGTCATTCTGAGAGCCATACAGGCCCATTTACAAGACACAGACTGGAGCTCTGCAAAGCGATGTTTTCTGAACTGCACTTGGCCTCAGGAAACGGCCTTGGTTTTACTTGGGCGGCTCTGTATTTTGGGATTAGATTGGGAACAAAATCTCTGATCAGGACAATGCAATATTAAAAGCACCCTCCCTATCCAAGATAAGTCAAATCTAAACAGGGCCAAACATGCTGTAAAATACTAATAGAAAATGTCCTGTACACACTTGAATGAATGAATGAATGAATGAATGAATGAATGAATTTATTTGGTCATTAGTTATAACCAAAGGGTAGGGTTAGAAGCTTCAGCTTATATAACGCCCCCCCCCCTTGTCACATTTTTAAAACAAGTTAAAAACATACCTACATCTACCTACATACATATATACATACATACCTACATACATACCCACAAACATACATACACACATACATACACCCATTAAGGGTCAGTGCTTTATATATATATATATATATATATATATATAAAAATTACAACTGCCATCTTAAGGTAAATAATATCATAATTAATGATGACAACTATAATGGTAATGTTTTTTTTGTCATCATCAACATGATTATCCACCTTCACACACAATAATACTCAATGTCTATACTTATCTAGTATCATGTCTTTAAAACCTTTTTTAAATTTAAAAACATTCCCAATATGTTTTAATTCCCTTGGTAATGCATTCCATAACTTCACGCCACAGACAGAAATGCACCTGCTTAACATACTGCACCCTGTTTAATGACAGTAGGACTCTCGGACCACCAACTGAGTACATGTGTGAGCCATCTATATGTGTTCTGGGAACAGCATCTGCATGCAGCTTGTAGACCAGCGATGGACATGTCCCAATCAGTGGCGACACGTGAATCTCATGGCACTTTCTAGCTGCGTACCTCGCCTGACAAGACCCCAAAATCATCTGGTTGTCACTCAATATGCCAGCTGAGGTGTGAGGAGGGGGGGCTGTAGATGTTATTAAATATACATTTGCACTTCATGTCAGCAGGAGCATATGTCAACATTTGGAGGATAGAAAGCCTTATCTTGTCATTCCCGTAAGTCATCAAAATAAACATTGCTGCAGTATTTAAATAGAGGCGAGGAGAGCTTTAAAAACACCAGTGTATGCCACTTGACTTCAGATGCCAGCTGTGGTGTGTGAGTGCGTGTTTAGCTTGGTCATTATGCCTGTGGCAGCTAGAGTTGGACATGGTAAGCAGACAGGTGGTGGGTAAGTAGAATGATGGGGACAATGTGAGAAGAATCACTTATCAAGTTGCGGTGGTGTAGGCGTGACAGAGTGAAGTGGGGGCTGTAAATCAGACACCGTGTTGAAGGTTGCCAACTCGGAGAAGAAACACAAATGTTACAGCAAGACTAGTCTCGCATTGCCAGACCTATCTCCACAGCGCTGCGGAGGAAGGTCTGGCAACAGGAGCATACACAACTGGATAGGCCAATTTAGACATCGCCCAACCCTACTGTACTTTATTTTTACTCAATTACACACATGCACACGCATGCACGCAGGCATGAACACACGGCAGGCGGAAAAATGTGGATCAGTGTGTTCCCAAAGCCCAAGACAACGTCCTCAAATGTCAGTTTACTGTCACAGAGGAGAGAAGAAACTAGAAAATATTCACATTTAACAAGCTGACATCAGAAAAGTTTGACTGTGTTCCTAAAAAATGACTCAAACCAAATAATCAATAATCAAAATAGCTGGACATTAATTTCATAGTTGACAATCTATTAATCTTTAATTTAGTTGAGCTCTAAACAACTTTCTCCTGTTTGAGTAATGTTTGTTAACAAACTACAGTGGCCAGCTGTTGTAGGACATTACTTGAGCCTTTTGTAGTTTGTAATATATCACAACATAAAAATTTATGCAAAGTCACATAAAATAATCGAACTGATATCCAATGCAATAAGCTGTGCTCCACTGTTCCACATTCCATAATAGAGATAATATCAGATCATGGCA